>NC_090059.1:5689497-6289497 GCF_038355195.1 Osmerus mordax | reverse complement strand
ATAGCACCGCGGTATTCACAATTGCTAATGAATGACGAGGGCCTGAAGACCATGTTCTAACATGACCCTACACCCCCCCCCCCCCCCCCGTCTTGATGTTAATTGTTTTGGATGTCCTATAGGGGGAGTACTTCATGGTGCAGGACGTGTACAGCAAGGCGGACGTCCTCAACACCACAGGCATCTATGGGGCGCCCAACTTCCGCCAAGTTAAAGGGGCTAACCCCCTGTTTGGAATGGGCCAACCCAGTCTGAATGGTTTCAAACAGGTCCTCCAAAGGCTCCAGGGCCAAGGATACGAGGTCGGTAGCCCTTTTTTACGGTTATTTTTTCAGTCTGCCAAACGCTTGTCATATTGTTTCGTGTTTTGCATTCTGTAGCTAGTTTAGTGTGATGTTGCCAATCGTCACAACAACACTGGGCTAAGGTGTGCAGGTGCCGTTGTCTTGGTGTCTCACTGGGCCTTTTTCTTCACGTGTTTTCTGTAAATATTTGAAGAGTCAAGTGTCTCTGCCTCGTCTGTGGGTAAGAGATAGAACTAAGCAAACAGAGACTCCCATTCATGTGAAAGGAGCATGGAAAAAAAAATGAATATCTGTCTGGTTACAGCAGATGGAAATGGACTGTCATTGAAATAAAATGACCAAATCTGAAAGCGGCACGCTATAAATTCCTTTCCCATGTGGCTTATGTTGGAATGAAAATTAAGGCTTAGTTTTGGAGGCCCATGCAAGCAAAGACACTCCATCCAACTGAAAATAGATATATTATATTAATGGGTGTGCTCAAGACTTTTGCGAGCACAACCATTGTTCTCTCTCATAAAAAGAACTTGAATATTTGCACTACATAGACAACGTCGGTGACAAAATGTTCGTCTTGGGCCCGATTTTTTTTGTTGTTGCTGCATTTTTTGTGGCAAAAAGTGCCTTGTGTGGCACAAGGGAACTCAGTGCACAACGTCATCACACGTTAGCAACAACGCATAGATACGACGTTATAGTAAGGCAGACAGCGATATCAGCGAGCCCTCAGCATTAGTACCGTAGCTAAAAGTCTAGGAAAGTTGAGGTTACTTTTCGCTAGGTACCTACAAATGTCTTAATCTGCTAGACAAGTGGGTTCCCCTTCGTTCTTTTGGTGAGCAGTCTCACGAGCCCTACTTACCCGGCGTCATGGAGCCGACCAGCTTATTTAGCACTAGCGTTGCTACCTGCATATACCTACAGCTGGCAGCTGTGCTCTGTTTTGCTCCTAGATTCAGACCTAGCCCCAGTACATTTTGTTGATATTCACAGCCTGTAAACATACCCATCTCCAACCGACAGAAGCACACCTCACAATTTCCCTAGAAATTGTACCCTCTAGTTTCTAAATTATATTTCTTATTCTGTGTGCAGGAGGTGATTTTCTTCTGTGTGCGAGAGGAGCCGGTGGTCTTTCTTCACTTGGAGGACAACTTTGTACCATACACCCCCAGGAGGAAAGAGAACCTCCATGAGAACCTTCATGGCCTGGACAAGGAGGCGCAGGTGGAGAACCTGGAGCTAATTATCCGAAAAGAGGTCCGTCATGTCAAAACGATGCAGTTATCTCTTGAACCTTTACACAGCATACAATGCTGATCCAGCTTCAATGAGCCTGGAAATTCATGTACTTCCTCAATACTAAATGGACTGTTCTTCATTTACAAAGCGCTTTTTTGTAACTTTACGGCAGGCAATACAGAGACTAAGTCACAAATTAGATATTTTAAAATCGCTGTGATGTTAAACTGTATTTAATCCCCTAGCTCCACGACTTCGCCAAGCTCAACGAGAACGTGTTCTACGTCTACAACGACATCGAGCACTTCAAGGACGAGCCCCAGAAGATGGCCATTGCGTGCGAGGAGGACATTCACGTCACTGAGGAGGTCTACAAGAGACCCATGTTCACCTCGCCGCTCTACAGGTGCTGTTTACCTAGCCTTTATTAGCATCCGTTGCTAGCAAGCCACCTCAGGGCCCCACAACGTCATAGTGGCATGGTTTAGATAAACCCCCGCTGCAAGCGAGCAGAGCAGTGCAAGCAAGAGAGCCAGGTTGTAAATAGAGGAGCTTGTTTGTGCAATGGCTGAGTGGCCTGCTTTGTGAAGGAGGAAGATTGCGGCATCCTGTTTGTAATCAGATCAGCGTTGCCGGAGGTTTTATTGATATGTAATGACTAGCTCACAACATTTCCAGGCCAAGTGAATATGTCATCCCCTCTGCCCCCAACCCTCCCAGTACACTAAAACCATCTGGGTCAACAGCAAATCCTTTGAGAATTCCCTGTCCTAAACATCAAGCATAGGAAAGGGACTTTTTGATGCAGCGCTTTTTAACATGATGGGTAGAAAGAGTATTTAAGAGGCCAGTCCTTTATGCGAATGGGTATCTGCCCACAAGTCCCCCTGTACAATTGAGCAGGGTGTTTCCAACACGTGAGATCGACGCCATGCCGCTCAAGACGCTGCAGATCTGTCCTGACTTGTTGTTCTTTCACGTTTACCATGTTTCACCCGCTTTGAGGCCATGTTGACAAAACAGACACCGTATTTTTTTTCCCACCAACAACTTAATAACAGTTGTCTTCTCTTTGTCTCATGTGTGTCTCTGTGTCTTCCTGCCTGTGTTTATCCAATCTCAGGTACCACAGACTACCACTGCCGATGGAGGGCGCTCCTCTGGAAGAGGACTTCGATGCCTTTGTCAGCATTCTCAGGGTAAGAGACCGTTGTCGTCATGGTCTAACTGATGATAACAGTCTCAACCCAATCATTATGACTCCTGTATTTCTATATTAGGGATTAGGTTCCTCCTTTTTTCTCTCTCTCTTCAGCAATTTGTTTTGAAGTGCCATTAAGGATATTCACGAGTGGAACATTCTAGAACATCTGGAGTATCTCAGGGAGGTGGACGGAAGGCCAGGCGAGCTTTGTGTTAACACTGCCTGGGCCTGTCACCGTGTACGTACCATCAATCCCCCAATAATCATAATAGTTATGAATATGACACGAGGCCTCGAGTCTAAACTGCTGTGCCTCGGTCGACCCCTTGGCAGTAGAGGGAGACAGGGACGTCCGCTCACAGCGTTGTATGGTTTCCGTCTTGGGACAGGATGTGCCAAGTCCTTTGGTTGCGTTTGGCCTTTTTTGGAATGACTTGTGTATAGAGGACTGTCCTGTTCCCTGCGGTTGGAAAATGGTTCAATTTTTGGCAAGTATGGACCCAGTGGTCTACTGAATTCTGTCTCTCTCTGTCTCTCTGTCTCTCTCTCTCTCTCTCTCTCTCTCTCTCTCTCTCTCTCTCTCTCTCTCTCTCTCTCTCTCTTTCATTTTCTCTCTTTTTCACTGCAACACACACACACAGACGGCAGTGTTGTTCTGCTGTGTCTCATCTCTGTTTGCTAAACGACTGTAACTCATGTTTGCACTCTGCAGGACTGGTGACTGCTTCCTGCATGGTCTCTTACTTCCTGGTATAGAAGTTGAAAGAGGGCTTAAGTTCAAACCGCAGTTTTTCTCGTTTTCGGTTTTAAGTGTTAAAATTTGCTAAAGGAAGTTTGCCAAGATACAAAATGTGTCCAGTCGGCACTAAGGAAAATTGGGATTTCACGATTTCCGTCACTTGATCCACAGTGTCATATTCTGAGTAGCAGCAGTTAAACGGCGGATTTGGACTTTTCAGCTTTAAAGGCGAGTTGCCTTGTCTCATTTGTGCCGAGAGAGACACCTGTATGCGCTGTACACTTTTTGGTCATTGTAGAGAAACCTTTATATGTAGACATTACCCGTTGCTTTCATTGTTGCCATGAAGTAACGTACAGGTGCTGGTTTTTAGGAGAGCCCTCACCTGCTGCTGCGTACCGACCCGCCCAGGCCCACGCCGGCCCTGCTGTTCAGCTGCCAGGTGGGCGTGGGCCGCACCAACCTGGCCATGATCCTGGGCACCTTGGTCATGAACCGCCTAAAGGGCACGGCAGAGCTGCAGTAAGACCATAACACAGTCCCACTCTGGGAAAAGCTCAAACAAATTCTGTTGCGGGAAATAGCATCATCTGACACATCACACATTTGTCGTAACACTTCGTAGCAATACTGCGTGAAACGACGTAAGATTTCAGGATGTTGCATGTTTTCAGGAGCGAGGAGGTTCCACCGTCCGAACCGAAGCCACTTTTCCAGGTCATCCAGAACTTGGTCAACAAGCTGCCTAACGGGCAACAGGTGATGGAAGAGGTGAGCGATACAAGCACATTAGCATTATAATGCTGAAAAAATATTCCTTTGCGTTTCATATTGTAAACGAATGGAAGATTCATGCTTGCAGAAATTCATGCTGACAACTTCAAACACGTTTCTGCCCCTTTTTTGTGCGTCAGGTGGACCAAGCTATTGGCCTTTGTTCAGAAATGCACAACATCAAAGACGCCATATATGAAAATAAGAAGAAGCTGGAGGGGATAGGAGAAGATTATCAGATTCAGGTGAGACGTGCAGTACATTTACAGCTGCCGTGTTGTTTTCTAAATCTACTAAGTCGGCATGAAAGCCCTTTATCCACTGTAAGGTGCTCAGCCCATCAGAGCTGTGAATGTGTTATGACCTGAGAGCAGTGTTAGCGCTGTACCTGCACACCTTTTGGAAATGAGACAGGAGGAGATCAAAGCAGTACGGACAACAGCTTGCCTTTTCAGACTGCACTCCTGGATCTTAACCGTGGCCAGCCAATTAGGCGTAACACGTATACAAGCTGACAAGAAGTCCAACGGGGGCTGGGATTAATGTGAACAATTTCAAACTAGCTAGCACTATGTTGAAGGGTCTAATGTCTTGTCATCTCTACCAGGGAAGCAGTACCAAAGACTACTTTCTTCAGCGAACAATGCAGAGCTTGGAGCGTTACTTTTATTTGATAGTGTTCAACGCGTACCTCCACGAACAGGTTAGACTCATTATTTCACCTCGTCCTGAACGGTTTGATCATTTTGCTCACGTAGTCGTATGAAAATTAAATATTTGTTTTTAGTTTTTGTTTGTTTCATTAACGGTATGTTGTCTCTGTGTGGCGTCTGGCAGTATCCTCTGGCGTTTGCGTGTAACTTCAGCCAGTGGATGTGTGCACACGCGTGGGTGTACAGGCTCCTGGCCTGTATGGACCTGTCTGGGATGTCTGCCCCCGCCGACCTTGTCACCAGAGGGGCACGCGTCCTGGTAACCTCCCATACTTTCTCTTTACTGTCCAAAATGGACCCATGTTTTGGAATACATTTGTAACAAATAAATTTATATAGGTGTTCTAAACAAATGGGTTTGTAAGTTGACTGTGTGTGTGTGTGTGTGTGCAGGTTGCTGATGAGTACTTGGCCCCAGATGTGCTCAGCACCATGAAAGAGATGAAGGTTGCCAATTTCAGACGCGTGCCCAAGATGCCAATCTACGGGATGGCACAGCCCACAGCAGAGGTAAAATCTCCAAGCAACACAGAATATTACGATAGATGATGCAATGTACAATAATAAAGGTTAATATTGTAGGGGATACCTTTGCATTCTAGAGATTGACTGAAACCAACTGAACGCATTACGTTTAATGGGCCATAACTGCTGTCCAAACGTTTGTGTGTTTGTCTGTGTCTGTGCGCAGGCAACGGCTGCAGTGTTGGCCCACCTGACGGACGAGAAGCGTAAACACAGCCACGTTCTCTGGGTAAACCTGCAGGAGGAGCTGGTGCTGGAGGGGAATGGACAGGTGTTCATCCCCAGAGAGCCCTCCTGTCTGGACCAGGACATCTCTGTCCCAGCCTCTGACACCCAGCAACTGGAGGTGACCAACTCTTAAAACATTTTCAATTTCATTCTTACCTGTTCACTTTTTGCATGACACCCAAGTCAAATCCACTGGATCTTACTGTAGGTATCTCTGTTATATTGATTGATCTCTCAACAATTGGTAGATTCTAACCTACAGCTACATCTTGGAAAGCAAAGAGCTGCTATGTGTGTGTGCCATGTTTTCCTGACAATAATGCACCCCCCACTCACCCACCCATCCACCTCCCTTGTCCTCAGAAACTAGAGACAGCCCTGAAGGAGGAGATCCTGAGGGCCCAGAAGTGGTTGGAGGTGATCCTGGAGCAGGAGAAGCAGATGAAGATGTTCAAGAACTGCCTGACGGTGCAGGAGGTGTTCAGCCAGCAGGAGAGCGTTCACCAGGGCCTCATTTACAGACGCATTCCCCTTGACGACTGCAGCGCGCCCAGAGAGGAGGTAACGTCTGGCAGACATGTGCACACACACACACACTTTCAACCAGAGACAAGCCCAAATCAAAGAAAATTTATTAAAGCCAACTAAAAGAGCATCCTTACTGCAGACAGTTTTTGTGAACGCACTGCCGTGGCGTGTTGTTTTTCGTCTTTAGTGTGTGTTGTGTGTTGTGTGTGTGTGTGGATGTGTGTGTGTGTATGTGTGTGGAATAGAGATACAGTATAAAGCTCCCCCTAGTGGTACAAGGTGTTACATGTAACCACTGATTGTGAGCTCAGTGTTGTGTGTGTGCGTGTCGTGTAACTCTCCTCAGGACTTCGACAAGCTAATGGAGGCCATGAAGTCTACCTTGGCAGAGGACTCCCACTCGGCCTTTGTCTTCAACTGCTCCAACGGCAAGGGCAGGACCACCACAGCCATGGTCATGGCTGCTCTCACTCTCTGGCACTTCAACGTAAGGGGCTGCTTGAAACACAACATTGAGTCCAGGGGCTAGAGGAGGATTCTGAGGATTATTTTATTTTTATTTTTTTGGAATTCATTCTGAAGTTGTTCTTTATCCGTTAAATAGAGTAAAAGTTAGTTCATATAAAATGGTCATTTTGACAGAGCGTTGTTGATGCCCTATTTCTCTATGTAGGGCTTCCCTGAATTTGGCGATGATGAGATAGTGAGTGTTCCCGATGCCAAGTACACCAAGGGGGAATTTGAGGTAGGTAACGTTCTTGCTTCTATTGTATTCTGCCACTCTTGTTTTTGGGATGGAGGAACGTCTGGTGGTGATATCCTGTTTGGATATCAACCGTCTGGTGTGTGGTTTAGCTGTTTCCCTGTCAGCCCCCCTTTTCACAACACCACAGTCTGTTTCAGTCTCATTTTGATAAATAACCAATCATTTATGACTAATAAATATCCACCTTGCTCCAAAAACCCTATTTCCAAATCCACCACAAAACGGAGCATGGAATATCCCTGCGCTTTGTACAGCTTCCCCTCGCACCCAAAGACTGAAAATAGACAAACAAATACAGAGGCCATATTCATTCTACTGAAATAGTCCCTCTGAAAGCCAGCGGGGGGGGGGGGGGGGGGGGGGTTCGAGCGTGAATCAGCGCTGTCTTAATGGAACCTGCTGGGTCAGTGTTTAGAGCTGTAAACATGGCCACTGTGAAAGAGGCCAGACTCGGCAGGCTTGGCTCACAACGGCCGCATACCGTTCACAGCGGCCCAAGAGGGGCCAGTGTCTGGGACACGCAGGGTGGTTGCCATGGGAAACGTCTGGTTCAGTTCTAGCCGCGCTCCGCGAGGTGAGGTGTGACTCTATTGTGCTGTTCTGACGCCTCAGTGAATCGTGCGCAGCCTGGTAAATGCCGCCCACAGTGAAATGCTGGGCTGTCTGTGGAAACCTTAGGACTCAGTCAACCACGATATGGAGACGGTAATGTTGATGTTTCCCAGTGTATATCTGTATAGTTTTGTTATGTACTGTGCACGTGTGCACTGTATGTCCCAAATAGCCTTTCATCTGTTCAATCTGGGACATTACCATTAAATGTGATATCTTTCATTTTTACTCTCTCGCTCCCCCCCCCTCTCTATGCGCACACACACACACAATATATATATTATATATATATACACAAAATAAACGCAGTATCCCAATCAACGTCTGTAAAATCAAAGCAGTTTAACCGAAAAAACCCAAACGGATGCACACAGAATTCCATGTCAGTGCACTTTTCTGAGCTTGCCAAATAGCCACTGCAGCACGCACACAGAAGTCCAGGGGCCTCATGTATAAAGGATTGTGCAGCTTTCATACCAGAAGATGGCGTACGGCCAAAACTTGAAAAGTACCTACGCACAGAAATATTCACATGTATAAAACCGGTTGTACGCCAGGTCCTGCGCACCTTTCCTTTATAAATCACAATCAACGTGACATTGACCGCACGTGAACGAGCCACTGACCCCGCCTTGCCTCCTCCCATAAATGAATATGCAGATGGACTATAAATGCGCTCCTGAGGTCATTTCTTTGTCTGAATTACCGTATTTCTTCGAATAAACGCCGCCCTCGAATAAACGCTGCACCAAAAATGAACGTTATTTAATACACGCCGCAGCGTTTATTCGAAAAAATACGTGACTGTGAGATCGAAGTTCTGACAACAGAGGTGGAGGCGAGAAAATGTGTCCTGTTTCTCGGCCTGTCATCAGGTATTAGGGTTAGCGTGACATGCATTTCCTGAGTGATTTTGTCGTTCGTTTGACACCCTCAAGTTTAACATGTTATTAAGTGGTGGCGGATTAAACAGAAGGCTATATAGCATTTCCCGTTTTGGGTTTTGGCATTTTGATGTGATCATCCACATTAATGATCAAACTTTTATTTTTATGTTTTTTGAATAGTCAACGTCATAAACGTAGTAGTGGAAACTTTATTTTGTAATGTTTGGTAAGTTTCTGCACTTTTCAGTTAGAATTCGCCACGTTACAGAGCCAGACAAGACTTTGCGGACGGTCCGCACATTCTCACGTCTGCTTGTGCGTGAAAACCAGCGTACGCAAGCTTTTTGTGCGTACGCAACGTTTATACATGAGGCCCCAGGTATTGGACTCGGCACACAAGTCAGAATTGAGGTAGTCTAAGAAAACATTAAAAAACTAAAGAAAGTTTCTAACTGATAGGCCTACCGATCATCTTATTTTGACTAATACATAAAACAATATTACATGAAGCTAAAAAAAAAAAAATGAATGCGAAAGAAATGTCCGCGCTCGCATCAACTATGGATGTCCCTTCCAAAGCTGATATCAAACTTGCATCCCTTAACTGTTGTATAGTGGGTTAAGCAAAGGGAGTTTCTATAGCCTAGTAGTGCATTGTGCAAGCAAGCTTGAAAGAAAAAACTGATATGAATAGTTTTATGTCTAACAACGCCCCTGCCGAGGGCTGTGGATAGTGGGTGCTGATGTCACTGTTTGGCTGACACAAATTGTTGTGGGGTTACAGGGTTTGGCCTGCAGGTCTGGTCATGCGTACATACTGTAAGACTGGGTCTACTGGGCCAGCTCCAGTAGGTTAACAACACATTGCATAAACAGCACAACGGTGGGATGAGGCTCGACACTCCTTCCCACCAAAATCAGGTCATGACTAATAGCTGGCTCAGTTGGCAGCCACTTGGGTCATGCTGGTTGTGAATGCTTCGCACCAGCTGGTGCACAGTTTCCACTACTAACTAATGTTTCTCTTAAACTTTCCAAAAGACCAAGGATTTAAAGTAGTTTTTTGTGTGTTTAGTGTTGTCACGGTACCAACATTTCAGTAGTTACATGTACATTTATTCATTTAGTAGACGCTTTTATCCAAAGCGACTTCCAAGAGAGAGCTTTACAAAAGTGCATAGGTCACTGATCATAACAACGAGATAGCCCCAACATTGCGGGTAGCCAAAACATGAAGCATACATTGTGAAAAACCAAATAAGTTCCAAAGGCCAGAACCACAAGAGCATGTAGTTAAACAAGTTACAATTAAACAACATGAACCTCAAAAGTGCAAGAGTGTACCAGAAGAAAAGCAAGCAACAGTTACCAATACCAGTGAAATTTCACGGTACCCCCATACCATTTTCGATACCTAAGAAAAAAACTAAAATAGGTTACTGAACAACTCTCATTTGTTGACAGTAACAGTCACCTACAATATCTAAGGCTGAAGCCAAATTACAGTATGACAACAGCAGAACATTAATACAGACTGAGTGATTAAGCGAACTCAGCAGATGTCTTAGAGATAATTTGTAGAGCTAAAAAATCTGAACAAAAAAATCAAAAATCTGCCTCACACCCAAAGTATTTCCATGTGGCTCTTCCACTTTTCTTGTTGACAGCCTTTAGTGGGGCCTCTGCAGCATTAGCTGCTTGTCCAGTGTTGCCAATTTAGCGACTTTGTCGCTAAATGTAGCGACTATTCACCTTCCCTAGTGATAAGATGTAAATTCTGGAGAAGGCAGGCCGGAAGGAGTCACGACAATTATAAAAGGGTTGACTCGGTTTTATTAGCTCGACGTCGGATCATGCCACCAATCCACAACAGAGTGGCTAGCATGAGTGAAGACTCTCTCTTACAAGAGTGCTTAAATACAGTATCTGGACATGTTCAAACATAGAATGCACAGAATTGCTTCCTTAACGGGTCTTCAGTGGTCAGTACACTGATACACTAGAACGTTCAACAGGTGAAGTGGTCGTTAATCACATAAGCCTTATTTGTACATGATTTTCCTCACTGTCTCCCCACTGTCTGGACTGCATGCTATATTCTGCTCAGAGGGAGCCTTGCTGTATGACCTCTTGACCTTACAGAGACACAAGCTGTACATGTACCCAGAAACTCTGCCTTACAGTTCCTTCCTCTTTCTATATTTGTAAATCAATTTTAAGTGATTTGCATCCTGCGAAACCTCTCTACAAATGTCTAATAAGCCTGCACCCTTTAAATCACTATGGAATCAAATTAAATTCCCATCACAATTACCAATGATGCATGAGTTATCAGCCATCTGTAACCTATACTCGCATAACCAAAATCCCACTCCACACTTGACAAAGAGTGAGTAAAAGATCATGCGGCTAATCTACTCTACACTTCACACTTAGACAATCCCTTGGTCAAAACTCCTTTCCGGTTAAGGATAAAATCACCAAATGTCATCTAGTGTGACAAAACTAATTCACAACACTCACATGCTAAATATACATAACTCTCAACAAAATTATTACTTCACCCCTAAATATTATTCCTTAATACATCCCTACGACTAGGAAGGCTGTAAACATTTTTTATTTTTTATTAACATCACACGCAAACAAGTTCCAAGAAAGAGAATGTCTTCTATTCGTGGTTCAGCCGAACTCCTCATACAGAACTCATCCATTCCCCTTTTTATAAATATATTTTGAACAGGTTCGTTCTCTTAACAGCTATGGGACCACAGGTAAGCAGAAGTTAATATAACCATTCAAAAATGACAATCAAAGTCTGCTCACCTGCTGGCACCCTTTTGCTGAAGATCCTGTTCGTGACGCCACTTGATAAGATGTAAATTCTGGAGAAGGCAGGCCGGAAGGAGACACGACAATTATAAAAGGGTTGACTTGGTTTTATTAGCTCGACGTCGGATCATGCCACCAATCCACAACGGAGTGGCTAGCATGAGTGAAGACTCTCTCTTACAAGAGTGCTTAAATACAGTATCTGGACATGTTCAAACATAGAATGCACAGAATTGCTTCCTTAACGGGTCTTCAGTGGTCAGTACACTGATACACTAGAACGTTCAACAGGTGAAGTGGTCGTTAATCACATAAGCCTTATTTGTACATGATACAACGCTGAGTGTGTGTGTGTGTGTGTGTATGTGTGTCCAGGTAGTGATGCAGCTGGTGCGCCTGTTGCCGGATGGCCACAGGATGAAGAGAGAGGTGGACATGGCCCTGGACTCAGTCAGTGAGACCATGACCCCCATGCACTACCACCTGAGGGAGATCATCATCTGCACCTACAGACAGGTAGGGGGCGACACACACACTCACAGAGCTCCTCTACTGAATTGGTGACAGTTACATGGCCTCACCAAACCTATATGGGTGTAGCATTAATCATGCAAATACATTTGAATGACTCACTCCACAAAATTTGGGTTCTTTTCAATTGAGGTAAACATGAAGTAGCAAAGGTCTTGAATGACCCAGTTGCTGCACATGGAGTTGCTGCAGTTCCTCCTGATGTCCCATAGATGGTGGTAAAATCCTATTCTGGTAGTTGAAGCTCCGGTCATAGACTTTTGAATAGAACTGACCCAGCATTAACTGTATGTGATAAACCATGAGCATTAGTCAGTTGTTAAGTACCAGTAATGCATTTAAATGTCCCCTAGCAGCAAGTGAATCACGTCACATCCTCTCACTTCCCTTTCTGTTTGGCTCAAGGGTTTGTTGATACCATAGAATGGAAACGTAAAAGCTGTTTTTCTAGAGCTATCGATTACCTGAGGGACTTTGAGAAATGAGTTCCCTATTTTGTTAAACGGCTGGTAAACCCATTGTTTTCCAGTCTGTTAGGGGCTGAGAAATCAAGTTTTCGATTCTATGAAACAAATGCTATCAATGATAGCGTTGCCTCTGTCCTGTCTGTGTAGATTTAGTTTGTGACGGTGTAGGCGGCTACACTGGAGGCAGCAGTTTGGACAGGAACCCTGCTCTGTTTTAGCCATTTGTAATGCAGACTATAATCAATGTGCTTCTGTGCAGTCAGTCAGCTCTGCACATGGGCTAGAGGTACCCAGCCCTGTCTCCACAATATCAATGGGCCTCATTGTCCTACCAGCTCTCTGTCTCTCCCTCCGCCCCCCCCCCCCCCAACCCCGTTCTTCTCTGCCCTTGCTTGGCTCCCTCTTCGCTCTCGCTCATTCACTCGCTTTCGTTCTTTTTCCCCTCTTCTTTCTCGCACTCTTTCTCTATTTGTCAATCGCTCGGTTTCGAGTCCTCCTCTTTCTTTTTGCCTCGGTCTCTCTTGACTCCAACCTCTCATTCCAGCTCTTTCTGGATGTTTCTCAGTTGGTTTAAAATGTATTTGCATCGGCCTTCTGTTCACGGAAGACATGCCCTCTAACTGCTCCACACGCACCAGTACATCACAAATACACCTTTTCTCTTCATGTATTTTCTCCTTTTTAGGATTAGGTGGTTTATCATTTTTTTTGTTACTTGACGTCATTACATGTGTTGAATGAAGAGTCTTTGTGCTTCCTGCGGAGTGCCTGTCATGGGTGATTATCTCCCAGCCTGTAGCAGGAGGGACCCCCCAGCTTCCTCCCTTCCTTCCCCATTCGGAGCCCCCTTTGCGGGGCGTGCTGAGGTTGGCACCCCTGTTCCCTCCTGGCCTTTGGCCTCAGCGCTGCGCCATCGGGCCCAGGTGATAAACAGTGCCAGATGTGGCTGGACGAGGGGTAAAGGAAAGCAGAGATGGGGGAATGGGGAGCAAGACCCCCCCCCCCCCCCTTACATTTACCACCATCTAGCCCCCCCGCACACCACTGACAGTGGTTGGAAAATGTGTCTTTTATAGACAGAAATGGACCCAAAACCATGATCGTGTGCTCTTGGAGCAGGCTCAGGGGGTCGGGTCTGTTCTCAAGGCTTAAGCGGGGGTTGGGGAAGATGGGGGGGGGGGGGGGGGGGGGATTGGTATTCACTGTAAATCCCTTTTGCCGACCACACGTGACGCACAGTTCCAGACGGGTCTTCGGTGGTCAGCGGGGAGTCCCAGCCAAGGCACACTCCCTTGGTCTGGGGGGGCGCCTTCATACATCCTCCCCCTCCTCTCCTCCTTCACCCTCTCTGCAGCAGAATCAGCTGGAGGACCCTTTCTCTGTAGTGAGGAGCTGGTGGAGTATGCTTTGTCCACAATTTGTCTTGTAACTAGTGAAAATCTGTCTTTTTCTTAAACTGTAACCCTCCAAGTTCATAGGAGACAATATAACATAGGAAACCCAGCAGTCCTGTCAACATTTTGTGAATGGAGGGAAAGATCCAATTTTTGGATCAAAATGATCTGTCCTTAGCAAGCAACAGCTATTTTGATTTCCCTCTGTGCATCCCATGCTGGGAACACAAACACCAATTATTCCCATCCCTGCCGAGAAAGTCCTCTCGGAGTGAATGAAAAGCCGACCACGCTCTGCGTGCGTTACTTAAAGAAAGGCCCTCATGGTTTGGACGGCGCAGCGGAAAAATATTTTCAGAAAGGGGAGAATGTTGTGAGCAGGTTTTTTGAGGCTAGGTAACGGACGTCACCGGGAAAGCAAGGATTGGAGCCCTGGATTTTGAAGGGGGGGGGGGGGAGACTTGGGGAGAGAGGGAACTAAATGATATGGTGCACAGATAGCTAAGCTACAGAATGAATAAACCAAATTGAGCAGTCAATTGGAGCAGTTTGATCAAAAATAATATATACTGTATATATATCTACTTTTTTAAATTTATTATCCCTCATGGACCAGCAGCCTTTCACCCTTGTGTAGCATTCTGGGTGGGAGCTGATGTCCGAGGGCAACATTGGGGTAAAGGACCTTTCACTCTCCTGAAACAGGTTCTTATGCCCGAAGTGCATAAGAGCCCGAGAAAGAAAGGGCCTCTCAGTTGAGTGTAGAGGGGCTTGAGAAGGGGGTGGGGGGGGTAGGACTTGGGGTGGCAGGCAGGCTTGTTTTTATTTCTAATTCCCAGTCTTTTACATGCTACTGCCAATGGCAATATTTGTGGTAGCAGTCCACGAAGAGGACTTATTTGGGCCAGGATCGGGTTGCCTGGTTCTTCAAATCGAGTTTGAGCAGGTGCTACCAGGTGAACATTTCGGGCGTTTGAGCAGAGTCTCATTTAGTTCCAGATTGTAGGGACTTCTGCCAATGGTGACCCTTGGCTACTGTTCTGTGGCACTGCAAAGGCCTCTAATGTGGGGGACAAATTCTGTGGGGATAAACAATCTATTCCCCTGGGATAAACGGTGTGTGCGTGCCTGGGGAAGGAGGGGTGAGGTTTGGAGGGGGCTGTGAGTTCAGCAGTTGGCAGTGGGGCGCACAGCTGCTAACAGCCTGTTGCTTTTTAAGAGTGTATTTATTTGAATAATTTTAGTTACAGCCACAGCCCCATCTTTCAAACTAGTAAAACCTTTCCTTTTTTGTTTTCTGGATTTGATGAGTGCTGCTCTTCAAAAATATGCCAGTTACTGTCTTTGGAGTTTACGTGGAATATCATATTGACTTATTTGTGTAAACCCCACCCCCACCAATTAATTTGTTTGTTCTATTTCATTGTAGAGCTCTGATTGGATCGGAATGTTAGTACAATATTCAAATATCACATCCACACTGTGGCTGAAACTGCTTTTAAAATGACAGTTGGAATCTGCCTGAGCCCTTAGGCAGCCCAATTAACCACTCTGCTATGACGTGGCAGCATGAAAAAAGGATTATGTTGGGGCACATCAGTCGTCGTGAGAACCCTCTCCACCCAGATGGATTATTGATGATGGACATAGCTCCAGGACCCTCATATCTAATAGGATTATGAAAGCCAACCAAAATTGCCATTAGAGAATAATCAAACCACAAACCTAATCAATATTCATGTTCCTGTTGGAAAAATATTGTGGTGAGCTTGTCAGGATGTTTACAGAGCATAAATGAAGGTACTAATGACAATAATAAAATGTGACAAAAAAACACAAAGGAAAAAGTTATGGAGCGCTGCCATGTGCCTGAATGCAGCCTGTGTGTGTGTCAGAAGTTGTGTCCCGCACAAACACACACACACTTATCATTACTGGTAACATAGTCTAGTCTAGTGTGCCTTCCTCCCTACTCTCTGCCTATGTCCCTAACACTGTCCCTGATCACTTTGGTGACCTTTACAAACATGTCCTGGTCGATCCCTTCACAACTGCCCCCGCTCCACCCCATGCCCTGACCTTGTGCGCCTCCCCCCTCCCTCCACACCCTCCACCTCCCCACCTCAGGAAATGCTCCTGGACTGCATCGGTGCGCTACATGGAGGGACTGCCATTTCCTGCCCCCACACAGTAAAACCTATCATTGTCCTGGCCTGGAGAGACCAGGAATAACAACATTTCAAACCGTGCCTGAGTGTTTAAGCCTGCCCCTGGTAACCGCGGTCATGCCGTTCGAGGGATCCTGCAAAGCCCAGGGTTCGTTTTCCCAAAATTTAAAATTAGCCACAGCTCGCCACGAGCCTCATTCTCCGACACCAGCCTGCCGACAGTGTTCAACCGGCGTCAAACAAACGCCTATAGGAATAGAACTGGAATCTCCACTGCCGAAATACATTAAATGCCAACCATTCGGGACACGTAGAAGTCATGACTGGGTCGTGTTGCGCCAGGAATGACGCTTTTACAATGTTCCCAGCCGAGAGCCGTGTTTCATACGTGAGGACAGTTGAGCCCCTACAGGTGCAGGCTGTTTTAACGCCGCCATAACCACCTCCAGTGACGGCCAGGCAACCAGCAGGACCAGACTAAATCTAAATAACCCTCCAAACATGAGAAACAACAGTGATTTCCACATGGCAATCCTGTCAATTTCGGCACTACTAAAATGACTGCCCTTTCAGTAATCCTTGTTTATTGCTAATAATGTGCTCTATGAGTTTGTGTATGGATAAAGATGTGATCGCGTGATGCGCCGTGGAGTAGATGATCTGTAGCTGTTGGATCCTCAATTCAATACTCCCACAGCGAGACCAGCACATTCCCCAGAGATACCAAGCTGGGGAAAACAGAAGTTGAAATACCAAATACCAAAATGACCCACAAATTCAGCTGTCACTGCCAACGCTAATTAAGAATTTAATTAACACCCAATAGAACTGCATTGATCACAGAGCTTGCCAGTGGGTTCCTAGTTATACTGTGCTTACTGTTTCTCTGAGCCTGTGCCGAGTGCCAGGTTGTACTGAGGGGGCAAGTGATATCAAAGTGAGCTATAGTGTTGCTGTGGTATTTAGATAATGCCGTGTTTCACAGATGCAGGCATGATACAGCCATGCAGGACTGAGCTAGGCCATACACTGTCATTCGGCGCTGGAGTTGGATGTTTACGAAAGAAAATTACCTCTGAGTTGGTTGATACACCCCAGCAAGTTAAACTTTTGCTCAAAACCCGTGGAGGTAGAATTATAGTCACAGAAGAACCACCCTTTCATGTCAGCCATTACCTGTTGTTTACTGTACGCAGTCTTTAGCTATACAGAGTATCCAGACAGCCATATCTATCTGAACTGACACAGCTGCTGCTCGGCTTCTCCTGACGTGGAAAAACTAAGGGGGGGGGGGGGAGTGTGTGTGTGTGTGTGTGTGGGTGGGTGGTGGTGGTGGGGGTCGGAATCTGTAAAAAGCATTAACGTAAAGGCATCTCCATCTCCTGTCCTGGCCGACTGCTCCTTTTAAAAAGCAGCTCCGGGTACTACTGTGATCCATAAAGATCAGCCCTGCGGCTTGAGTCCACATGATATATAGCTTTGATTATAATGCTACCGGCCGACTCGGCCAGATGGGTTAGCCTCTTGAAAAATGGCAGCGTTTATAAAAATAAAAAAAATAAAAGAAAATTGGCTGTGTGCGCAGGTGTTTTTGACTGTGTGTGTTTGTTGGTGTGTTCACGTGTCCATCTCCCAAACCTCGCTGGGCTTTTAGGGATCGTTTTTTATTCCGAAAGAGCCCACACTAGCTGCCTGTCTGTGGTAGATTACGGGTCTTCCAGCCACCCTGCTCTCCTGTCTCCCTGATTTGTGGTTCCCTGCATGCTGGCCTGGTGTGCCTCCTGTCCTCCCAACACTATGCTTTAGGCCCATGGATCAAACTCCTACATGGAATACAATTCACAAGTTAACAACCGGACACGCATGAGAATCGAGCTTGTTCTTCATTGGGTAAACACCTTCTGTAAACATTGACGGTAATGAAGAAATATGGGGCGTCTAGTCACTCCTCAGTCATACCGGCTCTTGCGGTCCCAGTAATTACATTGTAGAGACAGCATGGCTGCTCATCCCTGGGATGATAATTCAGTTAAGAACTCCAACACAGAAAATGCACGTTTGTGGTCCACTTCTCTATAGTTTTTACTGTCAAACTACTACAACAATCTGAATGCAAGGAAAAGAGAAAGAGGGGAGAGTGGGGTGTAGTGGCGGGCGGGTGGGCGGGCTTTTATGAATGCCCGTGCCATCCCCTAATGAAACAATGGAGCGGAAGGGATTTCATTGTCTTGGAGGAGAGACAATAGAAGGTCTTGATGACTGGAGCTTCCGGACCAGGCACTTGCATCCACCACAGTGTGTGCTCCACGGCATGGCAAGCTGACTCATCAAATCAATGCAAAGCCACAGTTTGACCCCCCACAAACCCAAACTTTAAATAGCCATCAGCGCTGTTGCCCATTCGAGCCGGCTTTTCAAGTCACCCTACACCGGTTGTTAATCACGGGCCAGAAATTAAATGGACAAGGAAGGGTGACTCTTCCTTCCCTTGCGGGGGTGCCAGTGGAGGTTTGGGGTGCATTTAAACCTCCCTAGAATGGGGCCCTGGCCACGTATGTGATTCATGGGAGAATGGAGTAGAATAGAGTAGAAATCGATATTGTTCACTAAAGTGAAAATGTTCCTTTGGCCGTCATGGCATGCTGCACACACAAAGAAGGATGGCTGTGTTTACTGCTGTCATTGTGGGGGGAGTCTTTATTGTGACATCACCTGAATTGACGTATGCAAATGTCCACAATGTACGAAGGAGCACGTGTGGATTGATTCTGAGGATATTGGTAATCTGGTAAATGGCACATGTTTCCTTTTGTGTTAGGTGGAACATGAGACACTGTCAATACAGATTTCGCTCTCTCTCTCATACACACTCAGTTTGAGTGTCGTTTGCAGCGATTTTAGAAATACATTGGATCCCCCTCTGTTTTGATTAAGTGGTGTCGTATTGAACCCAGGAGGGCATCTCTTTTTGGGTTTCAGCTCCAGGAGGCTTGGCAAGAAGCAGCACCACATTTGCAAGGCACCTCTCCCCTCCAATCAGAGTAAAGAGGCCTTTACTCCACAGCAGACAGGTCGCTCTGGAGTACGGACTTGAAGAGGGGGAGATGGCTGAGTCGCGGAGTGGTTGGGTGGGGGGTTGAGGCAAGAGGTGGGGGGGTTGAGGCAGGGTTGGGCT
The DNA here is from genome assembly GCF_038355195.1 of Osmerus mordax. Taxonomy (NCBI): domain Eukaryota; kingdom Metazoa; phylum Chordata; class Actinopteri; order Osmeriformes; family Osmeridae; genus Osmerus; species Osmerus mordax. The sequence goes on along the minus strand of NC_090059.1, from coordinate 6,270,407 downwards.
GCGCTCAGCCTTGGGGTGGGAGATATCCTGTATGAGGATTGATGAATGGCTGCTTGTGCGAACCTGGGTGGGAAGGGCTAATATGGAGGAACTCGCATTGGCCTTTTTACCTCGACAACCCCAACGGCTGGTAATTGGCACCATATGTCAGGCAGACAGACCTCTCCTTAGAGCTCACCTCTCAGCCCCATCCCTAGCCTTATTAGAAAAGGGGGGGTGGGGGGGAAATGCGTTGCCTTCAACGTTTGGCTGCCCTCCTTCAAATATTCAGCAAGGACACCGCTCACTCAAACGGCTCAGTTAAAGGCCCTTTTATGGATGAGTCATTCTTTATGAATTTGGAATGACTCTCTGGAAAAGCAGAATATAGAATTATCAAACGTATCCTCAGATTCACCATCCTACAAAAGACGCTATGCATTTCAGAATTAAAATAATTAAAAGTGAATGAAATACCACTTTTGTTCATTGTGAGTAAGTCAGGGACTTTGGATTTTGTCAAACTATTAGGCTTCATTAGTTCTTTTGTGAGTCAAGGATTGCCCATTTGTAAATGCAAAATGCTAATTTTATTGATAGAAATTCCCTTTATAATCAAGCGACTCAACAGTAATTAACACTCATGATATCAAGTTGGCCCTTTGTCATCAATCCAAAGTGAACTCTAGCAGTTAATGGTCTGCCTGTGGTCAATTCAGTTGATTGGACATGATTTGGAAAGACACACACTCTTTATAAGGTCCCACAGTTGACAGTGCATGTCAGAGCACAAACCAAGCCATGAAGACCAAGGAATTGTCTGTAGTCCTCCGAGACAGGATTGTATCGGGGCACAGATCTGGGGAGAATAACCCAAGGGTCACTCTGACAGAGCTCTAGCGTTGCTCTGTGGAGAGGAGAACCTTCCAGAAGGACAACCATCTCTGCAACACTCCACCAATCAGGCCTGTATGGTAGTGTGGCCAGACGGAAGCCACTCCTCAGTAAAAGGCACGACATCCTGCCTGGAGTTTGTCAAAAGGCACCTGAAGGACGCTCAGACCATGAGAAACAAGTATCTGGTCTGACAAGACAAAGATTGAACTGAATGCCAAGCATCATGTCTGGAGGAAACCAGGCACCGCTCATCACCTGGGGTCTCATTTATAAAACTGTGCGTAGGATTCATACTAAAAGTGTACATACGTCCAAAAGCCTAAAATGGCGTACGTCCCCCCTGGCTGTGATTGGTCCGTATTAAGAACCGCTTGCGTCAGGGGTGGGGGCGGGGTTGCCGTGACCAACAAGACGAACAGAATTCCTTGACCGCCATTGCTGTAAGTTTTTCAATTTTCATTTAGTCATTTAGCAGACGCTCTTATCCAGAGCGACTTACAGTAAGTACAGGGACATTCCCCCGAGGCAAGTAGGGTGAAGTGCCTTCGTGTGCCAAACGTCATTTTGCACAGCCGGGAATCGAACTGGCAACCTTCAGATTACTAGCCCGATTTCTTAACTGCTCAGCCACCCTGACTCTCTTTTACAATTCATATTTCAGCTGAACAGTACATCAACATCTGAATTAAAATCTGACGGGAAATGGGCAGTGAAGTTGCTGAAAATGTGCTTATTTTATTGATGAAACAAATCACAGATTACCCTCAAGTGTAGTTACGTGAATCAGCGTCTTATCCCGCCCTGAACACGCCCATTTTTAACCATAAATAGTCAATGCAAAGCACCTGATGAATGCTGATCCAGTATATTAATGACCCTGGCATGCGATTGTTCTTACGTTACGGTGAATCATGGCGACAGGTTGGAAAGAACGAAAAAGCGCAACTTCTCAGACACTGTTAGCCTACTTATAGGTGAGGTGGAGGCCCGAAAACCACATTATTTGGTGGCCAGTGGATCACCAGTTAAAAAAAACCAGTGCAAGTGGCGTCAACTGTGCCAGTGATACCCCGGGTCGAGATACCATTTGAAAACAAAAGCATTTTGTTATGAACAGTATTAAAGTTTGGACTGATAACGAGGACGTAGTGTAGCGATTGCGCGGGAGCTTAACTGGTGTATGTCCAGTTTTTGACATATGATATATGCACATTATTAAATTAATATATTTAGTGATACACTGTGTTCTGCAGTTAGCCTATCTAAAGGTAGGAAATGTGATATTATCCTGTATTACATGCAGTCGGGGCATCTCCTCCTCCTGCACCCATAGTGGACAATGTGATGGAGACAGTTCTGAATTTTGATTTAAGATTTGAGTTGGATTTTACTAGGTGCTTATGGAACAATTATCACTCAGTGCAAGCGCAAATAACACTGCTGGATTTAATCTTCATGATAATGATGATATGGAGTGAAAAAACGTGTGTGAGGAAAACAAAATATATAAATATTACGAGTAATCTTTCTTCCCACATTTACTTTCTGCAGTCTGACTACAGTACGGTCATCTGCATTGCCAATTCCCACTGTCTCCAAAATGTGCGTAGGCCTACGCATGGGTCAGAGTTTGCGTGGAGGACCGCACATTCTTCCATCAAGTTTTTTTTAATTAATCACAACCTTTGCGTGGGAAGTGGCGTACATACACATTTATAAATGAGACCCCTGGTCAATACCATCCCTACAGTGAAGCATGGTGGTGGCAGGATCATTTTTCAGCGGCAGGAACTGGGACACTAGTCAGGATCGAGGCAAAGATGAATGAAGGAATGTACCAAGGCATCCTTGATGAAAAGCTGCCCAGAGCGCTCTGGACCTCTCACTGGGGTGAACGACCCTAAGCACACAGCCAAGATTACAAAGGAGTGGCTTTCGGACAACTCTGTGATGTCCTTGAGTGGCCCAGCTAGAGCCCATACTTGATTGAACATCTCTGGAGAGATCTGAAGATGGCTGTGCACCGACGCTCCCCATCCAACCTGATAAAGCTTGAGAGGTCCTGCAAGAATGGGAGACACTGCCCAAAAATAAGTGTGCCAAGCTTGTAGCATCATACTCAAAATACTTGAGGCTATAATTGCTGCCAAAGGTGCTTCAACAAAGTATTGAGCAAAGGCTGTGAATACGTATGTACACGTTATATTTCTGTTCTTAATTTTTGCAAATCTCAAAAAAATATTAAACAAACTTTTTTCACTTTGTCATTATGGGGGATTATTTGTAGAATTTTGAGAGAAAAAATGAATTGAATCAAATTTGGAATAAGGCTGTAATATAACAAAGTGTGGAAAAAGTGAAGCGCTGTGAATACTTTCCATATGCACTGTATGTGTGTGTGGTTGATCTGTGGAGCTCAGGAACGGTGTGGATTAAGGGGGGTAGCCAGGAGAAGGTGATGCGTGCCTGAGGGAAGTTACTGGGAGAGCCCACCTGCCTGGGTCTCAACACTGCTCTCGGCATGTGAACAAGGGAGGTAGACCTGGGGTCCAGAGCAGGATTCACCTGTCAAGAGCGTGTCTACCCAGAGCTCAACGCATAATGTTTGTAAAGCATCAGCTACTGGGATATATAGACACTGCCGTGGTAAATGCACAACGGGCAGTGTTTAGAATGTGTTGTAGAACAACACACAGCCGTTTTGAACAAGTGCAAATTTACAATTGCTGTGACTACTTACGACCATGCAATTATTGGAGACCGCCTGACAGTGAGCAATAGAGTTGCTAGTTTCGGCAAAATGTTATTGTATTGGCACTCCTCATATATGATTGCATAGTATTCTATTCATGTGATAACACTCCCAATGGCTTCACGACTACTGTCACTCCTCTCTGAGCCTCTTCTACAATATGTTGGATCAGCATGTCTTGGTATATCTCTGTCTCTAACACTGCTCTATTTGTAGGAGGGATTTAGGTTTGTGCCGGTCTGAGTACAAAGGAAGCTCTTTCTCCTGAATGTTTGCCGGGTGATAAAACACAGCCCCACCTCCCCCATGTTTTGCTTTCCCAACATCCACATTGACTTCCTGTAGAACTCCACATACAGCTCCAGCCCCAGCCTCAACATAGCTCCAGAAGCTGTCAGTTATAACACCTTTGACCGTAAACATAGGAGGCTGTCCATCCTGCTCCCTTAGTCCTCGAAGGCCCAGGGTGCACAGAAAGGTTATCCCCTGGCTCTTTAGGCCCCTCTGATTAGATGGCACCACTTCCTTGACTTCCCATCCAGACCTTATTTGTGAAAAATCCACTTTGAAACATTTTTATTAAAGTGTGTCCATCTGCCTTTAGTGCGAAAAGCAATTTATCTGAGCAGTCAACCATGTGAATGCATGAAGATTTCTGAACTGTGTGGATGTGTGTGCCTGTAGCCGTGTCGGTCTGACACGTTCCTGTCTGAAACCACCACTGGGCAGATGAGGGGCTTCAGGTCCCTTCGGTCCCTTCAGGTAGGGTGTGTGTGTGTTTAATGGGTTTCTTTTTGACGGAAACACATTAAAATGCCCACCCCTCATGGCGCTTCATGTGTTCCCTCACATGTGAAATGGAAGGAACCTAGCATCTCCATTCTGCTCCACTTCCTGGACATTGTTGTCCTTGAGGAATGGGTGGTAGTGGTGGTGGTGGTAGTGGAGATCATGTGACCGGTCCATCTGGTCTCTTCTGAAAACACTCCCAAAGTGTGACCAGTGTGTCATAATTCACTCAGCATAAAGATATACCCCCAACCTCTGGTTCATGTCCACACACTGGACTAAGACTGACTGCTTCCAATTGTCTGTGGCTGTTATGTTTATTCCTATTTAGAAAATGCCGGACCCCTTTTTTTAAGTGTGATTACATAACCCACCAGATGGAACAGATGAAGCGGCCTCAGTTTTTTTTATGGTAGAACCTGAACCTCTTTTTGGTGTTCAAATTCCTCTAAAATATGAGAGTGGGCTGCAGACGTCTCTTGTAGAGGCAGTGGAGCATGGAAGTCACGTTTGCAAGAGCATATCACCTCCCACTTGCTGTCTTTGAGTGTTACATTTGTATTAATCAATATACTATGGCAGTGCCTGAGCCCGTTATGCAGCCAGTGACTGAGGTGTCAGTTACTGTAGTTGTTTTAGTGTTAACTTGTAGTTTGTGCACACGGGTAAAGTTTCACATTTCAATTAAAGATGTTACTGCACATAAGCATGGATTATCAGTAAATGTGAACTGAAAAGTTCTGAAAAAGTATCCACTTTTTATTGTTTTGTGAGTTAACTAGCCAGCATTTGTTTTGAATAAGCTTCTTTTGAATAAGCTTCTTTCAAAAGGTTATCTTTATGAATGAAATGCTCAGCCAAACATTGTCACTGCACATCCTTGGGTCTTGATCAAGACAACAATTTGTCAACTTCAAAGAGTGCCTGGTTCTCGAGATAATCAAGACACAGAAACGGAAACGCACACAGACTGACAGATAGGGATTCCTGAAATTATAGTTAAATGTTTGCCTGTTGGAATCCTTGTGTGTGTGTGTGAGCACACGCCTGTTGTTATTCGAGTGTGGGTTTTGCAGTGGTGGATCTGGCAGGTGGGAAAACCTTCACTTCTGGATAATCTGTCTTCGTGTGTGCACGTGTGTGGGGGAGGGGTGTCTGTTATGGTGTGTGGAGTGTGAGCATGTGCCAGAGTGTTATGAAGTTCGGTGTCTGGCAGTAGCCCGAGCACAGATGGCTGCCAGGCATAGGCACGGTGCTGTTTTCCAGCCAAGGAGAACCGAGAGGGCCCAACGCGATCCCTGGAGCCCCCCGGGAGTACAGGGCACCCAGGGTGATCAGGGCTTTCCAGTATTCACCTGCTCCTCAGTGCACTCAGAATCCAGCCACGGGGCTATGTATATGCTGGAAAATATGAGTGTGTGTGTATGAATTTGTGCATGCACGTTTCTTTTATTCCATCCAGCGCCCCCTGATAGTTCAACGAGAAACGTCTGTAGAACGTTCCACTGCCTTCCGACTTGTCCTCTCCCCCACTCCTCACAGAATGCTTGAAAAACTGGGACCCCTTCATTGCTGTTGGGAAGCAGATACTGAATCCCCCCCCCCTTCTCTCTTTCTTATGCATCATTCTCGAGTGGAGTGAATCAGTTCACAAATTCATTTGGGACCTAGCGCCCCACCTGCCCACCTACTTTGCAAGGACTGGGACTGGGTGCCCTTTGTGATGGTGGTAACCTTATCAAAAGTCGTTTTATCAGGCTTGATGTGCTTAGTGGTCCCGATGTGAGTTGCTCATACTGAATGCAGCGCATCTTGGATGTGGCTGACGTGTTGCTGGGTCTTGATTCCAATATTCCCCGATCTAAATCCCCTCACTGCTCTCACCAGCACTATACCTCCTCCCCCCCCTCCCCCCCCTACTGTCTATGTTGCAGCTGTGAGGCCGACCTAGCCTCTAAAAATACTCCTGAGAGTATATGACACAAAGCCAGGTTGTGTGTCATGGCATAGGCCCAAAGCAATCAAGGCTCCAGAAAAACTCACTTCTGACATTGACTCACCATCCCAGAGTAGCCTTTTTTGGCACAATGACATCATTACACAAGTAGGGCTGGGAATTGCAAGGGACCTCACGATACGATGTTATTGCGATACTTGGGTGCCGATATGATACATATTGCGATTCTTTCTGTGTTGTGATTTGTATTTTTTTGTTTTTATATCAATAGACTAGTCTATGATAAACAGTTTTCCTTTCAAATACAATATTTTCCCCAATACAGTGTTACATTTAACATTTGTACTGTAACAACTACCGTATTTTCGGAAATAAAGCCACAGCTTGTACCCCGATTTTACAGTTTTATTGTGGTTGTACGGCTTATATTTTGAAGCGGTTTATAGCCCGGTTTTGGAACAAAAAAGTGGCTTCGTCCCCCAAGATCACCGTGCAGCTAATTTAATGCTCAACACTTGAACGGGGGCTTATTACTTGAAAGAGGAGTTATTTCTACTGTGTCGTCTCAGTTACACTATCAGGGCTTGGAAATACAGTGACTTGCTAAAGTAGGCAAATGGCTAGTAGAACATAACAGTTCATAATAATTTCAGTTAATCAAACAGCTGCAAGACCCAGTGAAATGTTATACAGCTAGCAAACTAACGCTAGTATTGCTAACGACATTGGCTAATTCAACTTCGATAGTGTAAACAAGCTCTTTGTAGGTTAGTTTTAGATATAACTGTATATGGTCGTGTGGACCATACAAGATACGGACGCAGTCTCTTTTCACAACATGTATTTTCCCACTGCTCTTCTTGACGTCGCCATTCGAACAACCCTCACTGACTTCACGTAATGCTTACGTCAGCATCCTGCCTACGGCAACTCCCGAGGAACAAAACACCCTTAGGCTATCCTCAGGATTTGCAAGCTAGCTAAACTTATACTATATCTAAAATAATTTTGTAGACATAACAATGGATTTAGCCAATAAATGAGTGACTTGGCTTTTTTTTTTGGACATATTATCCAAAACTGAAGTGTGTTACACAATGCTGTAAGATCGCCTTGGTACCCAGATTGCCCCGTGGCAAGCTACGAAGTTAAGGGCATTAGTTTAGTTAGATAAGCATTGTTTGGAGTTCTATTGTTGTGTTCATTTTGTTTTGATATGTGTAATGCTATGGTCTGTAGTTTAGATCATTTGATTGTTCACCCTGATTGGGAATGTTGTCTAGTTAGATGGCTATCCAAGCTGTCCAATGGTAAAGTGTTTCTGGGTAAATAAACAGTTGTGAGCATTGATCCGCTCAATGCTAGCCCGCGCTACGGTATCTTTTTCCTGTTTAAAGTGCGGCCTATATTCCAGTGCGGCCTGAACTTCATTTACAAACACAAATCTCCCATTCTGTTGGATGCGGCTAATAGAAAATGCGGCTTATTTTCCGAAAAACACGGTACCGAATAATATAGCTTTTGAACACTCCATACAGAAATGGACACAAAACAAGTGCATTTGGCATTTTAACAATAATAAAAACAACAATAAAAATTTGTAAATCGATGTATAAAAGCTTAAATAAATTAATTGTTCTACATTTGGCTTTTCTGAAGAAAATAATGATGCTACATATTCAATTACTTGGAAATGTTAAGATTTTTGTGAAGGAACAAAAGCTAGTCAACATGCTCTGGGGTTAGGTAACTCCTTTGTGCTGTCACAACGTCCCCTGCTGTAGAGAAAACCCGCACTGCTGAGACACTTGTCCCAGGGACACACAAGTACCTCTTGGCCAGCTTGGAGATTAAAGGATATTCACTGTGTTGCTCTTTACACCAGTTCAACGGGTCACCTGTCAAGGGCAACGCAGTGGCTTCATGCTACCTTTTTACCTGTTCCTCTGCTCTGTCATATGTAGACTTCTCTGGTGCCGCCCTGACAACCTCACCAAAAGCATAACCAAGTAACTCAGCCAGTGCACAGGAGGTCCTTCTTTTTTTAGGACGTGGATGCGATGTGGGGTCTGCCTGGACAGTGGGTTGATTTGGTTCACCCTCTGTGAGCATCTTGGGTTCCAACACTTGCTGCAGGGTACAACAATTTAAACTTAATTTGGAACTGTCTGTATGATTCCATCCATCCATCATCTGCCGCTTTTCCGGGGGTCGGGTCGCGGGGGCAGCAACCTAAGCTGTATAATTCATATTTGAAAATATTTTCCTTGGGAAATCACGCACACACCATCCTTGGGAAATTTGTTACACTAAATAATTTTGAATTTGGTCAAGACGGTAATGAAATACAACTGTAATAATATAATTGATTTTTGTTTTCATTTAATTTAAATAAATTATTACTAAAATTTGAGTAATTTACTTAAATATCCTGATGAGATGATGATATCCATGATCCTGATGACTCGGTCATCTGTCCCATACAGCTTCAGCAACCATTCTGCTGTGTGCTTCTTGTTTCTCCTCCTCAGATAGGAAGGTCAGGGCTTTAAATCTTTGATCCAGTGCTTTGGCCATGTAAAGTGTGTTTTTCTCCACAACACTGGCATATCTCTTCTGGAGGTCTTCCATGAATGCTATTTTTATATATTTTGCAATTGGTTTATCTCCAAGAGTCTCGTTTGTGTCTTGCAACAACTTTGAATGCAAGGGTGCAATAACTGACAGTGTGTCTCCTCCGACATAATGCACATAGCCACTTTCATTGGCTTTAGGGCCTGCATAAACTCTTTTTAAACGCATTTAAGATGTCAAACTCGGTTAAAGTGCAGATATTCCCCTTTTCATTTTTTGGGACTTGGAGACAGTAGAGCGGCAGTGACAGCTGGCTGTTGTTCTAGAAATCTTTTGAAAATATCCTAAGCACTTTTCCATCTTGCATTGTTTTTTTCACTCAAATGAAAGTAACCTTTTTTAGTTTTCATGGCTTAAAGGGGTCATTGACTGGATTTTTGGGGTATTTCACAGCGTTCCTTAAGGTCTAGGGTCTGTAACATTCCCTAGACCTTCATTTTCAGCCCAACATTGGTTGGGCTGAAAATGGCCCGGGTGCTGTTCTATGAGCCCTGATGCATCCTGTGAAATAGCCCTGGGAAAAATAACAAGAGGTTTTCTCCTTTTATGGTATGCTCATGAATATATAGATGAGCTGCGCGCTGATTGGTTGGTTTACAACGAGTGAAGCTGCGGAGCAAAGACACAACATGGCCAACAGCACTCACTGAAACATCGAAGGTGGAGACTTGAAATAAAAACGTACAAATAAATCTATTGTGTCTACACAACACTGTTTTTAACAGATTGACTAGATATGATTTGAAATGATAACGTTACGTTAGTTGTTTCCACTTCTGTTGTCAAGGATAACGGGATCGACTTAGGTGGGTAACGTTAGCACTTAGCAAACAAACTATCGTGATTCAACTCAGCTTCAGTTAGCTCTAGCTATCTTGCTGAAAAATAGATCTGGACAAACATGCATCTTGAATTGTAGATTAACATGACAACCAGTGATGACCACTTTTTTCAGTAACGAGTAATCTAACGCGTTACTATTTCCAAACCAGTAATCAGATTAAAGTTACTTGTCCAAGTCACTGTGTGTTACTATTTTGTAATTAGGCTAATAGTAAAATATATATTTGATTTCTTCTTGCGTCTCTTGGAGTTAAGCCTATGCGACAATTAAGTCACGTTTTCAGCACGAGGGTCACGTCACGTGTATATACATAGACCTACCACTCAGCGACACAAACAACAATGTAGCAGGAGAGAGAGAGATGCGCATTTTCGAGTTGGAAATACAATCACTATTTTGAGTATTTGTCAGCTAAAGATGGAAATATCAAGTTTTGTTGTACACTCTGTGCTGGTGGCGACAAAGTGCTATCAAGTTACAAAAACACAACGTCAAATTTGAAGAAACATTTGGAGTCGCAGCACTGCACAGTCAAACTTATAGAGCCGGTTGTCAATAGGTGTGTTCGACTTCATGCAGCACCGGCGGCGCTGCATGAAGTCGAACGCACCTATTTTTTTGTTGAGGAGGCGGGGGTGTTGTCGGCAGCTGCTGAATGTAACTAATAAAGTAACTTGTAATCTAACTTAGTTACTTTTAAAATCAAGTAACTTGTAGAGTAACTAAGTTACTTTTAAAATCAAGTAATGTGTAACGTGCCACAGTTACTTTGAAAAAGTAACTGATGACACTGATGACAACACAGGTTATTTATTTGAATGAAAGTCAGGAACATGAAATAACGATAACCCCATTGCCAATAAACTAAATCATGACACATTCTACCGATGCTAGATACAGGCAGGATACGTTAGCATTGCTAATAACTGTTAGCGACAACATCATACTACAGCTTGCAGTTGTGATGAACATAAGGTCGGAACAGCACCTCTTTACAGCAACAGGTTCATAGCAAATCCTTCTTTACATTGTCCCAGGTTTTCAAAACTGTCCTCGGTGAGGGTCGAACTGCACAGGGATCTTTTCATAGACAAACATCACAGCCCGTCGAGTGTTTGGTTCCTTAGGAAGACTCTGAAAAGTGTCAGCATTCTCTGTACAGCCTGGAACACTGCATTTACAATTGTCCATTTTCAATATCCTTTAAAAACTTCCAAACTTTCTCCTTTGTAATTCCCATGGAAGTACACAGAGCAGCGCGCAGCTAAACTAGTGTCTGAGATCCTGGGCTAGAACACCAGAGGGCTGGTCTGTATGTAATGTTGGGGTTTGACAAAGGTGATGCTACATTTGTGACGTCACAAATTCAGCTTTTTCGTAACCGATCGTTTTACAGCTGCAGTTTCAAGTTGTGAGATTTAGATAGGAAAGAGGTGTCAATGGTTCTCTGTATGTCCATTTTACCCACCGAACTATGACAAGGTTAAATCTGTTTTGCAATCAATGACCCCTTTAAAATAACGTTGATTTTTGGATTTGAGAATCGATGTTTAAATTGCCAAAAATAGTATCGTGATACGTCACTGTATCAATTCCCCCCCATCCCTATACACAAGGTTATTCAACAGAATGGGGCACTATACAATAACATTTCAAAGAATACCTCTGATTATCTGTAGTCGTCTGATTGCTAGGTTACGGTTGGTTAGTAATGGCTGACTCTTTACCGCGTGGGATTAGAAGTGGGTTAGGTGCTCATAATTATTGAAGGACTGGAAAACTGCTTTAAAGGCAGGGTACATAATGCTGTGTAGAATCACTTTTTGTTATATTTGCTGAAATAAAATGTACATTCTGAGAGCAACCATTACATTTAAAGGTTTGACAGTAACATTTTATAAATCTGATATCTGTGTGCATCACAGGACTGTAATAAACACTACCAATCAATAAGGTCGGACTGGCACTAATGATTCGACGGCATTCAGACCGAATGCAATGATTGGATGGGCTACTTGTCTGTCTACCTACCTAACTCCCGGCAGTAGTCAGGGAGTGCGTTGAAGGGAAAGGGGTGCCATATTTTGGTTTCAATCCTTTCGAACTCAAGCCAAAATTGAGAGGTTCCCAGAACTTACCTATCCTGCTTTTAATGATGCAACGTGTCCAATTGAGAACACATGTTTTTACTTCTACGACATTGAGAGCATGAGAAGATAATGTTACCGTGACACTGAAGGTCCATGTGCCTAATTGCTTCCTCTTACCTGAAATGGTTGATAGATATTCTGCGTCGCCATGTGTTCACTCCAGCTTCAGTCACAATGCATGAACATATTAGGATCATTCAAGCCTCTCTCATGATTGATAATGCAGTACCACCCTTAACTGGTGCAGCATCTGGTGAGGAAGACACATTGTGTGTGGAATTCCTTGAATCCCCAAAGCTCAAGTTACTGCTGTGTGCGGTTAACTCACTGTTCTTGCATTGAGCCCACCATTGGCTTATGGTGCCCTGTCATATAAAATGAGGACAGAGGCTAACACCATCCCACCATCACCATTTAAGCAAGCAGGTAACACAGTGTGCACAGTTACTGAATAAGTAAAGACAAACGCATAGAATAAACACATTTTGCAGCAAAGAAGTAACAGAATAAAATAAGCAGTTGAATCTGGAAAATGGGTTTCTTGTTAATGGGATGATGCTAATGCTGCACGTGGGACATCTGTATTGGGTAAAGAAAGTGTCGTAAAGTCTTAAAATCAGTGGTATAAAAGCCTTTCAAAGCATCATCTGACAATTTCAATGGCATCAAACAACTTTCTAAACCACTTTGATACTGTCTTGTTGTTTGTTTTTGTTTGTTAGGCTTTACCCTTTGAGTTGCTTGAGTTTACATAAGGTATGTGTAGGGGAAACTCATCCTTTTCTTGATGAAGTTCTCTCGTGGGGTACTGTGAAGATCATTTCTCCATTTGATCTCCTTACAGCATATTTCACTTTTCTCATTGGGAGGAAATGTTGTCGTGCTTAAAGGGAAAGATATATCATTATGCCTCCCAGACCTCTTATGTGTCCGTTCCACACTATTCATTAGTAGCAGCCATGTGTTTTTCTGTGCAGAGGGATCAGTTGGCAATCGAACAAAAATGAATTACAAATTCACTGTACATTCAGATTTTTCTGATGCCATGAGCATATTCAATTTTACAAGAAACACCTGGTTAAGCATCTCTTTATTGCATATAAATACACCTTTGGAGATTAAAGACAAATCCTAAGGGCAACACAGACACTGGACTCTTTTAAGACTGGCGTTTCTTACTTTTTAAATCTATTTTATTATAGTTTGTTTTTAACTATGTTTTACTATGTACTGTGGCACTCTGAGATTCAGAATGTAGAGTGTGTTATAAATTAAATGAATTATTATTATTATTAAATTAAAACGAGTTGAGACAAAAAATTAAAATTTACTCATGATGTGCCTTGCAAATGTATTCCGACGCTTTACCAATTTTGAGATTAGTTTTATGCTAGGAAATATGTTAAAAGGGGAAAAGATTTCTCAGTGTTTAAACAGAACTTGTTTGTTTACTGAAAATGTCAAACTGAACAGAATGTCCTTTGTACTTTTGCAAGACTCTATGTTCCTTGGGGATTGGGTTATTGAGGAATTGAGATATTTTCAGTTAAGATGGTATGCGCTATGCTGGCTGTGAAATTTAGAAAACAGGTAAGCAATCTAGTTCACGCTGTAAATAATCTTAGTGTAACTGACAGTCTAGAGGACACAAGGGGAAATGGTCCTCATGTTTGCCTTGTGTCTGCAGTACAAATGATTTATAACACCAAAGCTCCTGACTCTGTCCTGAAGTGACAACCACTCTTGGCAAAATTGGCAGTATGGTATTTAGCTGGCGCAATTGGCCCTATTGAATTATTTGGTAAAGGTTTGTCATTCCCCAGGCTCATAAAGATTTCGCTCAGTGACATGAGATGGTTAAACTGTCTCAGCCCACACAAGATGAATGTTCAAACATTTCCCAAACTGCCACTGACTCATTTCAACCACCGGATTTTTATAGAGCTGTTATCCATACTATTGGAAAGATCCCCCCAAAATACCACAAACGACATGTAGATGCCCTCTAATAATGACAGGAATCTTTGTGTGTGTGTACAAATTAGAATGTGTTTAGTTTCCCACGCTCAACTCAAGAACCGGGTACTCTGCAAAGTTCATATTCTTTATAACCCAACGGAGTGCAGTGCCGCGATTGACGTTGTTTGGATAAGCATTTCGACATTAAATAATACAAAAATAATTGGCTGCAGCTTAGCTTGCTCTCTTCACGTTACAGCCCCTTCACTGTAATTGGTCCTCTGGTCTGCAGCGAGTTTTCTACGAATACCGACTTGAGAACCGACCAAAGTTAATATTTTGCAGGTGTCCTTTTTATTATGCAACAGAGTGCTGTAGGCTACCATGTTTGAACTAATGCAATTAACAAAGGCATTCGCAAGGAAATGAAACTAAGCGTAGTAAGGAAAATAGGGAAATTCTGTTTAGTTATTTAGAAGCAAATTTGCTTTTACAACCTATAATCATCTTATTTCAAAGGGGCTGGCTAGCGAGCAGAATGACAATATGAAGTGGATGTACTTTCAGTATAGATCAGTGAATTTTGTTACATAAATTCATGTGTTGACTGATGTCAAAACTGCCAGCACATTACAAATGTACAAGCGCTGTATGGTGAATACAGCTCGACCTTCTCCATGGTAAATGATGATGGGTTGATTGTCAACAAAGTCATCCTGCATTGAAATCATTAGGGAGGGATTGCACTGTTGGTCATTAAGATCCTTCACTGAGTTTTAAGTGAAGTGCTGGAGCTTTCACTGTTCAGTTATGTCTGCAGAGTGACAGGTTCACACTTGGGACACACGTGGGAAAGCATTGATTATCACATTATTGACAGTGATATTTGAAATTGAAAATCACAGTGTACATCATAAATGTTTGGCACTGTGATATACCATAATATACTGAGTACCACTGTTGGTTTTGTTAACCAATATAACATTTGTTGAATTATTCTCTGATAGAGACTTCTTTTCTTTTTTTATTCCACAGATCAAAACGGGTAAAACGGAAAAACAGACAGAGCTGTTGCTGTTGAGGAGCTTGCAGTACCTGGAGCGCTACATGTACCTCATCCTCTTCAACACCTACCTGCACCTGGAGAAGAAAGACTCGTGGCAGCGCACTTTCACCTTGTGGATGCAGCAGGTAGTTCCTTCTCCCGTTCAACAGTGTCAACCGACTGTATACAACCATTCCTGGAAAAAGCCTAGATTATCTAAATAAAGCCTAAGTATTGTTGTCAGGCTACCACCAGGCACAGTTGGTTTTTCTTATTCGGTATATGAGCGAGTTTGAGTGCCTCATTTGGTCTTGACTTGATCATAACCAATGCTGTCTCAAGATTGCCTCTGCTTCAGCTTTTGAATGTCCCTTTTCTCTCTTGCAAGAACACTTTTGGGAAGATGGAATTGTTCATCAGATACAAGTGATCCAGTCCACTGGGCACTCCACACGCCTTCTTAAAATATGAGTCACTGAATCTTTCTTTTATTTGCCTATGGACATTTCTCTAGAGCAATGTGAAGGGAGAGTGGTAATTTAAAAGCACTCAGCAAGAAAGTTACTCAATATTCATTGAAATGTGAAGTCAATTTGTTTTTCTAGCATGGAGACACTTGGGCCAGTGGAGTGTAGAATACTAGAATAAGATAAATCCTGAAACGGCAGATTGAAAAAAAAAAAAATGAACAAAAAAAGTTGTGCTTTTCAATTCCTGACTCAAATGAAACCAGTCTTCTGCTGAATATCAATAAACTCATGAAGAGGAAACAAACCCGCTATTACTCACAGTACCACATATGTAAATTACATTACACTCCCCCAGCTGTCATAAGTGTGTGGGTAAAATATAAAAGGCTTTTTGCCTGCGCTCTCCATTATGCACTCTGTGAACCGTTACCGGAGTTTAATTTGGATTCCCCCCTGGAATTTACAAGCTTATTCTAGTTCTATTGTGGCCTGCTTCTTCACACATTGAACTTCATAATGTCTGGACCCTCTGTTTTTGTTGGTACATTAATCGTTGGAGCTGGTTTGACCAGCTGTGGTTCTACAGTAAAGCATAGAATTTATGGGCATTCCTAACATATGGATGGACTCTCCAGTGGATACCCCCCTGCTGGAACGAACAGCCTATTGTCATGTTTTTCATTAGAGGCAAGCATTTTTTGGATCTAACTATACAAATATTTTCTCCTTTTTGAAGCATCAGTTGAATCAAACTTACATTTGTATACATGGCTTGAGTTGAGTCTAAAACAGCAGTTAGCCCAATGCTAGTCCGTGCATCGAAGGGACACCGTAAAGACAAAGGAGACAAAAATAATGATAGAAAAGGAAAAATTATTTTTTTTTGATAATAATCTAAAAATAAAAGAAAAAAAATATACGATTCTGTTACAACTCATCAATGCCCTTTTCAATCCCATAAACCCCCAAGTGGAAAGATGCTGGAATCCACCACAGCAGGAGTGTGGGGGGGAGGAATGTGCATGCCCAGGGCAATGGCTTGTGTGTCTGTGTGTTACCACAGATCACTATGCATATGCAAATCAGCTCAATATGTTTGGTGAAGATAAGAAGTGAAATTTGATAACTGTCACTCTGAGGACTATTACATATTCCAGAGGCCTGATGCAGCTTCTGACATGGTATTCACGGTGAAGTTTTGGAAAGCCAAACTTGTATCAGCAGTTTAGTATACCATTTGTCCCATCTGATTTGCTATGTACAGTCTGGAGAAAGGAAGTTATAAATGAGTTAAGAGAATATCCCCTCCAACTTTGCTCCTATTGAAGGGGAATAAACTGATCTGCAAAAGATTATTTGTCTATGAAAACATTGAATACCAAAATAGACCAGAACAATAGCTATGAAAACAGTTTTTGTAGAAATATGCAAGGTCGGTTGGGGCATATCCATCCTGTTTTGAATAGGGAATATGTGTGGTGCAGTAGAGTGATTCTAATTGTGAAGTTATGCCCTGTGGAAAAACAATTTTGGAGAAACACTACATCAATACTGCCATGTGTTTTGCCACATGCATCATCTGATATGTGTCTTGTTAGCCTCATATTAGAGTATTTAATAAGCATGTGCTCAATGGCTTTTTTTCAAGGCATTTCCCTGTCATCTCCTCGCTATTAGCAATAATGCCTGTTTGTTTGCAAAGATGCTGTGTAAAACCTGTGTGTTGAATTTGAACGGTTGCCACAGTGACGATTGATATCCTGTGGCGTGTTCACTATATCCAGCAGCTTTGAGCGAGGCGCTCGGTCCCCCCGGTTCAATCATTAACCCGACGCCATTGACCGCGGCAGGGTCATTAGTGACAAGCCCAGAGGCGAGAGGCAGTGATCAAGTGAATATCTCTGTGGGAGTTGAATGGGTGGTTGGATGGGGGGGGGGGGCTGTGTATGCATTACATAACATTTCATAGTGGGGTGGGTACATTCTGTCATTGGTACAGGGTCGGCATTGGATTGGTGGGAGCTCAGCCTCCAAAAGGAAACATGGAGGTTTGTGTCACTGTTGAAAGCTAGGCAGAGACTTCAGATCTATGCGAGGTAGTTAAATATCCTTTTCTTTAGTCATGTTTTACCAACCCAGTTCTGTTTGGTTTTAAATGCCGAAGTCTAAGCAAACAAGGCACTTTGGAGTGCAGTAGTCCGTCCCCTCCGGGCACAGGGCTAGATCCAATAGCCAGGTAAAGATGTAAAGACTCTTAAGTTAAGCAGCAGCACCAGTGAGCACCGAACAAATATTGTTATACGGTCATTAGCCTGCATTGGCTCTGGGGCATGTTGTGGAATCAGAGGGGAGGGGGGATAAAAAACATCACAGGGAATTTGAATTGAGATTGCTGTTTGGCCAACCGCGATGCCGTCCATTACACAATGAGCCGGCTTGTGTACGACGCATGCCTTGGATGCTTCCAGAAGGGGCAACCAATCAGTCACTCCAGCTGTTTTGATGTGTGCTACAGAGGCCTCCCTGTCTCGTCCTGTACCGGCTTGGTATGTAAGGCCGTCCCAGAAAATCTCACTGTGGGAAAAGACCACCGCTCCCTCCCCCCCACACTCTCATCTGAGGCCCACCCCTCTCCAATGAGTTTTGGTATATGCAATCTACGCACTGCATGATGAAAGCCAACATCGGCCACCAAACACAGCATATCATGGTCTTTGGGGCAAACCGTTTGATAAAGAGAGGAGGGATGGATATGTATTCAGTAATTCAGCATAATTGCTCATCAAAATTATTAAATCTGTGTAATGCTGTGCATCTCTGAAAATGTCACCTTTGCTGGAGTGGGTCACATGCTCCCCCCCTGAGCCTCTTGTGCTAAGCCCCCTACACCCTTTTTCACAGAATCCTAAAACCCTTGGATTCCCTGAGAACAGATGTGCCTGTCTAGGTTGACTTATCATCGCTGAGAATTTTTCACACATTTCGTATTTGGACAGCTGGACAGTGGATTGGATGATACTGGTTAAGAACCCTGCTCAATGGCACAGAACCAGAGTTTCCTTAACCCATAACCCATGTTGGCCCTGCTGCACCCTTCCTCTCACTCAGTGTGGTTCCCTTCGCGGCGGTTCTTCTGAAGGAGTCTCTGTATGTGAAGTTGTGAAAGTTGTCAGGTTGTCAATGCTTATCTTTTCTGCATTAATGCTAACTAGTGCACAGTGCCTGTGATGCCTGTGAAACACACAAATACAGACTACTTGAACTATAGATAGTGCATAGTGCCCATAATACAATTGGTGGCACACACACACACAGATTCCTGGAATTATAGATAGGGCACAGTGCCCACGATGATGTCGGTGACATACACATTTCTGGAATTGTAGATAGATACTGCAGTGCCCGTGATGCAACTGGTTATGACAGTTCTTCTGAGTAGTTTTGTGACCTATATTTCTCAGATCACAATGAAATACATAATCTCTGAAGTAATTTTTTTACCTCAATCATCTATTCTTGTCAAATTGCCAATGCTGTGGTAGCCTACATTCATGCAAATAATAAGGTAGCGTTAATTTGTCTGCTGTTTCCTACGTTATTAATTGCTTATATGTTGATCAAAATGTATTTCATTGGTTCTCTGTTAAATTGTCTTACCACCACAAACATCTAGACATTTAGTTAATAACATGAGTCATTACATGCATAATGGTTGAGCCAGTTGTCATAATTGTAGGCCTAATTCACCATACAGCGCTTGCATGTACAGTTATGCCGACCAAGGAGGCTAAAGTGGTAGGAATAGTGCCCATGTCAGTGATCCAGCATTATATCCATAAAGAAACCTCTTTGAAAGCAGAGATTCAATGTTATGCCAGCAGTCAGCACTAATCTGGCGGTTGTAAAAGCGAATTTGTGTCTAAATAGCTCAACAGAATTTCCCTATTTTCCCAACTACGATCTCCGGTGCGTTAAGCACTTAGTTTAATTTCATTGCGAATGCCTTTATCACATTCACTAGTTCATTAACGAAAACAAAAATTCCTAGTGCACGCACCTTAGTCCTATATAACTAGACGAGTCCCCGTTCATTTTTATGGAAAGTGCTCAGTGGCGCATTGAGGCAAGCGAGAGCGAGAAACGGACCACGCCATCTTTCCAATTCTGGCTTGTCCGGTCTTGCGCAAAACAGTGGTCACCATGCTCCTAGATCCAAGGCTTGTGCACGCTCTTAACAAACTGTACACGTCATACTTTGCTACAACCAGTCGCGAGCATGTGAGCTAAGGCATTGCAGAGTCTGAAAACTGGCAGAATGTCAATAAAGAAGCAGTCAATTATTGACTTCAGGAGGTCAGTGCCTCTGGACTGGCAGACCGGCGTGGTGGTTCCCCTCTTTAAAAAGGGGGACCAGAGGGTGTGCTCCAACTTTAGGGGGATCACAATCCTCAGCCTCCCTGGGAAAGTCTATTCAGGGGCCCTGGAGAGGAAGGTCCGTCGGATTGTCGAACCTCGGATTCAGGAGGAGCAATGTGGTTTTCGTCCTGGCCGTGGAACAGTGGACCAGCTCTATACCCTCGGAAGAGTCCTGGAGGGTACATGGGAGTTCGCCCAACCAGTATACACAAGTTTTGTGGATTTGGAAAAGGCGTTCGACCGTGTCCCTCGGGGGCTCATATTTGGGGGGTGCTCCGAGAGTACGGGGTACCGGATTCCCTGATCGGGGCTGTCCGGTCCCTGTACGACCGGTGCCAAAGTTTGGGCTCAGAGTAGAACCGCTGCTCCTCCGTGTCGAGAGGAGCCAGCTGAGGTGGCTCGGGCATCTGATCAGGATGCCTCCTGGACGCCTCCCTGGTGAGGTGTTCTGGGCACGTCCCACTGGGAAGAGGCCCCGAGGAAGACCCAGGACACGCTGGAGGGACTATGTCTCTCGGCTGGCCTGGGAACGCCTCGGGGTCCCCCAGGAAGAGCTGGTGGAAGTGGCCGGGGAGAGGGAAGTCTGGGCCTCCCTGCTTAGGTTGCTTCCCCCGCGACCCGACCCCCGGACAAGCGGCAGATAACGAACGAACGAACGAATGGCATGAAGTATTCATGGACGGAACTTATTCTGGGTTTTCAACATTAAGTGATCCTTGTACTGTATTGTGTGTTGTCTTTGTGTGGTGTCCGGTATGCTCTTTATGTAGTATTTTATGATGGATTTAATGTGTTTTGGTACCTGTCTACAAACAAATTTCCCCTAGTGGGATCAATAAAATTGACTTGACTTGAGATATACATGATGGAGATTTTTCGAAAATCAACGCTATCACTGTATAGTTTACTTTCACTTGGTTTTTAGAAATATAGGGCTATTCTAGTTGGAACTCATCATAGTTTATTGCGTTGTGTTTTGAGTATGATTGCCAACTAGGGTGACCAGACGTCCAGATTTCCCTTTGTCTGGACCGCTGTTGCGTGTCCTCCTTTTTGATCCTTCCTGCCCACCGTCGCAATTTACCACTCGCAGATCAATATCATGCCTTCTATAAGCTCTGTCGCATTGATATAGAAGTGAGTAGTAGGGGGAAAGGGGCTTTAAAGCGGTATGCCGCTACAGAACCGCACAAGGATAATGCTAGTTCTGCCGGGCACTCTTCCTTAACATAATTTTTTTGCTCTGAACACTACAACAGCAGATGATAAAACAACCGCTGCTGAGCTGACCAAATTATTTCATGCTGTGAAACATCACCACTCTTACAGGAGTTTAGACTGCAGTTTAGACTGTTGACTTACTAAAATTACTAATATTATTGTCTTAATTTCATACGAATGGTCCCCATCCCCCCTGGTCAACACCTTTTGGGGACTTTCCTCCTTTTTGACCCTTTGTCCTCCTTTTTGGACCCAAGTGTCCTCCATTTCAGGGACATGCTTCTGGTCACTCTATTGCAAGCTTAATAGTTATTATTATTATTATGATGATGACGAGTATTGCTTTATTATTACTAGGGCTGGCACTTTATTATTACTAGGGCTGGCACAAACTGAAAATTGCACTGGCACAGGCACTCTCTTTTGCTCTTTTTTTGTCCTGTCACATAAGGACCTCTGCATGAATTGTTCTATGTGAGGTCCATTTTGCCAAGTTGCAAGTACCATGTTATAGCAACTGCTTAAATTTGCACTACACATTTTGTACTTTGTAGCAATAGCTGTTCTATCTAAATTGTTTTTGTTGTTGTCTAATGGAGGCAAAAGAAAATCAGTTTTTTAAAATTATTTAAATGCAAATCGAGATATATATTGAATATCGTAATTTTTTTACAATATCGAGATATCATTTTCTTTTATATATCGCCCAGCCCTAATTATTACTAGCTTACTGTTATTGCCATCATTGTGGTGTTAACTGACATAACGTTGCATAACCATAACAATATTGTGGTTTATCAGACATCATTTATTCATCTTTACTGGTCTTTACTCCAGTTGAACATGTCAACAATCTATAATGACGTCTTAACACGCCACAATGTCACAAATTATAATATAATGACGTTTGTCATGTCAGGAACGTAATCACTTTCATAAAAAATTTGTAAAATCTCCTTTAAAATAAACTCTATAAACAACCTTCATGGCAGGCAACTGTAGATAATCAATCCCATTCTCCCTGTGCTCCTCCCTGTGCTCAGTCAGCTCCAGGTAAATCAGCGGTCAGCTAATGTTCCTTTTTGTGCTCGTGCCCTGTTCGTACCCGCGAGCACAGTTCCAGGCGACTTTTCTTGACGTAAGCAAATAATTGGGCCGCTAGTTTACCCATTTCGTATTGGTTTCAAATTAAGCAAAAATCATTAAATAAAGTTAAAAGCTAGTAGTATGAGCCAGGTTGCAACGGAGCGCACTGTCTCGTTTGAGAATGTTACTTCTGACTCAAGTCAAGTGTTATTGGTCAATCAAAACGTTGACTCTCGCCCACATGGAGGCCTCGCCCCAAATTTGCACATTGCAATGAGGGGCTTCTCAACGGCCCAGTACCTAATCAGAAATGCAATACCACCAACATCCACCGGGGCCTTTGCCTCAAGCCAAGGAGTGAGGGGTGGGGGCTTGGCACGCGCTAGTGAAGCGTTTGGTGCGAGGGATGACCAGAGGACCAATTAGAGTGAAGGGGCTTGGACAAATCAGAGTGAAGGGGCTGGGATGAGTTCCCATGATTCCCGTGGAGGCACCTTTTGAAATGCTGATCCGAACAACGTCAACCGCGGCACTGCACAAAAAAGGACACCTGTGAAATTTCTCACTTTGCATAGTGCCTGGTTCTCCAGATAATCGTAGGAAACTAACGCGGACACACAAACACACACAAACAATCAAACAGATTCCTGGCATTATTAGAAATATGTGTTAATCTCTAACCATGACTAATAAAAAATAAAATAAAAGTTAAGGCATGTCATTACTTTTGAGTTCAAATACAAAAAATATTTCCTCAGAATGAGCTCCATAATATGGAGCAAGGCTTGTTGAAAAACATGCAGAGATTATTTCTCCAACACAACCGATGTCTTAATGTTTTAGTGATGCATGATCTGGGTTGAAGCAGTCAATTTTGCATGGTCAGAGGCTTGGTGACAAAAGTAACCACACTGTGTGGTTTTACATGGTGTCTAGTTACAGTGCTGGCAACTGAGACCATAATCACAGTTTGAATAATAATGATTTCCATACAGCTATTATGCACTTTGTTGTTATCTAATAGTTCTCAAAATGTTTCCCATAGCCACAGGATTGTACAATTCCCATCCTTACTGTTATTCCCATTCTCCATGTATGCTGGGCTTGACGGAAATACTTTTAATAAACTGTTGCATTAGCAAGATAGCAAGATAAGAAAATCCCATACAGTATAGTCCCTAATTACCTCCAAACATATCCCTGATGATATCCCCCACTACGTCAGAACTCTTTCCCCAAACCAACTTAATCTGCAGTTATGGGCCACCTAAGGAAATGTGGGTCAAAAACAAAGTGAGTCATTGGGTGAATGACTTCAAAAGGGGCCTACAGCTGGGTTTTCATCATGACATGCTTTGAAACAGGGCTAGGGATTTATTAAGAAATGTTTCTCGATAAATTACAGAATGGAATACAGATTTTTTTCCTTTAGAGGATTTGAGTATCCAGTTACAGAGCTGTTCAGGTCTTGTTTCATTTCAGCAGACAGACAGTCTGTGGTATGTTTCCAATATTCTGACCCAAGAACTCAACTGACCGACCAGGAATATGTAGTTCCTGTTTCTCTGCAAATCAGAAATCCTTCAGGTCCTGCCGAAATGCATAGCCCTATAAGGGAGAATGATGGGACTAAGTAGTTAACTGAGTAAACTGAACAAGCTGTGACACCTTTTTAATTTTCTTTTTCTTTTGGCGAGGCAACTGCCTATATCTGTGGGATTGTCTATGGGTAGTTTATTCTTGGTTTTGGCCAGATTTTGCCTGTTATTCCACAGTACTTCCCATCTGTTGTCAATGGTTTAACAGTCATAGTGGGCCATGAATCAGCTTGGCATTGTTAGCCTGCCTCCTTGCCTCTGCTCTATAGGGATCCTCTTCGAGGAACCTTGTATTTGTCCCTTTCCTTCTACTAATGATTTAAAATCTGGAGAACAAAGTTGGAGTGCTAATCTCAAATGGCTATAGTATTCAATACAAATATTTGGGGGGATACTAAAAGTTAATAAAATAAACTAGCGAGTACCCATTTTGTTCCTAGTTGACGGCTTTTCCCTTTCTGTCCTCCAATAGGTGGCTGCCAGGGCTGGGGTTTATGACCTTCTCAACCAGCTGGGTTTCTCTGAGTTTGAGAACCCCCGGGACACGCCTCTGGCCAGGCTGCGCTGTCGCTGGCAACGGCAGAATGTCCAATCACTTCCCTTCAGGGGGGAGTTTATCTGAGAAAAGATCACTGTGAACTGCCAAAAAACTATACAGTTTCTTCTTTTTTTAGGTTGTGAGATTTTAATGTTTTTGTATTTTACTTCTGTATCTTCCGATACAATTTGGTGTGTTTTTTTTTTAACCCACTACCATGGTAAACTTGTTTAATATGATTAGTGATGCCTGTTTAATATGTTGAGGGATGCCTGTTTTTCTTATGTTTCAGCTTAATAATTGCCAAGTTGCAAGCTGACAGTTGTGCCTTTGCTCTATAATTTTGTTTTACTCTATGCTCATGATATATAAAATTTCAATCAACTAATGTATGTTGTTTTTAAATGAAATACAAATAATTGACTTGCTGTCTTACGTATATGGATATTGGTATAATCAGTATGCTTTATGTAAAAAAGTGTGCAGAACCTTCTCACAGTTAGTTTCTCAAAGTCAAAAACATTGAGATTTGCATTGCAGGTTGTCATATTCCAGACAATTGGTAGGTCTGTCAGGTCCGAAGTATAAATGTATTCATGGAATACTTTTCTTATAATGAAGTTTCTGTGCGTAGTTACTGACAAGTCATTTAGTTATTTGACAAAAAGTGTATAACCTTTTCATATTTTGAGGTATCAAACATGGCTTGTCCTTTTGTTCAACATTCAAGAGCAGTAACAGATACCGTTATTCACCCTGTCATGAAGATTATTTTATTTCAACAATGGAAATTAGCATTGTTAGATATTCTTAGCTCATTGATTTTCATCGATGGCTTTTTTGAGCTGTACTGTATACTAAAAATGTTGTATCCAAACACCTGTCACTGATGTTTCTTGATTATTGGCTTTACTGACTTGACCGAACACAACTTTGTGTACAATTTAAATGCAGTATTCATGAAGTCAAAACAATAGTTTAGACACTGAGAATAAATCCATACTTCTTCAGAGATGGATAATTCTTTTTATGTATTTTGCTATGAAACTGCTAAAAAAAACACCACTATAGACACTTTTAAAGTTGGTGTGAGTAATGTAGAAGTCTTGAAACTGGACAGTGGAAGACTGGAGTCTGCACCCACAGTCTATTTTACTTTCTGTAAAGTGTTTGAGTTTCTGTGACCTCATCAGGTCTGTTGCAAGAATTTAATTATACAGCCTACTGCAAAATCTATGCTTGGAAACTGTTAGGCTTGTCAGGTCTACGGTACTGAAATGTACTGGGATTTAAATGCAGATGTCATCAATTGTTGATCAATGTTAATATCATTCACCGTTGGCAAAACGTCTTGGTCATGTACAAAAAGTGGTCACTGAGGACATTAAGGATTCAATTATAAGTTTTATATTCGTTGTATTTTTATGTTGATTCAAATAACCTTAGTCCTCTAATTTATTTACAGAAAGTGCTGGTGATTCTTCTTTTCTTAATGTGCCTTTTAACAGTCCATATATCCTGTGTTTATTAATTGTCCTTTCAAAAGAATGTCATTAGTGAAAACGAAATTTGTTAATGTACTGTATATTCAACATTTTCAGCATTGATCTGTACCGTAGTTTGACAACTTTAACTCATAGTTTTTCAGTTTTGTTTCAGTTGATCTCATATTTCATCAGCCAATTAAGCAAACAAAAATGGGTGCGAAAGGATGAAAAGGGGTTTGCTAATTCTGTGATCGCTCCAAAAAACAGTGTAATTACTGCTTTGTCATTTCACAAATTTCAGGCCTTAAACAACTTATTTTCTGAACATTTCGCACAACACCATTGTATTACACAAATACTTTGATAATGACAGTATTTCTTCTTGAAATATAGTATTTTATTTGCATAAACTTTGTTCTGAGAAGTTTATTTCATCCAATTACATTTGTGTCATTGTTGCATTGGTTACTTCAGGCTAAATAAACAATTTGAATGCTTCCGATGGCAGTTCTTGTCCTGGATTTTTAAAACAATTCCATGTTTTATCTTACTTTCTTAGAAATTTAGCCGTTTAGTAAGCCTCCTTAAATAACATTCCCAATCTAAGATGTTTCGAAAAAAAGTTTTTTGCCACCCGCATGCTCTTTTGAGTGTGTGTGGTTCCCACCGTGTACTGTCCAACTAGATGTGGACTTCCTCTGCGCCCGATAGGCCGGAGCCAAATAATTGACCTCTCCCTCTGTTTCCTCTTCCTCCCTGTTCCAGTGTTATCTTATTCCCTCTCTCTACGCACTACTAACCTCCCATCCTGATGATCCCACCGTCTCTTTACCTTGTGTAAATGCAAGTAAAAGATAGTGGAAATTGATGTTCTATCTGTATGTACAAATCATAAATTCAAATCAAACATTTTGCGTGTGAGGAATTTAATGATATTTCATATCAATGGTTGGATCTATGACCTGTAATTATATTAAGGTGGGATACGCACCCTGTCTCTTGAGAGAGATTTGTTAAAGGATTGTGGTAGCATGGAAGAGGAACAGGCTGTACAGTCGGCACATCAGAGTGATGCTCCCTTGGCTCTGCTGACCCGCTTTGAAAGGCTGATATCCCAGATCACTTCCCTCTCTGTAAGTGCATAACAGGCTTATCTGGGAGCACGGAAGTTGTTAGGATTTTATCACATTGCAGTCTATCCTGGATTATTGAAAGAGGAAACCAAGTGGTCTAGATTAAATGACCTTTGCCGTTTTGGATATCTCACTGGAATTTATTTCCATGCATATTTTGTTTTATTATGTTGGCGTGGTATGGCTGTCTCATAAAGCTATGATGCCACAAAAATACATTTCTCACACACATGCACACACATACTAGATCATGGACTTTCCAGAAATGACGGTCCTCATAACGTTTTCACTGAGACAAACTAGAGCACTTCACCATATAAACAAATTTAAGATACAGACTATTCAGTTGCAAAATGCGTCCAACTTGACTCCAGGTCATGCAAAGCCCAAGACACAAGGACCATGGTTGGATGATACAGCGGCCTCTTGCCTTTGAAATGCTTTCCAGACTCATTGAGACACTCTCCAATGTGTAACTCAAGCTAGCAGTTCTGAGGGATCCCAAGATTACAAAAGACAAAGGGCTGCTTTGAGAGGTGAGCAGCTTGGAGGGATGTAATGAAGTTCATCTGAAAAGCTTCCCTCTGGAGATGACAGAGTGCTCCAGAGAGTAGGCATGCTGCCTAGGCCAGAGAGTGCTCCCTGCTCTCGTTTTCACAGCTCAAGGTCCTCTTTGATATTTCCGCTGTAGCCCATGGCTGTATTGTCCACTGCCTGAGGACACACACAGCATATGCCCATTAGCCTTCATGGTGTAGAGCATGATAATATGTCATATAATAATAATTTCTTAATTATAATCTGATTTTAAATACCCTCTTCAGACTCATCTTGTCTAGACGAAACATTGTGTTTTTCAGTTATGTCATGACCTACACCAACAAGAATCACTAGTGCATCTGGGAACTCTTTTTCTCGGACCTCTCTGCCTCAACTCTGTCCATTCACACAAGGCAAAGGAACATAATAACAACCTCTCTAAATTGCTGGGCTGTAACTTGGCAGGAACTTCTTGTCTTTCCTCATGCTGCAGGGCTGTCTAGCAGCTGCTTTGCATCTCCCTGCATCTAAAAGAGATGGAGAGTTGCATATTTTTTCAGTGCACTGGCATGGCTAGCCCACATTACAGCACACCCCAGGGCAAGGGAGGTAGGGAAACTAAGGCATTCTGTCTTCAGTCCTCCTTTCTGCTGGGTCTCCGGTGGAAGCTTGGTGATATCCAGCTCCCCTCATAGACCCGGCATAATTGCTGCACAGCAAATAGATAAAGTCTGATAGTTAATTTTAAATAATGAGAACCATTTGGCTTTTGATATCCTTAGCTAGCAAATGGTCTTCGATACTGGAGCTTCTTTTCTGTCACATTGCTCAAGTTAAAGATCCTGTAAAGTAAATTCCATGTTTTGCTTCTAAGTACATTATATACGTGTGAAATGAGTTCCTGAAAGCATGTGCAAAGCGCTAAAACTTTGTCCACTGAAATGTGGATTTAGACCGAAGAACAGTTTCTTTTCCATTTTCAGATCAGGTTTTAATGGGCGGAGTCAAAAAATGCCCTATCTACGTCATTTCGCCCCATCTACGTCTCATCATAGGCTCCTCCTGCTGTACTGTTATTGTAGCTTACATCAGCTAGCTAGCTAGCTTCAGGATGTCTCCCACCACCCACAACTGCATCTTCCCTGGATGCAAGAACTCCAGCTGCGCTGTAACGCCATTTAAGTTCCCTGTTGATAATGAAACAGGGGCGGATCTACCGGGGTGGCATGGGGTGGCAAATGCCACCCTAAAAATAGCCTTGCCACCCCAGCTGCCACCCCAGTTGGCAGCTTTGAAAACAAAGAAAAGTTGTGGCTCATCGGACATTTGCGAGAGCTAATTTCTAATATCCGAATGCAAGTAAATGCAGCACGAAAACGACTCGATCCATCCACCCTCCCCACACCGCCACCGAAGTTGCTTTCATTTGAACACAAGGAAGGCGCAAACTGACCATAGAAGGCTTCAACTCAAGGAATAAATCGTCGGCACGGACAGCAGACCACACCGGAGGAATGAGGTGTTAAGCAATTATCTATTGATGACTAAGAATAATTACAAAAGTGCAGGGCTATACGGAGTTGCAATGTTACTTTTCCTGTTGAATTAAGGTTAATAACATTAACTCGTGAATTCTTTGGGCAACAAAGCAACAACAAAGATGACTGTGGTAAAGTTAGTTTGAAGTTCGATATTCAACAGATATTCGGACGCCCAGTATTGTGTTATTTTAACAGGTATTTAGCACTGCTACGACCGGCCGCTTAGCCAATGCTTTTGGCTGCCTAAACAACGCGTACGTTTAGGGACCGTCAACAAATTACACATTTCAAAAGTCAATAGCTTTTCAACAACATGAACTAGGAGCGTCAAAATAATGTTAAACTGTTGAAGATGTATGCATTCATGCTGCAAAGCCTTATTTTGTTCATTTTCATCTCAGGTTATTAAAAAATATTTTATTCAAAATAAATCTTAAAATTTCAATAGCTTTTTGGTCATGTGACCTATAATCCTCAAATTCATTTCAGTGTTCACTGACTATGCATACATGTTGCACAGCCTTTAGTTTTTTCATTTTGATCTCACACACATTTGCCACGGGATGCCACCCCTCAAAATCTCCTGCCACCCTCTTGCCACCCCATGAATATTTTTCTAGATCCGCCCCTGTAATGAAAGGAAAAATAGGTGGATAGATTTTGTGAAGACCCACGTGGAAAGCTTCGGATAAACTCTGCGCCACTGACCATTTCACGGCGGACAGTTTTAACATGGACCAGAGACAGACGGGGTTCACCAACACATGGCTTCTCTTGCAGCGCGGAGCTGTACCGAGCATCGCCCCCCCGGCCGTTCATCCTCCGGTCGCACCTGGACCATCCACCACCGCCAGCAGTTCATCACTCAGTTCTGTGTGTTTGTTATAATTATACTAGATAACTTTTCCAGAGGTATCTCTGCTATAATTAGTGCAAACCGCTAACTTGATATTAGGCTACTCGGTGTAGAATGATGGTATTTTGGTGAAATGGTAGCTAATGTGCTAGAAGTAGTTGGAGAGCTCACTGTCTGCTGTCTCTGCTGTAAATGTTTACTCCTGTGTTACAGCTCAGGGGAATATTTCATTTATATGCATCTGTATGTTTCACTCATTGAACAAATACATTATAATTCTATACTGTTTTGTTCGGCTTGACGTAGCGTCCATTATCTGGGTTGTAGGTAGCTTGAGAGAGGCGGCGCCTTCCAGCGAGGGGGCCGAGCTTCAGCTCCTTCAGGCGACACGCCCCCCCAGTCTCGAACAGAGAAGACTGATGATTTTCTTACGATTTCAAAGCCTAATTTAACATACTTGTCTGTTTTTTTTTTCATTCGAATTTGGATGGGTAGTTAATAACACATTATTCTGTGGTGTGGTGAATTTGAAACTCGTTTTTAATTTCACTTTACAGGATCTTTAAGCAGAGACACCTCAAAGTGCCATCCACTCAGAGGTCCAATCTTTCATGTAAAGCATGAAATGGCCAGCACTTTCATTTTCATGAAATTGCTATAGTCACTGCCATTTTGAAGCTGATTGCAAAGCCCATTAGTACATTAACTGGCATTGTCTCTTTCGAGTTGTGAATGCATGGTGTTTGAAGTACTGTACAGCAGGGGCGTGGCCAGAATAATCTTTTTGGGTAGGCTAGAAAAATATGGATAGGCATCTTTTCATTTTCTTTACTTATTTGCTTTGCGATGTGCACCCGACGCATCATTTTTCTGAGATATTTTCGTTTTTGGGTAGGCCTTAGAACAAATTAGGTAGGCCTACTCGTGGCTACGCCCCTGCTGTACAGTATGCAAACATAGCTGACGCTGTGTGCTGAAAAATGCCCACAATTGTAATTAGCATTCTTTGGTTGCTTTTCACAAACCCTAACTTATTCAGGACTGCAAGGCTTATGTAGATGAGTATGTTTATTCACACACTGTCATTTCTGGAATTTGCCCTTGAGAGAACAGGAAGTTGTATTTTGTACAATACAAATAATAACAGGACCTACATGGACCATCAATTCCTTTATTAGGATTTTAGTTAGAGAGTTAATGGACAACTGAAACATCAATCTGTCTGAAAATTGGCCCTTGTATTTCCCTAATTTTGAAACTGTGGTTGATGAAAATATTGTCAGGCTTGGTTTTATACTTTAAGAAAGATCTAGTGCCGCATTCAGTTGTAATATATTAACATTGTTCTGGAGTGTGGAGTTAACTACAAACTGTGGAGCTATTCATTTAAAGGGAAATAAACCTAGACTAGAGTACTATGCTTATTGTGCAACGCAAATCTGGCTTTCTGGACACACTGAAGACCCTCATGGAACTATGCTATGGAAAAAATAAATGAAACGTTCTCAAAGCGGTTAATGGTTTCCATCACTTAATGCTGTGGTTAGTTTCCATTGCTTATTAATTTGAGTTTTGGAATCAAATAAACTTCTCCCCTATACTGCCCTCAGGAATCAAGGTATAAAAAACACACCTTCTCCACATTGACCATCCTACGGCATGGATATAATTACTCACAGACAGGCATAGTGGGAGGGGGGGGGGACTTTTTGGTACAGACACGAGTCACTGTCACAGAACTGTTTGGAGCAATAGATAGAATGCCCAATCTAGACATATTTTTTTCTTTAAATCATGAGATATCTTTTAAGATCTTCCTTTAAGAAAGACACTCCATGGGAGGGCTGTCATTGCATGGTCCATTGCGTTCTTGGTCCAGTTTGCGTATAAACTGTAGGCCAAGAGGTTAGTCAGCATAATGCATCATCTAGGAGTCATAGCAGACATTAGTCGTCATTCCACAAGCAGAATTATCCAGTATTACAGACTCAACCCTGTGATGAATGGAAGGCGCTCATATGAACCATTCCTTATTATGGAAAGAAATGTAATACTGTCGTCAGCTTTGAAAGATTATTTATGTTTATAAAGCATTTGATGCAATAATACAGTATTTATAGTCAAATATCAGCACATTGTATTGTCAAATACTTGTTGGGACTGTGGTCTCACTGTATGTATATGTGGTTGGTCCACAAAATACCATAAAGCTAACATAATCTTCATTTAAATGCAATAAAACAAGACTGTTTAAACGCACCAGAGATATCCTTCAAACAAAATGATTACACTTGCGACTGTTTCCCTCTGTGTCTTCCAGTAGGGGGGGCTGCTATAAAATTAGGAAGGGATATTGGATTTATTAGGTTTACAATGGGTTTACATAGCTGCAGGCAACGATAAGTAGGCTATAGTTAACATGAAAACCTAAATACTTCCCACCATAGTCATGAATTAGAGTGTTTGCAATGTAAAAGGTTCCGTTTCTTGTACTTCCCATGAACTGACTTTTTCTGCGTTCTTTAGACAATGAAAAACGTATGCAAAAAATAAGAACAATTTGGATGAGTTTGAAGCAATAGCATAATCTTTTCCTATCGTCAACACATAGGTGCATATCGGTGCACGTCTGCGCGGCAGATGTTTTAGCTACTAGGAAGGCTACGTTTTCGCAAAGGTTTGTGCTGAAATAACAATTTTGCTGCATTGTTAAGTACAGTAAGCATCCTTAAAACAGGCTCCGGTTCCCCCCCCCCCCCCAAAAAAAAAAAAGATCTGTAGGCTTCCTCTGAACTCTGCGCGATTAGCCGGGCAGTTGTCGTCATCAGCACCCCAGATTTTTTTCTCTTGTAAATGGATGGGGTTGTCCTGGTTTATGCAGAGTGCAACAGAGGCCGAAAGATTGGAACAACTTGTGAATACCAGTCACTTTAGCGTCTAGGGTAGCAAACAGAATGCTTGGTTTCGCTGAAGTTCAAGATTGTGAAGTTATCTCATAAACGGTGCGTTCAGAAAGAGGGTGCAGTTCCACAAAGTTTACAATAGAAAGGAAACTTCAACTCAACGCTGGACTGAAGTGGCAGCTTTTAGACTACTCAACATAAGCCTTCGATATGGATTATATTTATTTATTAATGTACTGTTCAATCAGTTTGATATTTTTGGATCACAAGCACGCTGCAAAGTCACATGGTAAGTTTTAAAGTATATTTAAAACTTGCCAGGCAACTTTTTATCTCAACTTTCCATTAGTTTGGTCTACCGGCAACTTATTTTTCAGTTTTTTTTTCTGTCTGCTTAATAGAAAGTGAAGGTTTAACTGATAGGATAGCATTCTAACTCCGTAATTGAAACATCAAGGCTCGTATATCGTATCTGGGAATATTTTCCAGTCATACAACTGCCTGTCGAATAATTAATTAGCACATCCTCGGGCACAATCTTTTTTACATACAATTCGCATGTCATTATACTTTAAAAGTAGCCAACACATTAAGCATGCTCTTGATATGCACTGCATTTGATCTAGGCTCTCTTATGACTGTATCCTATAGGTCTGTCCCTGGATGCTTTTCTCAATTCACTATTTGTTCCATCAGAAAAACTCTCTGGAAAATTAAGTGAATACGGTCTTATCGTGCCATTCAGCACAGACTCCCATGGCCGGTATATTTCTCACGTGGTGTCAGCTGGAACTGGAAGTAAAGGTGCATCACCCGCCGCGGGAAAAAGACGGGTGGCACGTAGTGCCGCCGATACGCCCTCTATCACCACAGCTGGCCAGCACTTGTTTTTTAATGTCACTGTTTTCGGAAAAGAACTGCACCTACGTCTGAAGGCCAATAGACGGCTCGTTGCTCCAGGTGCTTTTGTGGAGTGGCAAGAGGACTTCGAGGAAAAGGCCAAGGAACGTATTCATGGAGACTGCGTTTTTACTGGAGATGTGTCGGATATGCCAGACGCCTCAGTGGCCATCAGTAACTGCGATGGACTGGTAAGTCAGACGGCTTGATCATGTGATATAAAAAATTGAATGTAAAATCGGATACATTTCCCAAACGGACCTTGGGTAATATTTGTCAATTTTTGCAGTCTTCTGGACGTGGTATTGCATATGCGTTTCACACAATGGCTGCTGTTAACAATATTTCCATAGCTGCCACATGCCCAACTCCCTTTCTCTCCAGTTGCAATGTCCCTCCCACCTAAAAGGCCCCAACCAGTATCTGTACCAGCATTACATTGAACTGCGTAAAAGCTATCTTTCTCTCCTTCTTAATACAATGTTTTCTATGGTTATCTTGGTCACTCACTGTCATTATTATTGTTACAATTATTTTATTTGAGGATACCGCTTCACAGGATGCTTGAGGCCTTATGGCAAGGAGTAGGCTAATATCTAACAGACATCCATGGCTACTCAAGTGACAATCCTCACAGGAAACTGAGAGTGAGAAACAAATTGCTGAGTTGCTGATTGACAATCAACACCCGCTTTATTTTTCTTGGATGCATGTGTTAACAGGTGTTAAATTTGTCACCAAGAGGCTCTTTTGACAGTGTTAACTGTATGCAGTCGCATACATTTAAATGTTTACATGCAAATGGTACGTCTGACCTTTGTTAAGCCAAAACACACTTTCCAGCTAAAAAGAGCTTTGGAGTGGACTGAAGCAGAAATTTCTTCACACACAGACATTCAAAAAATGCGTGAAAACACCTGGTTTGACAAAACCTCTTAACACTGTTGAACCATGTGTGCTTCATTGTGTCTCCTTTGACTGTGCTCATCTGTGTGAACATGTTCAGGTGTTTTGAGTTGGAGGGTGGCAGGTGGCCTTTCTAAACAGTTACCACATCATACAGTACCACATAGAGATATTGTCAATGCAGTTGTGAACCATTCATGTTGGCCATACGTATCAATGCTAATGCACACTGCTGTGTAGCTTTTATGCCATTAGCTTCTCTCCCCACTGATGCCTGGAAAATTATAGATCCCCGCTATTTTAAAGGAACACTGAAATCACAGAGGCATCAGTTTGCCTGTGAGGAAAATACCTGTTCACTCATAAGAAACATTAACTGAAAGATCAAAACGTGAGATGTTGTTCTTGTTACACAACTTCATACTATATTTACCAATGACATGGCATAGTATAAATAATTGCTCAGATGTGTTCAAAGGGATGGATTTGATTCACCCCTAGAATGAAGAATTCCGTCTGTTTGCATCCACTGTCCAGTATGGTGAACCATTACTATCCTGCCATGTTCTACACCACTGAACTGTACTTCAGGTTTATGATTGCAGCCCATCCTGGCTACCCAAAGCCTCTCTAATGCATTCCATGCACCCATTAGCAGTTGATTAAGAAAGGAAACAAAGAATATTATTGATGAGACGACTTACCAGATCAATAATAAAACAAATTATAAAGCCATTATGAATTAAATGCACCCTGCTGGGGGTATCTGGGGGTCTGGATGGCTGAGTGGTTAGGGAATCGGGCTATTAATCACAAGGTTGTTGGTTTGATTCCCGGCCATGCATAATGACGTTGTGTCCTTGGTCAAGGCACTTCACCCTACTTGCCTCGGGGAGAATGTCCCTGTACTTACTGTAAGTCGCTCTGGATAAGAGCGTCTGCTAAATGACTAAATGTAATGTAAATGCTGTCCTTTCAATAATGTTTTTTTAAATTCCACATCAGCCACCACATTTTGGTTCCAATTCCGGAAACACTATTGCACTTTCATACTTTAGTATAGGACAGACCACAACGGACACCCAAACTATAGCACTTAATCCACTTCATCCCAACCCCTCTACAAAAACTTTTAAGTCTCTGACATAGCTGAGCTCTGGTTTGTAGATAACTTTTATTCATTCAGCAGATATGAGCAGTCCTGGCAATCTGAAATATTTGAAGGCATTTCCCCTCCGTTGGTGGTCAAAGTGAATGGTCCCTTTTGTGGCCATGTTTTATTTTTTTTACACAGCTTTGGGGCAAGTGAAAATGGAATATCATTTCATTTCAGGAAGTGAGCTTGACACAGCCAGGGTAGAATATAGTCCATGTGTTTCATTGAGCCGCAGCCAAGATAAACAGCAGCCTGTCTGAGCTTGCTGGAATTTTTTTGGAGAGTGTTTTGAAGATACTTAGGGAGCTCCTGGACAAATGATTTAGTCTGAGACATGGGTTTGATGTGTTAGGCCACATAAGATCACGTGTGATGAAAGGACTGAGGGTTGAAGTGGCTCGTATCTCTGAGGTGGCCTGTACTGTTTGTCTTTGGTGTTTATCTTCCAGTGTTTCCAGTGCTTAGACTACGCCTGCCTATTGCCTTCAAAAAGACGGTTGATTTCATCCAGGTTAGACCATAACAATGTGTTACTGATAGGCTGTCTTTATAAGGACACGGACACAAGGACCTTTGGTGGATAGGAGGTCATTTTCCAGTAAAAGCACAAGTTTCTCGTTAAACTTTTTTAAGCACACCACTGAAACCCCAAACCATGTGCCACCAAGTTTTGTTTCTTTTTACTACAGACAAGACATCCCACAATCCAGTTGTATGTCTGTCGTCTCTGTGGAGCATCTGAAGCGCCCAGACTCTTAAGCGGGCTGCATGACATCACCAGAAATGGATTACGTTATCTTGGTTCCTTGCCAGTGTGCCTACAGGGGCAAAACTGCTCATCCCAGGCATCCAGCACATGACAGATGGAACAAGCCACGTGCTAGGGGGTGTCAAACATTTGCCCAGTTTATACTGGATTTCCTAGGGATATATTTGGCCCTCAAATGCACAGACAATTTATTAGCCATACTCAAGAGGGTAGCCACACAAGGACTGCAAAATCACCAGGTGATTTCTGTGGAAAGTGGAGAGTGAGTAGCATTTCTGCTGGATGGCAACAGCTGTAGGCTAAAGCTGCGTTCTCTGTATTGTTCTGAGTGGGCAGGAATGATGAGTGTGATTACGCTGCGACTGCTCATGTGTTAGGAATTAGCACCAGTGACATGGATCGAATTACAAGTGTGATGGGAATTTGAGGATTGGGATGACTGTGCTTGGAAGGGAGCTATTTATGCATCCATCAGTTAAATACAGTGAGAGCCACCTAGCAACAGCATCAGAATGGGTCCAAACTTAGTCATGGCTGGCAGCCAGGGCACTCACACACATACACACACAAACACAAACACACACACACACACACACACACACACACAAAAGACACTACACCAAGGACCAGACACTATTATTACTGTAAATTATTCTAATAAATGCACACACACCAATCTAGAACTGGAAATATACATGGCCAATATAATTTTCAAGAAAGAGTGGTGTGGCATTAGAATGTTCCAATGTTGAAACTCAATGTACTTACTCAATACAGTAGCCTATGGTTCGAGAAATGTTTTTAATGCAAATTAATTATCTGCAACTTAGGGGTTAATGTTTACTTTCTTGTTCAAAGTTATCTTTCTATCTTTCCATCATCAAATTAACATCTAAAGAGGTTTATTATAATTAGTGAAGGTTAAGTCCAGTTTCTAAGGAGACAAGGACTGCTGTCTACATAGACAGATGTGTGTGAGCTCTCTCTCAGCACCATTAAATATATATGTAAACAAGATTAACATATCCTGTCATTTGTACATAGTAAAACCAAGGTCTCTGTCAATATATATCTCTTCCTCTCTACAACACATGTTGTTCGGTTGTATTTATTAATTTTCAAGGTACTTTTACTTAATTTATACAATTTGATTAGGTTAATTGTATTTTGCACACAGGCTCTGTCGGTGAATTATTGAGGACTGACTGTGCATGTTACTCAGATACGGTGAAGACACAAGGACCATGCATAATCATTGCTGCTCTATCAGAAGAAGCCCAAGATCTCAGACAATGATTAACGTGTTGTAATTAACATAATTAAATCATAAAATGCTCACATATATACATGCACACATACATACACACACACACACACACACACACACAAACACACACACACACACACCAATGTCTAGGATAATAGTGCCTCTGCAAGACAAGTAAGAATGTGTCCTTGAAAACATAGCTTTCTATCCCCAGATTTACTTTAAACTGAGATCCCTGTTGACATTGGACAATCAGCAATAATTTTAGGTGACAGAGGTGACTTGCTCTCCCCATCATTTCATAAAAATCTCATTCTTTGTCCTCTTTTTCTCTACAAAATAAATTTATGTCATCCCATCTTTGATGTTTGTCCCCTTCAGGTTGAATGCCAGTCATGATATGCCCAATTTTCACTGTATAATCCTCATCCTAATCCTCAACTATGCATGTCCTTTCTGGCACACTGCTGTGAGAGATGAAAGCTGATGAAAAGGAATCAGATAGTAATCCTCTACTCAAGGGACCTGTCCCATACTATTATTTCAACCTTTAACCCCTCCTGAGTCAGCACAGCTAAGAACCTTATCTAACCATATGGTCAGTTTATCACACACTTGTCTCTCCCCCCTCTCCAGTGCTGAAAGTACAGTAAAGATTGGATCATTCTGCAGACAGCAAGACTTTTTGCCTGCAGACTGGGGATATTCAATTTACTCACTGTATGTTAACAAACCATCAGTAATGCAGTGTTCACCTTCGAAGAGATTGTACAATTTGTTTTGATTTCATGTCTAGGATGCCTAGAGTGAAATGGTGTTGGGTAGTCAGCGTCAAATTCCCAGTGTTGTCACATTCAGGGCCCTATCTTGCACCCAGCGCAAGTATCATTTAGCGCAAGGTCATTCCCTAATTTACAGATGTGCATCTGTGGAGTGAAAAGTTTGCTTTGCGTCGAGTGCAAACTAGGAATGATACTTGCGCTGGGTGCAAGATAGGGCCCTGTTCCGTGTTCCGGCGCAAACGTTCCTTGGTGCTATTTTGCAGTTTCAGAAAAACAATTCCGCCAAGGACCAGGAAAAGCGTAGTCTATATGGCGCGTTATTCAGATGCTATTTTAAGGGCGCATGCTTGGCCCGTGAGCACTGCTGGCGAGGCCAGGGTCTTCTTCCTGCGAAGCTACGTTACATTATTTTGATTTATTGTATGGCTGTGTTACATTTCTTTCATGTCAATGATTAAAAAGATTTTCATGAGAAATCTCTATGTATGTGAACTTGATTTGTAACAATTGTGGCAATTTCCTCCCACGCCTGTTTAACCGAAGCTAATTTGGGTGGGTTTCTTCTCCCATTACAATCAGAATCAGAATTCGATTTATTCGCCATGTATGTTACATAAACACAGAATTTACTGTGGCAGGAAGGTGCAAACAATAAACATATACGGGTCTTAAATTAAGTAAAAAAGTACAATGGTTACAAAGTTATTTGCGCTTTGTGTTTTGATACTTGCATTTCAGATCGTTAAAATAGACTGCTTGATCAGAGCCCCCTGAGGCAGAATGAACTCCTGTCCACAGTATATATCAAACAAGTGCACGCCTGTGACTGAAATTATATGTTTTCGATGCAATCTACCTCAAATTGCAGGTTAAGCTCTCAGGATGACAGTGAAGACATTGATTTCTGTTAACATAGTAGTTTAGGCATCCTTAGCCCAAGGGTTTATTCAACTTTTTGTTATTTGGTTTGCATCTTTACAAGAACTCATATACTGGATCCTTATTAAAGACCTCAGGGATGTCTCAAGCTAATTAAGTTCCAAGAACTCCAACAACAGTACACCATAAATATGCATTGTAGCCGTTGAATTGAATGTCATATCTTCAAAATGTCCATTGGGATGTTGAATTCATCCGTAGTTTGTGTTGGGTTTACACATATACTGTATGTTGTCCTGGAGGAGGACTCCAACTACTAGTTTGCCTAGTCAAGGGAGAAGGTCCCTTGAATTACATAAATATCCACCTTCAAAGTTTGTAGTGTTGGTGTGTGGAATTTAGTGTAGCGGTGAGCTTAAGGATGAGATGTGTTTGCTTTATTTGTGAGAGGTCAGTGGCTCACAGTATGTGTTATGCTTTGTGTATTTGTGTTTTCGCTGCTGCATTTGTGAGTGTCCATCTTGACTGCTTTGCTGGGATGTACTACTTCAGTCACTACACAAGACGGTAATGATGTAGCTTTGGGCTGCTATTTGACTTGGGCTTTGATTGCTGATCACAAATGTACCTATTAAAAACAATGATCCCCTTTGTTGGCCTTTATTAGTTGATGCACATGGATGGGTTGATCTTAAGTTAACATATTATAAAAAGCCATTCTTTTCATATGGTTATGTTTCCATCAACAAACAAGTCACTGCAATTTAATTGCTTTGCTTCAAGTACAACAAAAGTTTTGTTGTGCATGGTATGTCTACTAAGCAGATGACTGATGAGTTTAATGATGGTGAAATCCTAGAGAGTTCATAGCAAATGGCTGGTAAGAAATGTTTTGCATAAATATTAAAAGTGTTAGTTGAGGAGGTCATGCTGCATTAACATGGCTCTTTGTGTGGATTTGTTAAAAGTTTTCAACAAGCAAAGTGTCTGCTGTCAACAAATGGTCTACTTCATTTGTGTTCACTAGTGTTTTAACGTTAACTTATACATCAATTTACATTTCCACCAAATATGGATGTCACCGGGTTTTGAGGTTTGAGTATGTGTTATGAGGCTCAGGTGAGGCCAGGCCCCAGACTATGTGTTTCCCACTGTGCCACTGTCAAGGCGTGCCTCCCAGATGTTTGACCAATGCAGTGGTACGTCTTCTCAAGACACACCAAGTTCACTTTCCACCCGGCATTGAAAGAAACAACCACAGAGGAAGCTTTCGGGCATGCCTTGCTTGGCATTTCCTGGTCTTGCATTGTATGGATCCCACCAGCACTTACCTCTCTCTTTCTTGCTGTTACAACCTTCAATTCATGGTTTTGTTAATTTTAAGTAGTGTGAAAGGATGCTTAGCATTTTTGTGAGATTAGTTCAATTTAGCTTCAAAAAAGTTCTCTCTGTTTCATATTTAGATTTTGTCCTGAAATGGAAATATACATCTTTCCCTTTTAATTAATAAAAGGGAGTTGCAATCGGATGTTCTATTTCCTGAATACTGCACACTGTGCCTATTCCATGTAGTAAAATTGAAATGTTTTTGGAAAACAAAGACCAACTCATTAAACTGGAACTTTAAAACATTTACTTACTCAATACAGTGGCTTAGGGTTTGAGAAATGCATTTAACTTTAATGAATTATATGTAACTTGAGAGTTAATGTTTACTTTCTTGGTCATGTTTATCCTTTCCGCCTCTCTTTCTTCTTCAAATTAACATCTAAAGAGGCTTATCAGAATGAGTGATGGTCACGTCCAATCTCTTAGGAGACTAGGAGTGCTGTCTATGTGCAGATATGAATATGACAGATGTGTGTGAGCTCTCTCTCTGAGAACCATTGTGTAAACAACTATTTAAACACATTTTGTTCAAATTTAGTTATTAATTTGCAGCCTTTTAGCTAATACAATTAGCTAATACAATTGGTACACAGGTACTGTACACTCTGTATATGAACATAGAAACGGGACTCAATTGTGGGAGAACGGTTCCTATTTCAACATCATTCCCCCATCTTCAGCCATTTTCGAAGTCTTCCAGTCGATTAAAAGCTCTGTAATTATAGGATATGAAACTATTTCAGACCATAGAAGGGGAGGACTAATTGCGGAAACCTCTTTTTTCCAGGCAGGCCTTATTCGTACGGATAACGGGGAGTTTTTTATTGAGCCCCTCGAGAAGGGCCAACAGGACGTGGAAGTGAAGGGGCGTGTCCACGTGGTCTACCGCAGATCAGCCATCAAAAGGGAATCAGGCCAAAGAAGGGAGGACCTCCACAACGAAGGTAGGCAAGGCGAAGGGCGTGACGTCAGCGGACACAGGGGAGGCAGTGTGTGGCGCGTGTGTATCTAAGATGTATTTCGTTTGATGCCCAAACAGTTGGGAGATTGGGAGTCGTACTCAGATTCCTTGGGTTCTTTAAAGTTCCTCAAAAAGGAATTTATGTGCCCCCCCCCCCCTTCCAAGAAAATAACAACCACACATGGCCAACATACAGCTTCCACCACCAGCCGGTAAAAATGAGGTATTCTAGCATTGTATAGTAGTAGTAAAGGAAATCTTTCTCTTTGTAGTAGGAACCAATGCTCGATGAATTCATATTAGATTTCCTATTATACGTATCTCCTCCTGCGACATTAGCTTCAACATCTGGTGGTTAAAGATCCTGTAAAGTGGAATTGAAAACGAGTTTTAAGTTCACCACACCACAGAAGAATGTGTTATTAACTACCCATCCAAATTCTAATAAAAAAAAAACACAGACAAAATCAGCAGTCTTCTCGGCTTGAGACTGGGGGGGGCGTGTCGCCTGAAGGAGCTGAAGCTCTGCCCCCTCGCTGGAAGGGGCCGCCTCTCTCAAGTACCTATGACCCAGATAATGGACGCTGCGTCAAGCCGAACAAAACAGTATAGAATTAGAATTTATTTGTTCAATGAGTGAAACATACAGATGCATGTAAATGAAGCTTGTTCCCCTGAGCTGTAACACAGGAGTAAAAATGGACACCAGATACAGCAGACAGTGAGCTCTCCAACTACTTCTAGCACATTAGCTTCCATTTCACCA
Source organism: Osmerus mordax (assembly GCF_038355195.1). Classification (NCBI taxonomy): domain Eukaryota; kingdom Metazoa; phylum Chordata; class Actinopteri; order Osmeriformes; family Osmeridae; genus Osmerus; species Osmerus mordax. Next base: position 6,227,837 of record NC_090059.1, on the reverse strand, counting down.
AAATACCATCATTCTACACAGAGTAGCCTAATATCAAGTTAGCAGTTTGCACCAACTCATAGCAGAGATACCTCTGGAAAAGTTATCTAGTATAATTATAACAAGCACACAGAACTGAGTGATAAACTGCTGGCGGCGGTGGATGGTCCAGGTGCGACTGGAGGAGGAACTGCCGGGAGGGCGATGCTCGGTACGGCTCTGCGCTGCAAGAGAAGCCGTGTGTCCGTGAACCCCGTCTGTCTCTGGTCCATGTTAAAACTATCCGCCATGAAATGATCACTGCAGAGGCGGCTGTTGGAGTTTTTCCGAAGCTTTCCATCAGCGTGGCTCTTCACAAAATCAATCCACCTACTTTTCCTTTCCTCATCAATAGGGAAATTAAATAGCGTTGCAGCGCAGCTGAAGTTCTTGCATCCAGGGAAGATGCAGTTGCGGGTGGAGGGAGACATCCTGAAGCTAGCTAACTAGCTGATGTAGGTTACAATTACAGTACAGCAGGAGGAGCCATTCAGTGATCTGACGTAGATCAGTCATTTTTTGGCTCCACCCATTAAAACATGATCTGAAAACAGAAGAGAAACTGTTCTACGGTCTAACTCCACATTTCAGTGCGACAAGGTCTTCGCGCTTTGCACATGCTTTCAGGAACTCATTTCACATGTATATAATGTACTGAGAAGCAAATCATCGAATTTGCTTTACAGGATCTTTAAAGTTAGGTTGAATCTTATTATTGAGGCAATTAATTCTCTCCCCAGGTGACTGCAAATGGGATGTACGGGCATGTGCTTAACCGCTCTTACGCTCCACTACTACATATACTGAAAGCTGTACCTGTGAAAGGTTTTTAATCTAGTACCTTACTCCAAAGTGATTCTCCTTCAGTTTGTACATGTTCATTCACCCTTCATCCAGGGCTGCTTTCTTATGACTTCATAAAAAATCTTCAGCTGTGGGGCTCTGTCTGAAACTAACCCTAGAAATAGAAATAGTGTCTTTAATATGAAATGGTTGTATTTCTCAGTAAAGTGAACGTTTCCCATCATCCATGCAGTCCTGGTCTTAGACTATTTCTGATTCCTGATTATTTAGGGTGAGAACCATGGCCACTCTATCCAAGTGTTTGCTTAGTGGATCAGAGCTGCTATTGTACTGTGTAGGGTGTGTAGACTACCACTTCTGACCCACAGCCCCCACTTTTTTATAATGCATAAATCTTTATGATGAGGTTACACTCACTGGCCCTGTGACCCCAGTAGACCAGGCAGACTAAACAGAAGTCATAAAGTGGTAAAAATACTGTACATTAAAGTGTCAACTGAACAAATTCCTCCAGCTCCCCACCATTTCAGTCTTCACCATATTCCTGTTAGTCAGTAGGCTATACTGTAGCTGTAGCCCTGAGATGCACTGACCCTTGCTGTATATTTGTTCATTCACATACATTCATATTTTATATTTAATCTACTATAGTATGTTTGATTGTTGACATTTGAAGTATAGTATAGTACAGAAATGTGACAGTACACAGACAAATGTGTTGACATTTCTCGGATTGCTGTGGTTTTCAGCCAATTACAAACTATTTCTTCATACATGTTTATGTTGGTGGCAGCCTATTGTTTATTTTTTAAATTCCTTTCTGATGCCATATTCGTTTTTCTCCTCTTCAGAAGCCCTAACACGTCCATCTGCTGTTTGCATATACTTTAACCTGTCAATACTCTTCCTGAAATTGCCCTTTGACTGTACATGAATGCACAGAATGTTGTTATTATCTACATGAAGTCTAACCCTCTTGGCTTAGTGCCTACTATCTATATGCCTCACAGTATTGAGAGGAAAAGGAGATTCCTTGCAATCATCATGGGATATAATAGCTTACACCCCATAGCTGAATTCCATGCTTTTATAATGCCAGTGTCTTTTTATATGCCAGACACTGTACATTCCTTCTTGTCAACAACAATGCCATTAAAGATGTTGATTTTCTGCAATCACTCTGTTCCAGACTATTTCCTTGTCTTTAATTGTAGACTCACAAGCTAGCATCACATCTTGAGTTCATTTAATGGGGGATTACGTAAAGCTGTCAACCAAAACAAAAAACAAGGAACTGTGTTCCATATTCAGATTGAAACAGTTCTGTTGAGAACACCAAAAACGAACACAACGGTTTTTATTTCTTAGATGTTGTGTGAGATCTTTATAAATCTTTATTATAGTTGATTTAGTTAATTTAATGAATCCAACAAACACTTGACATTAAATCAAACTACTAGGATTCCAGAAACTACCAGATTTAAGAGGCTAGTCTGCTAAATGACTAAATGTAGTCAGACAGTTATGGGACTGTAACGCATGTCATGTAGCTGCGGCAAAATCCAAATGTATTTGTCTAGTTGTCTTGTGTGTGTTTGTGCACCCTTGAACCTCACAGAGGTCTCTCAACCATGTAAATGTACGTACCTGAAGTGATTTGATGAAAGCAAGAACTGAATTTGGGAGGTGGTCACTTGTACCCTTGATTCTTAGAAGACCTGAGAGATTGAACCTAGTGAGGAGTGACACCTGACCCACTTAGAGTTATTTAGCAAAGGCCGCATCCTGTTACCATCAGTATGTATGTAAAAAGTGACACAGACAATGTATGTACTGTGTACAATATTTTCCATACTCACTTGTCGGGGCTTTCATGTTTGTTTTTCAGTGACAGACTTTGGAATTGCAGACCTTCCCAGTGCTCTGGACCTAGTGGAACACAAGCTCTCTGAGTCGGAGCGCAAACGTAGGCACGCCAAGAAGGATGACTACAACATCGAGGTGCTGCTGGCCGTGGACGACTCTGTGGTGCGCTTCCATGGGAAGGAGCACGTGCAGAACTATGTCCTTACTCTAATGAATATAGTAAGTCAGCCTCATATCCCGTACCTCATGTTGTCTACATGCTACAGAATGCACACGTCAAACTTCAAACATTCACCTGTTCTGTCCGGAACAGGAAACGCATAACTGAGCCTGGCCTCTGCCCTTGTTGAGACTCGAGTGTGTAAGGACAGCGTGACTGTGTTTGCGAGGTCGGAATGACAGCACAGACAGCACCATTACAGACACAGCATTGCTTTCGGGTACAACGGTCAGAGACCATATCATCCCTGCATGGTATGGATTTTCCCTGCAGGTCTCTGGCCTAGTTTCTCGGGCACACCCTGCCCAGGCCTCGGACTTTGCCACATTTCTACCTCCGGCGCACGACTCTCCTCTTTTCTCTGGCTGTTTATGGATTACCGATGAGAGTAAAAGAAGAAAAAAAATACTCAGCTTGTTCATTACGGGTTCCACCAGCTCCTACCACCCTAATCTGATTACGGATCCCAAATCCCTCAAGTCAGATTTTCACAGGGTGCTGGTTTCACTCTGTAACAGTTACCATTTGGGCCCCGCACGGTGGTCTGCTTAGCTGCCGGGGAGCAGAGAGGGCAAGGGGGTGGGAGTGGGGGTGGGGGGGAGCATGGCAAGCCCTCGGGGGGCTCTCATAGGTCTGCGAGCACTGCCAGGACTGACCCGCCTGCGGTATATTTTCATGAGTTGTTATTTGGTTTGTCTGCAAAAGTCTTGTCGTCAGAGCAATCTCAGATATTTCATATAATGGCCACCTGATGAGGACCTGTAGAAGAACATGCTAAATGACTTTTTTTCACTCTGAAAATGTATTTCCTTGTTTTCTTTGTACTGACAAAGCCACTTTACAGTTGATATAAAATTAGTTTCAGAACAAATGCATGTACATATGAGTTATGAATTATAAGCCAGTGGCTTGCTATGTCTGAAAGAGCTCTACCCATTCAAATCCCCAAGAATCTTTTCCATGGTTAGAGAATGTGTAGTACCACCTGGAGAAACTCTCCCCGAGGGATTGATTACTGAACATCCTGCCTGGACAAAACCAAGAATACTGCTGAGGTGCCTGCATACAATGGCTGAGTTGTTTGAGCACGGACCAGGGTTTTGTCCATGTTGATGTGATGCTGTACACAAGCCAGGGACATCCAATGCCTCCAGGCCACAGCTGCTATGCTCATTTTCAGACACAAGCCGCCATCGTGGTAATTATCTCCAAAGGCTTTTGAGGTTTTCAGTGGGGTCTTAATTCAATCAGTCATTTTTATTTTTTTGATCTGTCAGACGTTGAAAGAGTTGGGGTCTTAGATTTCAAAAAAGGGGTGAGGAGTTTTTTGTCAGGACTGTATAGAAGTACGGAAGGTCTAAACATTTGTAGCAGAGAAACGCATGCAATGACGCATGTGCAACTGCACGCATTGTTTTTGTATTTACAAACACTCTTGATGTCTGTTCTGGTCAATTGCCCACGGCTTCTCTGTTTAAGGTCCAACATAAACCCACAGTTATATAGGTCAGCATCCCATTCAGTCTGGGAATTGGGATACAATACCAACCTTGGAGAATTAAAGGTAATTTGAGTACACTTAATTGAGCTACAGCTTCATGAATGTGATTTTTGTTCCAATAATAGCCCTTGGTCAGGTTTTATGGTTGGTGACACAGCTGTTGGTAGCAGCATTAACAGAGAGATGTCCCTAATTTCCTGATGGCTCCCATAGTATATTTTTGTACTTCTGTTATTCAAATGAGCAGCACTCATACTCTTTGCTTATCATTTGTCAAGTTCTTGGACATCCCTCCTCAACAAATGAACACACGTGCATAAATAAGGGGACGGTATCTCCCCCGTCTCTGCGGAGGATGTACATTCCCGCCTGTTTCGAAACTCGGCATGTAGTCTGTCTGCTTATTGACATAAATGACATGGTAACCGAGTAAGCTTGTTTATTTCTGTACTTTGTCATTTGTAAGGAGCACGACCATACTTAGGGAGCGCCAAGAGGAGTCAGCAGTGCATTCCTTTATCATTAGGGTCCTGGATTGTTTAGAAGTGTCACAGACATAGTTGATCTCCTGGGGTCATTCCAGGGCCTATACTCTGTTCAGGTTGTGCACTTGAAAACAAAGCTGTCACCTCTGTGCTTTCATAATCTTGAGAGCGGATGTCATTGACACAGATCTTGCTAAACATGAGCCAACATAGCTGGTTGCAGTGTGTAGAGCAAATATACTTTGATTTGTAATCTTTCAAGCCCAGAGCACAGAATAGCATACATTTTCCTTCTTATTTTTTTTAATTCCACTGGTTTAACATAGTACAAATCGTATATCTTACAAGTGGTAAGGGATTCATAAAGTGTTCTGTAATAGAGACTGGGTCTCGAGAAATGATAAAGAACACATGGTCTAAAATGTCTAGACCTTGTACAAACTGTCTAGTAATATTAGCCAGCGTGTCAAGTAAATGTGTAGCCAGACACAAATCTTAAACTAAAGTATGCCCTTAAAAGGCTGATTGTGTGGCATACATTTATTTCCTGATGACAGGTTTTGACATCACACAGAGACATATGGGGGTGTTTTGTAAAATGCAATGACCGTCTACCAGTCATGAGTCAACCAACTTGGCAAGTTGCTAATCACAATCGGTAATGAACATGTGCTCGTGTCTCTCTACCCCTTTTGCAAACCACAAATTGAAGCTGTTGATTGACGAAAGACGGCCCAGAAGCGTGTGGACATGCAGGGATCATTTGATAGGGATAAAACATGGCACGTCACATGGAAATTTTACTTGGGGTTTGCGTGATTCCAAACCCGCCCTCCTCATTAGATATGCACATTCCATGCCATCATTATTAAACTAAATGGCAGCATTTCTAGGTCAGTCTGCTCAGTCATTGCATAATAGCACAGGCTCATTGGACGCCTGCCAGTGTCTAACAAGATATCTCGAATGCACATGATTGGCTGTTAATTCAAAATTCATAGAATTTAGCCCTGTGGCTAAATGGGCTCAGCGCTAGCATGAATTGCGTTTCACAATCAATTCCTTCTGAGATGGGGGAGAAACACGAGCAGAAACACGCTGGTGTGTTCAGGGAAGTTAAGTGGAGAAGTGCTTGTCTTGTCAAGTTCTATGGGAGTTTATTAGTGGGGGGATGCTCTTAGAATGCTTTTAATGCTTTGACAGATAGTATGTACACAGCATAAAGCACTATTATACTATTATAATCAACATGACGATCAAGCCGCCTTCTGACTGTCCTGTCAATATGAAAGCCAGCCTTAAAGCAACATTTCAGAGCCAGACTGACTGTCTGCAGTGTAGTCTCCCCCTCATTAACCAGACATTGAAGTTCACAGCTGTCCTAGAGACAATGCAAGACCATCACTACTCCCTAGAAGCGCAGCACAGTCAAATAGATTCACTTCAGCGTTGCTTTAAATGCCCTCCAGTTGTTGTATCCATCCTTTCCCTAGCCTTACTTGGTTTCACAGTTAGAGCTTCTCATCAGCCTCTTGAGCAGTGGAGAGCTCCCTTCCTCTCTCATCAGTGTATCCCCCAGAAACCACAGGAATTTGGGTCTCAATGCATCATGTCCCCTTTCAAACAGCTCTCAAATAAGGTCAGTCTGTCTTCTTTCAGGGTATTTGCCAGTTAATGGGTGTGCACATACCTGGGTCTGAGTGCTGGCAGGTGCTCTTTTGGTGGCCTTAGTGAACTGAAATTAAATGAAAAAATCACATGGGAGAATCTGGAAGAAACTGAGGTGTGCCACAATGGAAATAGAAAGAAAACAGACACCAAAAAAGGTTCTTCATTCGCATTTAAAGAAATACAAAAACATTGGTTCAAGGATTGATCTCTGTGATGTTGTTTTGATTTTGTCAATTTGTGGAAGTTCCTCAAAAATATGTACCATTTCCATATTTAGCCATTCTTTAGAATAGTTTTTTTTAAATGTGTTGCTTTGAGCTGTTATTATGGGAGTTTGATGAAGGTGCTTGCTGGCAGGGATGCGTCTGGGAGTTAGGCATGGTTGAACGGCATGAGAGGCCTGTATTTGGAGGCCAGCAGACTCTTGCGGTACACTTGACAGCCTAGCGTTTGCATCACGCTTCATTTCAATGATTGATGGTGTTTATCTCATTGCCCCCTCAGGTGGATGAGATCTACCATGATGAGTCCTTGGGAACCAACATCAACATCGTCCTCGTCAGAATGATCATGGTCGGGTATAGGCAGGTAAGCGTTGCAAAGAGTGCACATGATGCACAATGATAAACATGGGTTACATACTTTATCTTAACAGTTGTACTGTATGTTGAATACACATCAGGCCAGTTAGCATTAGTTCTGTGTTGAGGCATTAACCTTCAGAGTACTTTGTTTCTGCATACTGTTCTATTCGTTGAAACAATGTTTTTTGGGCTAATGGTTTTGGCTGCTCATTCACGCATGCAGCGAAACATTGGCATCATGTCAAAATAAACAGATTGGATTCTTTTCGTAATAACTTTGCATAAAAACGTTCCCAATGAATGCCTCTCGTCACATGCCAGACCTACACTGCTGATATCAGACGTTTACTTCCCTAAATGAATGTCTCCATTCGTTATTCGTCAGCTAGTTGCTCGCATTTGAGTGTTAGGCTCGTTGTCGTTTGCTTGTGTGGCCAAACATGCATCGGATTGCTCCCTTGACACCACTGGGATTTTTTATCTGCACAACTGGCTGAAGCTTATTCCTGACAAAGCACATTATGTCTGGCTTCTCCCTTCAGTCTGGTTGCCAAAGCAGAGATGGTGTTTACATAGCCCTCATTAGATGAGCTTAAACACGCTGGACGTGCCTCCATTTCCTCTGAGGAGCAGAGAGAGAGAGAGAGAGAGAGGGGATGAGTTGGTCATCAGGAATTCTGGTTGTTAATTCTTCTGAACAGACTCATTCTCTCCAACCACTGTAGGATTTAGAAGTTACTGTAGCTAGTAGATTTTCCACTCATATCACACCTCACTGCAGTTACTTATTTATGATGACACCCCATGCCAATTTGGATAGAAACACACTTGGTCGGGTTTGGATTTGCATAGCAAGTCTAGCCCTGTTATACACAAAGGTGTCCAGATTCAATATAGTTGATCTTTTGAGACCTTATTTCCTTCAGACTTCCATCTACACTGTTTTACTCCAATAAAATGACACAAAACTTAATTCACCGGAAGTATAAGACCTCCTAATTTCCTGTCATTTTTCTCTGTTTTATCTTTTCATGCCCCATGTTGACTTTTAGCAAAATATTTTATTGAAAAGAAGAGAGGCGCCATTGAACTATGTGACAGAATTCTCATTCACACATGGACCACAGCATCAGCGCTGTGCTTTGTTGGCCTGCCTCACACATGTGATGTCTGTTTTGGGAAGCACACATGTGCGCACATATTCCACGTCTTTATGATAGTATTTCATATTTACAATAGCATATAAGGTGGTTATGGTTCTTCCCTTTGGCACTTATTTGTTTTTTCACAATGTATGCTTCATGTTTTGGCTGCTCGCAATGTTTGGGGCTATCTCGTTGTTATGATCAGTGACCTATGCTCTTTGGTAAAGCTCTCTCTTGGAAGTCACTTTGGATAAAAGCGTCTTGCTAAATGCATAAATGTAAATATAAAATGAGCATTTTGACCACTTTTCGTTTTGTGCAAAGTCTCGTTGTAATATACACCATTGTCAGTAGTTCCAAAAGTCTCAATGCGGATAATTATTTTCAGTTGAGATGGACTGCAACCTTCCTCCTACATTCCCAGTTGATGTTAGCTTGTTTTATTCCATAGCGCAGTGAGCATTGTGATCACAGCTGTGTCCTTATGCTTCTGTCCTTGCAGTCAATCAGTTTAATTGAGCGTGGTAATCCTTCACGCAGCCTGGAACAGGTGTGCCGCTGGTCCAACACTCAGCAACGCCGCGACCCTGATCACGCTGAGTACCACGACCATTCCATCTTCCTCACAAGGCAAGATTTTGGCCCCGCAGGTATGCAAGGTACTGTATTTCTCTCGATCGAGGCCTGTGCAGACTGAGTATGCTGAAATCTGCTTCCATTCACAAGGGTTGGCTTCAAGTCTTTCTCAGGTAAGGGCCCTGGAAACCTACAGGTGTGGGGGCAATTCAGGGAAGGTCTCCAAAAAAGCCATGACCTCGCTAAGTGGAAAGCTCAGAATTCATTTTTCCAATGCCTTATTGACTTGGCATTGGTGCCAACCTGTGTTTGAAAAAATCTAATTGAATAATCAAACAAAGGTTTTTTGGCATGTAGGGAAAAAACAAAAAGATTGCAGCACATACTTTTAATTTGGGGGGGTTGATGAAAAGCAATTATCCACTTGTCATTAATGAAGGATCTATCAAAGAAATGGAAAAAGTTTACGCAGGAAATTGAATCACACTCATTTGCATCTGCCGTGTTTCTAATCTAATACGGACTATGCTTCCTCATAAAACTGAATTGCAAGTTAACATTAGACATGCTGTGCAGAACTGTACCAACGTTATTTGCAATCTTAGAGTTTAATGGCTGCAAATAAATGGACATGGTACACATACATTTACACTACAATAACATTTGGAACTAGAGAGGGTACAATTTCTGGGGAAATTGTAGGGTGTGCTTGCGTCGGTTGCACAGGGGTCGGTTTTTGAATGACATTTTTAAAACAGATATTTCTGTATATTTTATATAAAAATGCATACTTATTATTTATAAAGATTACATAGATTTAAAAGCATTTTTTTTTGCTGCTCATTTACAACTGAAAATACGAGTGAAGTGTAGAATGAAATAGATCTTCTCATTTCCCCTGCAAAAGGCATCCTCATCGTTGAATCAAAACGAATAAATTTGTCAGACCGGTGTAAAAATTGACCTAATCTCTATGACGTAAACGTCTTTTTAAGTTTTTCCCTTCTCGTGATATTGTCATGCATTTAGCCTACTCATTGCATTCATTCATGAATAAAGAACCCCCTTTGAAGATTATTCTACGACGTTACCGGCAGTAGAAGATTGAATCGCGATTCAAACAGTACCATCTTCTAACTGAAAATATGCCCCCAAAACGTAAATAAGCTTGACATTTATTTAGTGGAAAATCGCTTTCATGAAAAGCTCACTGGTAGCGATCATTAAGTAACAACAGTAACAACGCAAAGTGCGCTATCCCTGTGTGGAGAAGCTGCCCCAGTAAATTGTACTACTACAGTACAGTACTAGACTACTGCTGTGTTCGTCTTGGTAGCGATTGCGTTGGTTGAATTGGATTTAACGTTCCGTTGTACGGTTTAGGCTGAAATTAATTATTTTCATGAACAGATTGACAAAGTTTAGGCTGTGGCAATGAAGTTAAGGTTAGCAGTTAGATAGACTTTTGATTTAAGTAAGGGGAGTGCCGAACATGTTCTGTCGCCGTTTGACTTCCTACAGCTGTGTAGATGTTTTTGTAGTGTCTCGCGTAGGCTACAGCGTTGCAGTGAGCAACACTGGTTTGAAACCACAGGTAATGATAATTTCACCCACAAAACGTTTACTTCGTTTACGTAATGTAATGTCATAATAAATCCTACAACGAAAATGTATTTGTGAGGAATGTTTATTTTAAAGATTGAAAACAGATGCATCATAGACCACTGTAGTACGTGTTGCCCGGGCAACACAGGCTAATGTCATGATGCTAATACTTCAGTGAAATAGTAGACTACTGTTTCCGAAAGTAGATGTACTTCCTTAATAATATAAGCTTATATTGTACATTACACATCACAATTGTGTGTCATATCACAAAGTAAAATGAGTAAATAGTTATCACCCTGGCCTCTTTTCTTGTGGCGTTTCTGCAGCTGCCTTGCAGTAAAGCTATAGTTAGCCTAGCTATCCCCCAAGTTAACAGATGCGAAACGAATGTTCTGCCAAAGGTAGTCACGCGTGTTTTCGTGACGTTAGTGACGCAGTGACGGTGGCTAGCAAATTAGCCACCGTTAGCTTCACTTTTCGCCACAAAAACTTAACTTAAGCCTAAACCATGCAACGGAACGTAAATTCCAATAGAAGCAACTCAATCGCTACCAAGACAAAACTTTTGACACCTACGTTGTCTATGTAGGCCAAATATTGACTGAGTTTTAGGGGGGCAAAAAGAAGAAAAAATATATATATATGTGAGAGAACAAAGGTTGTGCCCTTGCCGAAGGCAAAGCACACCCAATTAACACAGTTCACCATAGTTGACTGATCGCCTCGTTTTTGAAGTTGGACCGACCATCTCTCTGTTTGACGAGTATTGCGTGTGCCTTATTTTGGATTTTTAAAGTACATGTGTCATGTTTAAAGGAGGATCAGAGACTACCGGCTGTGCTTGTCACACCTCAGCCGTTGCCATGGCTTCTGCTGTGTTGTGTTCACAACAGCCCTGTCTCTATGGTTCCTTAGGCTCAGTAGGGCTGAGCTCACCTCTCTGACTTCTCCACATTAGGTCTCAGGGTGAGGAGTAAACATTACACTCTCATGCCACAGTGTTACTGGGGGTCTGTAGATTCTGTATCCAAATATAGAGCAGGATGTGATATAAAAGAGAAATATTGATAAAGAGAGTCAGGAAAACAGATGGAACTGGGAATTATAGATATATTCTATACATATACAGAATTACTAGTTCTGTTTGTAAATATGTTTATGTCATTAGATGTCATTTTTTAGATGTCATATATATTTATTTATTATGTTATGATCAAAATGTTGAATGATTTAGTATATCAACAGGAGGATCTCCTATCACCTCACACAAGAACACAACTCATTCATAAAATATGATATATGACTGTAGCTGCTGGCCGGCAACCTTTCGCTTATACATGCAAAGCTTACAATGGTCCCTTCAGGGGAATGTACCTTAACTTACATTCTCTTTTATCTGACGTCAGATAAAGGGTTTGAGCTTCATCGCTGCTTTCAACCATTTTGCCATTTCACTCGCAGCACTGAACACGCAATCGCTACACTCTATCGCTCTTTCTGGAAGAGTAGAGCCCATCATCATCATCCTAACCTAGTCAAGCAGACCATTGGTAACATGGTTCAAGTGTCACTTAGAGAGAACAATCAATGGCTGTCACCATTATCTTTGCAGTAATATTTCTAGTTGACCACCACTTAGTGTAATGTAAAGCACCCTTATCAACACTGGTCTGTGTCTGCTTTTTCTGCTTTTTACCTGCATGCCAAAGGTTTTATAATATTCAGAGAGCATGAAAATTTGTCTGAAAACCCAAGAATCACAAAAACAGAATGCTTCTGAACCAAACCAGATGCGCTAGCTGAGCTGAACTGCTGCACATTTCTTGATCGAGTATTTTATTGTGTGTCTTACGTGCTTTGCTTAATGAGTCCTTCTTGTGTTTTGTGTCAAAAATGTAATTATTATTTTAAGTTAAGGAAAGGTTTTTGAAACTTTTGTTTTGTTCTGCGCTGAGGTCGAACACATGCTTTCAAGCTTAGCATCTGCTTAAGGGTTCATTTTAATGGGTGAAGGCATAAAGAACACAAGCTGTCCCAGAGATGCTTTAGGCCTCTTCAAAATCCACTGCAGACGCTCAAAGGTTGATAGTGTCAATTATGTGTGAACAGGAATAATTTCCTGCCTTCAAGGTGTTCAAGATTGTTGAGGTAGTATATTTTTAACTGGCATTTCCTACAGTGAGCCAATGTCACCCTGCAGCAATTTTCAGTTATGGCATGAAAATGATCCATGCCTCATGTTAGTACCAAGGCAAGGACTTCTGTATCATTTTCCTGTCCATCATTGCATTTGCGTTCAATCAGTATTCTCATTTTTATATTTCATAAAATATACATTATCAAGCATTGCAATGTCATGACTTTGATCATTTTGATTTGGATTCATTAAATAACTTTATTTAAAGGCAGGGTAGGCAATGTTGTTGAGAAGCACTTTTTGTCATATTTACTGAAATAAACATCACATCCTGCTAGCAATCAATAAATCAAGTCAAAAATCTTGGATAGTAAAATTAAAGAAATCCGATATTTGTGGGTGTCGCAGGGCTGTAATAAACACGACCTATCATTAAGTTCAGACCAGCACTAATTATTGAACGGCATTTGGGCCGAATGAATGATTGGATGGGCTACTTGTCTGTCTGTCTACGTACCTCCCGGCAGTAGTCAGGCAGCGCCATCACAGTTCATGGGTTTTTGAGGAGTGGCTTTAAAGGGAGGGGATTGGATATTTTGGTTTGAACCCTTTCAAACTCTAACAAAAATTTCTAGGTTTGCATAACTTGCCTATCCTGCCTTTAATCTTTAATAAAATGTAAGTATTATCATGTCAATATAAAAAATGTGTGGATGTGGTGTGCACACCACTTACATGAGTGATGATGTTCCTTGCAAACCATATTCAAATCTCCAATGTCTTCTCTCACCTGTAAAAGTAAGGCTGAAGTAAATGTTGAGTTGAGAAACAGTGCCTTCAGACATTTATGCCATTGACTATGCCGTTTAATATCAGACATGATAATGCTAAATATTTAATGTTGTTTTTGTTGAACTCTTAATGACATATTTTGTGATTTATAAAGGGGAAATTATTTATCTAGCGCCCTGTCCAATCCACACATTCTGCCAATGCTGACAAACTTCTACTTCAACACAGTAGGACACTATGACACTGCTCCATGTTAAGAACCACTGGTGTGTTTGGATGGATTGACAGTGGTCTGGATCATTATAAAATCAAGCTTAATGTCTTAACAGTCTTCATGTTCAGCCTTGTTTTATAGCTTTAGTCTATACTCATCCAATGGCTCGGAAAGGCATTCAAAACACAAAACCCCTCACTTCTTATAAAAGGCACCATTTGAGAAAGTAATATAATGATCTGTAATGTCTGTCTTTACATTTTGTTATAATAGGAGGTTTTATTAAGTTTGACACTGACTGAAAGATTTATGTATGCACATTTCTATCCCATTTAGGCCTCTAGTTCATACATTAGCCCTAACTATGTTGGAAAGCCATATTCACCCCACAGTCCAGTGCTATACCAGTAATGAAGACTAAAACTACTCCTGGTGTCTTTCTCTGAGAAGCCCCACCAATGGGGCAATGAGTACATCAGCATAACAGTTCATCATCCCTACTGTTTGACCTATAGGTTATGCCCCAGTGACAGGGATGTGTCATCCCCTTCGGAGCTGCACTTTGAACCACGAGGATGGCTTCTCCTCCGCTTTTGTGGTGGCTCATGAGACCGGCCATGTGTAAGTAACGAGACAATAACTATTCAATTATTCCACCTTCATGAGATAAGGGAAAGGAAAGGTCAAGCAAATTATAGGTTGGAATTTACTTGAACTCTCATTCTTCTAGGAATCTGTGTAGAGAAAGGTTTGATTCTCCGTAATTGTTGGGAAGATTTGAGTTAAGGTATGTTACAGATGTACAAGAACCAGGTTCTCCCAGAGAAACTGTGCTAGGAGCACTGTGGTGTACAGTACCACTCTGCCTGGGTAGCTCAACAGCGCCGCCTATAGTCAAGAGACAGTCCAAGGGCATTTGGATTGGCCATTCTTTCAGTTGTTTTTCTTTATTTCCAATTTCCCTGAGAATGATTGGAATCAATGTGTATCAATAACCCTACCAAAACATTTGACCATTGTCATCCCTGCCCTGCCTTTTTACTCTTTTGATTACAATGGAAAATGTTACTTCCAAATTTGTATGGAAAGTCTTTTATGACACTAATGACCGTTTGTTATACAAATTTGTTTTCGAGTTAGACTACTAAAAATATGATGCTCTGAAACAAAAAAAAATATTTTGACAATTGACTAAATCCCTTTCCAATAGGTTAGGCATGGAACATGACGGCCAGGGAAATCGATGCGCTGACGAGACCAGCATGGGGAGCATAATGGCTCCCCTGGTGCAGGCAGCCTTCCACCGCTACCACTGGTCACGCTGCAGCAAACAGGAACTGAATCGATACATCCAGTAATAACTTCAACATATCTCCTCTCATTCTGATGCTCTGTGTTTTCATTATGCTGTTGTATCAGCAAAAGTGATGTTTCGATGTGATGAGCTTCGCTGGCCAGTTGCTTTCACGTCTAATGCTCTCCTCTGTGGTCACAGCTCCTATGACTGCCTCCTGGACGACCCTTTTGAACACAAATGGCCCAAGCTTCCGGAGCTCCCAGGCATCAATTACTCTATGGACGAGCAGTGCCGCTTTGATTTTGGCGTGGGATACAAGATGTGCACCGCCGTAAGTTCCATCACTCCCTGTTCTCCTCTACCTTCTCTTCAAATGATGACCAAGGCTCGGGCTGACCTTTTATCCTGATTGGACGTGATAGAAAAAAAACCTCTCTGATATATTGCCTGTCTTTGTCATAAAACGGACTCCCATAGAGCTATAACCAGGGGGAGGTAGAGATGATTAGAGGAGAGTTGTGCCTGTGCTACAGCAACATGCTAGGAACACACGGGAGAGCATGTCTGATTTAGAAACCAGCACCTCATGCTGCTGAACCGTATTCTACATGGTCACACAAAGGGATACGCTCTTTTCATCTCCCTATTCCTGACATATTCATAGAATAATTTGAGTCTCTCTCTCCATCTCTCGCTCCCTGTTTTTCTCTTTCGCCACCTCTCAGTTTCGAACTTACGATCCTTGCAAGCAGCTGTGGTGTAGCCACCCTGACAACCAATATTTCTGCAAAACCAAAAAGGGTCCGCCAGTGGATGGTACAGAGTGTGCCCCAGGGAAGGTTAGACACTTTCAAGAAACCTTTATTTTGAAATTGTATCCACCCTCATCCTAGGATTATGAATTGGTTAAGTTAATAATATGTCATTGTGTGAGAGCTGTTGGGCTATTTTTTGTCAGAGTTTGTCCTGAATGAGTTCTTAGAATGCCATACTTCAGACTGAAATGTCCTCTCTCTGCTTCTCACTATGTGTGAAGTGGTGCTTCAAGGGTCATTGTATCTGGAGATCAACTCATCAGCCCCAGGGCCACGACGGGAGCTGGAGCTCCTGGTCCAAGTATGGCTCTTGTTCCCGGACCTGTGGTGGCGGCGTGCGCTCCCGCAACAGACAGTGCAACAACCCAGCGTGAGTGTCGCCCATTAACTGGAACGAGAACACAAGGCCAAGGGGGCAAAGAGGGTGGAGGCTTTGACCCTGTGGGAGGGGGTTGTGGCACCAAGAGGCAGATGTTACTTCTACTGGGCCAAATAATTTGTACCCAGTTACTCACCTGTACAAACCCGTTTGCCTTGGGAGAGTGTGTGTCTAGATTTAATGTGATTTGGCAAGGGGTGGGGGGGTTTGGGGTTGAGAGCATGTCTTTTGCTGCCCGAGCATTACATGCCTTGGATGAGTACAAGTGCATTGTTAGAGAGATGATAAACACGATGTGCTAGACAGACAGTGATAACTCATGGCACACCATGATCAAATATCACTCCCCTGATGGGGAGTTCCATTATCATTTGATTGGCTGCAGCTGGGCAGTGGCCATGTGGCAAGGGTGAGCAGGTGAAAATACTCATGGTTCATTACCTCACTCAAGCTCCTGCTCTGGGCTTTTCCTCCTCCATTGGGTGTGCCACAAATGTGTGTCTGTATGAGGTTGAAACTGTTCTCTTGCAGCAAACAATAGATCTCTGTGTAAAAAACTCTGGAAAAATGTTGTATCACTGTATCACTGCCTTGGATGAGTACAAGTGCATTGTTAGAGAGATGATAAACACGATGTGCTAGACAGACAGTGATAACTCATGGCACACCAGACACTGATTAAGAAGAAAAAATACAATAAAAATAGATCGTATAGAGACAGACAGTTGGTGTGCACAGTAATTTCCGGGTCTTTTTATTGTGTTTGTTTGTGCTTTGTCAGCCCTGCCTACGGGGGTCGCGAATGCCCTGGGTCTACGTTTGACTACCAGATGTGCAACACGGAAGAGTGCGCGGGACCCTATGAAGACTTCCGTGCCCAGCAGTGCATCCAGAGGAGCAACAAATATCACAAGAACATCAAACACACCTGGCTGCCTTATGAGAACCCAGATGGTGAGATACGTTAAAAGTACAAATCCTTCAGCTTGACTTTAAGCTGTCTTTTTTGAAATCCTCACCTGGGATGTGATACGGAGACATTTGCAGAGAGCAGAATCCTCTCCCTGCAAGCATATCAAGGCAGATAAAGTCCACTCTTTGCTATGTTATGTCTGAGTTGGACTTTGCAGAGCCGGGTTTGACCGTGGACTGTTCGTCTGGCTGTGTTACAGAGGCCCACAAATGCGAGCTGAGCTGCCAGTCAAAAGAGACAGGCGAGGTGGTGTTCATGAACCAGGTGATGCATGATGGGACGCGCTGCAGCTACACAGACCCCTTCAGTGTGTGCGCCAGAGGGGAATGTTTGGTATGTCTGCGGCCCTTCACCTCCCTCCAGCCAAACACACACACATACTCAGCTGACACACCAATGTAAACAAATATCATCCAGAAATGTAGAAGTTTTTTTAAGGTGCTAAACTCATCTTTCCGATTAAATTCCTTACATTGTATACACTTTATGTCGTCATATAACATGTATACAGTATGTATATTGTATTTATTCTAATTTGACTATAGAATATGTCTTTTATCATTGTTGACAAGAGTATAAGTATATAAATGTAAGCAGAGATTGGCGTGAGGGTTGTATTCAACATTTTGTATTCATTTTAGTATTTAATAATTGTAATGCACCTGTCTTGCACTCAAGCTTCTGAATTTATATGAGTGTTGTGTAGCTACAGTCACGCTTAGCCGATTGACTCAACCGTACTCTCTGTCCCTATGTCCACAGCATGTGGGCTGTGACAAAGAGGTGGGCTCCTACAAACAGGATGACAAGTGCGGCGTCTGTGGAGGGGACAACTCCCACTGCCGCACCGTCAAGCTGACGCTCACCAAGACGCCCAAAAAGACAGGTGACCTCGGCCCCCAACCCACACACACACGCACACACTTGTCGCACAATGCCTGTTTCTTATCAAGTTCTTAAAACAAGGTAATGTCATCTTGGGCCCCTCATTGATAGCATCATGGATGTTTTATTGTGTTGTAGCCTTAAACAAAATACAAAGCCTGGGTGTGGGACAGCTGTCAACTGTAAGTGAGGACGCAAGCTGTTAATTCACACCATTCACTGACTGTCATTCTGTCCAACTAGGCATGTTGAAAATGTTTGACATCCCTGTGGGTGCACGCCATATTGTCATTGAGGAGAACGAGACTTCGCCACATATAATTGGTGAGTGTGGTTTTTAACCAGTAGGAAGTATATTGGAGGGGGATGGTCAGTTCATAACCAGTGTATTTGACAGTTCCGCCAATTAGGCATGTTTTGTAGTACGCTGCCAAGCTGGGTTGGTCATTCAGCTATTTAAGCGGTGCTTTTGGATGCCAACTGCCGTTATACACCACAGAGGAAGAAGTTACATTTAGTCATTTAACAGACACTTATCCAGAGCGACTTACAGTAAGTACATGGACATTCCCCCAAGGCAAGTAGGGTGAAGTGCCTTGCCCAAGGAGACAACGTAATTTCGCACGGCCAGGAATCGAACCGGAAACCTTCTGATTAATAGCCCATTCCCTAACCGCTCAGCCATCTGACTCCCATCTGAAGTTGTTTCGACGTGTGCGCATGCATGCATGTAGGTCGGTTGGCACGTGAGTCCGCCTGTCTGCTCAGAGCCGATAAAACATAGCCGAGGGCAGGCAGACAGATGAGAAGCCTAAACATGGGTGGGCCACCTCGAGGGAGGGTAGGTTAATGACTGCTTGCAGAGTTGCCTGCCTGGGGTATGTGACAGCCATTACAGAGCCTCGCTCAAGTAATTGTAGCTGGGAAATGTCTGCTTCTGTAGTCCGTCTGGGCCCCAGTGTCTATGAACAAGTTGTTTGAGGAGTCAAAGGAAATGCGTGGTAAACACTCACAACATGAAGTGTCTCATTCCTGCCATAGTAAATGCCTTGTTTGTGCAGACTTACTTGGCGAATAAAGCCGTTTCTGATTCAGATTCTGAAGCTTTTGAACATTTTGTCGCTACATTCATAACTAATGGTGACTTTTAATGTATGCTACACGAGTGAAGTTGTTGTGGTATAGAGACACTGTAATAATGTTGTTGGCTCCCAGGGTGAGTGAAGATTTTAAATTAAGTCAACTTTAATGATTGTTGAAGTCAGGCAGGCATGCAGGGATAACAAATGTACTTTTATTTTAAGTAGAGAAAAAAAGGTTACTTTAACAAAAATGCTTCCCTGTCTGGGGGTGGGGAAAATCCTTGCCTCCTCACTCCTCATCTCACCTTTGGATTGGAGAGAGAGACAGGGTTAAACAGGGTCTGTGTGCTCCAGTACCTCCTTTGTCCTGGTTGCCACTCTCTCCTTGGTGGGGTCCAGGTTTCTTCCATTCAAGAGCCGCTGCCCTCCAGTCTTGGAACCTTCTTGCTCTCTTTCGCTGGTTGAGTGAGCTGTTGCTCCTGATGGGGAGTTCCATTATCATTTGATTGGCTGCAGCTGGGCAGTGGCCATGTGGCAAGGGTGAGCAGGTGAAAATACTCATGGTTCATTACCTCACTCAAGCTCCTGCTCTGGGCTTTTCCTCCTCCATTGGGTGTGCCACAAATGTGTGTCTGTATGAGGTTGAAACTGTTCTCTTGCAGCAAACAATAGATCTCTGTGTAAAAAACTCTTTTCTTTCTTCCTCTCCTCTCATCCCTATCTCCTCCTCATCTCCTCTCCCACTTTCTTGGTTCTGTGTTGATGAACAGATGAGATGACAGAGTTTTTACTGTTGGAGGTATCTCTGTGAGATTATTACAAAGAGATACAGAATTGCAGAGTTACATTAGAAGTTGATGTACTTCTTTGATTTTAGAGAGAAGTTTCGGTTATACGAAGGAAAAGGATAGTTTAATTCTTACAGAATGGCTAGTGTACACATTGTGCTTTTGGATCGTCATAAAACATCTTTCCGCTTCTGTTTTCAACAGCTGTTAAAAATCAAGTCACTGGCAATTTCATCTTAAACGCCAAAAGTGAAGATGCCAAATCCAAAACATTCATAGAGAATGGTCTGGAGTGGGAGTATTCGTTCGGAGGCGAGAAGGAGACCCTGAAAACGACTGGACCCCTTCATGAGGGCATTGTTGTGCTGGTAGGAAGAACATATGGTTTGAGTCAGGGAGTGTAGCTGCCAGCTCCTCATGAACTGTGCTTTGAATCATCTATGAAGTGGGAGAGTTGGACTACAGTTAGGTCTTGAGAGGCTGTGTGATGGTGGTCTTTTTCTTTCTCCATCTTTCCTCTGACTAGGTCATCCCCCAGGAAGAGGAGGCCAAGATTAGCCTGACGTACAAGTATATCATCCATGAGGACCTGCTGCCTGTCATCACCAATAACAACGTGCTCCTGGCCGAGCTGGACACTTATGAATGGGCTCTGAAGAGCTGGTCCCAGTGCTCCAAACCTTGCGGAGGAGGTAAGTGTGTGTGTGTTGGAAAAATTGAAGATGTAACACATTTATCCTGTATAAGAATGATTCTGTGTTCAGTATTCCTTGGGTGCAAAGAGAGGCATGACCCCAAATCTGAACTCTGGGTAAACATACAAGACCCTTATCTTGGGGCTGAGGACTAAGAAGAGGGTTTTTTTGGTTGTTTTAAGGAGATACTGTGTGACAAGGACTATAGGTGGAGACGCAAGGTCTGGTGACCATTTGTTGACACCTATGTGAAGGAGTTTGCGACCCCAGGACCGGAGATCCTGTTGTTGTGTTTCAATCAGGGTTGTCGTAAACACGCACACACGTAAACACGCACGCACCCACGCGTGCCAGGTCTATGCAAGGGAGCCAATGAAGAAGAGCCATGGGACATTTGCATGCCTTTGTCTTAACCAATGACTGTAAAGAGCGGGGCTGCTAAAATAGGTAGCAGACAAACTTTGTAGGAAAATGGCGTGTGATGTTTTTGTCTCCTTGTGGGCCGGCCGCTTTCTTAAACTTGTTCACCGACTGACTGTGCAATGCTTGATAGATTAATATTCCTGACAGTGTGTGTGTCCCGTTCTTCAAATCATGTGTAGGAGGTGCGTGTATGTAAATATATAATTGTCCGCGCAATATTCATTGTGGCAGATGGTAGGCCTTCTATCTGGCAGACATTTGATTAATTGAACGGTTTTCTAATTATGCAGGTATACAGTACACCAAATACGGATGCAGGCGGAAGAGTGACAGTCGACTGGTGCACCGCAGCTTCTGCGAAACCAGCAAGAAACCCAAACCGATCAGGAAACGATGCAACGTGATGGAGTGCAACCAGCCACTGTAAGCCCATCTCCTTCCCTCTCTGCTTTTCCATAAAGTACCTTTGCTGTACTGTAATTTCCAGCACTAGTCAACTGGGTGTCTATCTATAGATCAGTCAGGATAATTGCAGCCATTGATCCGTGCACTGACTGTACAGATTATGCCTTTTCACATAAAAGGTCATTATGGTCTGGGTGTGCTTGGCAGGTGGGTGGTGGAGGACTGGAGCCCCTGTAGTAAAACCTGTGGGAAGCTGGGCTACCAGTCTCGGGGGGTGCAGTGCATGCAGGCTCTGAACAACGGCACCAACCGACCCGTTCACACCAAGTACTGCATGGAGGAAAGGCCTGAGATGAGGAGGGCCTGCAACCGCTCGGCCTGCCCAGCACAGTGGAGGACAGGGGCCTGGTCACAGGTGGGTCAGAGAAGACAGACACTTAAAGGGATCGTTCTGCGTTCACATCTAGGACTGTGCAAGATGTGTCACTGCAGGTGGATGGAGGGTTGAAATAATCGTGACGGAATTCTGTATTCACGTATAAGACAAATGCAATGGCCTTTTAGTTATCCATTCCATGGATAGATATGTAAATATGTTCAAATGTATTATTGCATATTACCTAATGAAAATTTTAATACTGACCGTTGTCAGTATTTAAATACAACTATGTTGTATATAGACGACAGTTTATTCAAGTCAAGGACACTTGTTTTTAAAGCTTTGGGAATGTTCTAGTTTGTGGATGTGGGCAACAAAGGTTCGAAATCCATCCCTTTAGATAAAAACGTGCTAAGTGAAAACACTACATTGCATCACATTCTGTCTTTCCTACAGTGCTCAATGAGCTGTGGAGAAGGGATTCAGCAGAGGCAGGTGGTGTGCAGGGCGACAGACAACACCATTGGCCAGTGCGAAGGGGATAAGCCGGAAAGCGTCCTCATCTGCAAGCTCAGCTCCTGCCCCGGTAAGGGTAGGGCAGGGGTGTCCAACCCTGTTCCTAGAGAGCTACCTGCCTGTAGGTTTTCACTAGTGTTTTTACATTTACATTTTTTAGTCATTTAGCAGATGCTCTTATCCAGAGCGACTTACAGTAAGTACAGGGACATTCTCCCCAAGGCAAGTAGGGTGAAGTGCCTTGCCCAAGGACACAACGTCATTTGGCACGGCCGGGAATCGAACTGGCAACATTCAGATTACTAGCCCGCTTCCCTCACCGCTCAGCCACCTGACCCCCTGTGTTGAATGAGGTCAAATAATTGTTGATTGGAAACCTGTGAGTTAGGGTATGAAAGGCATGCTCACACACACATACACACACATTTACCATCAGGCTTACCCATATGCACACACAGAGCCACAGGAACACTTATATGCCCCCCCCCCACTCCCACACACACAACACACACGGATGCTCTCTCCCCAGACACACATATACCCCAACGCCCCTAAGGGAAGTCAATCAAGAGGAACTGTTGAAAGAGCTCACCCCCTGCTGTCCCTGTAACAGCTTGAGAAGAACTGTTTAGCCCGCATTGTTTAGCCCGCATTCTCGGGGCTAAACATTCCCGTCTCCCAGCAGACTGTTGGCCTCTGGGAAGCCCACAGAAATCAGCCTCTGTGTGACAAGGGGGAATTGAGTTTGAAGTTTGAAGTGGCACAGCAGCCTGTTATGTCCTTTATAGGAAAGTAGGAGGAGAGTTAGCCATATTAATGCTGACCTTCACAAAGCCCTTAAAGGGGTCACTGATTGCAGAACCGAATTTACCTTGTCACAGTTGAATAACGACAGTTCAGTGGGTAAAATGGACATACAGTGAACCCCAAGTCCATTGACACCTCTTTCCTATGCAAATCTCACAATTAAAAAATGTAGATAAAACGGTAGGTTTTGAAACCTCCACTTTTTGGGCTCTGGTCTGTACCTGTGTCACGCCCCAAATTTTGCTGCGCGCTGCTCTGTGTACTTCCACAGAATTACAAAGAAGAACGTTTTTCAAGGATATTGAAAATGTACTACAGTCGTAAATGCAGTGTTCCAGCCTGTACAGGGAATGCTGACGCTTTTCAGAGTAGGAAGCAAACACTCGCCGGGCTGTGATGTTTGAGACGATCCCTGTGCAGTTCGACCCTCAATTACACATTTGCTCATACCATTTAGCCGAGGACAGTTTTGAAAACCTGGGACAATGTAAAGCAGGATTTGCTATGAAGCTGTTGCTGTTAAGAGTTGCTGTTCCGACCTACTACAGTTCCGCAAGCTGTAGTCTGATGTTGTCGCTAACAGTTATTAGCAATGCTAATTTATCCTGCCTGTATCTAGCATCGGTAGACTGTGATGATTTAGTTTATTGGCAATGGGGCTAACGTTATTTCATGTTCCTGACTGTTTCATTCAAATAAATAACCTGTGTTGTCATGTAAATCTACAATTCAAGATGCATGTTTGTCCAGATCTATTTTTCTGCAAGATAGCTAGGGCTGAGTTGAATCACGATAGTTTGTTTGCTAAGCTGTGGTGCTAACGTTACCCACCTAAGGTGATCCTGTTTGCTTTGACAACAGAAGTGGAAACAACTAACGTCATAATTTCAAATGATATCTAGTCAATCTGTTGAAAACCGTGTTGTGTGGACACAATAGATTTATTTGTACGTTTTTATTTCAAGTCTCCACCTTCGTTGTTTCAGTGGCGCAGCTCATCTATATATTCATGAGCATACCATAAAAGGAGAAAACCTAGCGTTTTTTCCCGAGAAAAATTCACAGGAAGCATCAGGGGGCATAGAACAGCACCCGAGCCATTTTCAGCCCAACCAATGTTACATACCCTATTCGGAGACCTTAAGGAACAGTGTGAAATACCCCAAAAACCCAGTCAATGACCCCTTTAAAGTACCTCGTAAGTTTGGGGCAGCACCTGTGTCCCCCCACCTCACCTCACCAAAATCCCCCCCAGGACCCCATCTCCCTTCTGCTATTGAATAATGTCCAACCAGGACATCAAGCTTCCCTCCAGCTGCATCATTTGACCCACTTTGGACCACTTTTTTTCCCTTCCTTGTACAGACCTTGGGTATAAGTCCCCCACCCCCTCTCCACCTCAGTAGTCAGTCATGGGGTCAAATGGGAGTTGTCCAAAATGGGAGTTGTTCAAATGAATGGGAGACATTTAGGGCAAGCACACAGAGGCTCTTTTAACTGAAAGAGCCGCAAATAGTGCCCCGCTCTAAGACAGGGTTAGAACTACACAGTACACCCTTACTCTTTTCATAGTGGCTAGCAAGATGATGTGTTTAGTTTTCCACCATCTCACAGGCACTTTTACATCATATCAAACACTTGCATATATTTTTCCCCTCTCTTCTGAAACAGGACAGTCCTCGCTCCCCCCTCTCACCCTAGATGCTGTGGAGAACTCGACAACAAAGAATGAGGGGGTGCATCAGATGGTTCCAGAAAATCCTGTCCATAAAATCTCCTCTAGTAAGTGAGCGTGCACCCCTCTAGAGAACAACTCACTGGAAAGCCCTCAAAGTTAAACACATACTGTATACACAGCATAGAGTTTGTTGTTTATCGATGGTGTTGACGTATTTTGATGTTGCTTCAAGGATATACATGTATATTATGAATTATATTACTATATTATGAAGAATAATGTTTGTGTTTTTGGATTCCTGGGTTATCCCTCAGATGAACCATGTCTAGGGGACAAGTCTATCTTCTGTCAGATGGAGGTCCTGGCTCGTTACTGCTCGATCCCTGGCTACAACAAACTGTGCTGCGAGTCCTGCAACAAGAAAGAGGGCCTCAGCACCCTCTCCCCAGACCATCTCAAGTTATTCCCCTCCACCTCTGTTGAACCTGATGCCCTGTTCAATCCTCCCACCCCAGCCGAGGCCCCAACCCCCGCCACCACCCAGAGCCCATCCCAAACCACTAAAGCGGGTGGCAGGCGACCTCGCTCCACCTCCCAGGGTCTGACCACCGCCACCCCTTCCTCCCCCCTCCCCGTACCGAGACAGGAGTACGCAGGTGTGTCCTTATCAGCGGGGGAAGGTCTTTATCAGGGTCCCCTTAGCAGCCCTTTCCTTCCTGGGCATGAAGACTCAGACCCCGGGCCTCCTTTACCTCCAGGGCGGGGCAACAGGCCGCCACGGTCCTCTGCAGACCCCAGCGTAGGTGCCTCGAAAGAGCACAGTCCTGTCAGCACTTTAGGATCGGTCACCCGCAGCAGGTCAAGAAGGGACTATCCAGTATCCGAGAGGGACTCGACTCACAGAACCTTGTCAGTTGGGACATAGACAGTGGCCTCCTGTGAATGTGCTGCTCAACTATTTGAAGTCCTGTACCCAGCTCAACGTCCCAACACCTGTTGGACTTCCAAGGACTCTCAAAGATATATATATATATATATATATATATATATATATATATATATAAATAATTTGTATTCTCCATGCCAGTGGACTTAAACCAGTAATGGTTACCTCAACTAAACTGCAGAGTGATCTCTATGCACTAGCACTGCATTGCTCAGCCCTCTCTGCTTCGATTATGAAATGGAAGAAATCAAAGACACGTTTGAAACAAAGGTGCTGTAAACTAAAACTGACTACGAAACGCGTTCAAATGTGACGACTGCATTGCCTACCATTTATGTTTTGATCTGTGTGTGATTCAGTTGTGTGTAAGCCGTTTCTCAAGTGCATCAGAACTACTGTTGAATTTATATTGTGAACATGTGTGGCACAAGACAGAATCCTTACTTTTGGGGGCCTACCCAAAATGCCAAGTGTCACTTCTCGCAGGGAGCTTAGTAACCTCTGCCCTTGGTGCTCATACTAAACAGAATAGCAGACTGTTCTCAGTGGTCAAGAGTCAAGTCTGCTTGCAATCCAACCCCACTGTAGCATGCAAATAGCCTCTGTGGAAGTCACATATGCTTTAAAAGTTAAAAAAGAAAAACACATTCTGATATTTTTTTGTAACTGATATATTTTTCAAGTAATATTGTATATAGTGTACATTTTTATCTGGTTATATTAAGAAAATTAACAGCCAACTATGTAATGTAAAGTATATTGTAATTGGGAAACAGAAAATATACGTTTGCAGAATGTGGTTGGTACGAAATCACGCTGTTGGGTATTATCTTAGTCCTGTATTGCAGTTCATCATTATGTCTCTTGTATAGTTCTTGTATATACATGAATGGAAGCTTTAAATGTTAATATTTATTAAATTTTAAAATTTTAGGGATAAAAAAGTAAAAAAACATAATTGAAACATACATGGCAATGCAATTTTGTTGTTTTAATCTGAGTACCAATTTTGTGGAAGATAACTAGACAATGACACCTGCAGATTTAATACCTCCTTATTGGTTAAACTAATCGTATAATAGAAAATGCCTTATCTCTGAAAATTCCCATCCCAACCCATGTAGATAAATAAGTGCTACATGCCAGTGCAGTGACCTTGGATGTTGAATAAGACCTGGAAGTCACTATTCTTTGAATGGCTTGCTCTCTCTCAACACTCAGCATGATGTTTTTTCGAGACAGAACTACATTCAGCTATGTAGTTCCTCCACATACATAATAAGCATACAAACACAATATTAAGCATTAGTTTAATTTTTTTGAGCACATTTAGCACACAATCAAGAAATACCTTTTATATTTTGTAATACAGTATATGCACATTATAATTTGTGTTTTAATGTTAATGTCTGAAAGCAATAAGCCCCAATTATTGATATTGATCAGACAAGCCTGGGTGAAAAGCTGAAAGTAGTTCTTGAAGAGGTCTTTGATTAATAAGGTGTCTGCTTTTAGTGAAGGCTTCAAACTTAACCCTTGTGCTGCCTTCGGGTCACATGACCCAAAGGTTCATAACGAACCATCGTTGTGTTTACCCAATTTGACCCAATACAAAAACAAATCAAAATAATTTTCTTTTAACCTTTGCAATGTGGGGGGTCTGAGACAGCCCAACAGTTAAAAGAAAATGCTTCACTTTGTTTTTGTATGAGGTAAATTTGTCGCAATACGACGGTGGGTCACAATGACTGATGGGTCGGAATGACCCGAAGATAACACAAGGGTTAAGCAAATGTCTTACAGCAGAGTGCGCTCAGATAGCACTCTTACTCCCATAAACCATTAGAGTAATTTTCAACAATTCATGAAGACTTGATTTGTCAAAAAGAATATAAAAATGTGTGACTACAGAAATGAAGTTTCAAGGTACAGTGGCTCATCTAATGCCATTTTGGAGAGAACTTTGTTTATAGAAAAAATCATATATACAAAGATTTAACATATATATATATTATTTTTTTTATAATAGAAAATTATAAACATATACAATGATTACAGTAGACACTCAATTCATAGTCATGAAATGGTCAGAGGCCATTTAATTGTATCATTGTGTAACCCTTTCAGAGATTATAGATGTTTTGGAATAAACATTTTCGCACAGTACTAGGACATTTGGCATGAAAAAGGCTCTCGTCAGGTGCTTTATGGTGAAAGGGTATGTACTATTTGGCTGCCAATGGATATGGTTCACTAGTTTTAACTAATCATTTAACAGCAGATACAACTGCTTCCAAACTCTTGGATGCGACATTATCATATAAGACAATGACCCCAATAAGTACTGTCATAGTAAACAAGTTTTGTTCAGGGCCAAAATAGGATCTCAAAACATACAGGGTCTTAAGACAACTCTAGGACAAGCGATCAGGAAACAATCAGGAAAGACAGGACTTTAGGCAGTCATAGTATACAGTACAAAGAATAAGCACCCAATCGATATCCATGAGGTCTTTACTGTGTATTATGTTAATCCGTTGAATACATTGGGAAGGGGGATGAGTATACACACAAAGGGCGGTCATATTTTAACAGTTTAACAGAGCCGGATGAAAACCCTAGTCATTGAATTATGTCGTTGGAGAACAAGGCCAAAATTTCCCAAAAATATATCAGTTTTCAAACACTTCAAACAAAGAGTTTGTTTCTTAGTTCATAGTACATTTTCATTCAAAGATGGAAGTCCTATAGTCAACAAAATGTTCCCTCAGTGAAGGTAGAAGTAAGTGAGGTTTGTGTGGTACTGTATCAATTCCTATTGTTTGCTGTACACACGGTCGTGATAGGCAGATGGGGTTTCAGTTATTGTGTCCCTCGCAGGGCATCCTACCGTGTCTCTGAGCCCTTTGTGTTTCTGACAGCTCATTGAAAAGGCACTGCCTGCTGACTGACTTTTTGAGGAGGTAGTCAGACTCTATCTCTGTCATCCCCCACCCCACGGTGTGTGTTCCGGTGCTCGGGAGCACAGCATGGTGTAGCGGTGTGTGTGTGACTCAGCCGTGCACAGGTCCCTCTGTCAGACGTCTTCGCAGGTGTCTGGTGAAATCCACCTGTGCCCGAGGTAGGGCCTGATTGACTATAGACTTAGGCAGCCAGCCCTGGAAACACAAAAAACATGGTGATTTAGAAACTGTCTCTGACAGCTTGGGGAATGACTAGCAAACCTGAACAATGTTGTCCAGACACTACCTTCTCTTACACTGTAAGATAAAACACTACCTTCTCTTAGCAAGTGCAAATATGAGTCATGGATTAACCAGAATTCCAAATCATCGGAGAATGTGTATGCCTCTGTGTCATTAGTGGTCATTTAACCGCTCCTTTTATGTGTGCATTCACATGGATCAGCTAAATCAGTCTACTCAAGGTGAGAAATCCACAAACCAATCAATCCATCTGTGTTTACACTATACTACTGTCACAAATAGATGGTGCATAGGGATTAGTTCAGACACATCCAAATGGCAAATTCACAAAGGCAAGCATGAACAGCTACGATTGCAGTGACACATACAGTATTAAGCTTCATAATGCTGCTTGCTGGCTGCAATGCTGATTCTAAAGCATTTTATTTTGAAAGAAAATCAAATGGACAACATAAAGAACACAATCAACCTTGACATCCATGTTGAGAAGCCATATGAAGCGACTCTTCCTGGTGTCATCTCGCAGTGCCTCAATGATAATGCATGTCGGTCCGTCTTGCGCCCTGGGGGTCCAGATGAAAGAAAAGCTCATATTACTAAGGCTACTTCAACTCTTCCCCCGCTGGCCAGACCCAGTGGAGGGTTTGAAAAAGCATTGAAGAATTCAAATAGATGTTATGGAGACTCACTACTGTAGCTGAGAAAGAAAATGAAAACAGAAAAACAGAATATTAAAACTGACCTTGTCCTTTAAGGTGATAAACCTACCTCACAAAGTTTTTCTGAGGTGGGTGGGATTCTATGTCAGTTGCCACGCCCCCCAAGTATATACGTGAATTATGTTTGTAGCAGTGCCTCACACTCAGGAAGTCCCGCTGACCTATTAAATTGCTCGCTGTCGCTGCTGACACCTCATGTGTAACCATGGTTTCTGCATTGACTTGCTTAAGGATCTTAAACAGAATAAACAGGTGACAGTCAGAAAATGCTATTGACTTAATTAATGTGTGACCTTCTGTCACAAAGAGAACGTGGCCTCCCATGATGGTAATCTTACTTTAATGTGCTGAATGCTAGGGTTCCATTGGTGCATCTCTTCTACCTTCACAAACAAGATGGTATGAAGTTCCTCTGGTGTGGCATTCAACACAGCCTCCAGTCTGAAGACCTTTTTGGCTCCTGGCAGAACTTTACTACATATCACATCCCCGTTCTCCTGCAACAGACAGTTTACAGTGACAACCGTTAAAGCGAAAGTTATTCAGAGAAAGATGTTGCGATGCTTGAAAGAGCAAAAGAGATGAGATAGATATGGAGAGAACCAGAGACTGAGCATATCGGCGACACAAGCAGAGTGATTTATACCTCTGTTATTTCAATCTTCCATCCATCCTTGTCCTCTGCGATTTCCAGGGCTTTACTCAATGCCTCTTGTCCTTGGTGTATATATAACAGGTCACCTGTGTTGACTAATCTAACCTCTTCTCTCCTGGACTCTGTGAAGTTTTCCATAGGTCAGTATGGTAACATACCACACCCTTATTGAAAATGCATGTGTATACAATACAGCAACACAATCATCACACTCATCAGCACAATGAACACTGAAATTTACCGTTGCGCCAACCAATATGACCCATCCACTCTGGAAGCTGGACTCGCCCACCTCGCTGCAGGTGAGCGATCTCCTGGCCGATTGCTGCCATAGCTGTGCGTTGCAGTCCTGTGGAAAAAGCAATAGACCTGTCAGCAAGGATAGTTCTCCTTCAACCTTGACAAAATGGTCAAACACAACAAGCCCTATCCTATGAAGTCAGTTCCTGTACAGAAATCCGTTGAGATCATGTATGAAGATCCAGTTAAAGAGAGGAGAGATGGTTACTGTGCAGATGAGGGGGTTGTGATCTCTATACCTGCCATGCTCCTGAGGTGGGGATAAGAGATTCCACAGCAGAGCTTGACAACAGCAGGCAGCATAGTGTCAGTCCAACAACGGCAGCCTGGAGGAGAGGGGTGCCAGACTTTATAGGGGAAGTGAAGGACTTTGTGATGAGATAAGGGACAGGGAGGAAGATAGGCTTTAAATGAAATTCTGCCCCCAAGGTCGCTTTGGTGTAAGGCCATGGCAAATGGTACTTGAAAAAAG
Organism: Osmerus mordax; assembly: GCF_038355195.1. Lineage (NCBI taxonomy): Eukaryota > Metazoa > Chordata > Actinopteri > Osmeriformes > Osmeridae > Osmerus > Osmerus mordax. The sequence goes on along the minus strand of NC_090059.1, from coordinate 6,196,796 downwards.
TTTTACAAAAAATATTTATATACCAAAATATCCAAGATGCATAAAGAGTGCAATGTATGCAAGGAGAACATAAGAGGCTATTCAGTCAGCAGTTAGTTAAAATAAAGCCATGTTTTGTAGATGTTGCTTTTGTGATGATCTTTCAGTTTTTTCTGATTGTTAATGCACGATCTTTGAAACAATTGGCAACTAAGCACATTAACCAGAAATCTTCACAACAAACCAGCAAAACATCACACTAAACAAACAATTCTTGGAAAACTCTTCATCCTCTTTGAAATCATTGTGTTTATGCATCAAAACAATGCACACAAATGATCACACAAAAAGCAGCTGCTACACATGGATTGTATAAATACATGTAAAGAATTTGCAGGGCAAAGCTGTTTGCCATAAAGTTTTGTCATAAAGTACTTTAAAAACACACTCACAGGTGTCCAAATGTGTGAAGTATTAATTAATGTAAATTTAGAACATAAGTTCTGTCTTGTTTTAGTACTTATTTACTTATTTGTTTTACTTTTCTCCCCTTGTGTCGATAAGAAAAGAAAGAAAGAAAGAAAGAAAGAAAGGGATTTATTCGCCATGAAAGTTTGCACAGACAAGGAATTTGCTTTGGCAGGAAGGTGCATACAATAAACATATACATAACATTTGGACTAACTATACTAAGGGTACATAAACTAACAGTACTAAGTGGGATTAGAATAGAATTAAATATACAATAAAATATAAGTTGCCGTAAATTACAATATAAAAATACAAAAATACAAATATTACAAAAAATACAAATGTACAAGATACTTCATAGTCTTTCGAGTCTTTCATAGTGTGTTGTGTTTGGAAAACATACATTTTAAACATTTTGATGTCTTTGTGGATGTGTATTTACAGTACTACATGTTTGACAAAATGTTATGATAAACTGCTATACCCTGTACACAGAAAAAGGATAATCCACAAGTGTTTTTGTGTTTATACTATCAGCACGTAGTTGGTGCTTCATGTCCTTATTAAAATGATGGTTTGTCTGTACAGTTTGACAAAAAACATCTATAAAAAAAGATATTGGGGAGTTTTGCAAGAGTTGTTTCTTGTTAATGTATTAGTTGAGCAAAAATAGTTGAGCAAAAACAGCCGTTTCAAAGATAGTGCCTCAGTAATCAGAAAAAACTGTAACCACTGCATAAAAACAATAGAAGATGTGTAATGCTTCATGGCTAATACTTTCTAGTCATTAATTTAGTTTTGCATGTTGTAGAGGTAATTGCAGAAAATGAATCTCCACTTGAACGCCCTTCTGCTTCCATTTGCACAAAATCCTAACCTGCTGTGGATTTCCAGATGTGAGGTAAGTATGTGCTATTATCTTGCATTCTGTCTACAGTATCACCTTGTTTCCCCTCAGTAGCCCAATGTTCCCTTTTAGTCCCTGTGAAAGTAACCATCTCTCATTCAGCAAATGGACAGGGGGACTTTTGAGGACAATCACCCTTGTAGAAGACTGCACACTATAGTGGCAGACGGCACTCAAAAGTTTAATTCAGTCTGTCCTCTGGCAATTTTGGGGCAAATTCTTTTCAGTTTCTTTATCTCAGGCTGGTTCGAATGAAAGCACTGCTCAAATAGAAAGCTAGGGGTCAAATACATTTAATTTCAGATGCTTGTTCCCCAATATAATTAAAAGACATGGAAACCGACCGCCATGTTTGTTGCCTTTACTGAGGACATGCCAAGGGAAGAGGCCTTTAATGGGCTGAGGGAGGGGGTGTGTGAGATGGGACTGTCATAAACACCGAACATTCCAGAAAATCCTCTTGATTCTTGCCTTTTGGACAGAGCACTGAAATGTGACCATGAAAGACAGCTTCAGATTAAAACACCTTCATTTCTAAAGGACAGCTGTCCCAAATCAAGATAAGCGTATTGTCGTATATGTCAATACAGAAATGAAGTGCTGATTAAAACACCAATACGTAGTTGCATTATTCAAGGAAATTAATTAAAGCAGGACCAGACCTTGAATTATCCATTGAAATAAAACTGCCGTTTCAGTGCTGCGTTATCAGTGTTCAAAACACAGAGTCTGTCAGTAGGCTAACCACTAATGAGCTGTCAATGTATTAAAGGTTTTGGATGGAGATTATGAATGTTAGGTGTCATGTTTGAAGGCTAATGAGCTAACTTTGTCCCCTTTCTCTCTCTTTTCTTCCTCTCTTTCTTCCTCTCTTTCGTCCTCTCTTTCTTACTCTCTCTCCCTCTCTCTGGTGGTCTCTGTGTTACAGCATTGGTAGGCGTGTGCCTGCCATCCCTCAAAGCCATCTGGCAGCATGCCTGTTCCCCCAGCCGAGAGGCCCGCTCCCCAGAACAGAGCTGACAGCACTGCTGGAGAAAAGGCAACCTCTTATCAGAAAGGCTTAACAGGTGTCCTTGTGAGAGGTCTTATGACGTGAATACTGAACTTAACCTGCTGACCAGGCCTCAACACCACAGCGTGCATGGATGCCTCTGTTCAACCCAGGTCAACCTGTAAAAACCGCTCCAGAAAGCCCCAGATTACAATATTACCGAACCTCCAAATGGACCCTGTTTGAAATGTATTCTTTAATCACTGCATGCAATCACATTTTTCCCAGGCATGAAAACACATCCTTGAAGGGGCTTGGTCCAGACCCATTCCTTGTGGTTTTTGGAACTCAAAAGAATCATGTGTCTCATGTTCTGTACAATACACCCTTTGTACAATACTGTCAAAAGCTTCAAAAGCATGGCTAAACAACCAATGCTTATCATAAGTTTGAAGAATATGCCTAATCTTAGATGTGTGGTATGTTCAAGGACAGATCATATTCCTGTACAGTTTTCAACTGTATTCCAAAACAATACAAACATAATCTAAACCAAAAGATACAGTACAGAGCAGTGGTGGACTCAGGCTTTCTGAGGGACAGGGGCACCAGCTGCATATGGTGGGGCACAGGGGTATTGCTAGACATACAGCTCTACTGGGGCACAGGCCCCTCCTTTGAGTTACTCATTACTTTTTTTAATTCCAAGCTTTCAAGAATTGTGCAATACAATGCACTATACAAACTTCCTTTGCTTAACCCACTGTATGTACAGTTCAGTACACAAACGGTGTCACTGAGAAGCCAATAGTAACAGAATAATTCAGACATCCCAAGTCTCACGGAAGTTCCGGGAGTCTCCCACCTTTCAATAGCGGGAGACTCCGCAAATGCTCTACAATCTCCCGGAATTCAGGGATTCTGTATTTAGAGCGAGCGCAAGACTGTGCAATGGTCATTTATGGTCAAAACAGGTGCAGGGGGGGGGGGGGATTAGTCTCTGCTGGTTGGGATGTCTGATAATTTATTATTAAAATGTCATTATTTTGTAAAAGTCTGTAATGTATATTGTCTGATGATAACATTGTCATACAAAACTAGGAAAAATTAGAGCTACAGATTAAAGCTAGTATGTGTAATCCAGAGAGGCTAGCAGTTAGTGAGCTAACTTTTAAAGCATATCCTGCCATTGCTTCAGAGGTTTGTCCAAAAGCCACGCCTCCTCTATTAAAGAAGAACACACACACAGAGCAGAGTATAAATACTTAATTCCATTAATAACAAAATAGATAAAAAACAAATCAAACCGCCGGTTTTCAGATCCTTTGATTTGCAGTTGCCTCCAGCATGGAAAAGCAACACCTATGTTGATTCTGTATTTAAACCACTGTTGATCCAGATGTTTTTATTTGTTGTTGTTTCTAATACAGTCACTCATTCAGTCTTTGCTTTTACTTGTGTTTCAGGAGGAACAGAAGGTTGCTGCGGTTTGCCCTCCATTGTCATGTTCGCTCTGCACAGCAACAAGGAACCCGAGCTAATGATAGTGCAAACAAGTGGTGCAAACAAGATTTGCAAATGTAGATATACAGACAGGAAGGACATCCTATCATTAAATTCAGGCCGAATGCAATGATTGGTCGATCATTTTTTTTGCCATGTCCCTTCCACAGAAGATATATACTGTATACACATTTTCACATTTAGACCACTTAAATTATTGATTGTTATCAGGATGTGGAGACCTTCAACCAGTATAAAAAAAATAAAAAAATAAAAACGATTACACATCCTTGCTTTAATTAAGATTATCAAACTGTACCATTTTATTAAAAGGTTAGGGAATTTTACACAGAAAAGAAATCTGTAATACAAAACAAAGTAAACACACTGCACAGAGAAAACCAATAATCATTTGATTGTACGTTATTTATATTCAGCTAGATCATGTTTTCAAGCAGACCAACTGTCTTAATAACCTTTTAATAAACAAGTGAAAATTAATTTAAAATGATTTCCTCCTCTTTAAAAGTGACCCTCCTAATTGTATTGGTCAAAAAAGAAAAGCATTACAGAACAATAATGTAAATGAAGAATAACTGCAGAAGGTATGTGAGCAGTCTTCTGCCTATAGGTAGAACCAAACATGGTCCAAATGGAGGAATTACTATCAGAAAGAGGACTGATCTTCCCCATCCTCTTCATCACATGGCGGACAGGGGTTGTCCCGGTGGATTTCAAGGACCTCTGCTTCTCCAATGTTCTCTATGCAGAGAAGATAAGTACATCAATTATCACTGTACAAGTGCACATATGTATTATCTATGTTTAACTGTTAACAGATTGGATGAAATAAAACATTTCTTAATGAAAAACATAACAATGTTAAGTCACATTGTTTGATTGTTATTGTAAATGTAGTTCCTGCTCTTATGAGACCAAAATGAGATCTAAAAGTCATTGATAAAGGTGAATACTGTTACCGTCTCTGATCTCCATGGTTTATATGTGGCCACACAGAGAATGAAACGAAAAGACTATCTAATCAAAGCTAAAAGCACATGAGAATAAAACCCATAAAACTGATGTTACCCTTTAATGCTACTGTCTACGGCTCTTCGTTGAAAAGTCTGTGTGGCATTTACAAAATGTCAATGTTGTATGTGGACCTTCATTAAAGTCAGAGAAGACACTCAAGACCAAGTCAGTGTTTTCTTAAACGACGGCAAATGTCGTATTTAGTTCAATCTGACTTTGAAGGCAGCAAAATAATTTAGAAACGTTAAGTTTTACAGTTGTCTGATTTCTCAATTTCTATTTTACCTGGTCTATCTTCCATGGAGCGAGGGTGAGTCTTGAGGGAACTATGGATGTAAATAACATATTTATTTGCATCTAATACAATTCACAATATTCAGATTGTAATCCTATATGAAATTGTCATCCAACCCAGTGAGTCTTTGCTTTCTTTGCAACTGGCCCCGGGAAGGAATCTGAGCAGTCACAGATGTGCGAGGAATAAAAGCCTGAGGTGGACCCTGAATTTGAGCTGTCATAGATGTTTGAGGAGCCTGGAGTGGACCCTGATACAGCCTCTGCTGATGGCTGGAGAGATCACTGTCCTCCATGGCCTGTTGAATCAACTGCATCACCATGTCCTTTTCTAGAGATTTACAGAACAACTGTTAGAGCAACATAAAGTAGTATGTTGTAGTCATGGAAAACACTGACACTGACAGTAACCCTGATCGTCAACATCAGCTTCATTTGCAAACTTCTTCTAAACATTTTAGAGGGGTTGAGTACATGTGGCAGCTGTGTTAGCTCATGCAGGATGAGGTTAACAATGTATCTTACCCCTCTGGCCTGCCAGGAGAAGCCACTGCTGTACCAGAGACAAGGAGTCTGTCTGCAAGATCTGACACAGCAACTCCAACATCTGTTGAGAGCAACCAGTGTTAGAGACTGCCTGACAACTGGTTGGCATTTCAAGAAAGGATGAAAAGACAGCTACAAGCAAGTATGTGGACAGCCTATACAGAGGGTTGACTCCATCAACACATACATGTCAGTCTTCAGGGAAACCTGTTCCTTTGAAACAGGGGCGTAGCCACGGGTAGGACTGGGTAGGCACAGGCCTACCCAATTTGTTGTAAAGACGCAAAGACTACCCAAAGACGAAAATATCTCCAAAAAATTATGCACCAAGTGCACATCGCAAAGTATATAAGTAAAAAAAAACTGAAAAGATGCTTATCCATATTTTTCTAGGCCTACCCAAAAATATTTATTTGGCTACACCCTGTAATGGTTTATATATTTCTGAGGAAAATTGGTATGACATAAAACATTATTTATATTCTAACAAAGGGACTTTGTCCATTAATCCACAGAGCAATGTTGATACCAATCCATGCTGATTAAGAAAATACACTATTCCGCATAAAAGCGCAAAAAATATGACATAAAAGTAAAGACTTCTTTAAATGAACTGCTGTGATTTACCATGAGTTCCTGGTCATAGAGGGATGAGGTGTAACACAGAGGGTGAGGATGAGGGCGCCGCTGATAAACTAGGGAAGATTGAGGAATGATTCTTCCTGTCTGAGCAGAATACTGTGTCTTTCTGCGAACAAGTGCCTCTCCTGGTTGCTGCAGGCGAATTGTGAACAGAACCATAATTCATTACGAAACATGATTTGTCAAAGAAAATAATGTTCCATGTGTATAGTGTACAACATGACAAATGCAAAAAAGAATGTTAAATCATGCCTCTTTCTTGACATCTTTTATTTGGGAAGAAATATTGACTTTGGCCGCCAGCTCTTTAAGCTCCTCTTTCCAGGCCTCTGATAACAGTGCTGCAAAGCAAAAGAAAGTTTGGGGATCAAGTGGTCATTTCAATCCTGTGTATTCTAAACTGTTGAACCAAAGATTCACGTTCCACAGATACTGTTACATATTTAAGTGGGTACATTTCATAACAATGTTTATTAATGTGTTACATACACATTCTGCAACACATTCATGAACTCACCTGCCCTGTGTTTTGCACTTGTACCTCCATATGAACAGTGTCCAAAAGGCAGGGCAAATGGCGCCCCTGTAGTTGTCCTAAATACTTGACTCTTAATAAGTGGATGAGGAAATAAGGACGTTGCCATATACCAGTCATCATTCACCATACACACTGGCTTTCCATTAAGACCTGAATGAGAAGGAAGAACAGAGAGATTAATTCCAAAGATGCTTTTCAAGTTATCAACCAAGTATGTTGTTCATATGCAGTTCTCTGTCAACCTCTTCTTCTCAAGTGTGAGGGAACCAAAGCTGTAGCCTGAAGGGAGAACCACCACATCAACCATACTGGGAACAGAAGTGATAACATCAAAGGCATCTCGCGGGAGGGCCAGACTCTTGATAAGATGATAAATTATTGGATGCGCAGTATCACTATTCTGGATTGTTTGGCAACTGGTAGTACTTGGGGAAGAACATCTTCCCTTATCTCTGAAATTACAATTGGTCCACTGGCAATTATTTAGTTGACTTGGAATTAATAAAATATTTCATTAGTTTTGTACCATTTGGTGTCATTATACTGTAGTTACTATGGTAATTGTATGTGTATGTTTTATATATTAAAATGTTCTAATGTAAGTGTAAGGTTTTAATCCCCACTAATAGTGCTTTTTTCTCTTTGAACCTGTAGGATAGTCATTGCCATAGGGGTCTGGATGTATAGACAGCAGAGCATCGCCCAGGCAACAAATTTAATTGGGGTGAGGTGTGCTTTATTAGTACATTATTAGTTAGAGCCATTCTTTATGGACAATTAACACACGACAAGTAACTTAGCATTTATGCAGTGTCATTGCCATCATACAATAAACTTAATGTGAATACTGAGAGTAAAAAGAAATAAGTAGCAGGACTGAATTTTTTTTAAGGTAACATACATAAGCATACATTCTGGTGCCATAAATGCATTGTAACATTTAATGAACATTCTGTTCATGGTAGCAACTATATCAATTTAATGTTATCCTGGAAAGACTCAACTAAATGTAGCATACATTTTCAGAGTGAGAATGGAAAAACAGGAAAGGTGGATTTGTTTTATCAACAGTGTTGCTAAGACCCTTTCTTGTTAAAGATGCTGTAAAGCAAATTCCATGAATTGCTTCTCAGTACATTACATACGTGTGAAATGAGTTCCTTAAAGCATGTGCAAAGCGCGAAAACTTTGTCGCACTGAAATGTGGAGTTAGACCGTTGAAGAGTTTCTCTCCCGTTTTCAGCTCAGGTTTTATATAGGCGGGGGAAAAACCCAACCTCGTCACAGCCATCTATGTCAGATCACAGATGGTGGCATTCTGTTACTGTGGAAGAAATTGGGATTTCCTGTGTGCTTACATTAATCACTAATCAATAGAACTAGTCATTGGATACTAGTTAGTACGTTTATCATGTAAGCTTGCTATTAATAACAGTATATTGTGTCTATGTGTCAGGTTAATAGATGTTCGGGGTCAGGAGAAAGTACTGGCTAAACGGTCCTTGTCATGACTACAAGGAGAGCTCCAACTATGAACTCTCTAGTGTGAGAGTTGTCATGTGTTGGGAGCAGTGAATCTTTTTCTCTGAGACTGTTGTAACGTCATTCCTGCCTGACTGTCACAATCTATGTTTACATTCTTGTGCCCTATAAAAGATGGTCCTCTGGCTTTCGGGAGCGGAGAGAGACCTGGTTGAGACCTAAGCTTGGTGTTGTGTTGTCATTTATGGTCAGAAGACTGGTTTTCTCTCCCAATCTGCAGATTGATAAATACGTATTAAGTTTAGCCAGTACTTTCTCCTGACCCCGAACATCTATTAACCTGACACATAGACACAATATACTGTTATTAATAGCAAGCTTACATGATAAACGTACTAACTAGTATCCAATGACTAGTTCTATTGATTAGTGATTAATGTAAGCACACAGTTTCCCAATTTCTTCCACATTACTCAGCTGGTACGATGCAAACACAAAGTAATTAACACATAAAGGGGGTGGAGTTTCAGCTCCTTCAACACGCCCCCCCAGTCTCAAGCAGAGAAGACTGCTGATTTTCTCACGATTTCAAAGCCTAATTTAACATACTTGTCTGTGTTTTTTTTCATTCGAATTTGGATGGGTAAATAACAACACATCAGTCTGTGGTGTGATGAACTTAAAACTCATTTTCAATTCCACTTTCAGCATCTTTAAATAATAACAGCTGAAGTTATGTTGTCATTTAAAGTTGTCATTTGCAAAACATCTCAGTAAAAACTTATAAGCTGAAAATTGAAAAAGATGTGGATGGATGCCATTAAAAAGCTACGGTTTACTGTTCCATACTGTTCAACATTGAATGCCGACTTTGGTAATGTCAACTAAATTACAGAATGGCTTGTTCCAATATTGTATAGGCTACACTGCTTATCCTGCAAATGCAAATAGTGCACCTCAAACCAAATTATTTCACATAGAGCACAGGCCAAATACATGAAATACACACTGATGTGGGAAACATGGTACATTTCTCCTGTAATCATGCTTAACATTGTCTGTGACTTGTGCCACAATAGATCTTCTGTTAGTTCGGACCAGACAGGATAGCCTTTGCTGCTCTCCAGCATCGATCAGCCTTGGGTGCCCAACACCTTGTGGGGTTTGTGGTTTGGCCCTCAGACCACCGTTGGTAGGTAACACTGCATGTGCCCTTGTTTGGAGATGTTATTTGCTTCACCTGGGACTGTGATGGTCATGAAAATTTGGCTCATCAGTGTATAACCATGAGTTCAAGAGTTTTTAGACACTGGAGCATGGGAGATATACCATTTCCAACCACAACAAGTTAAATGTTTTTTTATGCTTGACTTTGTACAATGTAGGCATAGAAACACAAAGCTTGTACGTACTCACCTGGAATGTGTGTCACTCTGTGCGGATGAGGGTTGTGGCGAGAGAAGAAAGAATGATGACTCAAAGATCCAAAGCGTGGACTACCTTTTGGGGTCAGTCTAATTATGTCAGCCGTGGTTGGAACATGATGATCCTGGGAAATGTTCTTCTCCTCCATTTTTTGATAATCACAGGAAGTTTTTTGGTTTGCATTTGACATTACAGGGCATGGAAAGAGTATTCCAGTATTGGACAGTACTGGATCTGAAAAGAAGAGGGTAAATGTTAGATATTATAAGAATTTTTTAACAAGTAAATTTTTTTTCTAAAAAGTATTGTACAGTATGCACAGTATTTACAGTACAGTATGTGCTACTGGTAATTGCAGTGTATAATAGATGCCACTCACCCTGTGCACTATAATATACGAAGAGCCAACTCAAAACATACTGTCAGAATACACTGAAAATAGCCACTGTTTTATACACCTTTTTGGTAAAACTCTACAAAACTTTACTATGAAATGTCAACTTAAACTTTGTGATTTGTACACTAATAAAACATTTTAAACCATGATTAAATATATGATTATTTAGCATGAATTCTTACCGCAGAAAACAAGGGTCCTTCCTAAACCTTTTAGCTTTAAGGATTAGTGTGTCTTATGTTGCTAGGAGACCTGCTCTTAACAAGACAGAACAGCATCCTTACACAATGGGTGACTGCGCTCAAAGGACAAATTCACTACAAAACACATATGTAAAAAGATCCAGGACATTGTTGCTATGTAAATATAGTTGCATAGCAACAATGACCAGGGTCATCTGTATGGTAGACATGGAAACATGTTAATGGGAAAGGAGAAGTGGAAACCCACAGAAGCGAGGGGCCCACACATTCAGAAGTGTTTGTTGTCTTCTGTGGTCTCTAATATAGGATGTAAACATGCACAGTCAATGTTAGTTATCTACGAGTAGCATGTCCCCTGCCCAACTCCCATTGATTTCAAGGAAGGCAGGCCAAGGGTCACATACCTGGGATATAGACCCTTGGATATGGTGTGTGTGTGTATGGTTGGGGTAGGGGGGAGACGCACAGAAAAATACAGGGTAAGACTGGGCACTGAAATTCTTAGGACAAGACAACGCAAAGCAAACTGGCATAACATACAGTACACAGAACATAGATTACATCTATGATAAGCAAAAATATAGTAAACTTCCTAATATTCAATAATATACAGTATTCAATACAGTATACTAAACCTCTAAATACACATAATACACATAATAACCTATAGTAACCTTATAAACCTATACTAACCTAAGACAAGTGGAGTACAATAGTGCAGTATTGCTGATAGTGCAACTGAAATAACCTATACTAACCTTATAAACCTATGCTAACCTAAGACAAGTGAAGTACAAAAGTGCAATATTGCTGATAGTGCAACCAGTAGCTGAAAGTGACAGTGTGTAAAGTGACAAGTGAGAAGTGTATGAGTGTACATATCAATGTTCATTCAGAAGCCTGATGGCCTTTGGAAAGAAAATGTTGTCCAGTCTGCGTTTGCGAGACCGAATGCTTCGGTATCGCCTGCCAGAAGGCAACAGGGTAACAAGACTGAATGATAGGTGGTTACAGTCTCTAAGAATCCTGCCAGCTTTCTTGAGGCATCGTGTGTGGTAGGTGTCCTGTAGGGCTTCGGCAGGGCTTCCTGGCAGGGCTTCCTGCCGATGGTGAACTCAGCAGACCGGACCACACTACGTAGGGCCTTGCGGTCCCTGTCTATGCAGCTCCCATACCACACTGTGATGCAACCAGTCAGTATGCTATCTATAGTGCATCTGTAAAAGTTAGTGAGGATGACCATGCCAAACTTCTTCAGTCTCCTCAGGAAGAAGAGGCGTTTCAGGGCCGCTTTGACCACCTTGTCCGTGTGAGCAGACCAGGTGAGATCATTGCTGATGTTCACCCAGGAATCTGAAGCAGCTGACTATCTCCACTTCGGATCCGTTGATGTATAGGGGTGCATGCTCTTCCTCCTGCTGCCTCCTATAGTCCACAATCATCTCCTTAGTCTTGCTGACGTTGAGAGAGAGGTTATTGTCCTGACACCATGATGTCAGGGTATCAACCTCCTCTCCGTAGGCTGACTCGTCACTGTCAGAGATGAGGCCCACGATGGTTGTGTCGTCAGCAAACTTAACAAGGAGGTTGGAGCTGTCCGTTGCCGCACAGTCGTGAGTGAACAAGGAGAACAGGAGAGGGCTGAGCACACAGCCCTGGGGGGTGCCTGTGTTGGTGATCCGTGTGGATAAGGTGCGGCCACCGATTTTCATCACCTGTGGCCTCCCCGTCAGGAAATGGAAGATCCACTTGCATAGGGAGGTGATTAGTCCCAGGTCAACAAGCTTGGAGACCAGTCTGGAGGGGATGATGGTATTGAATGCTGAGCTGTAGTCAATGAACAGCATCCTCACAAATGTATTCCCTTTGTCCAGGTGGGAGAGAGCGGTGTGCATAGTCAGGGTGATGGCATCGTCTGTAGACCTGTTGGACCGGGATGCGAACTGCATAGGGTCCAGGGTGGGAGGCAGCGAGGAGCAGATGAATGATTTGACTAGCCGCTCGAAGCACTTCATGATGACAGAGGTCAGTGCTATCGGGCGATAGTCGTTCATGCAGGTGACCTTGGTGTTCTTGGGCACAGGGACGATGGTGGTCATCTTGAAGCAGGTGGGGAGTACAGACAGGTTGAGGGAGAGGTTGACAGGGGGGCAGGAGGCAGTCATGCAAAGGTCAGAGGGTACAGGGAACAGTGTGTCAATACAGATTCATTACAAGAAAGCTGGTGGACAGCTTGTATGTCATGTTAAATATCCTAATTGTACCTCAATTGACCTGTCTAAAGAAGTATTACAAAAAAACGACTGCCCTGTTTGCCACACCTGTCCAAGTCAGCACAACAAGTAAAGAGTATACACGTGTAAAAAGAGGTATCCTCACGATTCTGTAACCCAAGAAGCATTATACTCTGAAGCTAATACTTAATCCACTGATTAACATCACTGATGCACAATAGTAGATGCTTACATTTTTCCCCAATGCTGCCAAAGGAAACCACTCTCTGCTTGTTTGAGAATGCAGTTGCCTCCCTCCTGTAAATCAACTTGGGAAATACTTTATGGATTCTTGAGACTGTTTTGTTTCTTATGGAAATACCTAGAATATAATACTATCTAGGCACATGTGAGGTAGAAATGGCTTTATTTTGAAAGTTGCAAGGTGATTGAATGTTCAGATCATGGTCCAGTGAGCTGTAGTTTCTGTGTGCACTTTATTTGATTTAAGATGAATAAATATCTTATCTTGTTTTAATAAGATGTTCTTATTTGAAATCTTAAAATAAGAACAGGCAATAAGAACAGGGAAGCAAGAGTTTATTAAAGTAACTGCTAGGCCTACCCACCAAACAGGCAATGCTGTAACATGTAACTTAAAAAACAGAAGTCAGGTAGTTTTGTCAAATTTTTTGTAATATTTGCAAATGAAGATATCTAAAAAGTGATGGTGCTTGTGCTTGGATGTGTTAGGGCTGGGTGGTGGACCCAAGTGCACAACACAGGCGTAGAGGTTCAGAGGGGTTTATTGAAAAAACAGAGAGACCAGAGGGACAATGAAGGGCAGACGAGGAAGGCAGGGCAGGCAGGGCAGATGGAACTGGGGGATCTGCAAACAAAACATACATTAGGATCTTGTCAACAGCTGAATTAACCAGATTTTGCCAAACAGGACTGACTGTGTAGACAGAGCAGAAGATCTGGCGGCAAGTGGAGGGAACACCAGGATTGAAATACTGTTGGTTTGATGAAGTGATGACTGACAGGTGTGTAGGGTTGACGGGTAAGATTGAAGATATGGCCTGGAATCCAGGAGCCTGGAATCAGATAGACAGACAGACAGACAGGGAACATGAACAGACTGGGTGGAAGTGGATGGCCTGACAGGATGAGTGTAGGAAAGAAAACAAAAAACAGAATTGGCATAATCTTCAGCATTCTACTTCAACTTGGATGCTTGCAAATGGAATAGCTTCTTCCAAACAGAAGGCCACCACTGAACTAACAACGAAACAGTAAAGAAAAAATTGGAAAATCAATTGCATTAAAAAAGTAGACGTCGCTGATTCAGGATTGGCGAGATGCAATTGGGGTACCACCCCTCGACAGACAGCGGCAATTGCAGTAAAGCCCGTTGAAGTCGCGTGGGCAGTATCTGTGGTGGAGACCGAGCATTAAGGTCCAGCACACAATGAAAGAGTCTTTTGGGAAACAAGGATTTTTTAGGATACCTCATTACAGTTGCAACAGAATGGCAGCCTCGACTGAAATGGGCTCTACAAAAATAACTCCCGAAGCACTGAAAGAGATGCTCCAATTTTACAACCTAACTCGACAGGAGTTTATTGACTCATACAACATTCAGCCGCTTGTCTATATTCCAGAACTACCGTTTAGTGCCAAGACCACTTTTGTAATAATGTATGCCATCATTTTTGTATTGGCTCTTGTTGGAAACAGTTTAGTTGTCTACATTGTTGTTAGAAAACGGGCAATGCAAACGGCTACAAATATTTTCATATGCTCTTTGGCGGTGAGTGACCTGCTCATCACTTTTTTTTGCATACCATTCACCTTGTTGCAGAATATCTCATCCGAGTGGCTCGGAGGTAAGTTTACAAACAATATTGCACGATGCGATTAGGCTAGGCCTATAACGTGTGATTACTAATTCACTGTAGGGTGTAGTTAATTTGAAACTACACTGTTTTTTGCTACCATGATCGAAGATATTTTCTATTTAAATTCAACTTTTGAATTCATAAATGTTAAACGCGAGTTGTATGAATTTAGACGAACATTGTTCGCTTTGTGGTTATGTTTATCGCTTTAGATGCGTAGATTTGCTGTTCAATGAAAGTGAAATCGATCTCGTGTAGTGTGGCAACAACTTCAAGTCTGTTCTTAATAGTATGAACAGAATAAGCCAAAGTTCTCTTCTATTGAATGTTTACTTTCACGGTTACTAATTTTTCTTCCATCCCTCTGTTCTCTTTGTAGGGGTTCTGGTTTGCAAGACTGTTCCCTTCGTACAGACCACTGCCATAGTCACGGGCATTCTCACGATGACTTGCATCGCTATTGAGAGATACCAGGGCATTGTCTACCCACTGAAAATGCGAAGACAGTATACACCTAAAAGAGCCTATAGAATGCTAGGTAGAGTATGATTGGACTAAATCAATATGGACACCTGTTTTCAGTTTTTGTTTATTTCAATTCCTCAAGTGCTAAAATAAGCTTGTAGCAAAACCTCTTTTTATTATACCTAATATAGAAAAGCTCAAATCGAGTTATTTTGAGGACGAGGAGAACAGAAGGATCATTTGGGACACTAAGTCTTGTCCTTGCCCTGTCCTCCAAAAAGCAGGACTTTGAAGAGAGAACATGATTATCTGTCAATGATATTTCACAAATGAAAATGATCTGAACTCAGCACTATCTGTCTGAAAATGTGTCCTGGCCTTTAGCACCCAATAATTTTCTGAAAATTTTATAACGCATGATAATGTAATGCAATGTGCACGTAACTTCATCGAAATGTAATAAAACCCAATAATGTAATAACTTGACCAATGATGTGATAGAATGATGACAATGACAATTTTTACCAGAAAATAAAATACCATATTACACTATTGGAAAATAAATAAATACCTTCAGAATAATTTACAACTATGCACTTGTTTTTTTTCTCATCACCATCTCCCTGGATCAGCTACATGTATCTACTTGTACAAATGTAGGGTTCTGCATTAACTGTCTTTTTTCATCAACTAGGTCTTGTATGGATTGCGTCGGTGATGGTTGGGTCTCCGATGTTGTTTGTACAGCAACTAGAGGTAATACAAGCCAATAGAATCAGTAAAGCGTATTTTTTCTTAAAATTCAACATTCGAATGGAATGAAAAGATTAGTTATTCTCTTAATAATTGTAATGGGAGCTGCAGTAAAACATATTATAAACATATAAACAAGTATAAATTATATAAAGCACTCTTTTAATGCGAGCAAGATATATTGGCTATAAAGTAATTTGCAGACAGACCTGCATTTAGCATGATAAAACCTGTTACTGTACGTGTTAACAGTACTTCCTTTTGTGGAGTAATTTATTTAATTTAGAAAACGAAAAAGTTCTAAATTAAACAAATGGCATTCTTTTGGATGTTCAAAGTCAATGAAATATCACGCTTTGAAGGATTTTTCAACAAGGGTTAGTGTTTCATTGTGGTTTCCCCTCTTCGTTAGGTGAAGTACGATTTCCTTTATGACCACTACCACGTGTGCTGTCAGGAGAGCTGGCGGTCTCTGACCCACAGGCAGGTGTACACCACCTTCATCATGGTGGCCCTGTTCTTGCTGCCGCTGGCCGCCATGCTCTTCCTCTACACGCGTATCGGCATCGAACTTTGGATCCGCAAGAGGGTTGGCGACTCTTCAGTACTCAGCACCATGAACCACAGGGAGATTAACAAAATCTCAAGGTACAAAGACTTCAATAGTCTTAAGGTGCTCTAGCTATGTACAAGTAACAAGTAATTTAAAGAGCAATAGCTTTAAGTCTGGACTCTGGACTGAAATTGCTAATCCAATTACTGTTAACTGACATTCATGAGTTTTGGATGAATTATTTCTTATAACATAAATTAGGGACAGAGGTGGCAGTAGAGAATCTTTGGGCTAAACAACGGTGCGGCTAATTCATACATTCGTGGGGATCAAATCAATGTCAGTCGGGAGTAATGTTCAAAAGTGCTATATGAAAATTGAAATTTTCTTGGTTGTTCCATGGTGGGGCTAACACAATTCTTGGTGTAGCTGTAACCCAAATAAGCCATACCCTGCCACTGCCCATGATTAGGGATAAAAAAAAGAAGAAAAAACTCAAATGTCCAGCTAAGAAAGCAGTGCATGAAAGCACTTTGATGGGATTCTTGGACTTAAAACGCATTCATACCACACGTCACCCCTCAGGATTTAAGGTTGGCCTGTTAGTTTGCCAATGCCAGTCGCCCAGAACAGCTATAAATGTGTGTTTCTATTCATAGGAAAAAGAAGCGGGCTGTCAAAATGATGATCACAATTGTTCTGCTGTTTACAATATGTTGGGCTCCATTTCACACAGTACACATGCTCTTTGAATACAGTAAGTATGGTTTTCTAAGCCAATAGTAGTACATGCAATAAGGCTTTGGTGCACATAGAACACAATACTAGAAATGCTAGCCTTGATATTACAGACCTATCCACATTTGCTTCATTTCACATTCAATGATTGGTCTCCAAACTTGCCTAAACAGCCCCTAAACCATCTCTGTGGTGTGTGTGCAGATGATCTGGAAAAGAAACATGACGAAGTGACCGTCAACATGATCATTGCCATTGTTCAGGCCATAGGCTTCTTCAACTCCTTCAACAACCCCATAGTCTACGCCTTCATGAATGAGAACTTCAAGAAGAGTTGTGTGTCCACCCTCTCCCGCTGCCTCAGGAAGCGGACCCAGCAGCGCGGCCTTGTGGAGGGACCCAACCTGAGCGTCCAGTTCATCAAACCCCTGAACAGGCAGGCCTTCCTGGAAACGGGGAAATGTGACATCTTAATGCACCAACCTGTGGAAACTGGACCCTCATTGTCCTCCAACAGTAAGACCTCTGCCTTCACTGGGGAGAGGATGTCGACTGTCCACTCTGAGCTCCCAGCCTGCAGCTCCTCTATGGTCAAATGAGATGGATGCACAGTTGCAAGTAATGAGTTTGATACCGGAAGCCACCAGTAGTACTGCATGTACCCTATCTGGACGGACAGGTCTATTCATACCATACTCCAGAGGCTTCCAATATGACTAGTAAGAAAGGATAACCGTGATAAAAGCCCCACAATACAACTGTTGGAAGCTTAAGTTTGCCCTAGTGAAAGCAGTATCACAGTATCAAAGCAGTATCAAAGCAGATAAAGAAGGTTGAACTTCAGGCTCAACTAGGATTGTGCTTGCAATCATGAAACACTGTATAATACTCTGAAGACTGTACTGTGGTCTATGTACTGTAGCAATGTACTGAGAGCCAGTTTGGCAACAGGGTTACATGGCTACAGCAGTAGTGCTACAGGTTCACAATGAGCCTCCTCATTGTTCAGGGACTGGGCATGAAATGACAGGGTTTATCTATTCACTAATGCTTACAATCTTCAAGAACCTTTGTCTTTTTAAAATTACAGATAACAACAGTCAGTTATGTGATATCATTATAACTGAGGTCTTATAGGGGCACATAATGTGTTTTAAGTATGCAAAGACATAATTACCTAATTGTAATGATTCTATGGAATTAATGACTATTTTAGCATTAGATGTCTTTCTATTACAAAGAATTAAACTGAGAAACAAATCAAGAGAATGTACATTCAAATCTAAACATGCTTCCCTTACAATGGGTCAAGCACAAATCACTCTATTGCTATTATAGTTAATTCAAGTTTACATTGTGTCCTGTTAGAAAGTAGTGATATAAAAAGCCAACATTAGTCTTTTCACATGCAGGATACACTTACATATAAGATTCACTGAAGTCCCAAAGTGAATCTCAAAATGAATGTATGTATTTTTGTAAAATTGTGACAATTTACATGTTTTTGACATCATACTATGAAATATTCAATATCGAATTTATATAGAATTGCTTTATAGACATATTGTGCATAGCCCGTTTAGTTGACATTAAATGCGCTTGTTTATGAAGGTTGTTTTGCTTTCATACAAGAATGCCAACACTTTGATAATGAGAACTTGTGTACAATACAGTAAGATAAAAACAAATATATGTAAATCTGAGCACAAAAATGCATATATCAACTAAAATAGTATTTGGTGTGCCTTTTCATTGTTAATCTGTATTGTGCCTGAAAGTGTACAAAGCAAAAAATAAAGGACATGTAATTGGAGCAACTACTTCTTCAAGATCAGGTGACATTGTCAATCATGCACTGCAATCACTGTAATTAGCTTAAAGCTAATTATACCTGCTGATAAGCATTTTTGTGCTCAGTGGGTAAACCTGTAGGCAGAGCTCCATTTGTCTGCCTCTATTGTACAGCTAAAAGCCTGTGGGCTGTCATCACAGTAAAGGGCCTCAACTCTACAGCACCATATTCTCCTTTGATGATCCCTCATCAAAAGTGGATATTAATTACAATGTTACATTGTAATGTTGATACTTGAGGTAACAAACTTGTTGCAAACTTAAACCTTAACCTGAACACGAGTTGTGTAATTGTAATACATTGTGTTTTGATTTCCTGTGGAAAATGTATTGTACCCCTAAAGCTTAAGGGTACATTTTTGTATATATTTTAATCAGGCACTGAATTAAACATCTTGACATGTATCCTTCATCCAATACTTTATTCACAACCAATATATACATACATACAGAAAATGAAAAGCTGCTGATGTAAGAGTTATCTTTTGAGACCTAACACAATCCAACAGTGGCCTTATCATTGTGATATCAGGAAATCTTTTTTCCTACGAGAGCTTTATACCAGATAGTAGAGTAATTGTACCTCTGAATTTAAAGGATACTAGGTCAATAAGCTTTATTGCTGCATGAGAGGTGTTGAGTTGGTGACCCACATGAGGAAAAAAAATTGGAAAATGCTTTCAGCATCCTGAAACACCCTGAATAAAGCCATGTACCCAACTACGTCCCTAGTCCTCTGACTGGACACCTGTCAGATTCCAATTCCACAAAAACCTTAAAAGAAAAACGTTTCAAATTTTGTCAGCACAATGTCTCCGATGCAACATCATTGTCCAAGCAAGACGGAAAAGGAAGACTTTCTTAAAGTTCTAAAGCTTTCAGTACTCTCCATGCACAAATAAACATAAGCATAAGGGACTGCCTGTCTTCTGCCATTTAAAACAGGCCAAACACTGCATCACGTGGCTTCAGTAAAAAACAAAACAAAAATAAACATCTTTAGTGGTCGTTTATCTTTAGTGCAGCTGAAAAAAGCACGATATATCAGTAAAAGATTCACATTTTCCAGTCTTGGTTCCAATGGAAAAGCTTTTTGACAGGCACAACCATCTACAGAGCCATTGGGGTTTGAGTCGGAAAGAAAACTTCAGCCAGAAGAGCTTTATGGGACTTAAGTAAAGGCCTGTTGTTTATGCAGACACTGACCCCCCCACACACACACAATGCTGCAAACAATTCAACGCATCGCCTGAACCTGTCCTTCTTCAAACCAGCACATGTTCATGGATGCACACCCATCTTTGTCTTGCACCTCTACCCCTGTAAGGCAAACCATGTGAAGGGGAGGTTAAAAGGCAGGGGCGGGGCTGGGGAAGGGGATGATTGACAGGTGAAAGGTCTACGTGACTAATGGGATGTGGAAGTCTGGGCTGTCAAAGAGCAGCGGTCTCCTAGGCGGCGAGGGATCCTTGTCAGCCTTGTGTAGCAGCTTGAACAACCCTGTACCGATGTTCATTGGGATGCCCATGATGATGCATTCAGACACGCCTGGAGAGAACAGAGAGAGAATGTAGGAGGGAAACAATTTAGCTACACGTCCAAATTATATCCTGGATTGTTACAACAGTTACAAGAGTGAAAACGAGGAGTTAACGCACCGCAAACCGAGTCCTTTTGTCCGAAGTAGGCAGCGTCGAAAAGGTGATCAGCGGTTTTCTCAAACGATGCCAGCATAAGGACGCTCTCCTTCATCTTAGCCAGGCCAAATCGGGTAATTCCCAGGATCTCTCCCTGTAGAACATTTGAGTGAAAGTTGTGTGAAACCCACTGCTGAGTGGGTCTGGATAAATCACGATGTTCTGCTGCCACCACCAACCTTGTAGGACATGAGGTCAGCCAGGAGCATGACATGACGCCTGTCTATACTCATCCCATGGTTCACCATGGTATACTGGATCTCGTTGATAATAGTGGACCTTGCCGCCTCAATCCCAAGTGTTTTCTCCACCTGAAAGCGAGAGCCCAGGTCACCTTAGCACCCGAGCATTAATAAACAATCTGGGTATTAGGTGAATAAATGTTTACCTCGTAGGTGTTGTTTGAGGTGGTCCTGTTGCCGTTCACACCGTGGGTTGCCATGACGCTTCTCAGGTTGTCCCCCTCAACCAGGAGCTTGTATTTGTTTTTTCCACTCTGCTCATCGATGTGAATGACAGCTCTTGCCACCTCCGGGATTCCCTGCACTACCACCTGGTCACAGAAAACGAAAGGATTAGAGGTGTGGGAGCAGGAAAACAAAGGCAATGAAAATTATGATTTCTTTTGTTCACGGGTGTAACATTAAAGTCAACAGATTTTAACAAAGAAAAATGTTCTGAGGCGAGGTATTGACGATGTGAGTGGATGTCTGAAAGGTATTTTTGAGATGGCAGATATGAAAGCCATCAGTAAACGCAGTTGTCAGATATGTAAGCAATACGTAAATATGCTTAAAGAAATGAATGCTCACAATAAAACACAATCTACAATGAATCATGCTAGATCTTGCTCTCAATTATGTATTTACTTTCAGGACGGTAGAACGACCAACAGTTTTTCTTAAGGGTTGCTGTTAAAATGCAAATTTTTTAAGATTGTCGTCTGAGCAATCTGCTCACAGAACTCAGCATAGCTCTTTTATCCACCCTGAAATGTCAACGTACAAAAATTCAGTCTAGTGGAATAAAATACGAACTAATGAACTAGACTACATCTGGCAGATGCTGAAAAGAAACCTGTCGCAGAGAGCAGTGACTTTAGAAATGTCTCGGCTTGCATTCTCTCATTCCAGTCCCCAAGTGCATCTCCCTGAGAACCCACTCAATGTGAGGGCTCATTTTGAAATACACTGTTATTGCTCACGGAAAGAACATTCCAATCCCTGACTTTCTCAAAAACGACCCCATATTGCTACAAAAGTGATTAGCAATTAGCAGTTTCAAAACCGTATGTGCGATTGCCACAAAACCAAACTATGGAGTGTGTCTAGGGACAAAACCCCCAAAAAAGAAGCTGCTCTTCGACATTTCTCCATTTCCACTGGAAATGGAGAAAGCACCAGTCACCTTGGGAAGCTCCTCTTTGAGAGACTGCAGCACATAGTACATGGAGCTCTTGCTGTTTTCTCGTGGAGACACACAGACGACGGCCTCGCCGTGCACGGCAATGTCCCCGGGCTTAACACGCAGCTTGGACATACATATGGAGTAACGCACGGTTTCAGCATTCACCTGTAAATCAAAAGTAATTTTTGCAGGAAATTCAGCACTGTTAAATGATCCCCCCCATAGAAGTTTCTGTTAATCCCATCAGTCTACAAACACTCTGAAAACGCACAAAATATTTTAACGCAAATAATATCAAACACAGAATTGGAATAAACAAACACACTTGTTTTAAAAGCATCTGATATCATGTTGCTGTGAAGCGACAAAGTCACTATGTGACCGTAAGGTAATCACTAATAACTTCTTGTCAAAAGTGAATTATTTGGGAGTCCGTAAAGACGTGAATGTGGCTTTAAGAATAGTACTAAGCCAATCCTCAAAGTAAAACACTAGTGGTGGTGCTAATACAGGAAAGACAAATACTGTACCTCTAAGCGTAATAGTCGGATCCTTTCCAGGGACAGCTTTACCAGAATTAAACAATCGTCAGGTAGAAAGACCTCCTCTATGTACTCGGAAATCTGGAGGAGAAGGAACATGATTCACATTGGTTGTGAAAATGTGTAAACATTCCAGTTTTGCACATGACGAGAAAAATCTTTTATAGTATGAAAAAACTATTTGGGATGCAAAGCTGTAGTGAGAAATATCAATCTTTTGTTCATTGTTTTCAATGTAACCTTGTTTAACTTTCAATCTCAGTTGGTTGGACATTTTAGAAATAATTTATCTTGAAGGGATTATCTTGAATAACTGCGTCTTCGTGGACGCCACTTACTGTCATGAAAGTGTCAGAGACACATGGTATTTACCACTAATTACAGGTACACATCCATTCAACACTATTTGAATGTAAACCTTAAAATGTCAGGGCAATAGAAAAAAAGAAGTGCAGGATTTTTTACTTGAGAATAAACTTAAAGGGTCAACTGTGGCGAGAGCGGAAATACCTCTCCAAGAAGAGTCTTTTCAATCCTTCCTTTCACCAGGCGGCCAAAGTCAGCGTCATCCTCTACATCCAAATGGGCGCTGATTATAGGGGTACTGAAAGGGTAAAACAGAGGTGTCTTAAAATTTTTGTTTAGCCAAATTGCAGCCCAAGAGCTTGTTTACCGTGCACTGAGAAGCTTCAATAAAAGCAATAAACCTGGGGCCATCCTGCCCCAGGTTTATTGACTTCCCTAGATGAAATGTATCCCGGACAAGAGTAATTACAGGAGAGGGAGAAGGGGGAAAGTGTTTACATTTACATTTAGTCATTTAGCAGACGCTCTTATCCAGAGCGACTTACAGTAAGTACAGGGACATTCCCCCGAGGCAAGTAGGGTGAAGTGCCTTGCCCAAGGACACAACGTCAGTTGGCATGACCGGGAATCGAACTGGCAACCTTCGGATTACTAGCCCGACTCCCTCACCGCTCAGCCAACTGACTCCCGTTTGAAATGGGGCAGCACATTTGCAGACACTCTTTTCAGCTGTCTAATCAGAGAAGCCAATTACGGCCAGCGCGCCTACTGACCAGCCTCCATTTGAGCAAGCGAGGGAGGACAAGCAGAAGTTCGATTAAAGCAACTTTTAGTACCCAGACCTGAGATTACCCAGACCTGAAATGACTCAGACCAGATATTACCCTGATTTAAGATTAACCTGACCTGAGATTACCATGACCTGAGATTACCATGACCTGAGATTACACTGACCTGAGATTACCCAGACAGGTTTTTCTGATTTATCCAAGACTTTAGCTAATACAATACAATACAAAGTGATTATGGGTTTGGTGGTGCTGCCACTTCATAATACCTGATGTTTTTGGAGGCGTTGATGATCTCCTTGATGCGAGGTACCCCCAGCGTGATGTTCATGGAGGCCACCCCAGCGAAATGGAAGGTTTTCAGAGTCATCTGGGTGCCAGGCTCCCCAATACTCTGGGCACACAATGCTCCCACAGCTGAGCCCGGCTCCATCTGGGCTCTGTCAGACACATGAAACAACAGAAAACTATAATCCTGATAGCATGGTCAGAATCCCACTGGGTGAATTTCTCGGTTCTGGGCAGCTTTATCGACAAGTAGGCTTTGTTGCAACCTGGCAAGCCCCCGCCACCAGCAGAAATCAAACTATAGAACTAGGGAATCTTTCATTTAATTCAACGTGTTAAGGACCAAGTACCAAAGTATACATAATTACATCCTCTTTGTGACCACAGCTGTGTGAGTGTGTTTTGGTCACAGCTAATCGACCACATGACCGGGTACCTCATGTATTTGTCTCTACATGTCTCCAAAAACTTCTCCAGCTGGGTAGGAGTGATGCGGTCCAGCTGGTACAGAACTTTGGGCTGGAACGCAGGAAGAGCAGTGATTTTAGACCTGGCTACGAGACAGGAACGAGACAGACTGCTGGTGCATTTAGACTGCTGAAGCTAATCTGATAGCCTACCTCTGTGGTGCCGTTGTCATTGATGCCATATTTGTCCCTGGTCTTCTTGATTCTCTCAGACATGCTCTTTATGAACTTCTTGATCTCCTGAAGAGAAGAAGGCGATACGTGAAGGGGGGGGAGGTCCTAAGGCTGGATTAAATGCATATTGATCTTTTCAAACCATGGCAGTATTGTTGTTGTAGAGCTTGAGTACAATTCCAAGCAGTTGTTTGATGTAAGGACAGACCATTATTGCAAAAGACAACTCATTACAGTCACAGTAGACGCATTCCTCAAACCCAGCAACATGTCCTGTTGACTTAACTCACACAATGCAACGTGTACATAATTAGTGCATTCAATGTTTGTTGTGTGAGTAACAGGCACCTTGGAAAGCAATCTGAACAGGTTAAAAGACAATCTGGCATTATTGTTTCACACCATGTCCCATCATGCTTTGCAACAATACCTCCAAATACTTCTCAGAGCCGGTCTCGGTTAATGCCTAAGGGTGGTTCAACAAAATTGTGGCGAGGGAAAGGAATGACATGATCAATACCTACAATTCAAGCTACTGGACTTATAATAAATATCCGTTGGTTGTTTCTTCAATAAGGTCTAGGTGGTGGGGGGTTGGGGTTGAGCTTGGGTAATCCAGAAAGGATGCAAGGTGGAAAAACTACACCATTAACTTACACTAATCATGAAGCCTGCCGAATAGAGAACGTCAATTCTAACCGTATCCAAACACCTAATTACTGAAAGTCACAACGGATTATTGGGAAAATTAAAATGGGTGCATACAATGAGGATAGCATCTACCTTGTAACACTGAGTGTGGTCAGATGTCTATCATTACCAGAGAATGGCTTGGTAATAAACCCCATCCATTACACATTGACTGACTACTGAGTTCAGATTCAGATGAGTTTCTCATCTGACTCATGTAAGGTACGTGTGGAAGTAACAAAGCATGCACACATTTTACAAATTACAGATTGGCAAAATGGCAGTGATGAAGAGCCAATAGTCCAAGTCTATTCCCCCACATAATTACAGAAATCAGCTTCTAATAAGAACTTGTCTCCCAACATTGGACGATTATATTTTTTGACAGTTTTATTTTAACCAGCCTACCTCCAGGAAACTGTCTCTGCAACACTTGAAGTCGCTCCTCTTCATGATGGCCTCGGCGGTCAGGACCAGCTCGTTCTTGCTAAGGGCCGGCTCGTCGATGCTCGAGTGAACGGCCTGGAGGGGGGGTGGGGGCACAAAGACCACGCCTGCAAATCAGTCTTTTACCCAGGGGGCCACTGCTGCACAGGGGCCAATCTACACAGTGGTCCCCTCTCTCCTGGCTCCTGGTTAAGCAGTTACCTCCCTAATCACTGATCTCTCAATCAACCGTAAAGAAGTAACAATCTAGTCTGAGTCGCTTCTGTGGTACAGTATGGCAACTACAAATCTGAAACTAGATCACATTTACAGAGGGAAGGCTAGCGCTTCACATTCAATTATTCAGGCTGGGTTTCAAAACAAATCTGCTAGGAAAGTAGTTATAGAAAATAACTACCTTTCTGTTACTAAATTCTATCAACTAGTCCAATCAAGTCCAATATTTTCACACATTGGAGTAGAAACCACCCCAGTGTCAGAAGACAAAGATATGGACTTGAATTAACTGATGAAAGATGATTTCATATCCTTGGCTGAACTTGGGGTGTTGTTATAGCTATAACTTGCTATGGTTTAAAAGGGAATGATAAATCAAATGTCATGGTTGCTTATCACTCTCCAGGGAGGGCTATTAATATAATGACTGTGTACTTTACTTCAAAACATAAACAACCACACTACTTGTTGAGAGGGTTTAACTAACCTTGAGAGTGAAATTAACTAAAATTAAACAACGTGTTTTACTAAATAGATATAATGTACCTCAGTAATGCAAGAACTTCCTTGAATAACATGCACCACAACCTTAAAAATGAAGCAACAACCATCTGGTTCACGATACATTCATTAATTCCACATGTTAGAATCAAACACTTCAGGGATAAACTCAGTCTGTAGGTGGGTTGGTAGGGTACTAACCCGGATATTGTCCAAAACCCTGTGGAACTCCAGGGGCTCGTCCTTGCCTTCCATGTCGGCCGGGTCCAGGCCGTCTCCTCCGTAGATGAACTGAATGATGTCACCGGTAGAGCTCCTCACTGTCAGGTCGTACTGAGAACACAGGTCTTCCAGGGACTTGACCAGCCGCCTCTACACCAAAACACACCCTCCCAGCAAGGAGAACCATAAGACATGTGGTGGTGGTGGATGGTAAGCAAGGTTGAGGGGGGAAGGTCGTAAGGGGGGGAAAATACATGCTGTTGAGGCTGTCATTAGACCAGATAAGCAAAGTCGGGGAAACAGTGATACAGAGAGTTGAAAGAGATACTGAAGAAAGTAGGTGGAGGAGAGAAAGGTGTGTGTGTGTGTGTGTGAGAGTGAGAGAGAAAAACCTTTGAATGCATCAGAGGTTTTACCTGCATGTATCCAGTTTCAGCTGTTTTAACTGCCGTGTCCACCAGGCCCTCTCGACCAGCCATGGTGTGGAAGAAAAACTCTGTGGGCGTCAGCCCTGAGTAGAAGCTGTCAGCCACAAAGCCTTTGGCAGCAGGGAGCTAGGTAAATCAGAGGGTTACAGGGACTGTTAAATTGTCCTTTTGATGCCGTGGGTGGGTCAGACGTTCATTAAAACCGTATGATTTATTCTCGTTATACCCGGTGTGCCTAAACCTATATTAGGATTACAAAGTGTAATCTCCAATCAAGATGTTCAGTTAGTAAAGAGTTTCTAAAGAGGAACATTAATATCGATAGGACCCTTGTGATATTTGCAGCAAACTAGATCCTACCAAACTAGATCATACCTTTCTACATACAGTACTGTGCAAAATTTTTAGGCACCCAATATGTTTTACACTAATATTATTTTAAATATTTGTGCTGATAAATAAAAGTGCAATGTTGAGAAAACATTTGTTAAATCTCGTCTTACATTGTCTTACAGCATTTTTGCTTAAAGATCCTGTAAAGTAAATTCCATGTTTTGCTTCGAAGTACATTATATACGTGTGAAATGAGTTCCTGAAAGCATGTTCAAAGCTCTAAAACTTTGTCGCACTGAAATGTGGAGTTAAACCGAAGAACAGTTTCTCTTCCGTTTTCAGATCAGGTTTTAATGGGCGGAGCCAAAAAATGCCCTATCTACGTCAGAACACTGAATGGCTCCTTCTGCTGTACTGTTATTGTAGCCTACATCAGCTAGCTAGCTAGCTTAAGGATGTCTCCCACCAACCGCAACTGCATCTTCCCTGGATGCAAGAACTCCAGCTGCGCTGCAACGCCATTTAAGTTCCCTATTGATAATGAAAGGAAAAATAGGTGGATAGATTTTGTGAAGAGCCACGCTGAGGGAAAGCTTTGGATAAACTCCAACAGCCGCCTCTGCAGTGGATAAGAGAGTCTGCTAAATGAGTAAATGCAGTGACCATTTCACAGCGGAAAGTTTTAACATGGACCAGAGACAGACGGGGGTCGCGGACACACGGCTTATCTTGCAGCGCGGAGCCGTACCGAGCATCGCCTTCCCGGCTGTTCCTCCTCCCGGTCGCACCTGAACAATCCACCGCTGCCAGCAGTTCATCACTCTGTTCTGTGTGCTTGTTATAATTATACTAGATAACTTTTCCAGAGGTATGCTATGAGTTAGTGCAAACCGCTAAATTGATAGGCTACTCGGTGTAGAATGATGGTAGCTTGGTGAAATGGTAGCTAATGTGTTAGAAGTAGCCTAGTTGGAGAGCTCACTGTCTGCTGTCTCTGGTGTCCATTTTTACTGTTACAGCTCAGGGGAACATTTCATTTATATGCATCTGTATGTTTCACTCATTGAACAAATACATTCTAATTCTAGCCTATATGGTTTTGTTCGGCTTGACATAGCGTCTATTATCTGGGTCGGAGGTAGGCACTAGGTAGCCTAAGAAAACGTCTGGGCAAAATATACACCAGATCCTATTCAGTCAATAAATTAGAGGGGGCGGAGCTTCAGCTCCTTCAGGCGACACGCCCCCCCAGTCTCAAACAGAGAAGACTGCTGATTTTTTCACGATTTCAAAGCCTAATTTGACATACTTGTCGGTGTTATTTTTTCATTCGAATTTGGATGGGTAGTTAATAACACATTATTCTGTGGTGTGGCGAACCTAAAACTTGTTTTCAGGTCCACTTTACAGGATCGTTAACTTTTTAAATGTGTGCCTAAGACTTTTGCACAGTACTGTACATCTAGCTCAGGATGACTAGCTATGACATAGATCAAGTAAGGCATAGTTGGTTGTCATTTAATGTAATTTAATGTAATTTATACGTAACTGGCATGAAGGGGGGGGGGGGGATGCCAGCGGTGTACCTTACCTTGGAATGCTTTTTGAAGTGGGGCAGAGAGCGGTTCTCAAAGCCGTCTGGAACTCTGGATCCGCTAATGGCCTGCTGGCCGACACAAGCAATCATCTGGGAGATGTTGATGAAGGAGCCTGATGATGGAGGAGGAGGAGGAAGAGTGAACGCAATCTACACAACTCGCGCATACAAGGCCTCGGGGTACCCTGTCGCCATGGCAATCGCCATTCGGGGGCCAGAGGGATCCTGGTGCACCCACCTGGCTGGGCAGCCATGACAGTTGTGTGAATGACAGCTTGCTGATCTATAGTGAATGGCAAGGGTGATCCAATCCTACCTTTGGAGCCGCACACGGCCATGATGAGAGGGCTGTTGCTCTTGTCCAGTTCTCGAAGACAGGCGCTGCCTGCGTGGTCTCTGATGACTGACAGCTCTTTCAGGATCAGGGCCTGGGGACAGGTGCAGGCAGGCATTGCACTTACAGTTACATCAACCATACCCTTCCTTCCATCACTCACACTAGTGGAACTCTTGACTCCAGCACTTATATGAACAGTCTATACCTGTTAGGGGTGGGGGAAATCGATTCACATGTGAATCGCGATTCAGTCTTCTAGCGATTCACATCAATTCACAAATTCCCCAAATCATTTTTTACATTATTAAAAAAATAAAAAATCTTGGAATCGATTTTTCATCGAATCGTGACCCCAACAATCGATTTGAATCGAAAGGCACCAAAATGTTCCCACCCCCTAATACCTGGAGTACGGATCTGTCTGTTATAGTACAGCAGATTAGCCTGTCTCTGCCCTCCTATGTACTTCCGCTCAATTTTCATTTTGATTCTGTAGTGTGTCTGGGCTTTAGATATATTAGTCAGATGTCGCCGGTAAACTTTTTACCGGTACAATCAGTGAACAGAAGGAGTGGCTGAGAACGATGACGTTGATGTTGTGCGCTAGTTTGAGTTGTAGTTCCATAATGGCGGCGGAGACAGATGCGAGCGAAGCCATTCGGTCTGTTGTGGCAACGCTGCCGAATATTCAGATGTTAAAGCTGGAGCAAGAATAATCGATCCCCACGGGGTTCGTTTGATTTTCCAGCTAACTCCCTTAGTGGTGAAGGAGTTGGCTAAGGCGAACGCTAGCGATTGGTTATTCCAGATCCAGAGTGGCTCTGGGCAGATCCAAGAGTACCCGCCTTCAAGGAAGTTAACGCTTGTCAATGGATCGAGCCCAGATTCTCTGTACACATGAAATGTACGAGAGTCTGGTTAGGACCAGGCTAACAGCAGACACCATTTAGGATGAATAATCAAACTAAAAATTGGTCTTGAGGAAATGGAGCATCTGTCTGTGTCTGTGTGTCTGTGTGTGTATTTCTCAGCAAACCTCTAGGGTCTCCTCTGCTGTGCAGCCTGGCTGCTGCTGAAGCTTGCCGGTCTTCAGAGCCTCTATGTACTCGTCACACTTCTTGTAGCCGCCGTCCAGAAGATCCTGCTTGGCTTTCAGCAGGCCCTGGCCAGGGGTCACATCTCCAATACCGATGGAGAACCCTCGGTTGGCTGCATGGAACACAATATACAGTTAGAACTCAAATTAAAAACCTAAAATAGCGTTTAAAATTTCAAACCAACTATTCAAATACCAGTACGTCACATTCTGACATTAAATTAATTTGACAGACGCTCCTTTGATAATTTTTTTCACTTCAAGATGGATGAACTAGGTCCACAGCTGAATTCTTATGGACATTCAAATGCACAATGTTTGTCGGATCACTTTAGTCAGATCAGCTATATACATTCACTTATGTATTTGCCATGTAGGCAGTAAGGTTGAACAAGGTTTTTTTTCTCACAATCTTAAATGCCTCACCATTGACTTTTCCAGTAAACATGCAATTACTGTCTATCTGACAATTTGGGGTGGAGATGAATCCATTAAATGTTAAGTTTAATAGTTCCAACTTTACTAGGCTCAACTTTTTGTTTTCATGCCGATCGCTGGAGAATGTAAAAGGATAGGAAGGACGTACAGAGGTAGACGGGTGCAAGGCGCGCTAGGCGGGACATGGCGTTGGCGGCTTCCAGCTGACCCCAGTCCCGGAGCAGGATGTAGAAGATGTTCTTCTTGGAGCCAGAGCCCAGGGTGCCCTTGTCCAGGCTGCCACACAGCAGCTCACTGTTCTGGATCACCACAACTGAAACAGGGATGAGACACAGACGGCAGAGAGACCAGGGGGGTCACTAAAGCCCAATTTATACTTAGGTCGCAGACACTTTTGAAAAGGTCGCCGACAGAAATGACGTCTCGGTCGACACTTAGAGGTGTCGCCTACCAGGAGAAATTTCTACTGGCGCTGATGTCGTCACATAGTGAAAAATTAAAATGGTCAGTTTCTCCGATTGATCACCATGGCTACAAAGCGTTAACAATGTAACCATAGCAATGAATGTAACGGTAAAATGATTATGTTTACGTCACGCGAACCTTGAGCACAGGCGACTGTTTGCCGAAGTATAAATGCAGCAGCCTGAGCGACACTTTTTTTTTTTTCTTCGTCAGCGACCATTTCAAAGGTGTCCACGACGAAGTATAAATTAAGCTTAACACACAGTCTGGCATCAAGGCCAATAATCTCCCACCGTCTATCAAATACTGAGGGCTCTGGCAAGATGGGAAGCTCCCAAGCATTACCCCCCCACCCACCCCCATACACACACACACACACACTTTTCTTCATGCTGATGCCAGAGTTGACAAAAATTATATTTATTAATGTAACGATTATCCTTTTAGGTGCTGTACTTTAATTTTACTTCCAGTAAGAGGAAAATAAAGATTTAGTACAAATAAAGATATACAGTTCAAATTTGTGGTCACTTAGAAATGTCCTTGTTTTTGAAAGAAAAACCGAGGCCCAATATCAACAACCATTGAACGCTGGATTTTGGTGTTTCAACACCCATTGACACTTCCCTGTTGTATGACTATGTTTAGCCTGTGTTTTGCACCTCTCTTTCACCAACCGTCTCTGGAGGAGGGGATCCCTCACTGAATAGCTCCCAAGGTTTCTTCAATTTTTTTCACCTTGTGAGTTTTTCTGGGAGTTATTCCTTGTCTTCTTTGAGGGTTTAGGTTGGTTGAGGGTCAGTTCTATGAGCGTATGTGAAGCCCTCTGTGAAATTGCTTGTAAAAAGGCCTATACAAATCTATTTTGATTTTATTTGAACCATCAGTCCTATGGTCCAATAACACCCTGTGTTTGCTAAACCATGGTCATAACATTTGAAGGCTAACTGATCATTAGAAAACCCTTTTGCAATTATATTAGCACATATGAAAATTGCTGAATATAAAGAAGCTAAATCAACTGGCCTGCTTTATATTAAGTATCTGGAACGTCAGCAATTGTGGGTTGGATTACACTCAAAATGGCTCAAAACTAATAACTTTCTTCTGAAGCTCGTCAGTCTACTCTTGTTCTGGGAAATGAAGACTATTTCATGCAAGAAATTGCCAAGAAACTGAAAATCTCGTTCAACTCTATTCCCTCAAAATAAGAGGGAGGCCCCGGTGAGCAAACTGAACAAAAGGAAAAATACATTAGAGAGTATAGTTTGAGAAACAGATGCCTCACAGGTCATCAACTGGCAGTTATGACTTGAGTCAATGAGTTAGACTCATTAATTGGTAGCGCAAAACACCAGTCTCAATATCAACATTGAAGAGACAAGAGATGCTGGCCTTCTAGGCAGAGTTGCAAAGAAAAATACAGTTTCAGACTGGCCAATAAAATGAAAGGATTAAGATAGGCAAAAGAACAAAATTGTTTCTGGAAGACGAAAGTAAGTTTTAGGGTATTTAGATCACAATGAAGAACATTTGTGAAATGCAGACCAACTGAAAAGAGGCTAGAGGAGTGCTTGACGCCATCTGTCAAGCAAGATGTAGGCAATGTGATCTGGGAGTGCTTCGGTGACGTAGGATATTTGTACAAGAAGGAACCTCTAGACGGAGTAATCCTAATTAAAAAGCATTATTTATAACACTTTCAATTACTTCCAATTACTATTTCCTATTCATTTACCTATATTTCCTATTCATATTGCTATTAGTTCCTAACCTAATATTTTGAACGGTAGGAATATTTTCTTTGAAAGAATTCCTCTGGTGATGTGGCTGAAAGTGTAGGTTGCGGAGGACTCACAGGAGTCATTGTAGCAGAGGTCCTCTCCCTTCCCACAGTACTGCTTGCCCTTGGTGCGCAGGTTGGCCTTAACCGGGCAGGCCTTACTGGGCTTCAGGATCAGACTGAAAATCTGCTTGCCGGTCCACAGAGCCATTGGCTGAAAACAGGAAAAGGAAGGATTTTTATTTATTTATATAAAATAGAAATCTTAAAAAAAGAGTCAGCCAACTAAACTATAAGGAAGTACTTTACAGTACCTTCATTATAGCAGGGTGAGGGAGAGCAATCTTGACTTTTTCATCTTTGCCAACGAGGATTGAGGCTACTATCTGACAGGCTTTTGATCTGTCGAAGAAGGTGTCCTTCAGAGTCAAGAGGTAGGCTCCTGGAGTGGGGAAACAACAATGAGATGAACTGTTGCTTTGTAGTTCAGGTACTCCCCTTGAGGAGAGAACTTATTACATTTGTGACATTATTTAAATCAAAACAGTAAATGACAGTTTTAGAACACAGAGTACTCCACTGCAATGCATTTAAACATTTTCAGGGCTGCTGACTAACATGGAAAATGGGCATACCCTACATAAACAGAAAATTGTTTAAATATGTATATTTCTAGAAGATTGGGGGACATGACAGTTTGACCCGTCACCTGCTAGGTGTATGGTGGGCAAGGAACAGCAGGACTGAGTCACATGAAAAAAACATAATCAAAAACCTTTCTTTTCAGTGCGTTGCCCAGCCTGTCTGGACAATAAGCAATTTCTGCACCTGCCAATAGTCTCAATTATTTCACAAAAGGAACACTTGATGGACGTCACTGCACTGCTGTGAGTCACAATGCTCACCTGTCAGGAAATCTTGAATAGCTGCAATCAGAGGCTCTCCATTTCTCGGTGTCACAAGATTGGCTTTGGTCTGAAAGGAAGCAGAATGCTCTGCGTGAAACAGGTGACTTGACGTACAGTTGTTTTCAGAACCACATTTTCTTTCCCACTGGACTTACGAACAGAAATCCTGGAGAGAGGGTGTTTGTTTGGCTGTGACAAGTACCCCCACTAACACCAGAAGCTCAGCCTTTGGAATGAGTGTGTGACATTTGAAAAGGGAAGAGATGTGTTTGTGTGTGTGTTTGTGTGTGTATGACACGTACCCCCATCAGTACCAGGGCCTCTGCTTTGGCCTCCTCCGTCTGGGGGAGGTGGAGGTTCATCTCGTCTCCGTCAAAGTCAGCGTTGTATGGCGTGCACACGCACTCATTAAACCGGAATGTTCTGTGAGGCTTCACACGGGCCTATTGGATCAAAAGGAAAACATTTCAATAAACACAGAACGAGAGTACCCAAGCAACAAGCTGTGCATGGCATGTGGTACATCAGTTCCGACAGGCTCTCACAATGTGTGCCATAATGCTGAGCTTATGAAGGGAAGGCTGCCTGTTGAAGAGAACAATGTCTCCATCTATCATGTGTCTCTCCACCACGTCGCCAAACCTCAGTTCCTGGGCCATCTTTTCTCTGTTGCCGTATTTCAGAAACCTGAGAGAAACACACGCAAACACTGAGTTACCAAGCCGAAACAGGCTTCAGAGAGGTGTTTCATAACTGGAAGAGTGGTCACCTTTTCATCTGGGTGTGACGTTGCTGGATGAAGTTGGCCCCTGGGTGAACATCTGGACCGCTACGAACAAGCTTCCTCAACATTTCCAAATTGGCTTTATTTACCTTCAACAAGTAAGCAATTGGAATCTTTTAGTCAAGTGAATTGCTAATTGAGATGGTGTTTTTATACTCTTGGTCTGAGGCTTACCTTCTCAGGGTAGGTCAGGATCTTGGCAACGTGAATGGGGACAGCCACCTCATCAATCCGTAGGTTAGGGTCTGGAGAGATGACCGTCCTTCCGGAGAAATCTACTCTCTTTCCCGACAGGTTTCCTCGGAATCGTCCTGAAAAATATGTCGGAGGTGATGTCATTTTCTATGTTCAGAATTCAGCATCCAGTAGGCACTCTTGCTCTAGTAGATGAACACCTCAGGATAGAGATTAGAAGATGGGTGAAAGGTAAGAAGGTGATGTAGTAGCGAGACCTTGTTTGCCCTTCAGTCTCTGTACAAAGCCTCTGGTCCACTTCTTGGGCGCCATATTGAGGGGAATGCCCGACAGCTCACTGTTGATATAGAGGGCACACTGCAGTTGCAGGAAGTCCCAGTCCTCCATGATCATCTGGGTCTTAGCGCCTGACATACGGTGCTGGATCACGCCAAGATAAAGTCAATTCTCTCTGGCCATTGCAATACTTTGAAATATGACTCAAAATAACACTACGATATATGAAATGTAATTCCATTGTCATAGGACGTAGGCGCAAAGCAACAAGGAATTGTCTTGTAACAATGTCATTAATCAATTACGTCACAAGCATGAGAGGTTTGAAAACGACGCAAAAATCACCTTCTTGATGACGTCGTTGAGGAAGATGATCTCCGTGAGCTTCATGGTGAGGTCGTCCTCGTTGGTGCCCGACTTGAGGTCGCTGACCACGGAAGGGCGGATGCAGAGGGGCGGGACCAAGAGACGGGTCAAGATGAGGTCAGCGGGCTTTCCGGCCTCTGGGTTCATCAGCAGCAGGGGGATGTCCTCCGCGGGGATCCTCTTGAACAAGTTGAGGGCCACCAGAGGACTCAGGTTCTCCTAGTAGTTTGATGACACAGCAACAATGATGAGGAAGTGAGGTGAGGTAGAGTAAAAAGCCCACACACGCAAAAAAATATTCCTAACAAATACAACAAATTACAAAATAAGGGCCAGACATTATTGATGCTCCAGCGTGATTATAAGTTGACATGACCATGTGAAATTCAAACACTGCTTATGGAACATCTACAAAGTATTCCAGCTTTTCACAAAGATTCACCTGTGCTCTTGTAAGTAAGGATTCCACTTCTTTGTTGTGTTCTATTGCAATATCAAAGGACTGGAGGAATTCAGACACGACGGGGTCCACCACTTTCTTGGTTGATTTATACTTCTCGTGTATGATCTTCAGTAAGCCACACTTCTTTACCGTTCCTAAAAAAAAAACACAATTGTCAAGCTGTCAATTTGAAATTGCTTGGCTCTGGCTGAAATAATAATGCATGAGTGACGGGACACCTAGTTTTTTTTTTTTTTTTACCATTAAATGAAGAACAATTCAAACAGATTGTTCTTTTGCGGCATTTGTCAGATATCTTCTTCTTGAGGCCTCGTTTCTGGAGGTAAGCTAGGCCAGGCCTCTTCAGTTGATCCATGAACGGGAGTTTATCTGCCTCGGCCAGCATGATGTGAGAGCATGTCTTACAGATCATCTGTAGGTAACAATCCCCATTAAATCACAAGGGGAAAATATGAGCACAACACCCTGACAACGCACTCAAGATCCAATGCATTTGTGCATGTAATTGTTTTCCAATTGGACCATGGTCACATCTTACAGCCATATGTGAAATTAAACAACACAGCTATTCCAAAGCCCCAAGCTGATACTGTCTTGGTTCATCTTACTTGCAAGATTCCAATGACAGCTTTAAAGTAGCCCACATGGAAACATGGGAGCTCCAGATCCAGGTATCCATAGTGCCCCAGACAGTCTGCCAAGTTCTTCCCGCACGTCTCACATGGTCTGTCCTTCTCACTGGTGCCCTTTAAGAAAATAGGACGGCAGAGGTTTTCATGGACCTGGGATATTGTGCATCATCCATACATGAGACCATAGTAAGTGATTAATGTGCTCTGGTCAACTCCAGACTACTGCTGACCAGCGATTGGGAATGTGGAGTTCCCAAATCACTCCTCAGTATAAATAGGTAATATTTATGTGGGTGGAAACAATACTAACAACCAATACTGTCATACTGTTATTGGTACTATATACCATTGGCTCATGCAATTAATTTCAAGTTTTCACTTGTCAAGCTGTGTTATCCACCTGTGTGTTTTTAGAAAGAGGCAAGGAGGACATAGCTTTGAGGAGATGGAATGTGGTTACATAATGGAAGCTAGGAGAAATTATGAGGAGAATATACAGTAAGGCTGACTAGCAATTCAGCATTTGTACTAATTATAGCAAGCTACCATGCGGTGATCCAACACTCCATAAGGCAGAGGAGTGTGCTTGGTGTCCTGGCTGTACAGATTTTTGCTGACTACTTGGATGTGGGCTTGCTGACGCATCTGTTCAGCAGACTTCATCCCAAAGCAGATGTGGCTTCTGTAGACAGAAATGACAGTATAGTTTAGAACATGCAACAGTATGTCACGTTTTACAGAAATATTTATTTTACAGAAAACAGAAATACTATAAACAATTTCATTATTGACTCCCAAGACTGCATTAAGAATTCCATGGCCCACATCTCAAGATCAATGAAGGTAGCTCGTGTGTTCTGGAGTTGTGTCATGTGATTGTGATTCTGAAATCTGTCACTGGCGAGTAGGCCTATACGTTTTCTTGCTAATCAAGCTCTTCAAATTAAAACAATAGCGGAGAGCAACACATGCACAGTCCTGTAGTTAGCTAGCTAGCTAGCAATATAGCTACCAGGTGGCTAAGTAGCTACGCTGGGTGGCATACTTACATTTTCTTTGCCACATCGGTCTCCCTAAACTGCTCTTTCACCATTGTGACTGCTGTTCCACACGATAAAAGGAGTAAAATAGATGTAAGGCATTCAAATTAATGTTTTATTACACATGACCACACTATCCCATGCAATCAACACACTGTCACTTGACGTTCACATGAAGAAGAAATGTGTTGCTACAGCTTGAACCATGAACTCGTAGACAACGACTCTCGCAAAAAGTGTTGAAGGGAGTACACAAGCTGCATCACGCGATACTACCACCTAGCGGATATTTTTGTGTCAAAAGCACAGCATTTGGAAAAAGTGGACACTGCACACATTTAACAAATCAATCAATTATATTGGTTAGGAATACGAACAATATCTTTAGTCATGTCCTGTAAGACATAATCCATTCGACATTTGATATGGTCAGTCAAATGTGTGCCATGATCCACCCAAATTGTTCTACTTCTTGTCTCATCTCTTAATCCACTATGTCAATGACAGTTTGGCAAAATACAGTCTCACTCCAAATAATTTTTCACTTTGGTTTTCATTTTCCGTTAGCAATCTAAAGTTTGCCACTAGATGACACTAGATACACTCATCTTGGACACTCCAGTGGACTCCAGTGGACATCATCTCTTTCTACAGTATGTATGGTAAAACACACACGCACGCACGCACACACACACGCACACACACACACACAAACACACCTCCCAGTAGGTAAATTAAGAAATCACAGATATGCCTCCCACACAACTCTGGGAAACTCGTATACAATATGGATAAGAAGAACGGGTCTTTAGGAATGATAACATTGTCCTAACCTACCGGTACTGATGCTAAACATCCAATTAAGATATGTATACGCAATATGCTTTCTTCTTCATGTATTTCCCATAATCACAAAATATATGATGAGATCCTTGTAGTTTAGTGGTGACTGGAGACCCTACTTGATGATGAAGAGTATGTTACATAAATCACAGTATTATGAAAATTATGAAGATTTGAATCAAACATTTGCAAGTAAACAACAGGCCTATTGATATTAGCAGGCAATTACTGGCACGCTTTCTAATTGTCTTTCTTTTTGTTGGCGATGATGACCCTTGTCCTTTCTATGCTGTGGGGTAAATCAGTGTTTACTGTTGATACAGTATCATTATGTTATGCAAAACATATTTGCAGATCAATGCGGCTGCCTCCTTTTTGTAATTAACATGGGTAATTAGTGGACTTAATTTACAGATCCACACTGGGTTCATAATAGGGCTGTGAAACATTGACCCATGACAATTGATTGATCCCTCTCTCTCTTGAAACCCATGCCCTGTTTTAATGATTAAGTAATGAGGAGACAGTCAGTATGAGTGTTTCCAGTGTAGTTGTTGTGCTGTAGCAAGTGAGAATCTCTGTATTTAACTCCTTTTCCTCCGCCTCCTTCTCCTCCTTCTCCTCCTCCTTTCCTCCCTCTCCTCTGTCACTGTAATGGTGTCAGCTTCTTGCTCACAGGCTCAGTCTCTCCCGTGTGCGCGTGTGTGTGTGTGTGTGTGTGTGTGTGTGACTGCACTCCTCAGTAATCAGACACACAGACTCGCCTTTGGTGGCTTGAGACTGATTCAATATTCCACTGGGTAATTTATGCAGAACTAATTCTCCACAGAAATGGAAGGGCTTGGAGGAAGGTAGAGATGGGGGGAGTAAAAATAATGTGTATGTGTTATATCTGTGGTGAAATAATTATCCACAGTGTCAACAGTAGCAACATTCTGTGAAGCCGCTGTCAATAAAATATTGAAGAACACAATCTATTTTCATTCAATCTCCATATAGCAAACTGTGGTGGGTTTGGGGATGATGGCAGGACTAATGATGCTTTTCCACTGCATGGAAGGGACTGTGCAGACATAGGCTGGGGTTGGGGCTGAAAGTGAGGAGCTGAGGCTGGGGCTTGGGCTGAAACTGGGGAGCTGGGGCTGGGGCTGGGGCAACGTGTGCTGCAATTAGACTGGGAAGCAAATCATCGCCTGTAGTCATTTCACTTGTCAAAACAGCAGGAGCCTGTGTCTCCTTGTTTTGGGATTTAGTGTTTTGAATTACTGGAGATGAGAGAGAGAGGATGAGATGAAAAACAAAATGAGGGGAGCATCCCCAGAGGGACATTTGGTCTCGTTGATTATGGCTATTTGGGACCAGCAGCTCTGTGCCTGTGTGCATTTGTGTGTGTGTGTGTGTGTGTGTGTGTATGTGTCTTTGTATTTGAGGAGGTTGTTGTTCTTACAACAGTCATGGGAATCAATATTATGTATCTTCATGCATTTACTAAATGAGTTATTTTCAATCAACATTGAATACAACATACTTGTGTAGCCTCTTCATCAATACTTGCTTGTGTAACATTATCCTGACAGAGGAGGTTATCCTCTCTTACATCTGATTGGCTTGTCTTTAGTGTCACTTTAGTGTCACCTAAACACTGATCAATCAATGGTCAGGAACTGATTATAATGAAGAAGTATTACTTTATAGCAGCAACCTATCTTTCGTGCTGGAAAGGCAGATACTGTAGCAATGTTGCAATGGGCATCTTTTGTTGTCGTAAAACCATGTATCTTCACTTCAGGGCCATTTCTGCCTGGTAGTATAACATATGCATGTATGCATATGTAAGCACTGTCGGTGTATGTGAAACAATGGTCTGTCCTACACTCTGGAGAGCCATGTGCAAATGAATAATTTATTTTTAAAGAATTGTAATGCCAGTATCTCTCCCACCAAGGCTTTTTCCTGTCTTTCCTCCATTTTGCTGCTCTTGTCATTGTACAGTCAGGTTCACATCTACTGGAGAACTCTAAGGAAGCATTTGCATAGAAACACCCTGGGAGGCGGTTAAAAGGGAACAATTAAGATGCAAGGCGGCAGTCCATACACCCCCCCCCCCCCCCCCCCCGGATGCTTCTCTGCTATGTGAGAGGAGTGCAGCTGATTGAAATGGAGGAGTGCGGCCCTGTTCCTGTGCCTCTCTCCTCCCTCTATCTCCGTCCTCCAGGGATTCTCTGCTTCAGCCTCCAGGTCCCGGTCCACTCCTTCCTTCTTGCCCTCCGCTTTCAATAACCTGTTCATTCTTATTCTCCTCGGAACTCAGATTAGTGGCCGAGGTCTTGCAAGAGTGCAACTCTGCCTGCCTTTGTTAAAACCCTGAGGAGGAGTCTCCTCTGACGCTTTGCGAACAGTGAAAACACGCAGAACCCTTAGTAGTTAGCAGGCGTGGGTGACAGAGTGTGGTTGTTTGAAACAGGTGACGCAGTCCTCGCTGGCGGGGCTGTGTTTCATGTCCGTGGGAGGTGGTTGACACACACGGAGCCCCCGACTCACAGAACGAGGAACAGATGGTGCTGGAAAATGAGGCACCTCTCAGAAGCATTGAAACCCCCCTCCCAGGAACTCTCCCCCCCACACCTCTCTACTCTCTCTTTATCTTTCTCTGTCCCCTCTCATCCTCTCCTTCCCTCTCTCTCTCTCTTGTTATCACTGGCCAAGCTTTTTTCATTACCAGTTGTTATTGCATGCTGTTGTGTTGTGTTTAGTGTTAAGTGGCTTATGCTACTACCCCAGTCTGGCTTTTCTCCCTATCAAATTCCGTTTTAAGGAACGAGCGAGATTCAACATGGTTGTAGTGGGTCCCATCACAGGGGCTGTATAGATCTATGTTCTCCTGAAGGGAACCACCAGATGGCAAGACTGGGTCTGGGCTCCTCAAGGGTAAAGAAAGTTAGGAGCAGAAATCACATTATTTGATCTGTAAGGATTAATTGTCATTAGGTCCTACTCTCCGTTAGGTTCGTTACTTGCTTTTAAGGATGTCTTCTTCTCACACAAGGTTTTTTAGCAGGCACGATTGTTTGAACAGTATGTTACTGTGCTGTGTATTTCAACTGAGGAACAACTGAAGGGTTTCACAATACTCTGTCACAATACTCTGTGTTTATTAAGTACAGCATGCCATAAATCAGAACAAATATGCAGCCAGAACCAGATCACAGTATCCCCTTTTGATCGAAAGCTATGGTGAATCACTATACTGTATAACCATACATACAGTACCAGTCAAAAGTTTGGACACATGGGAAAATGTGTCCAAACTTTTGACTGGTACTGTATTTAACAAGAGCACATCCATGATGTGCAGACATGTGTTGTATTGAGGAGTGTTGAGCATTGTTAGGTTTAATGTTGGACGATGGCGCCTTTCTGTTAACCTGTGGGTGACGCTAGTTCCAGCAGTTGGTCTAGACTGGTTTTTATTCCAGTCGTGTTCATTCCACTCCACCCGCTCCTGTCTCCTGCAGCAATCTAGCTGAGAAATGCATATATAACAACCTGTGAAAGTAGCTTTCTGCAGACACTTCATTAAGAAACCCTGGTATATTCTAGCATCCAGTTGTAGTTCCCCAACAGACTGAGGACATTTTGCTATTCCACTCCCGCTCCTTTTCAGGATAACGGTTAATCACAGTTTCATACATTCTACAACATCACCACAACGTTTTAGCCTGAGACAAGCTCAAGAAAAAGGAAAATGCTGATAAGTGTGGTTATTTCATTATGAGCTCTCATGATCTGTGGAATTGAAGAAGAAAAAATCTTCAGTTCTGGCCACCAGGCGCATGAGATAAATAAATATGTGTCTGTCGTGTTCAAGGATATTCTGAGTGAGCAGTTAGCTGGTGTCATTAGTGCTGAGATACAGTATATGGAAGTCATTGTGAACATTGACCTCACTCTCCCCTGGGAAGATTTTACATTCACAAACAAAAAAACTTTTAACAATCTCTAACAATCAACGTTCCTACATAAAGCTCTAGCCAAGATTAAGTCGATAGCCTGATGCTGTGGCTTGCTCATACAGGTCATCTGATCATATTATGTTTAAAAAAGTACACACCCCAGAGTGTTCTGATGACGTTCACGCAGGCTGGCAGACAAGCGTAAGCCTCTTGTGTATATGCATGTTTGAATGGTTTGTCTTGTATGGCTCTTACAAAGTGCCTCCACAAGATCTGCACATCAGGTTTACACTTCTGCCATAATGTCAAACAGAAACACCCTATAGCGGACTACAACAAGGTCTTAGATCAGGGATATTACAGAACCTGGCCTAAGGTGAACGGGGACCTAAAACTCTGTAAAGTCAGTTGTTCGTATCGTGTAAGAATAATCTTGCTCATTTACTTACTTCTTTCATCATGAGGTTTAAAATCTCTGGATGAATGAAATGTATGAAAGCTATTTCAAGCATATGCATGTAAACGCATATTTTCACAAAAGTAGTTCTTCATGGCTTTATAAGCTTTACAAAGAAAACATTTCTTTTAAGTGTCTGGTTATGAGAAGGTTACATCAGACCATTCCCAGTGCTAGCACATTGACACATCCATACTCTTGACAAATTGGTACTTACTCATGTCCAGTCGAACACTCTGTTTCCAGTGATGTTTGCACTGTTTGTCACTGTAGTTTTGAAATGGATTTGCTTGACTGGAGTGGAGGCTGGATCTTCTTCCTCCCTGGTGGAGTTATTTTCTCTGACACAGTCAATACCACCCCAGAGCTCCTGACCTGACATATTGATGTGAAGAGGTCTGGCTGCTAAGAGGCATCTGGCCATGGCAGATTGAGCGAACAGTCGAATAAGGGAAAGAGGGAAAACAGACTGAGAGGAATCAAAAATGAGTCTGTGTGCTTCAGAAATGTATGGACAAGAAATAATATAACCTGAGTCGACATTCGCTGACCCAAACCTTGGAAATGTGTGGCATTTCCTCGCGCACAAGCATGCGT
Organism: Osmerus mordax; assembly: GCF_038355195.1. Lineage (NCBI taxonomy): Eukaryota > Metazoa > Chordata > Actinopteri > Osmeriformes > Osmeridae > Osmerus > Osmerus mordax. The sequence continues at coordinate 6,153,173 of NC_090059.1, read as the reverse complement.
GTGTGGGTCGGAGCAAAAATGAGAGGGAGAGAGACAAGAAGGGAGGTGGGGGTGGGTGCATATATATTTTACATTATTAGATTACAGAGTGGAGATTAAATATGTCACAGTTCAATAGCTCCATGAAATACCTGATGAACCCCATTAGAGTGGACTGAATGACAACGTGAGATATTTACAGGAGGACTAGAATAATAGATTGTCTCTGCATATTTTAAGTTTCTTTGACACTAATAGAGGGTGGTAGGAAAATAAATTGTGTATCATTCCACATTAATCATATATCATACATTCCAATTCAGTTTTAACAAAATATTATCTGTTGATGAAATTGTGTTGTGTACCATTAAACTATTTCTGGTAATGCCTTATATGAATTCCATGGGGATATTTCATGTTCTAATGAACAGTATATTTACGTACTGGTGAGAGTAAATTCCATATTTGAACAATAGGTGGTGCTACTTCATCAGTCAATATGGTCTCAAAATGCTATCCTGGATTGATAAATTATGGGAACGCCTCTTATCAACAAACTAAAATCCCGCTTCCCCCTTCCATTCAAGTCTTCTGATATGGAGGACATGTTATTGACATGAGCCAAAAACACCCCAACCCCTAGAAGAGATGGAGAGGATGTGGAGCAAGTGGATGAGTGGAGTAACATAATAAACTCTCCCTTTTCATTCATTAATTAGGTCTATGCGCCAGACATTTATTATACCATTTATCACATCAAATGCTTCAGATATCAGAAGTGAAATGTAGCTCTTTGTTCCACCTTAGCTGTGATATGGATTGAATCGTGTCATTGTTAGAAGTAGTATAGAACAACACTTACTCATTCACCACTCAGGCTCTTGGCCCTTGCTGTTTAGTTGTCTCCTGTCCATTTCATGTTCTGTTGCCTCCACAGAGTTCAAATTGCCCAGCAGGCAGGTGCCATTAGAACGGTTTGTTTGCAAGGTAAGCAGCTATGAGAAGTGACAGCACCAGAATTACTAATGCACTTTGGCTGTCATTTGTATCTGAGAGGCCTGCAGGGAGGACTTGATTAAATGGATATCCCACCTCCTGCATGTTGCGGGCCCTGTCTTAATTTGCATATGGTTGGACTGGTGTAGAGAGAGGTTCGGCATTATCCCTGTACGAGTCATTTATACCTGCACTGAAACTCGAATGCCACAAATTCTAATTACCTCAAATGAATGTTTGAATATGTACTTGTGTATAAATATTCAGCTATGATTTTCTTTGTTTACAACAAACGATAGAATGAAAGATGAAAAAGGGAAATGTAATACAATGCAACATGTAAGTGTTCTCTGTGGTACATTAAATGTCTTACTGTACAAAATTATGCAAATAATATGATGGTAAATAGAGTGCTCTGAATGGCACATGAAGTAGCAATAATCAGCAATCTTCATTTTTTTACTGTAATGGCAAGGAACTCTGCAGTTCAATGGTCATTTTGCTGCTGTGTGAGTGAGACACACTCCTGCTTTTCACTCTGAGGAGGCTGCTACAGTGATGCAGTAGGAAATCCATTGCTCAGTGACCTTGCGTTAACCCATACGGCGGATCCAGCGGTCACACACTGTGACACACTGTCCATCAGGAGTAGACTCCAGGAAGACTGACCCGACAGGGCCCCACTGACAAAGTACATAGGCTTGACTGATGCTTGGCGCTGAGGGTTTAGTGTACTTATCACCGTTTAGAGTGATGTTCACAGAATGGGTGTCTTTTTCTTCGCATAAATAGAATATAATGTATGTTGAATGAAGAATGACGCTGCAGTTGGAAAACTAACATGATGTCTACAGAGGTCTTTTTACTTCTACATCCTTGCTGCACTTTTAAATACGCATCGAAATTTGCCCTCAATCTCCCAAATATTCCATCACGATATGAGCATCTCAGAAACATGGCCATGGCTCTCGTTAACGCTAGGCAAATATTTAAAGTCACAGCTAAAGACATCATCACAGCTGCAAATAAATAAATTGAATTCCTCTTATAACTTCCCCCACTCCTAAATGAATCCTGTATCCCAGGGGAGCACCTTAGCGCTTAGCAATCTGCACCGCTTTCCTGGTGGTGCTTCCTCTTCGTCGCACTGAGACTCCGACTCCGACTTTGAAGTCTGTGGGCCCGATGATAAATATGCTAATGTTTTTGGAGGTGACTCCACATGGCAGATAGCACTGTGAGGAGAGTGCCACCTATTTTTTTCATATATGGAGGGAGGGGAGGGAGGAGGAAGGGATGCCAGACTCACGGATAGATGTTTTGCAAAAATAAACTATGGAGATTAAAGAACTATTTATTTACTGTATCGTCCCATAAGGGCGCTCTGTGCTGTTGGTGTATGGCTGTGTGTGCAGTTTTTAGGTGGACATGTGAAATACATGGTGGAGATGTTTTATCTAGATGGTGCTGTGTTAATGGGTTTCTTACAGAAGGTGGGGAAAGTGTGTGGAAAAAGAATTCTCTTGTTGACTGTTAAGATGGCACTAAAGTAAAGTGTAAGGATAACTGTCAACACTGATGCTGGTATGTCATTGGGATCTTAAAATTGCACAAAATGTGATGTTTCATAGATCATCTCTGAAGTCACATAACCATGCCAAACGACTTCTCAGACAGCTATGAATTATTTAGTGAGTGTGTGTGAGTGAGTGAACCTGCAAAAAAGACATTAATATTTCTGCTGCAATACACTTTTTTAAGTCTTGCAAACTGCATATGCATTTCATGGATTTTGGGAATCATGCATCTTCAGCCTCTAGGCTTTTGCTATTCTACGGGTATCTATTCCTGTTCATACTCTGATGGAGGACTTGTATTTGTCAAATACTTATGAAAAGTCTCATCTTGTCAGCTCTGCAAAGCAAACTGAACTCGAGTTTCACCACAAGAAGAAAGAGGTTTGAATCTCCCAGTGTGACAGGATATTTCTGTGCGGGTGTTTTGAGGCAACATCAGAGTTAAAAGTATATATCTTTGAAAATGACTCAGATACGACACAAACTGAGATGTACCTGGGATAGGGAAGTGCAGGTAAACATATTTCAAAATCTCTCCCCACTTCCCTTACCAAAACATGTCCCTGTATGAAATATGTTGTTTACAGATGTAAAACAACTTTCTTCTTGAAAAATACTCCTTTCAGCAGTACCTGAAACTGAGGAGAGAAATATTTCATTCCATCTGCTCCCACCCTTACTCACTTCTTTCAAGAGACTTGTTTGTATTTGAGGCGTAATCACTCACTCTGAATGTACCGACAGAGCTGTAGGTGTCACTGTAGACGTGGCTTTCTGCAGCGGCCGTGTGCTAGCTGTCCCAGTCCCGGGAAGGACAGCCACCCAGCCCCCCTTTTGTTGGGAGACGTCGTAAGTCAGATGTTCAGAATGCATGGGGCATTGTCTGCCTGGATGTTGGATGGGCTGGCAGCAAAAGGTGACATCTGGTGACTAATGTGCTCGGATGTGAATGCTGCTCCCTCAGTTCTCTGGGCAGCAGCTGCTCTGCAAAGGCATAAATGAGACAGGGGGAGTGAGAGAGAAAGCCAGGGAAAGATAGAGGCGGTGGAGGGAGCGAAGGAAGAGGGGGGGTTGGAGGGAGGCATGGGGGGGTGGAGGGTTGGGAGGGTGTACTGGCTGGGTTTTGCGCATGTAATGATGTGTGCGTCTGCATGCGTGTCTATATGTGTGCACCGAGCCAGCCGTCTGTGTTTGGAGGGGGAGGGTTAGGCTTGTCAGTAAAATCAATGAGTTTCTGTCTGATTTTAGAGGACGTAAAACATGGTCTCTGCATCCACCTCCCCCCCACCCCCACCATGCCATGGCTGACATTCAACAAAGAGACCACACAGAGCTGAACCAGAGCTTGTTTTGCTCCGCTCTGCATTTTCTGCATCGAGTGCCCTCTTACTGAGAGCCACTACACACTACGCTACATATAGGGTATGTACCTACCCTATGTGTCTGGAAATTGTCACCTTCCAAATGATCACTAATAAGTTCAATTCTTCGATATCTTTCTCAAATGTTCTAACAGCATATAGCAACTAAGAAATTCAACAAGCTGGAGTAAAAACACACAGATGTCATTATTTTAGTGCTCTCAGAAAACAAAAACAAAACACATCAGGTTTTGAGTTGAAAACAAACAACAAATCACTGGTGTGATTTCTGTAATAAAACATTAGGACACCATCATGGCGGTCCACCGCACATCTACTGCCTCTCTCTTGCGACTCCCCCTCCCCCTTCTTCACTCCTCGTGTCCTTGAATTAACCTTGAGACCAGATACCGGGGACCTGGGTGTCACTGCCAAGACAGGGTGAGATGGTGTCAGTGACAGCTGTAGAAGAGGAGACCATGTATGCACCCAGGCCGCAAGCGCCATTAGCCTACAGGTCACGTGGTGTGTGGTGTCCCTGCGACCTCTGGGACTAACGCTCTGCTTCGTTGTTTCTGAAACCCCTAGCTCTCCTGCCCAATGAGCAGAGTTCAAAACATTGAGGAAAGTACCATATTGTAGGTTACAACAATATGTAAGGCTACAGCAAGGGTGATTTGGTGAAGGGTGAGTACAAAAAGAGAGAATACAAAAAAAAAGTTACGTTTTTGTTGAATGGGAGATCTGTTCAACACTACAAGACATTACAGGCACATATTCATGTGAAAGCATAATGCTGTCTCCGTCAATGCCTTGTTTTGGACTTTTCTTCTGGCGAGGGGATCACATGAACTTGTTATGAATCAACACCCTCCAACATGTGGACATTGGAGGCATTTATATGAACATGCTGCTTCTGAGAGGACACTTGAGCCCCACTTAAAAGGCGTCATGGGCTGCTTTAGATTAGGGAGCGGCAGGCTGCTTTAGATTTGATGAACAAGAAGTGCATATGCATCCCCGAAGAATGTTAATGAAACACATTCCTCCTTGTTTCTCATGGAAACCATGTTGGACTTAGAGGATAAGGAGGTGGAGTAAAATGGGGTCCCTCTATACCCCTGGAGAGGAAAAAAAGCTTCACAACATGTGGTGGGGTGTAACTCTTCAGTTGAGATCGAAAGAGAGGAGTGCGTTGGATTGAGTGTGCGTTGAGAATTCCTTATTATGTTCCTTGTTTGGGTCCCTGGGGCCTACCTGTAGCTTCCTCCTTACTATGACGAGGAGGAGGATAAGGTAATGCATACATTTACCATACAAATGGGCTCTGATCGACCTTTCTGTCACAAAGAAATGGTGAGCTTATCAAACAGACATGGCAGGAGTAGATAGTTACCATATGAGGAAGCCCATTTTTATTTTATTTAACCTTTATTTAACCAGGTAAGTCATTAAAAACACATTATCATTTACAATGGCAGTATGGCAAGTGGCAAAAGGTGAAAAGTGGGACATGACTGCTACGGAGTCACACAAAAATGAAAGCAAATGTCACACCCTAATTCTATTCACCTGTGCTACCTGTACCCCCCCCCCCCCCCTGCCACCCCAGGTGCTCCCTATGTTTTGATTGTTTCCTTGTGTATTTAACCTCTCTCTCTCCCTGTTCTGGTTGCCAGTTCGTCTTGTGTGTTTCCTGAGTCGTCCCAGCCGGTTTATTGGTTTTTCTCAGTGTTCCCAGTGTTCTAGTATTTAGATTTCAGATTAATAAAATACTGTTACCTATTATACCTGCCTCTGCTGCCTGCATTTGAGTCTTGGCCTGACCCGCGACAGTAAATTAATTGAAATGCACTTAACCAATTGTGTCTTGACAACTTTCTAAACTTTTGTCAAATTGTGTCTACGTTACTTTCTGATAAATTGATCTTAAATCCTCAAATCAAAGACCAGTAAAGACAGCACAATAAACTTGTACTGAAAAAGATTTTTTTCTCACTACTAACATAGACTACTAATGTTGTAGAAATTCAACAATATTTGTCTCAGGCTCAAAATCTAACGGTCAAGATGGAGGAGGATTAAAGGGGTACAGTCCAGCTTTCTACACTAATAAAAGAATGCCCTTTGAAAAACCACGACTAGTGGCAACTGAACATTGGCAACACATTGATGTGAGAGTTATGAAACAGATGTGTTATATTACCATAAACGAGTTGTGAAACGACTTACTACCGGCAAGGTAGTCCCCTTGGTCCGCATTGCCGGTAGTAAGTCGAACTTGTTCCCGGTGAGGGTTGGACTCCGCCAGGGCTGCCCTTTGTCACCGATTCTGTTCATAACTTATATGGACAGAATTTCTAGGCGCAGCCAGGGCGTTGAGGGGGTCCGGTTTGGGGACCTCAGGATCGGGTCGCTGCTTTTTGCAGATGATGTGGTCCTGTTGGCTTCATCGGGCCGTGACCTCCAGCTCTCACTGGAGCGGTTCGCAACCGAATGCGAAGCGGCTGGGATGGGAATCAGCACCTCCAAATCTGAGGCCATGGTTATCGACCGGAAAAAGGTGGAGTGCAATCTCCGGGTCGGGGAGGAGATCTTGTCCCAAGCGGAGGAGTTCAAGTATCTCGGGGTCTTGTTCACGAGTGAGGGAAGGATGGAGCGCGAGATCGACAGGCGGATCGGTGCGGCGTCCGCAGTGATGCGGGCTCTGCATCGGTCCGTTGTGGTGAAGAAGGAGCTGAGTCGAAAGGCGAAGCTCTCTATGTACCAGTCGATCTACGTTCCTACCCTCACCTATGGTCACGAACTGTGGGTAGTGACCGAAAGAACGAGATCGCGTATACAAGCGGCCGAAATGAGTTTTCTCCGCAGGGTGTCTGGGCTCTCCCTTAGAGATAGGGTGAGAAGCTCGGTCATCCGGGAGGGGCTCAGAGTAGAACCGCTGCTCCTCCGCGTCGAGAGGGGCCAGTTGAGGTGGCTCGGGCATCTGATAAGGATGCCTCCTGGACGCCTCCCTGGTGAGGTGTTCTGGGCACGTCCCACTGGGAAGAGGCCCCGGGGAAGACCCAGGACACGCTGGAGGGACTATGTCTCTCGGCTGGCCTGGGAATGCCTCGGGGTCCCCCAGGAAGAGCTGGTGGAAGTGGCCGAGGAGAGGAAAGTCTGGGCCTCCCTGCTTAGGTTGCTGCCCCCGCGACCCGACCCCCGGACAAGCGGAAGATGATGGATGGATGGAGTTGTGAAACGAGAATGAGAACAGCTCCATAGAATAAGAGGTCCATCACTGTACGTTACGTGTTTTTCAACTATATTCTCTGTTGTTGTCCCCAGTATTTGTTGACTATGGTTGAAAACCCCTGTGGTTGTCTTCTGAATACTGACGTCCAGCAATGGACCTCCTAGCATATGGGGCTGTTCTTTTTTTCTTCCAAAATGTCATTATGGTTTTTTCGAGCCATGTCATGTGTAGATTAGGATCCCTCCTTACTCTTTCGGTTTGAAAATTAAGACAAGTGATGTTTATATTTCTGCCATGCGAAACCTTTTGAAAATGTTCACTGTTCATACATCAGTTATCACGGTTTCAGAATCCAATGTCTGTGTTTGTGTTACTTTTAACAGTAACAATACATACTATAAACAACATACTGAGCTGACAAACTATATTTAAAAAAAATGCTCTAGCCTGAAGTTGTCATACTCATAATTCTAGTCAGAACATGAGTCTGATACCGCTCCGTTGGGCTGTGAGTATGGGGCGTGTTTCAACCGAACCCGGAAAAAAAATGCCTCTTCGCTCAATTGGATAGACACTACAACCAATCAGAGCAACGTAGTATGTTGTTTGTTGATTAGGGAAGCGGGCTAGTAATCTGAAGGTTGCCAGTTCGATTCCCGCCGTGCCAAATGACGTTGTGTCCTTGGGAAGGCACTTCACCCTACTTGCCTCGGGGGAATGTCCCTGTACTTACTGTAAGTCGCTCTGGATAAGAGCGTCTGCTAAATGACTAAATGTAAATGTAACCCAAGCACTCTTTCGTGACGTGGTTGATTGCATTACTGTTGATCATCTGTCCATCATCGTATAAAGCCCGCCCTGACAATTTGATTGGTCCGAACAGCTCTTGTTCGGACATAGTCTTTCCCTAACCGAGCGACCCCAGACCCAACTTCCCGACAATTATTTTGTGGGCGGGGAAAAGTTCTGCTGGCTATATATGCTCAGCTAAAAAAACATTTGTTTCATAAAATATTATTTTTTATTTCGCAAAATCAGTATGAAATGCTGCTATACATTGATCGGTTATGAGTTGGCTAGCTGGCTAATTGATGTAGTTACCTAAACCTTGTTTCGTAAAAAACGTTGCATTATGGGTGGGTCTACATGTTTGAAGTTGAACAATACAATTATTTGTTTTCCTTTCAAACTTGATCCTGCGTCAGGGTTCTTTAAGTGAACTATGTACTGTACTATGTACAGTACTGGAACATTGTCTCTGATGTTAACGCTTTTTTTTATTACAATGTGATAATGATGTGATTTTTATGACAATGCGAATGATTACATGGATTGTAATCATTCAATTAACCATCGTAATTCATGCTATTAAAACCAAGGTGTTTACACTCCATACAGTAGTTGTTGAGGAGCCTGGTGGAGCCGTCTCTGATCTCCCCTGTTGTCCTAGGTGGACTCAGAGCTCCAGCTGAGTTGTCTGTCACACTGAGACCCCTTAGTTCACCTCTGTCTGACGCTTTTGAGAGTTTTACACTTTGTCCTGTTATCCATTATTGAAAACCAGCCGTAGGGTTTTCCCTGTCACGGTGGCCTGTTATTCCTCCTGAATGGCTAAACTGGAACAACAGTCTTCGGTCACTGAGGTGTACTGTGATCTTAGGGAAGGTAAAACATGTGTGCTTCTGAGGTGTAAGAAGTAACTGTCATTGTTATAATCGAACTATTTTACTAATTGTTATGTTTTATCAATTGGCCAAATCTAACATCTAAACAACTAAAAGTTAAGTATTTTGCAGTGTACAAAATATAGCAGTCCTAAATGCCTATATAGAAGAACTCAACACATTTGGAGACTGTTAATTGCAGTCCTTTATAGCATATATATAAACCATTTGATATATGCATGTGAACTTTAGTCCCCATTAATTAGAAATTAATTATTTTGAGTTAGCATAAGAGTGGAGAGGAGACTTTATCTTTCATGGTCATTAAATATTATTAGTCATGCAATTCCAGTCGAGCCTCGCAGCCATAGTCTAGTTTGTTCAGAGCCTATCGTATCGAGCTTTTCTTGATATCTGCACAGAAGACCAACATGCGTGGACTCCCAAGTTGAGAAACAGATAAACAAATTAGACAATGGGCCCTATCTTGCACCTAGTTTGCACTCGACGCAAAGCGGACTTTTTCCTCCTCAAGGCCGATATATGCTTCTGCGTTTTTCGACAAACAGACACATGGGAACGCCCTCGTCTCCGTGGAACGCCCTCTACGAGCTCTCCGTCAGCCCTCGGAGAGCCCCGGAGAGCTCGACGTGCACCTCCTGAATTGTCTAACTATCCGTCGTAATTTCGGAGAGCGACGGAGAGCTACGGAGACCCCCTTGGCTGTGATTGGTCAGTATTAAGAACCGCTTGCGTCAGGGGCGGGGGCGGGGTTTCCGTGATAAACAGGACGAACAGAATCCTTTGACCGCCATTGCTGTAAGTTTTTACAATTAATATTTCAGCTAAACAGTACATGTAAATCAGCATCTGAATTAAAATGAGACGAGAAATGGGCAGTTGTCAATAACCTAGGTAAATAAACACTCGATGACAACTTACAAAAAACCGTTGCGCCACCTACTCTTCTGGCGGTTAATTGTTTTCAGCACCCACAGCCTTCGGAGTACTATACATTCAATCAATCCGTCCGACTCCGTCCGTCCGTCCGTAACGGAGTCTGAGAAGTATAATTCGGCCTTAAGTCGTCGTCGAGTGTTTATTTACCTAGGTTATCGAGAAGTCGGAGCAAATGTACAAATTAGCCGTTTCATCAATAAAATACGCACATTTTCAGCAACTACACTGACCATTTCTAGTCACATTTTAATTCAGATGCTGATTTACATGTACTGTTTAGCTGAAATATGAATTGTAAAAACTTACAGCAATGGCGGTCAAAGGATTCTGTTTGTCCTGTTTATCACGGCAACCCCGCCCCTGACGCAAGCGGTTCTTAATACGGACCAATCACAGCCAAGGGGTATCCGTAAAATGACGGACGGACAGACGGATAGTCAGGAAAATCAGGAGGTGCCCGTAGAGCTCTCCGAGGGGCTCGGAGAGGGCACGGAGAGGGAATTCCTCGTCGGAGAGGGCGTTCCCTGTGTCCGTCTCCGTAAAAACGGAGAAGTATAAATCGGCCTTTACAAAAAACCGTTGCGCCACCTACTCTTCTGGCGGTGAATTGTTTTCAGCACCCACAGCCTACAGAGAACCATAAACGAAGTCTATCCGTGCGGCCGCCCATCCGTAAACGGAGACGCAGAAACATATTTTGGCCTTAACTTTGTGGGCGGGACTCCGTCTCGGTTGCTATTTTGCCGGTGGGAGCAGCATGAGTGGGCAACTAAGTGCAATGAGAAAACTGCTCTGCCTTTCCCATACAAAGTCACTTCTCTATCTTTTACGGCCCTGACGAGAACGTCGGTCTCCTCGGCTGTAAACCGCGCTCCTGGCGTGCAACTGGCAAATCCGCCGTTATAATAGCAATCCGCCATGGAACAAGCGCTGCTCTTAAAGGGAACGTGAAATGACGCTCTGATTGGTTTATTGCACGTTACGCCCAAACCACACCCATTAGTAATGTAGCTACTTCAGGCCAACCCATTTTAGACTTGCGCCAGGCGCAGTCATTTATCCCGCCGGCAAAATAGCAACCGCACCGGAGTCCCGCCCACAAAGTTACTTGCACTTTGCGTTTTGATACTTGCGTTTCAGATCGTTAAAATAGGGCCCAATATGTGGCGGGGTGCTTCGAGTGTGCTTCGACTACGCCACTCTCACAGATGAGGTGAGAGACCCTCAGTTGAGCATACTGTAACTAAGGCTAGGTTCCCTACACGTGTCCTGTCCATTCGACATGAACTCAAAACAGAGGCAGTGATATCAAAAATATACAAAGTTTATTTTATAGACAGTATTAAAATCAAAAGGTACTCATGATGGTATATGGTATAAAAATAACAAACACTAAAGGGCAGGGGCATACTTGTGGGCCTACTATGCTCGGGCCTAGAATGGCTATGGTTGGTTGACCTCCCAAACTGAGGAATACTAAAACACACAAGATCTAGGGATGCAAATATAGCCACATCTAAATATCACAGCAACCAGTAGACATTATAGAAATAACACTCACGGCAAGCTTATTTGCCAGGTTATCAATCCAACACAAGCAAGGCTCACAAGAGGTAAACCACAAAAATAATAAGCACACAAAACAGCCCCTTAAACAAAAACATACTTCAGAACAAACATAAACCAAGACATGGGAAAAACAGTGGCAGGCACTAAACACTGAGCGCTGTTGAGTTTAAACCCTGCAGCTCAATTGTTGTCCACCGTCAACATCCAGCTGAGGAGGCTGTCACTGAATCACTTGGCGCTGATGCCTAAAGCGTTAGGTTAAGCACACTGCAACAATTTACCTATCGCGGGCCTCATTAAGGAAGCACCGCGTCAGCTGTGGGTTACCTAAAAACTCCTGGGTCCTAGAACTACTCGGTTACACAATAACTAAAACAAAGTACTTTAAAAGGAGTAGTTTCCATCTCAGAAACTTTCCCCTTGAACTAGGAACTTTCCCACAGAGGTGCTAGTTTCCTCATTTCGTATTTGTTTAAAACTAATCTACTAAACTAAACTAGTCTTCAGCAGAAATTAGCTATGAAAAAGCTATTATTTTATTACCAGGTTTGAGATATAAGGTTTGATAAATCCCTGCTCTAGGGGTATTACTTTCCAAAATAACAGAACTTTGGGGGTGGGGCTTGCAGTGCTGAACATTTGTTATTTTGTTTGGCATTTCTAATTAGAGAATTTCTGCTGATAATTTCTGATTGGCAACCAAGACCCGCCCCTAGCTCCTCAGCTTGAAGCACTGTACTGGATATGCTAATCTTCAAAAATGATTTTGGCTGTTGGGACACACCGCTGGGTAATGCTCTGAGCATTTCATATTATCTCTATTACCTCAGGTGTGTCTGTGTAGATTTGTGACGGTTTGTTTGATGCTGTCCCACCCTCATTTGAAAAGAAATGTACGTAACTGCATGAAAGGCATTCAAATAATTCTGTCAATGTCCTGAGTTGTCATAAAAAGAATATTTTTGTTCATGAAAATGACTTTCAATCGAGGGGCACAACAATACTGTCCTAAAAAATCGAATTCATAATGAATGCCTCTTGGATATTACAAAGGAGACATTGAAGCGCTGTAGGCAACATGATGGAGAGCTATGTGAGCCAGTGGCAAACGTCCAGACCACCGTTTGGCCCAAATGCAATTTCTTTTTTTATATACTTACATATTTCAGGGACATTACTGCTTTTATTGTTGACAGAGATAGTAATTATGGAGAGGACAGGAAATGTGGGAGAGAGAGAGAGAGAGAGAGAGAGAAGGAATGACATGCAGCAAAGAGCCTGGTTTGAAATCGAGGCCACCACGGCGAGGCCTCAGCCTACATGGGGCGCGCATTGGACTGGTGAGCCACTGGGGCTCCCCCATATGCCGTTTCCTACTTGGTAAGTGAATGCCCATAGAAGTCCTTACCAGAAAAGCATGTGTCAAAACATTTATCAACATAAAAAGACAAGCATACAAGTAACACTGTCTTCCTCCACTACAGATAAGATAGAGGAGATTGTGACGCCATGGGACAGAGACTCCCCAGTGGCTGTCCAGAAGGAGCTGCTCTGTCTGTTTCTAACCCAGACGGCTGGACTTGGAAGTTGAGACCGTAGCACCCCGTGACTCTTTAAGTCATGTATTTTCTTCTTCTCTATGTTGGTGAACTTCCAGCTCATCCTTGTAAATGTCTTAATCTTTGTGTAGTTAGTCACTTTTTTACACACAAGCCCCATATATAGTATAGTGGGACATCTGATTGGTTATAGGGACCAGACAAATTACAATATTATGCAATTATTCCACCCATATGGTGGAGCCGTTGTCACCGACTTCATATTAATAGTGTTAACGGGATACCAAATTATTTTAATTTTGCTCAGAGAGTTAGACTATACCCAGTGCTCTAGATGCTACCCGGTATTAAAATAAAATCCCCAGTACCCCGGTATCTGCATTAGATACTACCCCACTGTCCTGCTATATCAAAATGTCAGGCATAGTGTGTCGTGAACACAATGGCATACATTTATATGGAACCACCATGTTAGAATAATGACAACCAAATTAGTACTAGGTAGCTCTGCATACAAAATAAGTCAAGGAGGAAAGCCTGCCTTGCCGAAGGCAATTGGCTGGAACAGTATTGGCTAAGTAGTGGGCGCTCCAAAATTCAAATTGACAGTCCACTGCCACTGAGGTGTTGCTAAACAACTCTCAGAAGACATCATTAGATAACACAACATGTTTATACAGGAAATAATTTCCTTCTTTTCACAGAAAAAAATTCCTACCTATTGTATCTACCATTAAATGTTTTTTTGTTGTTGTTTTTTTTACCATGGTCAACATAAAGTGGTATTAACTCATACAATAGCCTTTATATGAGCATCAGTACCAGGGTCAGCCCTATTTTGGTCATTATCCTACCCATAACATGTGAAGCCAATGTAGATCGGTTAAACTCACTCCTCAGGTATTTATACAAGCCACCGGCACCAGCAAATTTCTAGCTTTTAGTTTATTGGTGTGCCACCAATTTGATCACGGACACTGTGCACTATCTATAGTTCAAGTAATCTGTATTTGTGGGTTTTACTGACATCTTAATCACCGACTGCATTACGGGCACTGTGCACTAATATTTCTGATGATAGGACAGTGCAACAACAATAACAATGTCGAAAAAAAATGGGGGATTGCATCTGTGCATTGTTCCAACATAAAATTCAACATGCAGAAAATAATGGTTTTGTAGGTACCATGAGAAGTAATACACAGCTAAGTGCAGAGAGTTGTAACTTCAGACGTCATTGGAAAGACAGCAGTGACTGAAAGGGGGCATATGTCGGATAATGTCCAGGACTGCAGCCAGTTAGTCTGCTGGCTGCAGTGAAGGATAGGGTCAGGGTTTTGTGCCTGATCCTAGCAGTGCCCAGCAGTGTTAGGTGTGTGAGTTATTGGGGCAATATTTTATTTTTATTTTGACCAAACTGTTTAATTAAATATGAAAAATGGTGACACCGTCAATCATGTTTGTTATGGTTCACTTCATTATCTAACAATTTTATAAACAAAAAATGACAACTACTCAGACTAAACTGTGCTCTCCTTGTACATTGTATTCTTATTCAGTATAATGAAAAATATTTGTTTATTTATATCTTGCCATTTATGTCCTCTTGAATCTGTAACTTTATATATGTTTAGCGACTGCAGACCCTGTACAATCATTTCCAGAAGTCAATACTTCAGTTACATATGGATACAAATGGCTGCTCTAAAAATTCCCATTTATTGAGTGGGCAAAAGAAGAGAAAAAACAGCCAGATCTGTTTTAGCAGTCTAGGGTTTCATCCCATGTGTCACGGTGAGTGTAATTGCAATGTCACACTTCAAGGACTTCTTGGGGGTGGGTGGTCCTCCACAAGAGAGAGGACTATAGTCAAAATACCAATTAATGAAGGCCAGAGAAATATGACCTGCTTTGCCGCAGGTTCGTATACTGACCAATGAATGTGCCTGTCGATTGAAATTGTATCCCATCAGCCCTCAGTCGTGGGTCAGTGCTCCATGCCAATGCTGGCAGATTACTGGTTCCCTCTGTTAAGATTCTACACGCCCTTGAGCGCACGTGCCAAAGTTCATTTGCTACATCGTTTCCATTAAATATACCTTACAAAATAGATTTGAGATAGGTGTCAAAAGTACACTGAGGTGTAGTATGAAGTGGTCCTGCAGTTTCATGTCCGGAGGGCTGAGACACGGACCACACATGTGAGCCACCTGGGATGGCACATCTCAGAACCCACTGCTGTCAGAATTAATGATCGCAGCGGGCTCCACCGGGCTCTCTCGTGCGCCCCGAACCTGCCACGCCAGCCCCGGCCTTAGCTCCATTTAGAGATAAGTCTCCATTTGCATGTGTAGCCAAGTAAACGTCAGATCTGTAGTCTGCTTTATGTAAATTGCCTGGCAGTACTCTGGCAGGGGCGAGGGAGGGCCACTGTGCACCATCATTGCCATGCAACAGATCCCTGTAAATAAGGAAATAGACAGAGCTCTGGTTTGCTCTGAAATGTATTTTCGAAAGAGAGAATGGCAGAATGTCACTGAATATAACCAATGCTGGTTGGTTCTCAGTGTAACACTATGACTGCAAAGAAAATGGGTTGTGATTGCCGTTTTGAATAAACACAAACAACAGTATTTTGGAGACTCCTGGGCCACGGGTGAGCTCAGTCTTGTCTGAATGACTTGAGAGTGTGAGAGCGTGGTGTGAGGTGCAGAAAGGAATTTGATGAGAAGAGATCCGATTGCCCTCCTGTTTCTCACAGCTGGCGTGCATTTTCACCAGAAACCAGAGCCTACTTTCTATGTCTCCAACCAGCGCGTAACATGGCCTGGTTATCTAAACAAAGCAAAGAATCCCTTCAAATCTTTTCAATGCCAGTGTTTCATATAAAACTATGCAAGATAAAAGTATACTCAACAAAAAGGACAAAATATGAAGATCTCTCATCCAGCATTGTAAAGAGCTGATGTGGGATGATGAAAGATGAAGTAACATCGTGGTGAATTTCCCTTCTGTTTGTTTGATAGTTCAATTAAACAAGGCTATACCGCAACGGTTGAAAACCAACATTCTCTACTTCAGAACCTCATTATTGCGTAAGAAATCAAACCAAGTGTTCACATTCCCTATCTAGCCAAACGATGACAAAGTTGATACATTAGGCTATGAATTGTTCCGCATGTACCAGGTCGAGCGACAGTCTTGATCACGAGAAGCAGATCAGCTAATTAAGTCTAATTAACGTCACAAGCTGTCAATGCATACCCTACAGTATGCTCTCCTCTCAAATGATCAGGCCGTTTATAACTTGGTTTGGTTCCTTGACAGAAACCTGGCTTGAGATGGAAACCTGGGACGACCTGAGGGAAGGAGTAGCAGACTTTACTAGCTGTCCAATGCTGGTGTCCTGCATGTAAACCAGAAAGAGACACTGTAGGCCTACTGTACAATTTATTTTCTATATCAAAAAATATCATAACAAATATATATTTTGTTGTTGTTGCAAGCCATGTGAAGCATATCAATAGATGACTGAAACAAAATGTGACTGAATCAATATTGCTGTAGATGTTATCATGTGTTTTCATCAGACAACAGCATGCAACTCAAGCCATCGTTTTGATGCTATGGGAGCAGCCTGGAAACAGAGATTCTCCATAGAGATGATTTATTGAGGCCAGTGACAGTCTCATGTGTGGGATGAGACCCTGGTGCTATCTTTACCTCCTCCATTTTCCTCTCTCTGTCTCTCTCTTTCTCTCTAACACTCTCTCCCTCCATCTCCTCTATTTCTGGAGCACTGCGGCAGATGTGACAGTTCAGGACTGGACTGAAGCCCATGGGGGCCTCCTTGAGTCTGGCCAACCTGTGCCAGTCCAGACTTGCTCTGCCCAAGGCAGACTACTCCGGAGGTACGCAGAGAAAGAGAGAAGGGAAGGAGGGAGATGGGCATCCGGCCCATACCAGTGGCAGAAAACGAACACACGTACTTACCGAATGTAAACACATGCTAGCCTACACTTCCTTTGTGCGCTTTTTTTGCCTCCTAAAAAACACTGTCGTCAGAGACAAATTACCGTGTGGCATTAGTACTACAATGAAGGATGAAAGTGCACCGAGCAAGGCAAACACGCATCCCATTACAACTGCCACTTAGCAACAAACACATCTATTACAGAGGCAGAGCTGGGCTGGAGGTGAGGCAGCATGCACCTCCTACAAGCTGCTATTCAGGGCAATGAGATTCCGAATGAAATGCGGGTGGGGAGGGGGGTTCAACAAGTATGAATGGGAATAATAAACACTATCCAGTACCATCCCATAGATTCAAGGACTGTGGAAGACGCCTTTGGCTCCCTTAAGTGGCTGCTTCTTTACAAGGGTAAAAACAAGGCTGGTGGTACTTTTTTAACGTGGAGACATACACGACATACACAAAGTACGACATCATGTCCTCAGTGAAGAGCTTCTAGACTCATTGGCTCCACCGCATCATGGTGATTCATGGTGGTCCTCTTGCAGTGGAGCTACCTGATATAGTGAGGCTTCTGCTTTCCTCTTTTTATGCTTGGCTTCTGCTTTCTCTTACCAGCTACCCACAGGTCCATCCCCGGGGGCTGCACCCTCCACAGTGTGATGAGTGTCATATCAATCCACAGACAAAGATGCATAATTCCCTCTCCTTTAAACCACACTAATTACTGTGGTTCAAATCCTGCTGTTGTCATGGTAATTGCCTATCTGGGGGGTTTCGTAGCAGTTAACGCTCAGATGACTGTGTGCTTGTGTGGAGGAAGTGAGGACTGGGTTGCAAAAATGACAGATGTTGCTGGTTAATCTAAGTCAACATTTTTCATGTTTTATCTTGTTACGTGTTTTTATTTTCTCTTGGCAGTTTACCTTGACCTGAGAAAATCCGTTCGTTGTATTACTCCCCATACTGATGCCAGAAGATGAATTTGATGTCGAGCAAGGATAAGTGTTCCTTTAGCACTGAGCTGAGTGCCAGAGGTCCAGTAATAGAGACCACCTTCTGCAGTTTATCCACTGCACTAAATGGATGGGCTGGGTTCAAGGAGAGGTCAGGGGAATATGAGAGACAACATATGTCAAACAATACATATAGAATCCGAAAAGTGGGATCATAAAAAGCCTTTTATCGCTTGGCAAACTGGCCTCCCAGAGGTGGGGAAAGAGAAAAGTGGCATGGACCAGTGTGCTTGATCATCATTATGGAACAACAAGAGCCATGGCTGACGCTCTGGCTCAGATATAATGCACAAATGAGAAGGGTTTAGCATTTCCAAGGTCTTTCAGTTCAGATCATCAGTGTGTGTATGTGTGTGTGTGTGGGGGGGGGCACTCTGTGTATGCACATGTGACAGAGAGGAAGAGAGAAAGCATGCGTTTGTGTGTACACATACATGTGTGTGTGTAGAGATGTGTGAGATCCTGCTGTCGCAGTGCCCTCAGGGTGTCCTTGTATGGTTAAAGTGCCCTTTATGCACCTCTATAGCATGACCAGCTTTCTGCTTTCCCACTGCTCTTATTCACCACTCATATTGGTCCTTGACACTGACTCACCAAAATGGGCATGTTTGCCTCCCTGGGTGTACCTTTATTATACAACACACCACTGTGCTTCACATTGAAAGAGAGAGTTACAAGGTGGTAATGTCTTCATACTCCCTGTATACTATGTCTGCCGTTTGATGACTCCAACTTACCAACAAACCCAAAGACAAGGTTTGAATTTCGTACCTGAAATCAACATTAGTTGCATATGATGATTGTAGAGGTGTGTGTATGGCTGTAACCGTCACTGGGGAGGGTTTCAGGGTGAGTTTGTTTGACTTATGTCTATGTCGTGAGCAAACAACAGACGACAATAACGGATTCCATGGAAGCCAGTTCCATCTAACAAAAACTATTATTTAACTAATTTAGGGGAGGCGCATATTTGATTTATAGGGAGAGCCGTTTGTGTAAGCTATGTCATATTGAGGTTTTTGAAAGAACAAATGGATGCTATGCACAAAAGGTCTAATTTGAAGCAAATCTCAAAGAGCTACGTTACGTGTATGTATACGTGTTACTGTATATTACTTTGTATATTACTTTGATACTTTGATAACTGGATTACCACACATGGAAGGAGTTTGATACACGTATGATTGTAGTCTTTAAACAAGCACTACAGTGTGCCACATGTTAAATCCCCAAAATTATTTATTCAACTTCACTCTTTTTTTGTGAAAAATGACTTTTAACAAATTAAATTTTCATTGGTCCTTCTGCACATGAGCACTTACAATATTTTGTGCAATTAACGGAGCATAACTGTTTTTGAAAGGATCTTAGAGAGCAGCATGTTACATCAAGCAGAGATAATTCTATTTGAGCAGATTATTAGTAATTGCCTCAGTGCAATGTGGACAACACCATATGGTACACCATAAACAAAACTAAATGCAAATCTGAATATGTGCACAGTGTAGATGGGATAAAATAGTCAAGTACTTTGGCCACCAAGAACAATCCTACTGTCGGGTTGGGAAGAGTTCAAACACAATTAATGATATTACTCTTGTGGTGTGTGTTTCATAGCAGTATCCTCCTTCAGCCAGGAGTCACTGAGAAATGTTCTTTCCATCACCATCCCTTGTCTGAAAAAGAAAATAAATATGCTCACACGTAATTTAAATAAATAAAAATCTGTTAAACCTTCAGGAAAACCAATGTGACATTCGAATGAATCCAGAGAGGGAGCGAACGGAAGACGTTGCCTTTTCATGCTATCTCTCACTCTGCGTGTGAGATTAATTCAAAGGATCCTACTGTCTGGGAAATGACAACACTGAGGGAGACTGCCTGAAGTTACACTTTGATGGACACAGCAGCCTATCTCCCCCGTTTACTTCAGTGGGGAAATTGTGACCCCCTGGTCATTTCACTAGGCCTTATCTGCACTGGCCAAACGTAGGGATTCTGATGGAAAGAGAAGGAGGAGGGGTGGGGGGAAACAGAGATTTGTGGACAGAGAAGTGTGCCAGTGCCCATCAAGATATCTGTACTGTGGCAGTACAGGGTGCCCTGTAAAATCTGGACAGAGGCTCAATTTGATCAGGTGGGGGGGGGGGGGTTCTGCCAACAAAAAATAACACAAATATGCAAGCTATTTATAAGCTATTTAAAAGTGAGACTTGATGCAACTGCCCATCATTTCATTACAAAAAGAAGAAAACCTTTGGCTAACTGTCTCCCACTGGAAGATACTCAGCTCCCGTTCACAACCGTAGAGCTACCTGAATCACTAGACGAAAAATCAATATGTTCTTCAGGAGGAGGAGCCCTATCAGATCATAGACATGCAATATATCCTGTTTGCCAACAATGCCTATTACAGTACTGCAGATCAATGGGAGAGCAGCTGCTGAACTGAACACAAGAACAATAAAATGTCTCTCTGGAGAAGACAAGGAAATTAATTCAGTGACAAAGCACGCCATTTACTATCTTTGTATATTTAACTAACCTGATGGTCGGATGGTATCATAGAATGAAGGTCTGAATTTGCGTCTCATGCATGCCCGGATTTAAGGAAGGGAGATTACTCTCTGGTCCACTGTACTGTTTAGAAACTACTACACATGTGCTTGGTGTGTAACCAGAGAGTGTGTAGCTATGCAGACAAGTGCTCCAGAGAGCTGTTGGTCTCCCTTTCCACATGTCAGGTGCCCTGTTGGAGCAGCCTGTTGCCCGGCAACCCATGCCAAATAGCTTGGAGGATCAGTGAGTGAGGAAGCTGCAGAGGTGTGTGTTGCTGTGCTCGTGTGTGTGCGTGTGTGTGTCAGCAAACAGAGACTGCTGCTGCCCTCCATGGGGCTTCATAAGCTGTTGCACCTCTCTCATCTATAAACAAACTTGCTCATGACACAAGGTTGATCTATAAGAGTGGAGTCTGTGGGCTGTTTTAAATGTTTTACTTTTTAGATTGAAAGTAATTCCTTTGGCCAAGAATGTGTATAACATGTTATTAAACCCCAGGCAAGGGGTCAAATGCAATAATTTGATGACTGATGCCATAACCTGTTTACAACTAATGTTAAGAATAAGAATGCTTGAGTCCTTTATGGATGATGTATTAGAAGACTGGAAAAAACACGTTCACTAAGGTTTCACAAACAACCCTATAACCCCCGAATCAGAATCAGAATCAGAATGGGATTTATTTGCCATGAAAGTTTGCACAGACAAGGAATTTGCTTTGGCAGGAAGGTGCATACAATAAACATATACCTAAAATTTAAATATGTGGACTATCTATACTAAGGGTACATAAACTAGCAGTACTAAGTGGGATTAGAATAGAATTAAATATACAATAAAATAAAATATAAATTGCCGTAAATTACAATCTAAAAATACAAAAATACAAATATTACAAAAAATACAAATGTAACTACATAGCTATGCCGATAGTGACAACTTTAGAGTTATATACGAACAGACTTCATTAAGAATTAGATACAAGGTATTACACAGGTGAAACTTGGCATGAGGGAGATTGAGCTTTCCAGAGGTAAGTGGGGCGTTAACATTTATCCTGTTACCTGGTAACACAACCCAATTGCATCTTTACAATCTCCTCTGACCCCTCACACCCCTCCCCCAAACTGTGTCTTTTCATACTAACCTAATGACATAAAGTGCCAACTCTTAAAACAATTTAAGTACATAGACATTTCTATGTACCTATAATGTTATTGCTGTATGTATGGCTATGTGGTTACATAGTAGTCAATTAACGTTCATGTACAATGTTGCTAAATATTGAAGCACAGCAACCATTCAGTTGTCAGAACCATACCTGGTATACATAGAGTGAGGGCTTGAATTATTATAAAGCTACAAACAATTAGGAGAAAATAAACAAAATAATTTGTTCTGGACTTCACACACGTGACATTTAGTTGTTGAGGAGCTGAAACCCATCTACTAAGATGTGAAGTGTAGCTTAGTTAAACGCTTAAATTGTCTGGTGGATTCCCTCAGATATCGTGGAAGGGTTGCTTCGCTGAAGAGATAATTTCATGTAATTCAATGAGTTCCATGATTACTACTGGACAATTTGCTGTAGAATGTAATTAATTTAATTTGAAGATCTTGCTAATAATGAAACCCACACATTTAACAGAAAATAGTTCTGCAGAGCATGCCAGGACGTGGATTGTGACAAACAGTAAGTCATGCTTTGACTTTAATTGACTTTCACTTTGCCCCGGAGTAAGAGACAAATAATGGGGTCTCTGAGTAGCTAGTTAACCTTCTGTCAGGTAATACATAAAAGGAAAAACAAAAAAGCCTTCACATGAATATATCTAACCTTCCCTGTGAGACGAACACAGAGATGTCATGGTGGGAAATGTTACAGCAAGTGATTTTATTAAGTGGAACACCTACTGTGAGTTTAAGCTGCCAGGCAGGCATTGTTTGACACATATTCTACATAATACTTGGAGCCTGACATAATCTAGGGCTTTTCTTTGTACAGTTGTGCGATAACAATAAAAGTTAGTGATGTATACTAAAACACACACAGTCAAAATCTACAGTATACAATTGTTAAGAGAGCACGGAGGTGGAGGGTGGGGGGGCTAGATGTACCTGTTTAATGTGAAGAAATTATTGTTTTGATCGGACTGCAGCTGTATTTTTGTTGCTGATGCTGACAATTTTAAATTACTTAGCATAACGAGATTACACAGTAATAATAATCATCATTCTTCGCTATGAAAAACTCCTCTGGATAACCAAACCTACAATGTACAACATATTACATGGCAGATTTGGAATCAATTTATGTTATGTACATGTCAGAACATGCCATGTAACTCACTTTGTTTACTCACTGTCATGTCAATGTTATTGGTGTCAGATACAAACCCCAACTGGTGACATTATCCCCCTTGGTTGAAAGGGAACATGTTGTCATCTTTCCCCTTTCAGTGTCCTCTCTCTCCATTTCTCTCTCTTGGTCTCTCTCAGTCCCTCCTACCCTCATTCCCCATGGCCTGAGGGAACAGTTGGCTTTCTGAATGCTCTACCCCCTTTGTGAAGACACATTGATTGGCTCACCCCTCTGCAAAGCAGAGCAGCATGGGGTGGAGGCAGCCAGCTTTAGCTGGTATTGCTCACCCTCTCTTGTTGAGATGAAAAAGGAGGGAAAAAACAGGGGGAAGGAAACCATCGAAGGGCTCACACATCACTTTCAGAAGCAGTCCCATGGCGGCCACCAATACAGTATGTTCACTTTCCCCTGTCTCGCAGTCTCTTGCTCTCTTAGGTCCTCTAATGAGAATCAATGGTGCTTTAATTGATTTCCCTCATGTCTTCTTGTCAAATGTGAACACCAATGCCCTTGTTTCCTCTCTCCCTCCATCAATGCCTCACTCACTCTCATTTTTGGGAACAGGTCTGTCTAACATTTGTCCGAAAAGATATACAAAAATATTCTATACATACATTTAAGATATACTCTCTATATACAGTATACTAAAATAAATTAAACTAAAAACACATTAGTATACACAAATATGCCCAAGGGGGAAAGATTCTCTCTCAACATCACCACCTCGCTCCCTCTTTGTCTCTCCCTCTTTCTTTCATTCTTTGGACCTTCAGACCCACCACCCAGCAGGCATCGGCCATAGCACAAGCCAGTGTGCAGTGAACATTTTGACTGGACGGCAGCCAGTGGTTGGATGAGGAGGATGTGGGCTGGTCTCTGGAGCTTGTGGTTGTTCATTCATAAACCAGGTGGGAACTGTAAATGAAAATACAGACATATCCCCTCCGTATCAAAGCTCATATTGTGCTTTTTGTGTAAGCAGCAGTTTATAACCATTCATTAAATGAGGAACATTTTATAAAAAAATTAAACGCATACAATTTCCTAAACCTTTTAGTTTGATAAGACAGTGAGAAATAAGATGATATATACAGTAACTGGGAAAGTGTGTCCAAACTTTTGACTGGTACTGTAAATGTCAGATTTTCTTGAGAAATTAGATTGTTAGATTGAGATTATGTTGAGAAAAAGGGCTATTTTATGGAAACATTGCAAAAGCAATACATATGTCCACTCAATTATGCAAAGGATCCACTCAAGGGTCCAAAATGAAATATGTCAAAAACAAATGGATGGATGAATGGTTTGTGGAATGGGCAAGTTAAAACAATAAGTAATAAGTAAATAAGCACTGTTACATCTTATCTTCAAACAAAGTTCACCTGCTTTTGTCATCTCAACTGAATCTAGGATAGCATTATGTAGTCCCATACAGTCTATTCATCCATCTTCATGAGAGACAGAGAGAGTGAGAGATATTTTATTTTTACTAAGCTGGGTAGAGGACATTGGACAAGGGATAAAAGTGCACAGTGAAAGAAGCACACTAGCTATTTCAAACAATGGAATGCCCTATCGACACAGGGCTGATTGATCTTGAGGAACTGATGCCACAAGGGCTTTTTCTGGTACTCAAGTATATCACTCTGACCCAGGCGATAAGGAAAATTCCCCCTCCTATATTTGGACCACGGTGCCTCCTGTGGAGGATCACACACGTCATCTCAAGAGCTGAGGTGTCTCATTGCACCACACATTCTGCAAGTACAGTGTAATAGTGCACTTATAGTCATAATATGCAGTTTTAGTGTGTGTGTTTGTCAGTTTTTTTATTATGTTTGAAGCTTGGTCTCTCATTCTATAATGATAAAATAATCATAATCAGCAACATCCATATAATTTTATAGTCGTACATAAGCTATTTGCTACCTTGTAATTATCGTATTCTTTTGTATTCTCTGAAATTGACATGTATACCTGGCCTCAGAGATAAGTAGGGTGCATTTAGAAATCAATGCTGCCTGTCACCTTTTAGCAGGACAAATGGTGCCTATTGTCGCTCCATCCCTCCCCCTTACTGAGCCAGCTGGGCTGGATAGGCTACCAAAACAGTGGGTGGAAGGTTACTGCCAGGCTAATAAGCCTTAATAGTGTACTTTTACCAATAGACGTATGACAAACTGTGCTTATAATGGGCCAGGTCAGTAGTGTGGTTTGGACTTGAGGGGCAGCAATGTGTAAAGTCTAATGCTGCTTGGCACAGTCATAGTTCCTTGACGTCACCACTCAGTTCCAAGCCTGCTGCTGATGCCGCTGCTGCTCTCAAACATGTCTTTGTTATTCAGAGCTTTCCATCGGAGACTGGAGACCTGTAAAACACGGAAAGTGGCACAACACTGAGGTGGGAAGTATGCAAAAGGATGTTTCGCTAATTGCATTGGAACATTATACATTTTTATTAACAATGCCAATCATAATAAAATAAATATGATTATGTTTAATAATAACAATAACAAGGCCTAATCATAACAACAACGCAATAAACACACTAATTATCCTAATATAGCAATTATTACTTTAAAAAATACATTTAGGCTATATGAAATGTATTGGGAATAGGTAGCTCAGTGGTAGAGCAGTTGACTGCAGATCAAGAGGTTGCACACCCTTGTATATTGCTTTGGATAAAAGCGTCTGCTAAACGAATAGCCTACAATGTAGGCCCTAAATTATTACATTATTCAAAGGTTTAAAGCACTACAGGTAAATCTTCACTGACATCAAATGTAGGCCTATGTTTATTGTATAAATATTGACATCATTAAATTATATCATTAACTATTCAATATTGCTTAATTGTTCTTTATACAATAAACCCAGTAAACATGTACAGTTGTGGAACAGATTTTACTTTGTTCCTGGGCGACACGCACAATCCAATCCCCTGTGCTCTAATGGCTCCTGACTGTAAATCCGCGACACATTTTGTTGGTAACCAGCAAGCATGGCCCTTCTGTAATAGAATAGCCAATGTAATTTGACACTTCAACTTACTGTGCTCCCCTCTAGTTGATTCAGTTACTCACACACTGACGTTGAGCCCATTCTCAATGGTTGAGACGAGAGAGGAAGATATAAAAAATCAAAATCTAAAAACATTGAGGAGTTTCTTCTGCTCACCACTCTCCGATAAATCTGGTAAGTAAAGTTACGTGATTGTTCTCGTGTAGCCTTGCGAGCTGCTTGCTTGCTATTTTGTTTCCAGTTGGTTGGAATTGTTTCCCAACAATGGGTTGACCACTTGAAGAAACACTGTGGAGATCGTCTTATCTCAAAGGTACGGTTTAATCATACGTTCCTCTCTGTAGTCGGGACGAATGGTCGGTTCCGTGGCAGGTTGTGCATTTCGTTAGTAACAGATGCCGCGTTGATCTTGACGGCGTCGGGTATCATGTAGCCTTTGGTTGTAGAATGGATCAAGACGGAATCAGTCACAAGTCAGTGCGGTGCAATGTTTAGAGATGGGTTCCGGTCACTTTTGAGGATTGCAGTGTAAGCGAGACACATGGCTTATTAACTCGGGTTTGCAACAATGTTTATTTGTTATGTAAAAAAATTCCATTGAGAAAATCCGACATATTCTATAGGTAGGTCTTCAGCTAGCATCGCAGTGTCTTGAATTGCGTTCACTGTCTACACGTGAACAGACTAATGCATTTGTGTATGTATGATAGACTGGGATTAATTATTTTCTCTGAATTGATATGCATGTTTTAAAGCTCAGAGGAGCTTGGTTGTGCTAAATGTGTGTGTTATTACTGCTTTACGTGGTTTTAACAAGTTGACTCCCCAAATTCCTGTCGTCTGGATATGCATCCAGTTGGGACTAAGGGCCTCTCATATAGAACTAGGTTCCCTTTCATTGCTGTACATCTGTCCAGGAAGCCAAAGAACAGCCAAGTGGGAAAAAATGAGCGAGACAGGGCTCCCTGTTCCAGTCTACTCTCACTATTGTCAATGAGAAAGTGGGAAAGAGAAAGTAGAAAGAAAGTTTACTGGTTTGAGTAATGAAGAGGTATAGCACATTGGTATAAGATAATTCCATCATACATGGTTGCCAGAAGCAACAGTTAATTGTTTAATTGTATATTTAGGGAGTGTCAACACTGCTTGTAATTTTCGAATAAAAAGAACTACAATGTGCAGCTGTTTCGTGTATTTTTCTTCATCTAGTGCTTAGAGTTCCAAAATTAGTTTTCTTGTTTTCATTTTGTACAGTACCCTGTACACAATCAGAGGGATGCATCTGAGAGGAATTTGTCTGGTCCCTGCATAGCGGGTTGCACTGTTTGGACACAGCTGTTGTGTGGGTCATTTGAAATGAGGACAAAACTATTCAGTATGGTTCAGACACTTGGAAAGGGTGTCTGCACATGTGTGTGTACATTTCTGTCACCCACAATAAACAAATCGTTATTTGGCGTTATTTTTTGAAACAATGCTGTTTCAAATATTGTGTTTTTATGTATGTAGTTATCCGTCTCAGCGATTCAAAGCCAGGCACTTTGAGCGAGTACTGATGGAAGGCACACAATGTGTTTCTTTCTACAAAGAAATGCATGCATTTTTTCAACCCCTCAAAAGTCTCTGATTGTGTCTTAGGGACTTTTTTTCCCTTTCCTCCACCCCTTTTTTCACTTCTTTTGGGCCCCAGGTTGAGCTCCTGAATTACCATGGGGTAGACCCCACCACGCTGACCTTCTTCTATTCAACTTGATGATGTTGAAACCCCAGTTGTCAGACAAAAGATACATTGAAACTAAGATCTGCATCCCAGCACGTGCATCTGGGAGCTGCAGTAGATCATTTATTAACTCTTCTTTTCCTACAAAACCATGGATAGCCCCTTTGTAGAAAAGAGAAATACAAATCTAATGGACATTCTGCTTGTTTTACCTCAGCTGAGTCCATGGGCTTTCCACACAATACTGGTTGTCTGTGCAAAACTTCATCTTGTTTTGTTTACACACAGCAAACCCGACGCAAGCCTCGTTGCCCCCGAAGGTCAGTCATTGTATTATTTTCCATGAATCCGTGCTGCAAGAAAAGCTTGACTCATTTTGTCTAGTTGGCAAGGTTGAGGTCTGTGTGTGTGGCACTGTGGATTGACAACAGCAACACGTTGTCTGAAGGCGGGTGGTGGGGGTGGTGGTGGTAGGGGCCTCCCCACTAGTCCACTGAGGTGAGTGCACAGGCGGAAGCTGGAAATGGCCATGCCACATGGGAAATTATTCAACTCTGAGATCAGAGAGGACACACAAGAGGGCTCATTACCTTCAACAGGACTGGCTCGGGAGGAGAGCAGCAGAGTTTCACAGAATGTAGACATCTTACCCTGCTGTTAATACAGTATTATTAAAACCAAACCTTCACTCTCTCCAACCAAAAGTCACTCTCTCAGTCTTTGTTTTCTTGCTTTTGTATAGAATGGTGAGATGAATCTGTTCAAAGACAAAGTATTCATCCACTGCATGCAATGCTCTTGTTTGTCTGTTCATATAATAGACGTACATTGTAAAGTAAATCTTATGGCGAAACATCGCAGAGATCTTGTTTTAGTTGCAGAAATGAATCCTCCCTCTGCTCTCTGTTTGAAAACAGGGTTCTTCTAATCCGTCTTTGTAGATTTGCATCTTGGTAGTTCATTAATCCACAACGTGTTCTAAAGTGGCCAGTAAACAGGCTGGTTAGAGAGCGTGTAATGTTATAATGTAGTTGGATTTGGCATGGGTATTCCCCTGAGCAAAGCAAGCCCTGAAGAATGCCTAAAGAAAATCCACAAGTAGTGTAATAACACTAAAAGGGCCAATATAAAGCAGGAACCCAAGCACTTCACTCTGGTTGTAGCATGTGTGTGTGTATATGTATGTGTGGTTTGGGGGTGGGGTTGTGTAGGTTGTTCTCAAGGTCCTTTTGTTTTGTTTTTGCTGGGCAGAAAGAAGCATTAGGATGAATCACTGCCTCGGTGTAAGTATTTTTACTGAGTAAGAGGAATGCAGGACAGGTTGAGAGAAATACATACTGTATCACTTGACAGTAGTCATTTCTTCTGATGGGTAGCTATACAGACAGGTATCCTGGAGTCAGCTTGCATGCCAGTGAATCCATTTATTTAATTACCTGTGTTATTACCATGTTGAGCTACAGCTAAAGCTTATGATTAACATGTGGTATTCCCTCTGTGTGACTCAGACTGAAACTATCATGTCACCATTACTCCAACCACATGCACTGTTAGATGGGGTCTCAATTCCACTGAGAATTCTGTAAAATATGTCTGTAGGGATTTTGCAACACCCCACCTTAGTGTGACTGAGGGATGGAGACATACAGATGGCACAGAAATCCACTCTGCAGCACATCGCCAAGTTATACAGGACGGTCATACCTGTCAAGTTGACTGTTGACTGTTAATATGGAGGTTCTATTTTCAAAACAGTGCTGAGAGAAGAGAGAATCTGTGTGTTTGTGTGAGAGGGAGATAGAGAGGAGGAAGGGATAGGAGAGGTGGCTGGGAGTGGCGCCAGACCACAGAACATTTAATCATATTAAAGTGTGCAACCACTCTGTGTGTTTCTGGGTGCAGTGGTGATGGGAGTTGTTATTGTAGCCTACAGACTGAGCCTTTGCAGACAGAGGGTCGGGCAGGAAGAGAATAGGGGACAAGCAACACCTGACTCAGAGAAGAGTGAAACCATACCAATGTTGTTGGTTTAAAAATACAGTAGATTTCATTAGCTGTAAAGTCGGCTGTCAAATGTAGTTCAGCAAATTTTGTGTGAAGACAAATATTTGTGCCTGGCAGTTACAGTGGGATGCACTAAAATCTACACATTTTAGGGCTTGAAATTGCGATAATGTTGGTTGCATATACTCCCGAAATTGTATCTGTGCCACCTCAAAATATATTTGGGAGCATTTGTTCAAAACATCATTATGGTGCGACCTGTTTTAATTTCTTTACAACATACTCGCTAATTTGCATACTGCACAGTATGTGCCTGATGTGAGCTGATACAGTGACTGGTCTATTGTTCTATCCAACATTATGTAACCAGTTAAACTTCATCTTTACGTTCTTAACTTTAATGCAGATTTTAGATTGGTTAAAATTAGCTGTCAATCACTCCTTGTCATGTGACAGGGAGATAACCTTGCTCAAAATTTGAAGAGCTGAAAAGACAACATGAACATTTTCAGTGGGTGCTCCTTCATTTTTGCTGGTGTTCTTAACTTTTTAACCCTTGTGTTATCTTCGGGTCATTCTGACCCATCGTCGTATTGCGACAACTTTACCGCATACAAAAACAAAGTGAATCATTTTCTTTTAACCGTTGGGCTGTCTCAGACCCCCCACATTGCGATGGTTAAAATAAAATTATTTTTATTTGTTTTTGTATTGGGTAAACAAAATGATGGTTCGTTATGAACCTTTGGGTCATGTGACCCGAAGGCAGCACAAGGGTCGCACCAGTGCTACCAAGTAAAAAAGTAAATTTCAGACCCTGTATCTTAAATCGCAAAAAAATATTTGATGCGGTTATACAGAAGCTTGATCTTGATCTTGAGTGAAAAGGATGACCATTGCATTGTATGTGTTGTTGAATTTGAACAAGTCGTTTGGCCTAATCCCACTGTTGACTTGTCTGCTAAGTATCGAGTGTGTTATTTCAGATCTTTTTGGGAACCCCTCTCCACGTAATCTCACTTAATCTAATCTATCCCCTTCGAATAGACTGGGAATCATGGGGACTTTATGAAAAAGCTTAAGTGTAAATCCACACACAACCAACCAGTGGCAGGTCGCTTTCTCAACCCCTCCAAGCAAAGCTCTTGTGAAAATTTTTGTGACTTCTGCACACCCCTCGTTAGTCTGAACAATGGGGCCGGCCTTCACTACGGCTGGAGATGTGCTGGAGGGGTGAGGGGGGAGGCAGCAGCCGAACAGAAACAGAAACACATCGCTCACTTTATTAAAGGTCTTGATCATTTGGACTGAGGCTAGCTGGTTGCCAGGCAGGCTAATATGGGTGTGAATTACATCTCCAACGTGTTTGTTCTGAAACTTTTAACAGGTACACACAGACAGTAGATAATGAGTTTCCTGTAATGCACAAAACATGGGTCGGTAGTTTTAAGTTGAAAGCCTCTTCATGATAATCTCTGTTCCTGTTACCTTCTTATTTGTCTCTGTATTGTTTCTGACAGATTTATCAAGCACACTGTTCAGTTTTAGTTTCATTCCAACAGAAGGAAGCATACTATTGTACACGTTAGATATCAAGGAAGTAAACAGGCTAGTGGTTTTCTCGCTAATAGCATAACATTTCTTATTTGTCCCTACAAAGCTCACTATTTCCCTTTGTGGAAAACATCATGCCATCACTTTAAATTCACAAATATACAGAATTCTTTATACAAGTATATACTGAAGACTTTGTTCATTCTGGAACAAATAAGGGAGGTACAATGTTTGTCACCAAATTAAATGAAATACAAGTAAGGAAAATTGGGTTGTTTGTCTCTTTAATTCCTCATGATTGAGGTCTACTACTAAGATTCTTTTAGCGGTTCCACCTATAGGACATGGATAATTTGAAGCCAGACAAGGCTTTGAAATGTCAAACGCTAAAGCAAAACAAGTTAATGAAAGCAGAGCCTACCCAATACACTTGAGTCAGTCTTTGTGGCACTCAGCCTATCCTGCCAAGAGATTTCTTAAAGGCCCACACCAGTCATAGACGCATACATGTTTGATTTGACACACAGCAAAAAAACACACTGTGGATGTCACAATGCAATGTCCCATTGCTCTGATTAAGTGAAAAGCTTTGAATCATGAATAACATGCAGCTATTCTAAAGTCTTGGACTGCATGAATTAAACAGAAGCCGATCCAGATGTCTGCAGTAAAAGTGATAGTCAAACTTAAGATGTTGGAAACTGAACTTATTTTACTTCCAAATGTGGACCTCTGGAGCTTATTCAGAGGGAAGCTCACACTAGTTTGAGGTGTCAAGGCTATTAATTCATAAATTGCGACTACGATACAGATCAGACCTTGTCTTGAATCACAAAGATGTATAATATCACCACCAGCGAAGAGAGTGAAGGAGCTCCAAGGCTTCATCAGCCACCACACCACCCCTGTCTCCGCCCCCAGTCTGGTGTGTGTTTCTGAGTTTGGGAGGTGAGAGAAACCCTCGCCTCAGGTGAGTAATGAAGGCGATTCTCTGGAAGTGGTGGAATTACATTCAGCTGAGCCCGCAGGGGGTCCGTATCTCATTGTTCTTTGACAGGGCAAATTAACTGGGATTTACTAATACAGAGGGAATGTCTTTAACCTCCCCCCACTCTCCTTCTCGTCATCCCCAGCATGAGCAGAAGAAAGGGCCTGGGGTGATCTGTTTCCCCAGCAACACCGGGCCTCCTCCACCGGCAAGGAGAGAAAGGCTTTTTTGTCCAATGTTTTTAGGATATGCACTCAAAACACAGACACTGACAACACGGTCTGCGATTTAAAATCCCAACAGTGCGATCCGTGTCATACTTTTAGTTAATCTCTCGCAATGTGCTTGCATGCTATTTTAATATCTGTTTGCATGTGACCTGTTTCCTTTTTGCATACGCAACGTAGAGAAGGGGGAACAGGGGTGGAGCTCTCTGCCTAAGGGGACTTGATTTGAATGAAGTCTGTGGATAGACAACATTTGCAATAGTTTTGTTAGTGCGAAGTTCATCCCAATTTTTACACATTTCTCACTCGCTCCTTCAAACTATCCTGCAGTTCATGGCTGAAATCTTGATTGCCCAGCTATATTCAACGTAATTCAACAAATCTTTCCAAAAATCTAAGAATACGGTTAAGTTTTATAGATTATGTTATTTAAACATGGATTCTAAATGGAAGAGTGGGCAGTACACTGTGGATGTGCAGGTCGTACAGCAGCTAAGGTGGTAAGTCCCCATCACCGTCCGCTGCCGATACGCCAAGGTGACAGTTATGGGAAGTAAATAAAAAACATAATAGAAGTCTTGGTCCTGGATGGAGTGGAATAAATAAAGAATGGTTCTCAGCGTTTGTGTGTCCAGTATTGCAGGATTTTCAGTGTGTGTACAGTAGAGAGGTTTACATTTACATTTAGTCATTTAGCAGACGCTCTTATCCAGAGCGACTTACAGTAAGTACAGGGACATTCCCCCCGAAGCAAGTAGGGTGAAGTGCCTTGCCCAAGGACACAACGTCATTTGTGTCACGGCACGGCTAGGAATCGAACTGGCAACCTTCAGATTACTAGCCCGACTCCCTCACCGCTCAGCCATCTGACTCCCGTCATGGTTCCTATAGGCATGCGCCCATGTGCCTCCACTGTCTCAAGATGGGGTTTTATTCTCCAAAATAGACTTAAAATAACCGTTCTGTAAACACTGCCTGTCCATTTCCTTATGTACCTCATCCTGTGGCTGTCCTCCCACTCACACACGCACACAAACACACACCTCATCAAACCCATGATGTACCTTGACAAACAACAAATCACAAATGGATTCAACCCATTATTTGTTCTGGTGTGTTGAATTTACCGGTCACATTGATATCTTTCCAGTAGGTGTTTCAAGTGCTGGAAGGAAAATCTACTTTGCGTAAAATAGGATATCAAGGTGGGAGTGGTGTTCAAATAAATCAAGGATAACATGAAGCTGCTCGAGTGCTATTTGGCCTGTCTCTCCCTAACACACACACACACACACACATCTATTTATAGGCACACATTGCATAAGCCTTTTTTTATGACAACAGGGTGTTCTCACTTAGTATCACACAGAGTCAGCCTGTAACTGACCAGATTATTTTTACTCCTGTATGACACACACACACATTACACCTCCTTTTATTCTTCGCAAACCATCAGAGGCCCAACGGGCCCTTCAGGTTTCTTAAAATGTTGACAGGAAATGCTATTTTTGACCATCTGCTCTAAAAAGGAGGGCATTTGTGAGTCAGAGCCACCATGGCATTGGACTGTGTGGTGCTTAGTGTGAGGAGCCTGGCATGAGGTGTGTGGACCTCGTAAAGTAGACCCCTGGCTGGGGAGCGCGCATATAGCTGCACACCAGTCATGGATGTACATGCGTAAGATGCAGCAACTTTGGGTCAAGATGGAACATAGGAGGGGGGATAGCACTCCTGGGCTAGACTGTAAGGATCAATATCTTCTGAAGCAGAGGTTTGAAATGTCTCAACAATATAAAGTCTGTCTCTCATCAGACCTTTTTCCCCTTCCCTTCTTTCCCCTTTTTTCCCTAAATTGTTTTGGGGGCAAGGTAAGAATGTGAAACTTAATCTGAGCTGTGCAGTGTGTTTGTGTGTGTGTGTGTGTGCGGGGGGGGGGGGGGGGGGGGGGCTCATGTGTTACCACTTGACATTGTTGCTTAGCTTAGTGTCCTGTCTCAGTTTGGTCAAGTTTCATTACTTGGTTCAAGACCAGTTGGGTTTCTGAACCTTTTCAAACATGTGCAGAGCCATGCAGACTGGCCTCTCTTCACTGGCTTCCATTTAGATGCAGAATGGATTTTAAAGTTGTAATAATTGGTTTTCAAGCATTGCATCTATTAGCACCACTTGACCTCTTGAGCTTCCCAGCCTACAAAACACATCAATGTCTCTTGATCCTCAAACCAGATGCTTTTGTATCCTCCAGTATCTAGATTAAAGTACAGTAGGGTGGTCATGCGTTTTCTGTTGCTACCCCAAGGCTATGGAAGCTAGCTTTTTTTCTGTGTCCGGTCTTCCCCTAGCCCCTACGACGTCATAGTCGTCCTGTCAGGTTATAAGCTATGCCCTCTGTATTTGGGTTGTGTGTACATTTTGTCTTATGTGTGTCATGTTCTTTGTACTTATTTCTGCTTCTTTTCTACTGTTACAGCACTTTGGTTGACACTAGTGTTTAAACGTGCTATATAAATAAACAGCATTGATTGATTAATTTCTCACCCACTGACGCTTGTCCTCAGCACATTTTCACAATAAGCCAAGGCATCTATCCCTAGAACGTGGTTGCATTGCTCAAACACTTAGCTGCTGCCTGTTTATGAGAATCACCACACACAATTTGGTTTGTGGTTACAGTCTACTGGCTATGATTTTTGATTGCACTCCTAGATTTCGGGGCACAACTAAAATGAACCCAATTCAGGTAGCTTCTGCTTATAATGTTTTGCCACTTGCCAAAAGGCTAAGCTGCTGTGTTGGCATTGACACAGGCTGATCTTGATCGACAAACTGAGAAAGTGTATTACTAGAGACTGCACAGTACAGCTCCTTTGTGAAGCAGACACTCCAGACAGTCACTGGGAGGAGAGAGGTGGAGATCACCTGAGCTGTAATTATATTTATGTTAGGTTCCTTTCAGTCTGTCACTGTAAATGTGGCTTGTCTCACTGTAAATCATTACTGGGGAACAAAGCCTTGTTACTGGACTTAAAGGAGGGAGAAAGGAGTACTGTACCTATGAGAACTAATTTTGACACGCTGTTAGCTGTCCACATTTTGGGGGTCCTTTTTCTCGGGAGGGAATATCTTAACCTCAGTTGCAATTGCTGTGAAGGGTTATCCTTCAGCAACTTTCGCAGAGTGAAAGATTTCCTCAAGATGCATGTTGAATAGTTGGTTCTTAGTTGCTTTTTTGTTTGTTTTATTAACGCTCTGTTATTTGCGGAAACCAACATCTTGTATTGAGTTGGCTCACCGCTGGTTATTATTTTTTAGTTGTTTCTCACTGTCAGACCTTTCTTCTACTATGACTAATGCTAATTAAACTGTTGGTGTGTTGTTGTTACATAGTACATAAATGTAATACAAGGTGTTTGTTTGAATGACGTTTATGGGCTTAATTTGGTTAAATAAAAGGACCTTTTGAATTGGACCTGTGGTTCACGGCTCCATTTGTATGCACATTTGGTCTAGTCTCTTGCAGGGTGGTTTTACAGAATCACTTCTTTTAGATACCTGGAGACTGGATGTTTATTAATATTCAATAGCCAAGTGCTCTAACTATGGTTTAAGCATAGCGTGGGGTAAGAAGGAAGTATATTGTTTGTGCATTTTGTTGCTGATATAAATATGTAGCAATATAAATACAAACAGTCCACAGAGGAAAAATAATGAGCGAGATTTATCAAAGTAGTTGGTAATTATAATGATGTGTGGTTCTGCTTGCTGATGACTAAGAAACTCCTTTAATCTCACTGGGATGAATGTCTTACATCAGTATGCATTTTCACACTGTACCATATGTGCCCTTAGAAAAGAGAGAGATTCGAGAATCCATGAATTATGACATCAGAATGTGGTAGTAGTTCTACTTTCTTGCTCTCTTGTGGTTTCTTCTTTGTTAATATTTAGCTCCTGTCAGTTAATATAAAAGGTTTCCCACTTTCTCCATAGCTTGGAAAGAGAAAGAGCAAGAGAAAGAGAGAGAGGGAGAGAGAACTACTTTACGGGTGAAAGACCTTGCACATGAATATTTATTGGTTGCATTTTAACCAGTGTCATAAAATCCAAAAGGATATAGACAAGTAGAAAGTAGTGAGTGAAGAGTGTGCAAAAGAGACTACATTGTTTCTCTATAACCATATTACAAGCCTAAAAGTTTTAGCAGTCTGCTCTGGCCAAACGATGAATCAAATATGTGGATTGTGTCAGACTAATTTAATGCCCGGGCCAGGTAAAATACGTGTCCTGGCCTGTTTTTGCCAAGTAAGCAGCGTGTACGACCGCATGCGAAAAAGTCTGGGATGTACAAGGCTAAATTGAAAATGTTTCATTTTGACACTTCTTCAATGCACTCAGCAAAATGGATTTGATACACTTAATCCATTTGGCAAATTGACCAGAATCTGAATGGCAGGATGTATTCAAAACGCATCAATTTTAGTTAATGAAGTTCTAGCCAAAAGAATGCTGTGCATGTGCGATGTACAACCCTAAAACTTCTACGGTACTCATCAACTCTACTATACTCTCATTTTGTATGTACAATGTAGTGAACTACAATGTCTGGTAGGCTATGTTAGCATATTATCTCAGAAAAAATCAGTACATTGTTTTATGTGATTTCCAGATTAGTTTGATCCTGTCTGGAAATCTGAAGCAAGTAATTCTTTATTTGCAAGTCTAGGAATGGATAACCAACTGTGTAATGTAAAGCCTAGCATTTGTTGTACAATTAGCCCCAGCAATTTCCTGTATGTAAGCTTTACTTCACATTCCCGAGGTAGTCATTTGTCATCCAATATTGAATTGAGTTAAATGGACACATAAAATTCAATCACTTAACATAACTTGACTATCATGTACAATATTACTTTGCAGAAAAGGTCAGCCAGCAATGGATCTAGTCCCAGAATCTGGTAGCGTACCAGAGATAATTCACTGTCTTTTTATGATTCTGAGTTCATTTGTCAGCCAAGGAAATTATAAGCTTGCGGGTCAGCCACGTGTGACTTGAAGACAGAACAAAAAATAACTAAACACGTTGAAAAATCAGTTTCCATTAATCGTTTGCAAAGTGCAGATGTGGATTAATGTCCAGTTCTGGATACAGTACAATACATGGGTGGCCCTCAAGGGAAACACAATAAAAGGCTTCCAATGAAAGGTCCAAAGTGCAGTTGTCCTCTCTGCAAGCCAACAATGGAGTGCTTGTGCAAACGGAGCCATCGGACGAACTGGCATGCCTGGCAGACCAGATTATCGGGAGGCTGAGTGCAGTGAGCGGGCTTGGTGTGTGTGATTGTGGGGGATGCAGCAGGAGGAGGGTGGTGTGTGCCCTGTGCGTGCGTGTGGCTTCTCATGAGCTTCGTGATTGGTAGTAGTGGCACACAACCCTCTCGATTCATTACGCAGCCAGGCGGTGGCTTTGGGGGGGAGTGGGGGGGGTTGTGGATGGTTGTGGGGTTGATGTCACACAAGGGCCCCCTGGGACAGCCGAGCTGCAGCTGGGTAGGGAATGGCCCACAGTCTGCCCAGGGCCCCTTTGTGCATGTAATACATCAACGCAGTGTGTGTGAGAGTGTGTGTGCGTATCCAGGGAGCATCCTGCTCACCACATTAGTACCTTTCCCGGGCCATCAATGTGCAGATGTTAACTGGTCTCACATGGTCAGGTCATGTAGATGGGAGAGGTGAGAACAATCAGTGTGACAATCTTGACAGGGTCCTCTGTAATGCCTTCTCCCCTCATTCTCTAAATGTGCTTTGTCCCTAAAACCCAACACCCAAAAAGTTATTTCTTCACATTGCATAACATAGGACATGAGAGCGACAGTGATTGGACAAGTTTAGACTGTTTATTGTTGGGGTTTGCGTGTTGTATACACAAGGAGTTTACTCAGTTGTAAGGTAGTCCATAGTGCTTTTACTGCCTTTTCCTTTGGAACAGAGAAATTAATTAATTAATTGTCACGGTGCTTAAGACCTTAAATGTGACTCTCTTAGTAGGCAAACATTTTGAGAGCAACCATTTTGATACCAGTAGTTCAACTAAGGTAACAAAGGAGGAACGAGTTTCACTAAGAATGTAAATGTCAGCACACAAGTTTTGAATTATAGTGCTATTTTACTGCATACACTCCAAAGTAGAACCTGTATTTGTTTTACATTGAAATTACACTCTAAATTTCCATATCCGTTTCTGTGTTTACCTATTTTCATGTCTAATACATTTCTCTTATGATCGGTGGACTTATCTACAAGGTTTGTTGCCGCCCACAAACAACTGACATATTTGTTCTGCTTCTTCACCTTGTGGGCTTTGAGAACTAAAGGTGCCAAAGGTTGATGTTAAACATGTCAAGTGCTATCTGCCTCATTTACTTGGTTACTGAATATTCATGGCCCCCTGATCTCCCTCTCACTGGTGTCAGACACCAGCCAGCCGTACAAACCCACAGCAGTACAGGCAGTAGAGAAGCAACCAGAGAAGCTTCAAAATGTGTTGGCTTGTTTGCATAAAAACGGCTTGAAGTTTTCCCCCCTGTCCGCGAGCCTTCTTTGTGTACGCACAGCATTTTTGCTTGTTTTGTCCGTTTCAGGTTTCAGGTTGTCATTTCCGCAACTGTGATGATTGTTTCCTGTGCCGATTTTGTGAGGCGAGTGTGAGGATAGGGTCCAGGCGGCTGCCTTCTTTCACTCTCGTGCCTCTCTTTCCAGTCAGGACAGGCACCGTGCCAGTGGATAGGGGGTGGCAGGGGGGTTATAGGAAAAGAAAGGTAGGGGGCAACCCCCTGCAGTTGCCCGTTTACTCCCACGGACATCTTCAGGATACACTCTGACCCCCCAGGAGATCTTCCTCTCCCTCTTTTCCTCTCGTGCGTCTTCTTCCAGGGAACCCACACCGAATTCTTTGTGCATTACGAGAGTCCTCGGGAGGTAACAGTTGCCTGCTTGGCCGTGTCCAGACTGGTGTGACTGGAGTTTGGCTGCATCGCCGAGCTGTGATGCGGGTCTAAACTCACTTAACACAGCAGCAAAGATTGCTGTGCATTGCGGTGCTCTCATGAAATGTTTCCTCTTTAAAAGCAGACACGAGAGGTGCAGTGCTAACCAGGGTTGCACAAATCCGGATTAAATGGGTCTTTCCTATGTACCGGCTTTTAGACACTGTCATGTCTAATGCAGATCAATAGCAGTTTTTTTTACAATGAGATCATAAATTGATCATGCATCTGCTATGATTTTGTTACAATAGCAAGGGACCCCCAAATCAACCCTCCTCCTACTGGATAGATCTTCGTAGGTGATTTTGGCTGCCTTGGAGGGGATTTAAGCGTTGTCGGATATTGTGGGTGCCAACACGTTGATTAGTATTGATTGGAGGATGAAATGGCCCTCTTGAATAGATGCTGGATCAAATAATCCTCTTCTTTTCGTCTCCCAAATCTACGGCGAGGATCATCAGATGATCCTATTGAAGGCTATGCGGATATACACCAAAACACGCAGGAGCAATTCCCTCTGAGGGAAGGTTACTCTGCCCTCTGTGTTTTCACCTCGGAGAGATTTCAAGACAGCTGACCTACCAAGTCACTCTTGCAAGCACATCTAAGGGCTGGAGCTGGGGCTGGGGCTGGGTTGGAGAAGGAAGGGGGAAGGGGGTCGTCCTTTCCCTTTATAGACGGGTGTTACACCTGTGGGTTTGTATAGAAACAGATCTTTTCCCAGACAAATCCAGGAATTTGCTGGAGCTCCCCCCCCCCCCCCCCCCCCCCCCCCCCCATGGTGCCT
The DNA here is from genome assembly GCF_038355195.1 of Osmerus mordax. Lineage (NCBI taxonomy): Eukaryota > Metazoa > Chordata > Actinopteri > Osmeriformes > Osmeridae > Osmerus > Osmerus mordax. The sequence goes on along the minus strand of NC_090059.1, from coordinate 6,113,013 downwards.
GGATGACACGGTCCACTGTGTAGCTGCCGGGTGGCTTTCGGGGTGGGCAGCTCGAGTGTAAGGATGAAATGGAAAGGTTCCAGTGCAGTGAACACTCGCACGCAGAAGGTAATTGGAGATTGCTACCGAAGGACTCTGCACAAAATGCTTTCAATTCCACTCTGGAGAAAGACCACAAAGTTTGATTATGCTTGCTGTCTGCTAAAGGCCCACTGTGGTGCAGCCGAAATGGAAGCTTGTTCAGAAACTTAGCGGGGCAGAAATTAGTATTATGTTGGGACATAATTATTTGTTTTTCTATCTAAGAAGTGTCATTATTATTTCAGGAGTGTGAACAACACAGGAATCAAAGGTATCCTTCTGAAACTCAAGACACCTAGTTCTTGATTCATGAGAACAGAATGTGAATCCTTCTTTGGTTTAGGTATAGCTTGGAATCCCCATATTAGCATTAGACGGTTCATCGTTTTGGGGTGCATACGTTTGAGAAACGCATGAACTCATCAAATAAAAGTCTGTTCTCCTTCTCACACCAAGTGTGACTGGATATGGGAGGATTAGAGTGTTTTCAATGGAAACCGCATCAATGATTGATAAGAGAAGTACAGAAGTCCTGCACCGAAGACATCAATAATTCAGCATCCTCTATGTGTTTTTATTGTGGCAGCAGAGAGACCAGAGATTTTATCACCTCATGAACTCAACTCATAAGCTCTTGCAAAAGGAATGCAAGGTCAAGCTGGATTTCATGTTTAATTTAAATTAATACAAGGTTAGCTAATGGCACAGCACAACATAACTTTTCTTTTCACCCATTTGGAGACCCAATCTGTGGGTCCTCAATCAATATCCTATTTGTATTGTTGTTTATCTCTTTGTATTCTTTTGGCTGTAGTGTAGTTTTATGCTGAGCTTGTGCATTTCATCACAAGCCACTTGGTTGGCTAGTTTCCCTTGACAAGGGTGTGCTCATATGACTTGTTTGATTGTTCACCCTTGAGTCATAAATGGTGGAGGTGCCAAAGCACATAAAAGATGGGGAGGAAGAGGAAAAAGGAGGAGTGTTAGATTTTTTGGCAGTATTGTTTCTCTGCAAAGCCTTTTCCTCCTGTCTGCGGAGTGGATCCTGTTCCTGCAGTGGGCTGTCAGGCTCCATGTCATCCTGCCTTTGTTTAGGGCCAGAAATCAGCCCAGACAGCCATTGTTCTACACCCAGACCCTCAGCTCTGGCTTGTTCTGTCCTATATCTCCGCAATGTCAACTTTGCAAAATTGTGTGTCACCGCTTGCCATCCATCAGCAGGTGACTTGTCCGATAAGACACCATGCATTCTTCTTTCGGCTGCCATGGGTTTCCCCAGTGCTCTCCACTCGATGCTACGCTTTTGTGGTTTACAAAGCACAATGACAATGAATAACCAAACCAACGTAAGGAGTTTGGGCCTCTTATCTGAATGAAGGATTGAAGGGTGCGTGCAGAAGACAGGTTACTTGGGAGCTTATATCCCTGGTGCACACAGAACCACGGCAATAGAGGAAGACATGACTCAAAGTGGATCAAAGTGATTTGGCCTGGCCCTGTCCAAACAGTGCGCCACGTTGACACACTTGTTGTCCCAAGCTCCATCGTTTGTGGAGGAGGCTTTGGACTTGTGATAAAGAGCTGTCTCCTTTATGAGAGCTGCAAAGACTGTCGTGGCATTTCTTTGTCTTTTTTTTCAAACATTGTTTGTCTGCTTCACTAGGGAACTGATGGGAGCTGAAGACAACAGGAGGTAGCCTGCTTTACTCAGTAGTTTGTCTGCACAGTTGGAGGGAAGCATAGAGTGCTGTAAGTGCTCTCAGTTGGCGTTAGGGCTGGGGAGTTAAGGCCTTAAATCAGGCTGCGAATTACGGGGGGGGGGGGGGTTGGGCCGGTCTGACCACCCTAATTAAGACTTGGACCCCCCCAAAAGAGGTAAAAACAACAAGTTTAGAGCCGTAGAGTTGTAGGTACTTGTACCTACCTACTCACCGCAGTCAATCAATGGCTTCTACTTACGTATCATTTCGGACTGCAGTGCGTGGTGGTTGCCTGTCGTAGCATAACAATTATTTTTTATATATCATATGAATTTATTGGGGGGGAGATTTTGAGCATATTTGAATATTGGGGGGGGGGTCCTCCCCAATGTATATTGCGTTTCCGGCCTTAGTCCACCTCTAGTTGGCATCCACATGTTCTCTGTTGTCTTCAGCCCAAGAAGATCTGTATGCCTCACTAAATGGCTGCCCAGAACGTTCCCTCCGTCAGCAACAGTAACTAACCTTTAGTTTAAACCGTCAAAAAGCTATTTTCCCAGGAAGAAGGCTACTCCTACACCACACTCCTCACCAAGGCGCCGTAGTGTAATCATTAAATGATTCACATTAAGTTTGAGGAATGATTGCTATTGCAGTAAATCACTCAATTATTATGCAGAGCTTATTAAATGTCGACAGGAAAAAAAGGAGACCGCTCGATGCCCCTAACTTGCTCCTCTAGAAGAACTACAGCACAGTACAATGCAGCACATTTATTTGTTCTCTCAATACCCAATACTGACAATGCAGCCATTATTACCGCAGTTCTCTCTTTCATGGGGGCACATCCCCATTATTTAAGCCCCCTGCCAAGGAGCAATTTAAACTTAATCATCTAAAATTAATTGAATCCTTAATTTGTCCTTGATTGATGCCGGCTGGATATGAACATATGGCACCGATGGCTCTAATGACCTCCACGTACAGAAGTTTTGCCTCAATAAGCCACCAGACATTTGTCCGCTAGCGTCGGTTTACTCCAACGGGTGGAGAGTGGCCGATGCTGAGATTCACCTGCGTGCGATCAGAAGCGGGCTAGACTGTCTCCTCTTGAGTTGGATGACCGTGGCGGCCATTAAGACTAATGGCGGGCAGGCGTTGATTAGCACAGGTAGCCGGATTTGTGGAACCGAGCGTCCCAGCGCGAGGAGATTATTTCCACTTGTATGTTTTTCTGCTAATGCGTTTCATTTTGATCCTGTCCTGTCTTGTGACACCGGAGGAAAACTCACAGAGTGGGCGAGGGATTTAGAAGAGATGGGGTGGGAAAAGGGGTGACTTGGCTGAAATATCTACAGGTCCTGGCCCTGTACAGGGTGAAGGCATTGTGAATGTTTGGACCAACACCAAGACAACAGAATGTGCATGTGTGTGTGGGGTCTCAGATGGCACAAATGACGTGAACAGTATGAACGTGATTGCTTTTTGTATTGTCGACTGCGTAGATCTTTTACCCCCCCTTAATGGCTTTTCAAATAAACAATTGATCACGGTTAGATTGAGTCCATCCCTCATTGTCACATCATTACAACTTTCTCCCCCACCCATATCTCTTTCTCTCTCACACCTCCCCCCCCCGACCTGTCTCTACCCCCACCCCATCCCCACCTCTCTCCCTAAGACCACGTCAATGGGGAAGACCAGGAAGAATCTCAAACGGCTCCATGACCACATGGCTGGTGTTAGCCGATTTGCTGGAGATCACTGGAGGATGCTTTAGGAGTACTTGTGCCCCCCCCACCCTTCCCCTCATCCCCCAACCACTCTTCTCCCTCTCTCTTAAGAGGGCGCTACTAATGCATTGTAATGGTTGACCATTATTTACGCAGGGGATAAACAAAGAGAAGTGTGGAATTGATGGAGTAATCCACTTGCGGAGTCATTAGGCATTGAGACGAAGAGGCTTGCTCGTGGAGCAGGGATTGAGGAGTGTGTTGTGTTGTGTGTGTGCATTTGTGTGTCTTCTTGTGTAAGTCTCTGTGTGTGTGGTTGTGTAGATGTGTATGTGTGTTTGTGTAATCAAGTGTGTGTGTGGCTGGTCCTTCTTCTGCCTCTCGAGCAAGAGAAGGAGGTAATGAAAATGCGACTCATTAAGACACCTCAGTCTGCCGCACCGAAGATCATGAGCAATTGCTAATTGATTGTCGTTAGAGCTTGGCGATGAGACGCTCTGCCTATTTGCTCATTTGTTATAAAGGGCTTTGTTTTCGAGCCTCCTTCACATCATTATTAATGTAGTTTTTTCTCTCTCTCAGTTGCCTTGAGAGTCCTCAGGAACCAGGCATTTGCCTGACATCATAACGGGCTACTAGTAGGAACATGGACAATAGTTATGTGACTATCTTGTTTAGAATTGCAGTGTTGTAAGAAATTGTAGACACGGTATCACTTGGTTATAATGATGGTCATGGAGTATGCGCTCATCGGTAAAACACACTTGCCAATGACCCATCGATTTTGGGTGAAATATGCAGGGTGCAGGGTACAGCCATAATGGACTATGTTGGAGCTGGTGCATTCATCGGGTCTCGAGTGCAGGTTCTATGTGATTCACCGCTGTCAGACAGTGGAAATCCCATTTCAGTGCCCCTTGGATCACCAGATCATATTCGTCTTTCCTCTCTCATCGTTCTCTCTTTCCTCCCTTCATTCCTCGATATATATGTCCGCTCCCCTCCCTCTCTCCAGATTTCTCCTTCCTTTTCTTTCTTTCTTTTTCTCATTTTCATGAGATCGAAGGACAGAGAGGACGAGGGCTAAGATCAAGAAAGGGGTAGAGAATGCAAATGTGGGTTCTTAGCACTTCCTTGTGACAGATCAAGGCTCATTACGTCCACCTCGCCATTGTAATCAGGATGAGCACACCCTCGCCGTATTTCTCATTACATTATGGAGACTCACCTCTAATAAAGCCACCCACCACCCACCCCCCCTGAATTTAGGAAGGAGGCTGGAGAGCCCTGGCCTTAGACATCCATTTTTCAACTGATCAGGCAGTTGGGAAAGACTTGCATGCATCTACTGTATTGTTTGCGGCCACATTTTATAGATTTGCTGCAAATGCAGAGCTCACCTCTGTCTCTGTCTATCTCAAGGGATTCACCACGGCACTACCCCCCTCTCTCTCTGTAATAGTAGCGGAAACAAAGGAACAAGAGCAGAGCACCTCTTTAATGCTGCTGTTGCTCCTACCTTTTGTGACTTTTGTCTGTCTGGATAGAAAAATACAGGAGTTCACATCATTCATGGAAAATAAATCTTGAAGATTATGTTTCAGATGAAAGAGAAAAAAATATTTAAGGATAATTCATATAAATACGTGTTAGATCAGGTAAAATTCTTGTTTGCTGCCCTTGGATTGAAATGGTGAAAAATAAATGAGTTGAAATGAGTAATGTTAGGGGTTGAAGGAATGTTAGAGGTTAAAGTCTTTGATATCACGTTTGGGAGGTGTGGACAGCATCAAGCAAATTACCTGAAATTGCAAGTTAAAGACACAATTTGTAGCTGGTTTGATAATGGTCCTGTGTGTGTGTGTGTGTGTGTGTGTGTGTGTGTGTGTGTGTGTGTGTGTGTGTGTGTGTGTGTGTGTGTGTGTGTGTGTGTGTAGGTGGATGGATGGGTGCATCTGCATGTAAGGACCAGCAAATAATTACTGGAATGGTTGCTAGAGCTAACTAACGCCTGCATGTGCGCTAATCACTAGAGATGGAGAAATGCAGCAGTGCTAACTACGGTAAGACTATACGTCCCTCTCTCCATGTACCAGGCTTTAATCATTATCCCTGAAAATAATCACTCTAAAATGCAGATTAGCGAGGAACATGCACTAATTCACAGAAAAAAATAACTTGTTTATGATGATGCCCCGCCATCAAATCTGGAACGGTTCCTACAGTAAATGCAACATATGGAAACTGCTAGAGACTTGTTGCTTGTGTTTTGGGGTTGGGGGGTTAGGGGACTCTTGCGGTTCTCTCGTGCTCCACCAAGGTTAAAGAGGAGACTATTGTGACAAGAGCTGATTACAGCAGTCACGGCAGGGTCCCTTAAGCGGGAGAGCTTGCCGTTCGTTTACGAACGCCTCATCTTTTCAACCTAACTCAGTGAAAAGACTCCACCCTCTAGGCCTCCTTTTATTCAGGACCCTAACACATCCCCCTACCTTCAGTCTGCCTTCTCCCGCTCCCCCTCCCAAAAAACTTCCAAAGGACACTGGCTTTCCTACTTTTGTTGTTGTCTCAATTGTTTTATTTTGTCCCTCTCTCCAATAGTTGGTTGATCTTCTATTAGTTCCTGTGAGTGTTGGAGTTTTGGAAACCTAAAATGTGTATCATGGCTCATCTGGCATGTGAGGGAACCGGTCTGCTGTTTTAAGGGGCGTGGTTATGATACACAGAGAGCTGCTGTGGAGGTAATTGAAAAGTCAGTGTTTCTTGTAGTTGCTATTTAGGTCCTTCACTAAGATCACAATAATATGATTATTTGTTATTAGGGTGTGCTTTGCCTTCGGCAAGGGCACAACCTTTGTTCTCTCACATATATATTATTATTATTTTTATTTCTTTTTGCCCCCCTAAAACTCAGTCAATATTTGGCCACAAGCAAAGAGGCCTGGGTGATAACTATTTACTAATTTTACTTTGTGATATGACACACAATTGTGACGTGTAATGTACAATATAAGCTGATATTATTAAGGAAGTACATCTACTTTCGGAAACAGTAGTCTACTATTTCACTGAAGTATTAGCATCATGACATTAGCCTCTGTTGCCCGGGCAACACATACTACAGTGGTCTATGATGCATCTGTTTTCAATCGTTAAAATAAACATTCCTCACAAATACATTTTCTTTGTAGGATTTATTATGACATTACATTACAAGTAAACGATTTGTGGGTGAAATTATCATTACCTGTGGTTTCAAACCAGTGTTGCTCACTGCAAGTCTGTAGCCTACGCGAGACACTACAAAAACACTAACCTTAACTTCATTGCCACAGCCTAAACTTTGTCAATCTGTTCATGAAAATAATTAATTTCAGGCTAAACCGTACAACGGAACGTTAAATCAAATTCAACCAACGCAATCGCTACCAAGACGAACACAGCAGTAGTCTACTGTACTGTACAATTTACCGGGGCAGCTTCTCCACACAGGGCTATATCGCACTTGGCGTTGTTACTGACAATGATCGCTACCAGTGAGCTTTTTATGAAAGCGATTTTCCACTAAATAAATGTCAAGCTTATTTACGTTTTTGGGGGCATATTTTCAATTAGCAGATGGTACTGTTTGAATCGCGATTCCATCTTCTACTGCCGGTAACGTCGTAGAATAATCTTCAAAGGGGGTTCTTTATTCATGAATGAATGCAATACGAGTAGGCTAAATGCCTTAAAATATCACGAGAAGGGAAAAACTTAAAAGGACGTTTAAGTCATAGAGATTAGGTAAATTTTTACACCGGTCTGCCAAATGTATTCGTTTTGATTCAACGATGAGGCTGCCTCTTGCAGGGGAAATGAGAAGACATCTATTTCATTCTACACTTCACTCGTATTTTCAGTTGTAAATGAGCAGCAAAAAAATTCTTTTAAATCTATGTAATCTTTATAAATAACAAGTATGCATTTTTATATAAAATATACAGAAATATCAGTTGTAAAAATGTCATCCAAAAACGGACCCCTGTGCAACCGACGCAAGCAAGCACACCCCACAATTTCCCCAGAAATTGTACCCTCTCTAGTTTTTTATTGTCATCCCTCTCTTTATCCCAATAATGAGATAATTTGGGAATCAGGCAGAAGCTTTTTTTCATTGTTCCTTTTGTACTGGCCAGTGGCAAGTTCAACAGTAATTTCTGCAGGTAAAAATGTTGTACTCAAGTTTGTATTGACAAGGATACAGGCCACAGACCACATACTGAGGTATCCACCACCTTTATATGCAATTCATACCATGAGGACTATTTCTTTGTACACTTGTGGATGCAAATAACTCACAACACCTGCAGCACTTGCTGTTCCATTTTAATAGCCCCTAATGTTTATTTTTTTTTATCTGCATTCACCTACAAAAACATACTGTAATTAAAAATGTAAATGCAAATGTTGTCCGGGGGGATCAATAGTCAGGGAGTTCTAGCTGGCTGGCTGAGAGATGTTTAGTGCAGTTCCCTTTCTCCGAGCTCCGAGAGATGCTGCCAGGTGATCTTACTCCCTGTGTTTCTGTGGGGGTGAGGGAAAGATAGGTGGGGATGGGGGGGTGTCATTGTCCAGCCTCTGCTGGTGGCATCCGTTCAAGCCAGCAGGCTTCGTGATGCAGCCAGGAAGCTGTCGGAAGAAGGCCATTTTCCACAGGACAGCCGTTTGTCACACGGGGGGGATCCCTGTGTTGGTGGGTCTGGGTGGGGGAACGGTGGGGGCGAGGTGTGTGTGTGTGTGGGGGGGGGGGGGGGGCAGTGTGGGTTGACTGAATAGGATGACAATGTCTGGAGGTTGATTCCACAAGGACCCAATTAAACCTTGGAGGGCCTTACGTGAAAGAATAATAACAATGATTAATGCTCCTCTGGTGCTGTCTGAGACATGTTTTATTGTTTTGGGCTGTCTTTTCACGATTTACGCCAGGACCTTTTTCTGCCATATCAGGATGATTCAGAGGCATCACCATGTATAACTTTCTCAGGGAGGTTGCTGTTATCTTATGATCATTCTGATGTTCTGGCCTTGCATGGGCGACTTCAAACCGTTTTCTGCCTGCCAAAAACAGTGTGTGATTAGAGGAATATGGGTATTGATGTTTATCTGCTTGTGTATAGGCTTGTATATGTGTGTGGGGATTGGGTAATAAAAGTACACTCCATTTGAAAAGTCTGGAAGAAATCTACAGTGTTATTCAAGTAAAGGAACAATTAATAATAGCCATTTTATGTATTGTACTGTTAAACCTATTAGGTGTTTAAAGCATTGATTTCTTACAGTATTAATTATCTTGAGACAGTATTTCATTGTGTAAAGGATCTCCTGTCAACATCTAAACATAGCTTAACATTTTTTCTCATATCTCTAACTCTTTAATGAGAACATCCCTCTGTATTATGTATTTGCGGTTAGCAAGCAGTTTATCAATTACTGCTTGTGGTTTCATTCTGTCAGTCATTTATTTCTGGGTGTTTGAGGCCCTGCTCTCCAGACTACAGCCCTGTGTTATTGTACTTAAACAAATCAATTCTGTTGCAGCTGGGGTTTTTTCATCCCCATCATTATGAACTGTTTGCAGTGCAGAGTGTATTGATTTTTTTTCACAGCTCTGAAAAAGCAGTTGATGAACCCCACTGGGGTGTCTTGGAGAAAAGCTGGTCAAAGAAATAAATAAAATACATTTAAAAAAAGAGTCACCTAGCATCAAACCTCCCGCCACCTTTTATCTCACCCTCCCTCCCCTAACCCATTGAGCCTCCAGTACTCCTCCACTTTCTCCAGAATGCAGCAATTCCGACCAAAGAGAGAAATAATGCTTAAAAAAGAGGATAAAGAAAGTGTAGGGCACAAGGGACGGCTGTCTCCCACCAAATGTGAAATGATACCTTGGTGGTTAAACAGCGTTCATAGGCTGTATTAGCCCTGCGCTGTCAACCAAAGCATGAGCTCAAGAGAAAAATCCAGCCCAGAAGCCTTCTGGTCAGATTGGAATGGCTGGCATGCTGTGTGTCACTAACAGACTGTCTGATGAAAACGATACTCCTTAAATGAATACAGTCAGATAAGAGAGGGGGATAAAGGATGAAGGGGGAAAGGATAAAGGAGGTGAGTGGTGAGGAAGGATGACATTTCGCACACGTGCACACACACATAAACCTAGACTTACTGTAACACACAGCGGATGGTGGTTTTATCTGCCATGTTTTTTTTATCACCGCACTAATATTTCACCACCAATGAAGTAGGATCCTAGTGAACGGCTCTGGCCAGTATTGGTATTTGAGTGTCTTTTTATACTTTTTTCAGTGTTTTTAATGACCTCCACAATTTTGACAAGATTTTTTTTTATATTCTACAAGATTCAGACAAAGCGTATTGAAACACTTTCAGGCATTCTTGTCTAACTGAGTTGAATTGGTTTAACATACTCCTCACTATTAGTAGCACCCTTTTGAATTTAGTTTTTTGATGGCACAGCTGGCTAAAGCTGTGTTTCTAAAGTGTGATTGTTATGTGTGTAAGTCAGAGGACCCTGGTTTGAACCCCCGAGTGGGCAAGGGAGTGAGAGAAGTGATACTGACGAGTGATGCAATGACACCTGTTACAATAGCAATTACCACCACTTTGTCACAGAAACAAACGTTTTTGCATGGTAAACTCGTCCAAACATGATCTGACATTCTGACCATAAAAGGCAAGTTTTAAAGGCCTCACACATTAGATGATTTTCCATTCTAGCATTACATGTGTTGGATGAACTGGTTCTGTATGCTAATTATATGTATCACATAGGCTTACAGCACGTCACTTTGGAAAAGGTTGCCCTTACCTGATGTCGAGATCTATTGAAGGTTGAATATTGTTGGGCCGTATGTGGTCCTGTGCCATGCAAGCTAAGTGCTAAGCTATGGAGCAGGCCTCCCTTAATAGGCTTATCTGTCAATCTGGAGTGAGTCGTGGTGCTGCCATGAGTGTGCCCTGGAGCTGAACTTACTCCGCTGTGAATGTTCACAACGCTCCAGCCATCACGCGAAGTGTCACCCCTCTCTTCTGATTTGTCCTCAATGCCAATGGAGTGTGAAGGGGCTTATCCTGCAGTCAGGAAATGTATCACGTTAAGCTGCATGGCATGGAAGCCTGTATACAATGAACTGAAATAATGACTCTGCATTTGACTCTTTGCGATATCTGTTGTGTCCAGTGAAATGGGTTAATTGCAAAATGAATCGACTATTTTTTATGAATTTTTTGCCTTTTAAAGCATTTATAATAACATTTAATTTCATGTGCATCTCGTCTCTGTGTTGTAGGGGGCGGCAGGCTCGACCAGCAGACCGTGGGCTGGTTCTCATCCTGACATGTGAATGGGCGGGGGGCCTCGCGTGGCACAGGAAACCAGGCTTGCAGTGATCACAGGTGGGTGACATTCATCCATTGCAACTATGTGACAAAATCCCACCCTCCCCCCTTCCATTTAAGGCCTCCTCAGAAGTCTCCTCACTCAGTCATCTCCACCAAGACTGCCTTGCTACAAAATGTCATGAATTGCTTTGGGTGGGAGAGGAGACAACAGATCAGGCGCGTCACTGGAAATAGATATCCGCTTGTCAGTGGATGGTTCTCAATGCAGTTACAGTATGTTTGGTCTGACAGGCTCTGCCTGTACAGAGCCAAGTTGTGTGGATTCAAAATGTCCGCCATAGCAGAACTGCTAGAACCTGAGTGCAGGGCATGGCTGGATATGGCCTTGTGCTGCTTTCTGTGGCTCTCCCAGCCCATCTTGGGGTTCCACCAATACATGCACACCTGCACAGAGGGTTCATGGCCTCCTGCAAAAAAATGGAAAAAACACAACACCACATACCTGCCATGAGGTCATCCTTCTGTGTACACTTAACATGTAGTTCACTGTCATATATGTAGCTTTACCAATAGAGTGCCATGGCGGGAAGGGCTAGTATACAGTCGGCTCCGCTGTATTATACAATAGTTATATTACGGCTTAGGAATTATAATGTGCGGTGCCTGGTGCACACACCCCAGACACTGAGAAGTACGGCGACCGGATGAACATCTGTCTCACATAGCGGAGTGGGATAAACCCCAGCGATTAGCAAGTGGAAATGTTAGAGGAGGCAGGCCGACAGGCAGGCACAGGCACGGGGTATATGACATGAGTGACATGGTCTGTCACAGCTGCCTCTCTCTCAGTGGTCGACCGCCCCTGCGCCTTTCCTCAGCTGTGAATTGAAGGTTCGTTTCATGGAGGGAGAAACCTAACACAATGGATGGGTTGCTTTTAACCACACAAACAACAGTAGCAAAACATAGCAGAAACAAATATCAATTGGGGAAATGTAATCTTTGAGGTTATTGACTCAGTATCCAGACAAAGTGAGAGAATAAATATGTTAACTTATTTATATACAATACACATATCTTTATAGTTCTGTCATTGGGAGTTCTCTCTTGAAAGACAATGCTATTCTTTAGTCCTTTAGAGTTTTACTTGATTGTACTTTATCAGTGCATGCCCTAATAAATAATTGCTTTCTGCTGTGAAATGTTAGGGGCACAGACATTCAGTAAACCTCGCTAAAGGAAAAACTTTTTAAAAGAGCTACCTCCCCTTCCTGTCAGTGGTTTCTTTTTCTCTCTCTCTGTTCTGTTCTGAGATCTGGTATTGATAAGAGAGCAGGCTGCTTGTTACTGAACAGGAAGGAGAGGGCCTGGCTTAGGAACCCGTGCCTACACAAACACATGTCCACCTCCATAACACTAACCATTGAAAGAGGAAGGGAGAGGGAAAAATAGCGGGGAGGAAGGGATGGAGTGTAGAAGGTAGAGAAAGAATATTACTACTATTTTTGCCACAAGTACAATTCTCAGTATTACAAACTCATGCTCAATTCAGCTCTGCTTATGGGGCGTTTTTTCATAGGATGCTCGGGAAATACAAACCAGAAGCAGAATTAACAATCATCTGGCACTCCACGACATCTACTTAGACACACCTTGTTTGTGCGATTGACTTTATCAAGAGGAAGTACTTAGTTGTTCAAGTGTGGGCTACATCATCTGAATCACCTTTGGCTGTGACGAACAAGCTGTTGTAAAGATAAGCTTGATGGTTCTCTTGGTGGTTGTCTTATAGCTGCCACTGAGCTTTGACACTTAACCCTGGTAAGGATTCAGCACAGTCCCGCTGAGATAAAGATTTGTTGTCAATTTAGAGACGTGTGCGTGTGTTTGTGTGGAGCGAAAGAAGTTGCTGCTGGTGCACAACGGCACTTAATTACTCCCGATCACTTGAGATTATCTACTGCTGTAATCAAAAGAAAATGGCTTACCTATTATAAACAGTATGCTACGTTAAGATAAGCATGAGTGGATGCTAGTGCACATTCACACACAAACGACAGGCGATGATAGATTCTTGGCTCTTCATTATCGTATTTATCATGTCAAACTGTTTCTTTATCAACGCCTCCCAGAGCGAAAGCTTTACTTTTACCACGTCCCTCATAGCACCCCATCTCACATGCATTTGGCATGCGAGTAACTATGTGAATCTCAGGCATATCTTCACAAGGTTAGGCTTTAGCAGAGACATAGCTGAACGGTATATAGTCAAATTCCCCTGAGAAACTGCAAAGATAACGTGCCAGGGTGACAGTTGAATTATTAGCCCATTAGTCAGCGAAAGGGGGGGAAGAACATGGCATCCCTCAATGAAGCGCCTCCATGCTCTATTTGAGATAGCTCTCCTAACTGCCACAGAGGAATCTTGTAAGTCTCTCTCCCGGAGCAGTCAGCATAGGTGCGGAGGTCAGGGAGCAGAGTCTTGGACAGACAGACAAACAGACAGGCAGGCAGACATCCAAGGAGGCAGAAAGATAGGCACTCAGGCAGATTGGCAGGCAAGTCTACAGACAGACAGACAGACAGACAGACAGACAGACAGACAGGCTGACAGGTAGGCAGGCAGGCAAAACACAAACGGATAGAGTTGGACAGATAGGCAGGCAGGCAGGCAGGCAGGCAGGCAGGCAGGCAGGCAGGCAGGCAGGCAGGCAGGCAGGCAGGCAGGCAGGCAGGCAGGCAGGCAAGCAGGCAGGCAGGCAGGCAGGCAGGCAGGCAGGCAGGCAGGCAGGCAGGCAGGCAGGCAGGCAGGCAGGCAGGCATAAAAACACAGACATAGTTGGACAGATAGTCAGGCAGACAGACAGGCTGTCCTCAAGCAAAGCAGCAGAACACAGAGGCAGGACTCTGTGTCCTGGACTATAAATAGATTGAGCGGCATCATCCCCGGACGACAGGGACTAGCTTACTGACCGCCAGCAGGGATCCACGGGCGGGGTCAGCGAGTCACTGTCAACAGATAGAGTCAAGTGCCTTTTACATCGGTGACATGGACGTACTAGACCAACATTGACGCTTGAAACATTGGTTCCTGTCGAACATGGCTTGTGTCCTTATTACCAACACACATAATATTCTCTACAGTTGTTGTTTGATGGTAGAACCAACTAATGCCAAAAGGAAGTTCTGTAACAACTATTGACCTCAAATTGAACTTCTGCTTTCCTTATTCCCCAATTCCATTTAAACTTTAAACTGACGCCAGAACTTATAGACATCTGTGTGGATATTTCTGTCTTATTCTGCAAATAAGAATTAAGAACAAAGAGAACTAAGCATATCAACAAATTAATGAACGCCCACTCTCTTTGATATGATAGTAAAGCTGATACCCCTTTGAGACCAGGCTTCTGATAAGTCTCCGATTCCCTTATCCATGATGGATGGCCCTATTACTAATAAGCTATGCTTCACAAGCCAACAAACAAATCAACAACAGTCTCCATAATGTGTTTTAAGAACGCTTGGCATATGAGTGCACTTGGCTTATGAACGAGCCAGCCCCATGCTGTTTCAATTGCACAGCTTTTCGATGGCGTGCGACATCAGCTAACATGCCTTTCTCTGTCCTGTCTGTCCCTAATGTGGTCTTAGTAAGTTGTTTCCTTTTGTCAATTTATACAGCTACAACTTGCTTGGCCAGGGCCTTTACTTAAGGATATTGCAAACGTTCGGACAACCTTGGCTCCCCTCTCCCCTGCGCTGTGTGTTGCTGCTGGCCTGAACAGTCCTGTTGTAAGGCTCTCTATAAAGCAAATGAGGTCATGACAGACAGCCGTGGCCTCAGGTCCCTGAATTAGCCGTCAGCTGATCGGGCCTCAGCGCTCAAGTGTTCTAGGTTGTAGATGTATTTAGCCGTACAAATTAACACCCCCCGGTTGTAAACGTAAACCCACGGCTATTTGACACTATGAAGTACAGTGAGCACAACGAAAAAAGTCTTGCTCCAAAAAGTGCAGACTTTAGCATGAAAAAGTTGAAGGTTCGAGGTTGTTGGGAAGATCAAGTACGTAAGTGTAGCAGTTACAGGATAGGAGTCACTTTGCACCAACTTGGTTTCAATGCGTCTGTGCTTCCTTGCCATGAAAATCAGCCTCTTTTTCACACTGAGGATGATGATGAGGATACTCATCCTGATGATCAAGTGATCACTGTTGTAAACACAGCTGTTTTTAAAGCCTCCCTCCTCATAATACTGATGGTGATGATGATGTCAGCAACTGTAATCGACAGTGGAATGGGATGAGAGTCTCTTCAGGGAGGTGAGGAACTTGGCTCAGACAGGGGAAGAGAGGTAAGCTGGATATGAGGAAGGATGGTGCCCATGAAACATTCATGCACCTGGGGAATCTCAGCTCACTTAAGAACCAAGAAGGAGAAGAATGGGTGTTTATGTCACAATTAAACCCTGTGTAACCAAAATTTGCCTCTTAAATAAATACCAAATATATCAATATCATAATTTTTGATAGTCTCCTCATCTGGATGTGTACATGATATCGGAATTGGATTCAATGTAAACACTGACTCTGTGGTTAGCGACATAAGGTTTAGTATTGTTTTATAAGACAAATAACCTCTGAAGCACAAGGACTCTGCTACAATATCACTGGCCATAGTAGCCGCCCTCTGCTCCCACCCGCACACCAGAATGCGAGCTATTCCCAGCGCTCTGCCCTCTCGGGGACGGACTGTTGACACAACAGTGCACCAAATGCGAACAACCCCACTTGCTCTGCTTGAACAGTTGCCCCCTCCAAAACTGACCCCGCTCTCTCACTGCAAGAAGAGAGAGAATGTGCTTACCCGGAGATTGAGAACGACAGAGAGGGAGAGAACACGATAAGAGGAGGGAGAGCGAAGCAGAAGCAATATTTAGACAGCTGCACGTGTAGTGGCACGGATCCTTTTTCTTTCTAATGGCGGGGTATATGAGCCATGGGGGGAGGGATACATTTGGGTCCCCTCAGTGAAGTCTACAATAGCCCAAGACGAAGATCCCACTGTGGCGTTGATGTCATCACACCCTCCTGACAATGGTCCATATACCAAGTGTGAAAGCTACAGTGGTAGGTCTTAAATCAGAAGCCTCGGTGTACTGAAGAGACCAAATAGGAAACCTGCTATTCACTGCTTCATAGATCATCTGGTAAATATAGTCGGGGCGACTCATACGTCTCAGTGTGTGTGTCTAGCTTCCAGTGAACAGGAGGCTGTGAGTGAGTTGCTGCAGAGGGTTGCCCCCAGCACTACGTTGCAGGACCTGGTACAGAGTGGTTGTCCGTGTCAGCTGGCCGTGTGGGTTACGGTCCTGTACTAGACTGGCATTGTGCCCTGACCATGAGGTGGTAAATGGCAGCCGACTGCTCTTATTCAGTGAGAGTTGAAGAGACACACACACTTGCCTTGTGTATTCTGCACTCCACAAAAGGTTGACTCAGTCCATGTCAACATGCAGCTGTGTGGGGCTTCTCAGATCCATGTATCTGATAGAAAGCAATTGATTTGAAGTATTATCAACAATTCAGGGTTGTTGGTACAGCTTTGGAGGGGATAGGTGTCCTGAAAATCCGACGATAAAGTCAGAACATTGAATTTAGAGGGTAGGGTTGTTGTTTTCGGTCAAATTGCATGATCAGATCATTCTTTTTAATTGTACTTTTGCATGATCATGTCCAATCTCTCCAGTGCTGCCTTGGTGGAGCTCACAGTTAAATTCTCCTTCTCTTTCTCCAATTCAAGGTAGGTAGCCTACACTGGAGAGAGTGGATTCCTTCATCTTTACCATGAATGTCACTCAATCGTGATCAGCACTGAGCAATTATTGTCTGCAGGTTTCATCCGTCTCAAGTTTAAAGTTGATTTGCCATTTGTAACAAGTAGGCCTACAGGTAGGCTACATTGAAATGATTTGGTCCAAGTCTTGTTTGCACGTACAATGATATCAGGCGAACGGTGTGGGAAACCTTGACATTAAAGCGCTCGAGCTATGGTGGCACACACGTCCCTGTCTCACAATACACACACCCGAGACTCGCGATAGCACTAATTGCTACTGGATATTAGAACAAGGTCTCCTAAGACGCTGACCTTTCTCATGCCAATCATAACAAATGCGTGTTTACCGGTATCCGATGAAAGCAGTCCCTGCAGCTGGAACCCAAATTAATTATTCTGGGCGGCTAGTTTTGCTTGTTTCGCCGGCCGCCAAGTTGAACGGCATCTATAATGGCATCTCAGAGAGATTAATCCTGATGTAAAACTATCAAAGCAGCCATGGTTTGAGTCCAGTCCAGACCTCTCCCTGGAATCCCTGCCAGAGAGAGAGAGAGAGAGAGAGAGAGAGAGAGAGAGAGAGAGAGAGAGAGAGAGAGAGAGAGAGAGAGAGAGAGAGAGGAGAGAGAGAGAGAGAGAGAGAGAGAGAGAGAGAGAGAGAGAGAGAGAGAGAGAGAGAGAGAGAGAGAGAGAGAGAGAGAGAGAGAGAGAGAGAGAGAGGAGAGAGAGAGAGAGAAGAGAGAGAGAGAAGAGAGAGAGGAGAGAGAGAGAGAGAGAGAGAGAGAGAGAGAGAGACTTCCACTCTCAAAGAAATGGGGCTGCTGCTTGTTTCTTCCACTGTTTTGTTTGTCTTTTGAAATCACTTTCTGTTTTTTTTGTCAGCTTCCACATAGAATGCATTCTGGCCTTGTTTGTCTTTTGGTAACACATTCTTTGTGAAACCCCAAGAACAGTTGACAGATTGCAGTTAGTTAAGTTAGTTGGTTAGTTAGTTGGTTAGTTAGTTACCAGTCAAAAGGATGAGACTTGAAGACAAGATGTAAAGACGCTGCACTCTTGATGAGACATACAGTGTCTATCGACACTGTGAGCAATGGCATATGGTGACATTTTTATGCTGAAAGCAAGGCATCAGAGAGGTCCAGTCGCTGTGATGCCCTTAGAAAGATTCTAATCTCTTCCACTGTTGTATGTTTTCTACAGAGTAGAGTGTTTACTCAAGTCTCACAAGATTAGATGGCACACATAGCAACTAATGTGTTCACTTCATTGAAGATGAATACAAAGGGTTCGTTCACACATTTAAAGATCCCATGACATGCTGTTTTTGGATGCTTTTATATAGGCCTTAGTGGTTCCCTAATACTGTATCTGAAGTATCTTTACCGAAATTCAGCCTTGGTGCAGAATTACAGCCACTACGAGCAGTCCCACAATGAGCTTTCCTTAGGACGTGCCGTTTCTGTGTCTGTAGCTTTAAATGCTATAAGGAAGAAAGTGGCGGGGCTAACTGCCATGCTTCGGTCGTTTGCAAGCCATGATGTCTCGAGGAAAAAACAATATCGCGCTTGTATGGTTGTAGCCCATTTTCTCATTGGTGGGCCAAATTCTCTGTGGGGGAAAAGCAGAGAAAGGGGAGGTAACCTTCCCTATTGTGACGTCACAATAGGAACATTTTCAAAACCGAGCATTTCAGCTTTCATTTTCTCAAAGGCGGAGAAGAATACCCAGGGCTTGGTTTAAATCTATCGAAATTTCTAGCCACTGGGGGACCAAAGGCAGTCTAAGGGAACTCATATTAATGTTAAATAACCTCCTAAAGTGAACATTTCATGTCATGGGACCTTTAAAACCAATTACATCTGCAACAGAGTTCAAAGTGTTTTAAATCTAAAGGTGACATTTTAAGAGTAAAATTCAAGCTTAAAATAGGAAGTGTTTGCATCATTGCTGATAATAGATGATTGTTGCCTTTCATTTGTATGTAACTCAAATAAGAAAGGGTGGTTATGTTGTTAGAGTTCCCTGGCTAAAATTTAGCCGTTAGAGGCAAATGATATAGAGGCAAATGGTTGAGATGTTACGACCAGATGACAGCGATGGTTCCATACTGACTCTGCAGCCGTGCATACATCATATATTCAAATAATGCTGAGCAACACGGAGGTGGGAGATTTTAGTTGCATCTGCATTATGCTAACGAGGGCAGTAAGCCAATGAAATGCTTAAGCATAGACTGCTGAGGGACACAAAAACAAGACCAGCACAAATTAACAATGTGGACCGACGCTTTAGAGTATAGGTAAGAGAGAGTAACCATGGTTATTACAATTAAATGCAACATTTGTTTGTTGTTTTGTCTTCCGTTACCAAATGTTGTCATAGTGAGCCTTGAGCAAACACAAAAACAATCTGGCCTGTGTGTTTCCCTGTCACATGGAGAAGTGCTGAGGAACCAGCATGCATGCCCTGGTATTTCCTGGGGCTGAGTAAACATACACAGTGGAGGTTTTAGTTCATCACTACATCAGTCCCACAATGGCCCCACTGAGAGAAACTTGACACACACACCTCCACACAAATATATATATATGTTAAACGGTATATGTTAAAGGGACAGTTCACCCCCAAATCTTTCAAACTAAATGTCCTCTTACATGTAGTGTCATTTATCCATCTAAATTGTTTTGGGAAGAGTTTTGGAAACATCGGCCGTAGAGATGTCTGCATTCTCTCAAAGGTAATGAAACGAGATTGGGCTAGTCTTGTGCTCAAACGGTGGATGAAAATTGATAAATAGCACTACAGGTTTATTTTATTTTGGGGGGGGGGAACTGTCCCTTCAAGATGCCTGACATGTTTTTTATGAATTATTTGATCAGATGATTGGTGTACTCAGGGAGTCAAGGACAAGATGCAAACTCATTTTCTGTTGATTGCTAAATCTGTGGGTGTAAATCTTTGCTTTGACACGTGGCTTCGTCTCAAACTAAAATGACACAAAAGCAAGTGCACGTTTCTGCGTTCCAACTGTATGTCTCCTATTCTGTTCTCCCCACACACAGAAAGATAAACAGAGCTGGCAATATTTATTCCTATTATAAAAGGATTACTTGATCAAAATGGTACAACTCACAAATCCACCAAAACAGTGATCAAATTCTCTCTTTGCATAAAGATCATATTGTTAGCATTTTGATCTCCCTCCTCCATCAACAAATTAATAGACATTGAGGGAAACCATGAAAATGTGTTTGTGATAAATAGGTTATGAGAAGGTGTGTTAAATAAAGTAAAACATTGAATGCACTTGTTAATCTAATTGATGTTGATTGGAGTGTCATAGTAGTGTGTTTTAATGAAGACTTTGATCTGAACCTCTGGAGACTAAAGAATGATAAAATATGTCCGGTTGCTTTTTGATTGTCACTGTTTGATGTGCTGTGTGTTTTACATTTGAACTTTGAGTTGCAATAGCTTGGAGAATGGTTTACCTCAAAATAACGACATCCATTTACAACCAAATGTTTTGATACATTTATAAAATTCATAAAATAATTGTGTGTGCAATCAGTGGCCTAACTATGCATCACATCACCGGGCTGACTGTTTTTGTGTGTTTAGTTGCCTTCTCACATAATTTCATGGTGTTAATGCATAATCAAAGAATCTATCGCTGAAATTGTATGCTATAATTTGGAGTCTGTGTGGGGTATGTAGGTCTGTATTCTAGGATTCTAGTTTGGAGTCTATGTGGGCTATGTAGGTCATACAGAAGAGTCCATTTTCTTTAATTTTGTAATCCCCATTTGTTCTGCTTTTTTCCCGCAGAAATACAGCTCTAGGGTCTTTGTCAGGCCACCCCGCCCTGGGGTTGAAGCTAGGTCTTTCTACTGTTCTGTCTCACGTGCTTGCAACATTTGCTTGCCAAGCTTCTTTTCTGCTCAAGTAATACATGCTTACTCTTCCTTGAGTCTTGTTTGAATTATATTTTCAACTTACACACACTTCATTGTAGAACAAAGACTGACCGCTCTCATGTAACCATGTTACTGAACCATGGGTTTGGGAGGAGAGCCCCCCCCTCCGTGGTGAATCAAACCAGGTCATGTTTATGGTAAAACGGGGAAAAGAGGTCAGGAGGATACACTCAGTTAACCTTGCAAGAGCCTTGTGGTACACAGGAAAGGAAGTTGTTCATTTCAGTTATACTACGGTAATGCAGGGTGAAAGGTTAACTTTGTGTGTATAAATACTGTATACACCAACTGCTTCTCAAGGCTTTAGAAATAGCTTTGCTAAACAATGCATGATGAAAATTATGATTTACATATCTGGAGATGTACCAAATTGGAATTTTTGCTCAAATCAATGAAAAAGGCTACTAGCAGGAAGAAATACATATGCTTCATAACGTACATTTCTGGTTGCTGTGCTAACCTGGGCTCAACCTGACAACAGGCATGGCATCAAACAGGCCTGTCCACAACAGTCTTTCCACTTCTAGATCAACTAACATCTCCCACTAAAGGACACAGGAATAGGGAGCCTGTCAGAAATATGGCCTGAAGTCGAGCAGACCAGACACGTAAACGTGTAGGAAATGTACACCGGCGTCTAGCGTTCATTAAATCATGTGTCCTCTGTCAGGCTGCATGCCTTTTCATCACCCTGCAGTCAGGCCATATCTGCCTGTCTGTCTGGCTGCAGACATGAGGGAGCATGTGTAGGCTATGTGTGTGTGGTGTGTGTTCTGTGTCTATGTATGCAGCAAACCTTTCCTCCTTGCTTTGTCTTCCCAGGGTTGGGATCGCTTCCATTCTTGAGAAGACGACACCTTTTTATTCATTTATTTTTATGACGTTTGAGGGACAAGTTTTCGGGGGGCAGAAAAGAAGGCAAAAAAGAGACAGTTGCATGCTCTGAAAACAGACAAGAGACCCTCTCCATCTGTCTGCATGATTGTGAGGCACAGGGAGCCGTGTGGTGGTTTTGCTGGAGGGGGTGAAGGGAGCGAAGACAGAGGGGGCAGGGAGAGAGTGGACAGGCGTGAGGGCGGGGGTTCTGTAAATAGCCCACCCTGCATTAAGAGCTGGAATGCAGGAGGAGAGCTGTGCTGTGTAGTGGCTTTGACCTCACCAGCTTGGACACACCGCTCACATTTCCCAAACCACAGAAAACCGAGAAAGTCAGCTCCGACTGTTTCTCCACTTCATTCAGGTCAAATCGGATCTGATCTTGCTGGCAAGGCACTGCCACCCTTGCCACCACACTGCCAGGCAGAATCAAAATAAGACAAGTCAACTCTATCAGAGCACCGACTCTGTTTGGCTGTATCTATCTTAACAGATACACTTAATTTACCATCTAAGATCGGTTTGGGGATTGGAAATACAGCTGTATTGAACAGTATGAAATCTGTTTCAAAAACTGGATTTGAACATTAATCTGTTTCAGAGACTAGAGTTAGTTTCCCAGCATGTGTATGTGTGCAGGGCATTATGTGTGTGTGCGTGTGTATGTGTGTGCTGGAAGTAGGTCATTGATTTGGAACTTGGACAGTGATTATGTGCTGGCCTAGAAAAGGTCTAAAATCGGCGATCTCCCATACCAAAACAGCTTTTTATAAGTGGCAGTTATTCAAGGTCAGGACAACAAGTCAACTGATAATGGATTGCAGACATGTTTCAAATCCAACACACTGGCTGCTCACACTATTGATTATGTACACAACAAGCTGATCATTTGCTTTGTTTACGATTTTTATTACCACACTGAAGATGTACCCTGTCGTTGAAAATTATACTAATACATGTATCGTATTCTATTCATGATCTACTTCTCAAACATATTTGTCATATTGTATTGCCTTTTTCACACGTATTAGGATGTGTCTTACTCTCCTCGCATGGGGGAAAGCTCTGTTCTGTCATGTTGGCAAATTCCTTGACGAGGCCTTCATGTTCTCACCGAGAATCCGTTTGAACCAATAATGCAAATATTCATGGCCTTTAAATAAGCGGAGACATGATCTAATCCTCCTTTGACACAAGGTCTCAGCCAGTCATATACTCTGGGAACACATGTAAAAGGCAGTTAACATCATCGCTGTGCCAGGGTAAGTCTTCCACTCAAAGCCGGAATGAACTGTCAGCTTGCATCCTGACTCCAACTCTCTCTCTGTGATGGGTTGAAGCTGCTTCACACAGTACAGTGTACTCTGTAGTTTGTCCGCTTCCCTTCGAGGGTGAAAGCTCTTGCTCTTGTTTAGTTTTTTTTTCACGTAGCTCAGTCTAGATGCACTTTGTTACTGTATTTACTGAATATTGCTGCTGGACCTCTGGGGGTTGTGTTTGGATTGGTTGGATGGGGTTAGAGGGCCATGTCTGCACTTCCTGTTGTGTCTGGCTTTGGAAGTAAACATAGGAACATGCTGGTGTCTGTGGAACACACGCAGTGTCTCCCTAGTCGGCAGTTCCAGACCTCCATGGCTCGCTGATGTACGCATTTTGCCAGACACTGAGCAGGCTAGGGAATACCTCCCATAACAATATCACGCAAATTGAGAGAATAATAGGAGTAGTCTGTTTGCATATATTATCAATGGTTTGCATGAGAGCAATACCAAAATGAATAGCAAGCATGTTGCAAAGTACCCGTCTCTACTACAAGCCTCACATGAGAGCGCCTCGTTTTCACAATATGGCCCCTGTGTAAACGATCCACCACTGCGTTTGCATTTGTTCGGGCACAGGAGCAGCAGCCACACACAGACACAGAACAGAATCCGATCAAACATGACATCACCCCGCAACAGCTGCAGGCTGCGGTAGAGAGAGACAGAGAAAGAGGGAGGAGGGGGAGAATGGGAGGGAGGGCTAGAAAGAGAGACAGAGAGAGAGGACAGGGAGGGAGAACAATTGACCAGAAGCGACACGAAAAGAGAGGTGACCTGATTGCTCAGCTGGCCAAGAGCTGGGGAAGGAAACAGCAGCAGAGAAGCCTGGTCCCCCCTGTCTGGCCTGGGTAGCTGGCTCTTTTAGTGGGCTCCTTCTCCGGTGGGTTCTCCCCTCCTACTCTACCCCCCCCCCCCCCAACCCTATTCCCCACCCCTCCCCTCACCACACTGCTGCCTGTCACGGCTCACTACATCGGAACAAAATGATCATCTTGCACCTTCTCGTGAACATAGGTCATCATCACACCCATGCAGGAACTGGGCCCCTTCTGTTAGACAAGGGATACAGAGATCTTGAAGGAGGAAAACGTGGAGGAATTGAAAACACTATACTGTTGTTTTTGTCATTTAGTATTTTCACTCTTTTGAGGTTTCACAGTTAGAAGTCACTGCTTTCGAATTTATTTTGTTTCACAGCTTCAAGAAATTACAGAGCCTGCGAACATTTATCCAAGTATATTTTTCACATGTCGGGTACCTCGTTCACAGTTCCAGTGGCTGTGAATGTAATTAATTGTAATCGCAATCATCGTAATAGCTTTTCAGATCAAATACCCAGGAGCGGTCCTAATAAAATAATCCATTTCTAGCAAAAACAAACACTCTAATACTCCCCATGCTCCTCACACCCCCCCCGGTATCTCTCCCTCCCTCCTTGGATTGGGCTTTGGCCCGGAGAGAAGAGAATGGTTGGAAAAACAGAAAACAGAAGGACCTGTGCCCCATTTGCATACCTTTTTAGCATGTGGCTGAGAGAGCCTTTATTAAAGCTCCCCCTGTGGGGGTGGCCCCACTGTGTGTATATGTATGTGTGTCCGTGTGTGTGTGTGTGTGGGGGGGGGGGGGGGTCGCGGAGGACATGTGGCACCATCTGAGCTGGGAGACAAACAATGTTTCTACTCTTAGGACAGGGTGACTGCGAAGACACTGTTAGCAACAGACCACCATGCCCGCCAATCTCCTTTCATGGCAAGCAGGGGGCCCTATTGCTAAACAACCGGGGCTGTGGGGAATGGGAATACCAAGACGGCATCCATAAGGATAGAAATCTTAAACTCGACTAAATCTACAGCTTGTTGATACCTCCATTGTACCCTCATCAGAACACACTTAATAATCAATGACGCGTAAAGAACACACCGGTGCGTTGTTGAGTGTACTGTCACACACTCACAGGGGCTGAACCGGGGCTAGCCCATCAAGCTGTTAAGTATCTGTTCAGCCAGGCTAGGCAACTCGTGGTTACTTAGGTGTTACTGAGGTGTCTTCCATAATGAACCTATCTAGTGGAGTGAGACCACAGCCCCCCCCCCCCCCCCCCCCCCCCCTTTCCTGGCAAGAAGGTTGAGGCGTTAGCACGCGCGCTAGCCTGTTAGCTCGTCTAATGAGCCATTCACAAACCATTCCACAACAACATGGCACTCACTGATTCAATGGTTCGCTACAATCAATTATCATACAGCAATCTAGCCACCCCCTACCCCTACCCCTATAATTTGTTGTGGCCAGGCTTTTATTCCCCCGCAAAGTATTTGTTAGAAATTTTGACAAATTATTTTGACAGTTAGCAAAAGCAGAAATTTCTCGTGCTGCTTATGAAAACAAAAACTCCTTGCTTTTTGCCTGGTTCCTAATTCTCCACCTACACATTTAGCTAAGCAGAAGAAGCTGGGGAAAGGGGAGGGGGGGGTGAAGAAATATCACAGATGTTGGTCTGCTGGGTCTGCTTCCCCTTTACAGGTTTCCTGCTCAATCTGCTTTGCTGAGGGCTTTCTTTCCAACATGACAAATGACTCTTGCTAACCTAATTTCAACTGTGGCGTTTGAGGCCTCATGCTTGGCGGTCAGAGGCATTCCCTCAGACGTTGAGCAGACTCCCTCAAGTCGCCCTCGCCTGACAACCTTTAGGTCTGCCTGTCCACAACCTCTTCTGGCTTTGGTAAATTAGGTTTAACAAAATCAACTCCAAGCAATTAGTTTTGCATTAATTTTCCAGTCTTCAAAATGCATATGTAATAATAATACTTGTAATGCAGAGAACCTAATGGTTAATGCTTCCACTACCCCAAGGAAAATTCCTATTTTATTTTTGTGTTTTTCTGTGTGTCTGTGTGCTTTCTGGGTCACTCCACAGGGCCAGTTGTCAGAGTTAGGCCAGAATGGAATGGAAACAGCAGGGCTAGGGTTTCAACCTGTGATACCACCCAGCAACGGCTGGCCTTTGGCAGGGACAGGGGTCACAGTTGTGTGGCATGCCAGACGAGGGCCTCTGTCCTCACGCTGTCACTCACTCCAACCGTCCGAACCCCCACCCCGATCTGGCTGAAGACAACGAATGTAGGGGGGGGGGGGGGGACTGTTGTAACCTTATCAAGAGTCCAAACGAAGGCTTGCAGTGATGCGCTTGGCTGATAAAGGCCAGGAAGTGGCGGAGTGTCTTTGATTATTTCGGCCTTTTCTATTTCCCGAGGGTCATTTGCTGCCCTGATCTTAGCCGAGAGTATGGGGCACGAGAAGGTAGCTTTGATTGGTTCCTGATGTGTAGAAGGCAGCTCTGGTCCCTTGGGTTCACACCAATTTATCCTGGGGATATTAAATGACCTAACGGCTGTATTATTTAGACAGGATTAACCCATCCCAATCTCCATCCGTTTGTTGAGGCGTTGAGCCGCTGAGCATCTGGGGGTGTCTGGATATGAATAGATCACCCCCAGTGTTTAGCTCTGTCCAATCCTCCATCATTTACTGTGAAAGACCTACATAACCCGAACCCCTTGCAAACAGCCAGCTGTTTGTAGAGCGTGGTTATGGTGGTACCGGGGAGGTTTTTGATTTCATCCTTCATTGTTGTGAAGATAACTGTTAGCAGGAGTGGTCAGATGGATTTTCAATCTCTGGGATTGCGATCTCTGTGTGTAACAGAGGGCTGAGATGTAGGGCTGTAAAACTGGCTTGTATTAGCTTGGGCCTCTCTCTTTCTCTCTCTGCTCTCCCTCTCACTTCCCCCAACAGGAACTGGCTAATTTCCTGAACTTGATATACCATTTGGTCCACACAGAGGGGAAACATCTGAATGAAGATCTCAGAAAATTCTTCAGTTTAAGGGGCTTAATGAGTGTTCCAAACTTTGGGTCAACGCATTTTAACGTTTTACATGTGTCACACGTTTTCTCTTTCGGTGTTTGAAGCCCCCTAAAAAGGAAAAGCATGCACTCAGGAAATGAACATTTCACAGAGAAGAAGAACGTTTTTTTTTCAACACGCACATTCACTCTTTGACTTATTAACCATGTTTCAAACAATTCCCTAGTTTTCTTTTCCTCACGTTGTAAAAGGACATCAACTCAGGTTCACATTCATATACAAAACAACCATCCATGTGACCTAGTCAGTCTTTGGGAGGTAAAGCCTTGTCACGAATCGATCCCAGCACATGAGCAGGGAAATTGTATATGTTTCTCTAGCGCTAGGGCCAATATGTCAGAGGTCGCAGTGTATCCTTAGCTTTTAGCTGAAGGTCGTTGCTCAGCCCGACATGCTGATTGTGGTTCGAGGTGAACCCCCCCTCCCCCCTGCATCTGTCGGTCTGACCTCTGGTCTCCCCCCATCCCTGTCCCAACCCTACCCCCTCTCCCGGCGGTCCTACAGGATGGCGTTGCTGCTGAACATCCCTCATTGATTCTCCAGGACCCTGACCACTCTGCCGTCAATACCCCTCCGAAAACCTGAAAGGCATAGCTCAAGTTGTCCTTCTGGTCTGGAGTGTCATCTGTGTGTATTTGTGTTCTCGTGGCCTATGTGTGTGGATGTTGGTATTTTTGTGAAGCAAGGGGAATAAGAAAAGAAAAATATCCAGAAAAAGCACTCGCCTGCCTCTGATGCACAACTCAAGCATTAAACTTGCGTGGAGTATTACTTCAGCTTATTGATCTGAAGCCTTTTCTGGAGAGAGGCTAGTGTGCAAAATCAATGCTTTATTTTCTCCTAGGCTACCGTTGTTCATGCTTGTTTTTGTCGATGTGTAAGAAAAAAACTGAAATCCCTACAATCAGTGCAATACCCAGCAATCTTTTAGGCACCCGGTATCAGATCAGATCAGCAAACGAAATCAGATCATATCATTTGCTTATGTCTATTATCTTTGACTGATGTG
Organism: Osmerus mordax; assembly: GCF_038355195.1. Lineage (NCBI taxonomy): Eukaryota > Metazoa > Chordata > Actinopteri > Osmeriformes > Osmeridae > Osmerus > Osmerus mordax. The sequence goes on along the minus strand of NC_090059.1, from coordinate 6,085,149 downwards.
TATGAAGTTTGTTATTCATGGTGTACAGTGGTGGATAGATGATGATGTCACTTGCATTGCCAAAGTCAGGTTTCAAAGGAGACCTCCATGTCTCTATCTGCCACACAGAGGAATGTTCTGGAAACCACGCCTGTGCGTGTGTGTGTGTGTCTGATCCGTGCATGTCCCTGAGTAGAGAGTGAGAGAAAGAAAGAGAGAGGATGGGGGGGACCAGTGAGCAACAACATGGCCGCTGACAGGCTGCCTGTATGTGCGGGTTTGTAACACTAACGAGGGCCATTGTGCCCATGGTGAAGGTTAACTTTCTGATTCGGAGAGGCAGGAAGTGTTAGCCTGCCCTCCCCTGCACTTTTCCTATCCACAGCCTCTGCCAAGTCTCAACAGAACAATTCAGACCCTGTGACCGAGAGCGAGGGGAAGAGGGAGGGATAAAGAGAGAGGGAGAGGAAGGGAGGGGGGGGAGAGAGACAGACAGACAGACAGACAGACAGAGGGAGGGAGAGAAGTCCAGTCCTGCAGGGTAACGTCAGACTCTAGCTGTTATGCAAGTGTTCCCTTTTTTTGTTGTTATTCTCACCCGGGATTTTGATACAGATTGCTATGAAGCAAAATGTTGATGTAGAGCAGTCCCTTTCTCTACTGAAGCAGAATCCTTGTAAGGTAACCCAGATGCTTTCTGTTCTGTGCTGGGGTTTTGGAATGATGAAAGCTGATTGAAATGATCCGCAGGTTGGAGATTGTACACACCTTCTTGAAAGAGATATCTTTGATTCTCATTCATGGACATACACATACACACACCTTCACGTACACACACCTATTACAGCTCCTTATGGCCAATCAGAGATTACATCTTTGTTAAATTATCCAGGAAATTGTTTGCGAGGCACTGATAACACAGGTGTTTATATGATAATAGCGTCTGGAGGCTGGTTAGAAAGGAAACAATAAAGTTATTAACGTGTTACAAGATGAAGTTGGGATCCATCTTTTTGCACCCCAACCCCCTTCTCCAACTCCACAGAAAAAGTCCAGGCTGGACTTGACGCTGCAGTTGATATCCACTATTTAGTCATTTTTTGCCTGTCATCAGTCCATACAGGCATAACCAAGAATCTATTCAATGACACACTTATGATGCACGACCTTGGAATATCACTGATATTGACTGTCATGGAGGATTAGATGTTGTCGTGGGGAAATTTACTGCGGCTGCTTACAGTTGGTTTTCCTCCTGAGGTATTTGTGTATTGACTTGCCAGTAGTATCTCTTCTGTCAAACATCATACTCATGTAAGTCCATTATTACTAGTTAGTTGTGTGTCAAGTTGTATTCTGCCAGCTCAATCTTTGTGCTGGCGTGTTGGCTCAACCTACAGACCTGTAGGCTTCTCCATCAGTCCTGACTTATCTTACCAAAATCACTCCTTTCTCCCATCCTCTCCACATGAAGTGTACACACTTACCTTTGACCTTCTTATTTTTGTGGTTATTCGTCGGAGGAGCGGTTGAAGTGTCAGACGGGTTTAAACAAAGATGTCCGTCCACAAAGGTGCCATAGCTCTTTTGATCCTGACACATCTCTCCCACAAAAGGGAGGGCTGTGCACAGCGGGCGGGCACATGGAGCTAGCTGGCGCTGTTGGTAAATAATGAATAGGTTTCACCTGGTGGTCTCTCTGGGTCCTGCAGTTGAAATATCTTTCTCCATTTTTTCTCTCGATGAATGTGCGTGCTGTGTGCAAGAGGGGGTTGGATGTACGACATTAATCAAAATTCTCCCACAGTCACATTTTTTGCTGTGTTTTCTTTAACCTTTAGCTATACGTGTTGTCCTCTTGTGTAGTAACCTCTAAAGGAGCCATTTGCTGGTGTGTGCGAGAGTGGGGAGCATCTAAGAGCCGTGTTGGATTTGGCCACATTCTGAAGTGTTTAATGCTATAACAAGGTGGATAATGTGCCTAACGTTTAATGTATTTAGCTGGCTGCCAGTGGTGTTTACTCTTGAATGACACTTTCCCAGCAGTTGTTTTTTGATATGAACAAGGGGGAGAAAAGATCCCTGATAGAGACTTTGTGTATTATCAGTCATGCTGGCGGTCTCTTTCTATCAGAAATGGCTGTCTCATTAAAAATACATGGGGTGTATTGAGCTGAAGTACACCAATTAAGCCTGGATTTCTATAAAACCTCCTGGTGCTCCGGATCAGCTCGGAATGACTGCTCATGGGCCCAGATTAGATTTAATACCTTTTACCACAGCCCTCTGGGAGTTACAGCACTCAGTTCAGAAATACTCAATTCAGAAAAAATAAATATTCACCATTACCTCTTTTTCATTAGATGTTAATAGATGACTGCCATTCTCATAGTCGCGAAGGTTGCAAGAGCTACAAAAATCAACCCTTTGTTGGAGACGCAAACATGACTTCTCCATAGGTACGGTGGAACCCCACCCCCTTTACACACTCACGCAAACTACTATCGAGATAAGTCGTACGGAGAGAGTAGCATTGAAGCGGGAGTCGAAGATTGTGGGTTTTTTTATGTTTATTTCTGTGACCTAACAATCTCTGTGCAATGTGCCTCTGCACACAGACGCAGGGAGCTCTCTGCATTGTTTGTTGTAGCAACATGCTGGCTGTGAAGTGGTTTTGTGGTGCTCTCGGTTGTTTTCATAAGGTTAGTGTTGTGTTGTCAGGGAAGTGCTCTGAGTTGGAGAACACACAGCAGACTTTGTAGGCTTCACCCTCTGTAGTTCAGTCATTGAGGAACTAAACCTTATGAATGGCTACAGTACTAGTGCAAAGAGTCAGTACTATTATCGGTATTCCACAGGAATAACGGTAATGGGACTTTAAGCAAGGTGCTGGGTATTTTTTACCTGAAACATTTCGTTCTATAGATAAACTCCCATCATCAAATCATTACAATGCCTCTGTTTTCTTTTGTATATCAGTTCTCACGCACAGCCCTCAAGATAAACAGATCAACAGGCTGTTTATATTGGGTAGAGGAAGAGAATTTAAACTGAATTGAAACCCAGTCTGCCAATTTGTAAAACTCAGTATTCATTTGGGCCTCCGTTCTCTGTGGGAGTTTGGGAGTCTACCTTTGTTGCTTTGTAATAAGCGGTGGAAATGAAGACTGTGCAAGTCACTCCCTCTCTTAGTCTTTCAATACAAACACACCACCATCCACTCTCCTGCTTTGAATCCTGATGTTTTACACATACATACTTGTAATGGATTTTGCTTATGGCTGAATGGCAAAACAAGTCATGATATTGTCACAACATATGTGTATCAGGTGTAGTTGCGTCACTCATCAGTGTCGCTTCCTCCCGATCTTGCCCGAACTGGGGTTTGAACATGGGTTGTCTGACTTACAATACAACCTCCTTCATAACACTGCTTTAACCAGCTACGCCACCAAAAAGCTTTGATGGAGGGGGTGGGCGGTATTTATACTAAGGAGTGAGTTTCATGAGTTCATGTATTATTATTATCGTTATTGTAATTGTTATCAAGTTATTTTATTATCTTTTAATAAGTACATTGTGCTGTCCCAGCATCTGCTCCTCCAAGTCCTCAGCAAAATACGTATTGTCGGTTGTGTTTATCTGGCTGTTAAAATGTGCAATTTATAGAAAACTTTGGAATTTCCACGTGAAAAAATCTTGGATAGGCTACTGGGTTGGAACCTTACTCGGGTAGGAGAGGGGTGGAACTGTGTAGATATGTCTCCTTTCCTGGAATTGTTAAGATGAACTCTCCATACCTCTTCCTAGAGAAACCCATCTAAATGGAAAACACATTGTCTTCGTTATTCGCCAAGCTAGGACTGAAGGCAGTTTCCATGGTTACTGCCATCCAAGGCTGAAGCCTGGTTGAAGGCCAGAGGAACAAGAAACATGGTGGCTTCTTATGGAGGGACTCCACTAGCAGCCCTTACACTGTCTTATTGCTGCTGGCATTTTCACATTAAGTAACAAAAAAAAACTATCTCAGAAATAAAAACACTACAGATGCTTTGAAGCAAAGCTACCACTGACATAAAGATGAATCACACATTATTTTATTATTGTAAATGATGCGTAGGTTTAATTTTTTTTTTGAAAGGAAGTCAAAATGGCCGTTAAAAAAGAGTGTTGGGGTGTTTTTTGTCCTTGCTTTTACCTTTTAGGAGCTTGTGAGGAAACTTCCAGCGCTGGCAAATAAAAATGCAGATTGTCTACACAGCATGTCGTCCACCCTGGAGAATCAGCCCTGAATACTAAGCAGGAAGGAGCTCCACAGTGATGGCTGTTTATGTATTTCTGAGTGAAAAATGGCTCCACTTAATTCATTTTCACACAGACCTAAATGTAGGTTAAATTATCGTTAAATCTCCTAAAGAGTGGCGTAGTGCAGGTAAACGATTTACGTCCACAGCTGATGAGCGTTAGCCGGAACACACTGGGAATCGGGAACAAGGTGCCTTTCGGAGACTGAAAGACACATAACTAATAATAGAGGAAGTGGTCACGAGGGACTCCTCTCATCTCATTGAATCATGTCAGATAGTAATTGGTTTACCTAATACAAAGCTCCATGTTTGGGATCTTTAAGGGGTAAACCAAATTACCACAGGGCCAGCCTTCCAGAACGCGGCACTGCTGACCCCCCCACCCTCCCACCCCCCCAGCTGAGGGAATGCCCGAGTAAATGGCCTAGCTGTTCTGGTCCTTAGAGGTGTTTTGTGCATGAAGAGGGGTGTGTGCACTATGTGTATAGTAGTTGTCTGTTCGGCACAGTGTGGAGCTGGTTTTGTGAAACGGGCATGGGTAATTGTCTAATAGGACAAGGAGTGTTTGATCATGTCTGGAGAGTGCTTATTTTCTACTGTGTTGATATTTTGTTTGGCTTTGATACAATTATAATTATTTTAGTATGTTGAGTGATACACGGCTGTTATAAAGGACAGTCTATGGGGTTATTTAATGGGGGGGGTTCTCTCTGTCTCACTCAGACTCACACACTATTGAAGTGAATTGTCTGGATAATTCCCCCGTTCATATGGTTGCCCTCTCATCAATAGAGACTTGTACGAGACGGCGGAAGACAGACAGAGCTCGCGAGTGCCTGGCGTGAAGTCCACAATATCCATTTCTCCGCAGATCAAAAAGAGATAGGCCCCGATTTGAATTTAAATCTGCCCGAGGAATCATCTTCACTCTGCCAAGGTTGATTCATGCATAGAGTCTCTCGATTTGAGCAAGGCTTTGGCTCGATATTAGAACATCATTTGTATGTTAAAATGGTGGCGGCCATTGTTTGCATAGGTGTTTGTATATGTCGTTGTGAGGCAAGGGTCTATCAGATGGCCAATAATGTGCCTGGGTGTCTATTGACCAGTAGCACGGACAGGTCAGTCGAGGCATGGTCTCTGGCTATTGTGTTAGAAGAGGGGGAGGCTGCTTTCCATTCATTGTGGACTTATCTCATTAGAGAAGGATCCCAACAGTGAATGAGCCTGAGAAACTGACTTACCAATTGACTTACTAACTAACCCGCCTATCTCAGATACTATATCCGTTCCACACACACAAACACAGACACAAACACAGACACACACACACTTGTTAAACCCCACTGCCAATGAAAGAGGTGGGGGTCTCTTGTAATTATAGACAGCAGTTTTGAAAGAAAAGTTTTTATTACTCTTAATTAATCATTTTAATTAACCGACTGCCTATCTCCACTTTCTAGTGGATCAGTTAATTAGCTGTTCCAGAGTTTCGAGTCGTATCATGTATATCTGTATGTGCGTGCACCAGCGTTGTGTGTCTCTTTGGCAACTTGCATGTATCACCATGGTAGCCTTAGCTAGTCTTATGTGTCCTCTTCTGGATCACACTACCTTTGCGCTTGACAAACGACAGATTTGCATAATGGCACTGCTTTGACAATTCAAGGCTTGCAGGAGGAAAATGCAAAAGAGCTGATCTGATTTACACAAAGACAGAACATCCATGGTTGGCTCTGGGTGCTGTGTGGGTCTCCTGGCCTGCTGGATACCCAGTGTGTTGGCCAGGTGACTGTGACAGGGCACTGGCCTCTGCGGTAGCACACAGAAGGGCAGGCCACTGCAGAGAAAGATTCATGACCTAGCCAGCCCCGTAATTGCTGACGGTTCAGCAGTTTTTCAGTGGCTGCAAACAGGAGGACATGGGATTTCTCAGCTTTTCCTCTACACCCTCTCGCTCTCTCTCTCTCAGCACCACGCGCTCCGTTCCCCTGGAAATGTGCCTGCTGGCGAGTGTTTACGTCCTCCTGTCAGCTCACCTCGACACTCCTCACGGACGATGTGGCCTTCCCACAGAGCCAAGCCCTCATGTATACCGACGACTTGAACACGCAGCCGACAGGACTCTCAACTTATGGAATCGATTGTTTGGAGGACAAATATGTTGGCCAGACACTGTATAACACAGATGAGATGATTGAAGCACCCTTCAGAGACCTGCTTTGAAACGTTTATTTACATGACAGTTACTACGCGGCCTGTGCAAGTGTGCACACGTGTGTGGCGTGTGATCTCCGGCAATTATTACTGTGCAACGCTGTATTTGTTTACAGTGTGTGCATGGGGCTGCTCATGTTGCTCAATTTGACAGTTAAAGTCTTGACTTACGTAAAGGCCCAAAACGCCTGCTCCATCCTTAGCATACAATATTCATCAAGCGCTATTTTTAGCCGCCTGTAAGATTATATAAAATGAGACGTATGGTTTCTCTAGCATGTGATGCGCGTTGCAAAGATGGGGCAGATGCTGTGCAACCAGCACTGGGTATTTTGCGCCACGGCACACATTAAGCACAGAAGACAAACCTAACAAAGAAAAGCAGTTTTCATAGCATGAAATATTGTGTGTGCAGAGTGAGAGAAAAAGATAAACATAAAGCTGGAAGGGGAAAAAAATATTTTTGCATACTGTTTGATTGTGGACGCCTTGCCTTGAGAATCCCCATCTTTTTTTTCTCCCCTAGACACACATTGGCATTCTTTTCAGCCCTGCACGTTGAAAATGAGAGGCTTCCTGATTCGTTTACAGAAGGACAATCAAAACATGGCAGCCTGCAATCTCTGGCAAATTAAAGGGGGCCGTGCACCTCGGAGATGGGGGGAGGGGAAGGTGGCAGCATGTCTGTTGCCTTGGATTCATCACATGCCTGTGTAGACACCCCCCCACACACACACCCACGCCGCCTCCCCACTAACATGACCCCCACACGCCTCGATAAGGAAGATTTGTGGCGTAGATTTATGGCGGCCCCACGCTGCCTATCCTTTAAATCAGTCCGTCTCCCACACGCTGCAATCCCCCCCCCCTCTTCCATTGGATCAAGCATCCACCCATCTGGTAATGCGTTGTCATTGACCAATTAGGGGAAGCCAGATCAAACTGGAGTGTGGACGGCCCCTCTCAGCCCCTCTCTAAGCACTCTGCTTTTTTTTTTATTAAGTACATTTGTGGAATGAGAGGTTCTGTCTCTGGAGAGGACTGGGAGCTGCAGATACTGCCCTGCGAGCATTACTTCTCTCTAACAGCCCAGCCAGATTCTGCACCGCATGTCGAACACACGCTGGATTCTTCAATGTGACCGCTTGTCTTCCTTGTGTAGAGGAGAGATCATGTTGTTGCTGTCCTTCTCTTGGCAGGTTGAGCTCATACACTATTAAAAGCTTGCTTGCTTCCCATTCACTGAACTGCAGGGCAAAGTCACAATAGGCCAGAGGTCCCAGAGAAACCCACAATGGAGAGAAGAAGGTTTCAGGCTGAACATCCCTACATTCACCCCCTGCAATAATACCCCCCCCCCCCCCCACCCCAACACACACGCGCATAACACCAAAGACACAACCCGACCAACACACACCATCCTAACACATACTCAATCCTTGTCACTCTCTCAACACACAGACACTCACTCTGACACATATTTGCACACACAGCTGCACACACACAACACACACGCTTGTACTTATGTTCTCCTCTTAGCCTTCTTTGAATTCCTCTCCATGTATCTAGCAGTTCGGCTGTCACTCCCCCCAGCACTATCAGTCTCACTCCCCCTCCCTCCCTCCCTCCCTCCCTCCCTCCCTCCCTCCCTCCCTCCCTCCCTCCCTCCCTCCCTCCCTCCCTCCCTCCCTCCCTCCCTCCCTCCCTCCCTCCCTCCCTCCCTCCCTCCCTCCCTCCCTCCCTCCCTCCCTCCCTCCCTCCCTCTCAGACCTCATAATGGCTTCTCTCGGGTAGAGGCAGCGGCTGCTGCTATTTCAAAGTTTTAGCTGGCAGGATTAAGCGAGGTATGTAGAAAATGAACAGCCACTGACTGGAGGACACATGAGCTGAATGCATAACAAACCAAGAGACTGGCAGAATGGATCAGGGGGGCCCTCATGCACACACACGCACACACTACACTCACGGCAAGTTATCTCAAGGAGTGCCGGTAACAGGCACCAACAATATAATTTACCTACAGGGAAAATGGAAATAAAACTGTATTTGTCCTCCAATCCAGCAGCTAGTGGAATACGGTTGTTTCAGTGTGAGTTACTGCTGCATTGGAAACACCAGACATCTTATAGGTTACAACGATATGACGAAGCACACCTGGTAAGAACATGGAATTAAAACAATCGTTTTTCCAGTGAAGGAAAGGTGTTTGTAGAGATTCAGTCCGCATGGAGCTGGCAGTGTGATCGTGGCAGCTCTGGCTGCAAGAGAGAAAGAGAGAGAGTAGGAGGGAGAAAGAGAGATACAGAATGAGAGAGAGGGTATGGGCTGCTGGTGGACTGGAGCGTAGAGCGTCGGGAGCTACAGCGCCAAGCTAGGTCTGCTAGGGCTGTTGGAAGCGACGCACAGTCATGTGGCTCATCTGTGCTCTCTGCTGCTTCCACCGCCTGGGGGGGAAAATTGACCCCCCACACACACACACACACTCCTCGTCTTTTTCTTTCTCCCTCCCCCTCCTGCTATTAGAGGAGGGGGAGGAAATGAAGAAAGTAGCTGCTCAGTAAAAGGTTGCAGAGGGCAGAGGGAGAGAGAGACAGAGAGAAAGGGGGAGGAGAGAGAGAGGGAGAAATACCCTTCTGATTCTCCTGATGACACCATGTGGTTGGAGCAGACTGGCCGCGTTGGCCCCACCCACCATAGTCGTCGTCGCCCCCCCCCCCCCTCCGGGTGTTAGGTGTCTGCGAGGGGGGGCCTTCTTGCAGGGGGTGTTGGGGTGGGGGGGTGGGGGTTCTGGGTGAAGAAAGACCGCCCCCATCTGCTTTTATCCTCCTCTCTCCCAGCCGGAGATCGCCCTCTGAGACTTGGTGAAACGTTACACTTGGTTAGGGAGGAGATATTGCTTAGTCCCCTCCGTGATCCCAACCCTGTGTTTTTTCTCTTTCTATGGAGCGGGTGGGGGGGGTGACTTCTCCACTCTCCCTCCGTCCCTCCCTCCCCACACCACCATGCTCCCTTTGCTTTTGCAATCATGCTGCAGATGTGCCTGATGGCTGAACAATCTCTGTGTACCAAGCATGAGGCTCCCGCAGGAATCCAGGAGACTTGCTTATGTGAGCTGTCATGAAAAAAGTAAGGGGGAGGGGGCAGGCGGGAGAGAGAGAAAAGAGAAAGAGAGGGAGGGAGGAGGGCAGGAGGGATAGTGAGTGTATGTGGGTCTGCGTGAGAGAGAGAGAGAGAGAGAGAGAGAGAGGCAGAGCTAGAGATGGAAGCATGGAGAGACGAGGAGGAGGCGGGGGAAGAGGGATGGGTGGGGGGGCTTGAGAGAAAAGGAGATGGAGAAAGAAAGAGGGGAGAGTAGGAGATCAGTGAACAGCGACCAATGCAGCAGAGCTCCTGGATCGGCTGGTGTGTGTGCCTGTGCGCGTGTGTGCATGCACGCGAGAGTGCGGGGACATGGCTGCGAGTCTCCCTTGCTCACGGTTACAGCTGGAGTTGCAGACCGACCACATTAAATAAGAGAAATCCATTCCCAAGCCTGTTAAGGAGCCATGTGGGGAGGTGTGTGTTGCTGCACACGCTGCTGGGAGTGTGTCCATACGTGTGTGTGTGTGGCGGGAGGGGGGCGTGAGCATGATGGAAAGGGAGAGTGGGGGAGGGGAAGATGAGTTGAAGGAGGAGGGGGTGGATGGGGCCCGCAAGAGGGAGGTAGGTAGTGGAAGGAGTTTGGACAGACAGGCAGGACGGCAGGCAGGCAGGCGGCTCATATATATACCCAATGCCAGAGCTGTGTGAAGCCTGCTGGGGATTATGGCACATTCTGGAAGGCAACAATGGAGAGCAGTGAGTGGAGTACACATTTCCATCCTCCTGCTTCTCCCTGCATAACAAACAATGCTTTGTCCTTGGTGTCTGGCCACTTACCAGGCGGAGAGAGGCAACCAGGCAGGCACCTGGAGACGCTCACTAAACAACCCACAGCGATAAGAGGCAACATTTCCCTTTAACATCTGAATAATTAAAGCAGAGCTTTTGGCCCCCGCCTCCTTCCACACCCTGGAGAAACGGACCTACAGTATAGGCGAATGAAGGCTCATTAAAATCATCTGTACTCAGATACTTCCTCCTTCCTTTGCCTTTTAACACAATTAAGCGAGGGCTTCAAAACGTCGCTATGCCCTAGTCAGAGATCAGGGCAAGTTCGTTATTACCTAATTCACCTACAGTAGCCTGACACGCCGGGCATTGCCACCTTCAGCTGGACGTCAAAACAGTACCCCACGAGGCGTTAGCGAGACGCAGAGTTTCTCTGGTCAGACCACCGTGTTCTGTTTTAATAGTGTCAGCAGTAGTTCAGGCTTTCGATTAGTGCTGTGTGTGTGGTGGGGTGGGGAGGCAGGGGGACTGTGTGAGTGTGGGGAGGGGCTGGCAGTGTGTGTGTGTGTGCATGTGTGTGATTCATAGCCGCGCAGAGGTGTAACACTGCAGTTGTGTTGTCATGGACCACATAAAGGGCATCTGACGGTGTTGTTATGCTATCCTTATGATGCTGCTCTAGCACATTGGGGGAATGTGAGAAGGTGCGTGTGTGTCCCTGTGTACATGAGTATGGGTGGGTGGGTAGAGGATCCGGATTGTAGCCAATTAAACTCCCCTCAACAGCTTGGATTGGATGAGCATGAGGCGTGAGTCTGCCCCTGCATGAGCAATGAAATCGTCCGCATTCAAGTGTCCCACAGACCAGAATGAGTGGTGTGTCTCCCCTTAGATGGCGTGGCCCCGGAGGAGCCTAGTTGTTTTGATACACAAGCCATTTAAATGAATAAATTAAATTTGTTTACCACTACCCCCGTGCCTGTGACAGCTCTGCTGAGTGACTGTAAAGCTGGGAGGGTTCATGATCCATTTGTTCTGCTATGATGGCAGGATAAAGATAATCATTGTCTTCCGCCCCGCTACACTACACCCCCCCCCCCCCCCCCCCCCCCGGCTCCCTTCCAAGACGTTTGAAGAAGGTTTGGTTACCGACGTACTACGTATTTCCCAAAGAAGTAGCTGGAAAACCTGTGTAAAGGCAACTGTATCCTGAAGATGTTTGTTTGGGATTGTGAATGTATTCGGTGTCAAACTCTCTAGTGTATTATTATCCTGCTTTGTCATCTTATTAAATCAGCATCTTGTTATCTGAGGCACACTTATATAACACAATCACATAACAGGAAAGTGCAGGGTTCAGTTGGTGACTTTGTCGGAATCAAGCAGTATACCCACTGGATCTGCGGAACCTGTGTGGAATCCCAGCTTACAAGCCCAGGTGGTGGGGGTGCATGTAGCAATCTCAACAGCCCATTTGAAAATGTAGACCTCATCTGTCAGCCAGAAGTAGGGAAGGCAGCAATGCAGAAGCCCACTGATTATAAAGAGATAATTTCACCCAATCCTTGGTTGGTGTTCCATTGCCCTCACCACCACCCTCTGATGAATCTGTTCCCAGCCTGCTCTTCTTCACCAGTTTCTCTCTTTCTTGCATTCTTCTTCTTCTCCTCAGTGTGTAGCATTTCAGTTCCCCCCTTCAAAGCGGCAAGCTTTTCTCCTTTGTAAGAATCTGGCTCGCACTTGTGATTAATTAATAACGCGATTTTCCTCACACAAAACACTATTTAGGAGGATAACTAGCTGAATCAAGTCTAACAAGTTCGCGCAAGGTAATGATGCAGAGAAAATAACAAATGATAACATCTACAAGATCGGAAATGGCAGATAAATAGAAGAAACAATCTTGTAATTGCATCTGTTCGTTGTATCTCTCAGACATAGAGATCCTAATCTTTAATTTGGCTCTTGTTAGATATTAAACATCTAACAGTAGACTTGTTTAATTACCGCTGGTAAATAACAATTGAATTACTATTAGTGCCACTGTCTCGCATCTGCTCCTTAAACCGATCAGAACGGTAACAGCACAGAGATATCAAATGTAATCTTAATCGTCTGAGCATGTGTCTGTTTAGTCTGTACTGATGTTTGACTTCAGAGGGGGAAGGCTTGGGGGGTCAGAGACCAGAGACTATTTACATGTTGCAGAAAAAAGGAAAGAATACAATGATGACTGGTACTTTGTGTGTTTAAACCAGCCCTCCGTCTCTCTCTCTCTGTCTCTGTCTGTCTGTCTGTCTCTCTCTCTTTCTCTCTCTCTCTCTCTCTCTCTCTCTCTCTCTCTCTCTCTCTCTCTCTCTCTCTCTCTCTCTCTGTCTGTCTGTCTCTTTCTCTCTCTCTCTCTCTCTCTCTCTCTCTCTCTCTCTCTCTCTCTCTCTCTCTCTCTCTCTCTCTCTCTCTCTCTCTGCTGGAGGTGAGAGAGATGACGGAGAGAAAAGGATAAACAGAGAAAGAGAGAGAGGGCGGGGGGGTCGGTAGAGAAAGCAGGGCTACTGGCTCATCAATAAGCACAAGGTCAGACAGGCACTGTTGGGCTGAGTGGGCCCTGTTAGCAAGCTGCAGCTGAGGATTTGTAGAGCTTGTAAAGGCTTAAAGCAACACCGCTTCGCCTCTTTGTGTGAGCACTGGCTGGAACTACAGAGGGGCAGAGAGACACCTGCTGGTGGCCAAGGGCCACATGGTCAGACAGGACTGAGTGTGTGAGCGTGTGTGTGGGTGTATGGTGGCAGGGGGGTCTGCCACTGGACCGAGGCTGTTTGTGGAATTTTGCATTGAGAGAAAGGCATAAATGAGTAGTTCTAGTATGAAAGGAAAGCCAAGTGATTCTGGATATTTTGCTTTTTTAAATTGCTTTTTTTGATGATGCGGGAGGAGACTTGTTTGTGGTGTTTTTAATTCAGAGCACCCCGTCCATATGATACGTATTAATATCAAATATATTTGCAGTGGATCACAAAACTATTATCTGTAATTTGGGTAAATTGCCTCCTTCTCAATAAATCGTAAGTGAAGATTTGCTCTTTTTGGTCATGAAACAGACAATCTCAGTCTGCATATTGCTAAATACATATCACATATCAGATAGGCTTTTTAGCCACAATCCCCTGTGAACCACCCCTGGCCACAAAGGAGTGAACAAACAAATGTATTTCATTTGTGAAGAAAGGGAGAAAGAGAGAAGAAAGAATTCAGTCATTCAGTGTTGTTTTATTTTGTTTTTTTTATGAGCTCTCTAATTTATGGAGAGGAATGCACTAGTGTGCCCTTCTCCCCCCTCAAGTACAGGCATGAGCAGCTCCAATAGGTAGCATAAAAGCTCTTTAGCTGTCTAGTGGAGTAGATTACTGGCCTGTCGTTAAATCTAGCCACAGACCCCTAAGTGAGCATTATCAGTATGGTGCAGCAGGCTGTCTTCTCTCTCTATCTCTCTCTCTCTCTCTCTCTCTCTCTCTCTCTCTCTCTCTCTCTCTCTCTCTCTCTCTCTCTCTCTCTCTCTCCCTCACTGTCAAAATACGCCCTTGTGGCACCAGCATTCAGTGTTCTGGAATGTTTCACTCCATGATGGTATTGGACAAAGAGAGGGAGATGAGTAAGGGAGAGCAAAGGGAGAATTTTGGGATGAGAAGAGAGTGATGAGGAGAGTGAGAAAGTGCACTGTGGGAGAGATGCACTGTGTGCTAGTGAAATAAAGCAAGAGATAGGGTGAGACAGGGGCAAGATAAGAGACAGACAGAGAAACAGAGATAGAAGGAGATGAAGAGGCATCTCTCTGATATGTGTTTATTAATTCACTTGGCCCTCTGCTTAAAGCTGTGGGTCACTGTGAGTTATAGCCAGTGCGCTGAGTGTGATATTTATTTGACGTTGAATGCAACATTAAATCGTCTCCCTCAGGGGAAATTGATAACCTTTAATGTAGGGTGTAATACTTTTAACTTGCGATAATACTGTGTGGCGCGTCAGATCACAGCCTATTGTTTGCGCAAGCCTTCCATTAAAAAAAATCCATAAAAAAGTTCAAAAATCAATAGTGGTGTTTTGACTTCAGGTAGCCAATGCTGCTGTGTGGCTATGGATAGATAGTTGGATGAAATACAAGTCTGGACTGAGGATATGGATAATTGTTAACTAGAGATTACATAATGTCCGAGTATTGTAAACAGATCTCGCATGCCAAGCAAAGGTTCTCACTGTGAAGGATCTCTCTCGCAGACTCTGGCGGATATCTATCCTGTCTGCTATCTGGAAATAGCAGACAGGGAACCCTTTTTTCTTCCTTGCAGCTCTGCACATACTAGTGGTGAGGTAGGCCTTAAATGTGATCAGGAAGAAGTATCTCCGTGGTCCACTCTCATTGGTGTGTGTCAGCCCAGTTGTGTGGCGGTGTTAGGGACAAGCATCGAGGCTTGTTAAGGGTGTCACACCAGCTGCGAAGAATGTCATTCTTTAAGGTCTTGGAGGTGCTTGCGACCTGCCAAATCAATAGTCTCCTCTGCTCCACTCCTACATACATACACACACACACACACACACACACTAACTTGTAATATCCTGTTTGGTATTGGATTGGCAGCAGAAGAGCTTCCCTGTAACATGTTGTGCTTGTCTCTGTTCCAGAGCGCTCCAGTTTAATGGCTGGCAGGTAGAGGCCTAAGAGAGGCAATCAAAATGAACTCGATTCCGTCGATGGACAGGCACATACAGCAGACCAATGATCGTCTGCTATGTATTAAACAGGTGAGTTGTCTAAAATTATTTCCGGCACTGCTATTTTGGTTTGTGTTTCCCTGGTTAGAGTTTCAGGAGTAGTCACAACTACTGTACTAATGAGATTTTTTGGAATGAGCTTTAAATCGCATTCTTGGAAAGACACATGACAGGACACGTCACAGACAGACAGACAAACACAGACAGACACACACACACTCACACACACACACTGTGTGGCCTCCCTTCCCTCTGGGTTACTCTAAACATTGAACTGTCCTTTCATCCTTTCATCAGCACTGCACTGTGTGAGGCTCAGGTTGCAGAGCAGGGTATGAGAATGGATACTGTTCCAGGATTCCTCCATTCCTACCTCCCTCTCGGTCTCCATCCCTCTATCCACCTCTGTCATTCCTCCACCTCACATCCACAGACACTACCCTTAGTTCCCCTCTTGACCCCTTTATCTCTGGGTGAATCTGGAACTAAATGAAACGAGCCTACCTGCCTCCAGTCCAGAGTGTGGGCTGCGGAACAAGCCTTTCTAGGCTTTGACGGACAGCTTGTTTGTTTTGTTCTGCCTCAGGGTTGTGTTCTTAGCTCCTGGCCCAGAAGAGTACAGTGGGAAGGATATAGGAGAGAGATGGGCGTATGTGTTAACACGTATGTGAACACGGCCAATTGGCGTCACTCCAATGGTGGAGTTCCCTGCTATTAGGTGGTCTGTTAAGAGCTTTAGTGTCCCCCCGGGGACTGTTGAGCAGGTAAAGATGTTGGGGTGGAGAGGGAGTGAGTAGAGGGGAGGCTCTAAACGGTTATTGTGTAAGAAGGGTCAGCTGTAGGTATTTCAGATAAGATAGAGATCAAAGGTAAAATAGAGATCTAATCTGAGTTTAACTATGCATACACAAATACCTTGGAACACAGTCTCTATATATCACGTTTAATCTTAATAATAGTATCCATTCCAAGTTCCTCTAGCACTTTTGAGGAAAGATACTTAAATTGTGTTTGATTTTAGATATCTACTGTGGCCCTGAAGTGCAAAACACACCCACTAATACGAGTACATCCCCCAAATGAAAACACCCCCCCAAATACAAGTAAACTCCCCCCAAATAGGATGACTTGCTCACCTCCCCCCGAATACAAAGACACGCTCCCCCAAATGGGGGGGGGGTTTCATTTGTGGGATGTACTCGTATTAGTGGGTGTGTTTTGCACTTCAGGGCCACTGTAGATATCCCTCTTAATAACAATGTATAATAGTTAATGGAGTATTGTTGTAAAGCATTCCACAAGGATATGGGGGAGGGGAGTCGCCTTCCGCCTTTTAACATAAATGTAACAATTCTCGTGTCAGAGGTCAAATGTATTAACCCCAACACTGGAAACCTAAACAAACATCAGCTGGCGTTAGTGACTAGAGAAGGGGATCGTGGGTAAACACGTCACGTCGAGAAATCCACAGTGTCCGAAAAGGGCCTCGAGTTCATCTAATAAACGAATAAGCGCCGGGTCATTCAAATGAGCCATGGAGAAGCCTGCACCCTGCTAATAGAGGCAGCTTTGTGCTGCAGACAATCAGGGTTTGGAACCCAGCACAATAAATACCATTTATGTCCTGCCAATTAGAGTAGTCGAGAACCCATTCAGCAAGCTCCCATTCTCCTCCCCTTACACAAAGATGATCATCGGGGGAGATCAGAACAATTAACTCACTATACCCCCCCCCCTCCCCATGCTCACCATTGTCAAATATCCAAGTAATTAAAATAATTAAGGAAATATTGTAAACCAATCCAGATGTTTGTTTTAATTGACAGTGTGTGCATGCTGGAAATTTGGCGTCTTGAAGGCATTATTTCTGCCAGTGCATCAGGAATATAAATGAAGCTTTGTATTGTCTTGTTTTCATAAAACTTGATAGGTTTGTCTGAATACGCGTCAGTCAGGTGAATAGGGAAACAAATTGATTTGGTTGCTCAAATACTGAATAACTGACGAGTCAGATATTGACGTGCTGTAAATTGTGAGAGGTTTGTGTGATTGTATCTTGGGTTAAGAGTTCAAAAATATAATGACAGCGTTGCCTTCCCAATGAGCAGGTGATTAAACAACTGCATTTTCATTTGATCTCAGATACAATATTAACTTGATTAACCTTAAGTTACACATGAAACACTGTACCGTGAATGGTTCCCAAAAGTCTATTGGAACTTAGTTCCTTTCTTTTCCTTGGAATCCACTATTGAGAGCAAAGATAGGACAGCTTGATATTGCTGGTGTTCAAGCTCGAGTTGAAAATATGAGCCGTCCTTTCACTGCGGGAACACTTCCTCAAACTGTAAACGTAAATATTTCAAGAGTGAGTGGAGGAGCTCTCTAGTTCAACTGCCACTGGCAACTGTTTGCTACCACTGTACACTGCTGTATGTCTCAGGTGTTTTTGAGCCTGTGAACATTGCTCTTGGGTTTTTCTATGCTAATGTCGCATGGAGCATATTTGAATATAGTTTTGCACGTAACCCCCACCTCTATTTGTCATGTTTTGCTCCAGAAGTCTAGGTCAGGTCTAGGCTGTGAATGACTATATGTTGAGAGCGACCACCTCTAAACAATATAGAGAGCCTGTCTGTCTTTTGTCTCCCGGTTTGGGCTTGGACTGGGCAGGACTGGAGAGGAGCTTAGTGTTAATGTTGGAGGATCATTCTCACCCAGGGGATACGAAGAGAGGGGGGAATGTCTCTTGGCCACTAGTTAGGTTTGATTGGTGGGTTTTGGCAGGAGAAGGGGTAACATCTGTGGCGATGCCATGCCAAGCTCGCTGTGTGACACACGCACACGCACACACACACACACACACACACATACACATGGCGGGACCAATTGTTCAGAGTGCAAAAGAACAGTAATCTCTTCAAGCGGCGCCACTTGTGTTGTACTTTCTTTCAGTACATCACCCTCCCCACCACCCATTCCCTTTCCGCCATCCAGCCATCCATCCATCCAAGCCTCCCATCTTCCCTCCCCCATTTTGCTGTACACTTTCCATGCTGATCGCATGTTTGTAGCTTCCATACTCATCTAAATGTATCCTCGCTAGATGTGAGTTTCTCCAGCAGACTTTATCCACTAGCAGAATTCACAACAAATGCACCCCCCACCCCACAACCTCCCTCTAGACAAAGACTTACCCTGCGGGGAACAGTCTACGACTGTGCACATAAAATAAACAAGACTGGTTTCATCCAGCCCTTTTCAAACGCTGGCTTTGTAAATTGATATGAAAGCTGCCTAATCAAACGTTGACCTCTGCTGCCCCCTAAAGAGCACCAGAGTAAAAAAAAAAGAATGAGCGCCAGGGACTGTGGTGCCTCTGCGTCTTTCCTTCCCGGTTGACGTTCGAATCAAAGCACAGAGACATGTCGGGAACTCAGGCTCTCACTTAAACATGACAAGCCAGTCACTTTAAAGCTTTGATGTTGTGGAGTGGGTGTCTATTTGTCTCAGATTTTGTACCCAGCACGCCACAAAGGCTGCATGTACATCATCTCACCAAAGGTAACATTGCCCTGGAGTGGCTGGACGTCTCTTTCTCTCCTTCCGTAAAAGAATGAAAATAGATATCACAACAGTCTTTTGAGGACTGACATTCATTGAGATTCTCCGGACCTTTCTAACCTGCCGACTACCACCCCTTTTTTTTTACCTGAAATACAGAAGCACACAGAGACAACAGGATTGAGAGAGGGTAACTAGATGGATCTAGCAGGGGAAGACATGCCATAAAGACAGCCTGAAGGTCAAGCAGCTGGCTGTCAGATAAAGTCACACAAGCTCAGCTCAGAGCCTGCACGTCCATTCACAACCACCAGAGATTTATTTCACTGTGAAGGTGGTGCTACAAAGACCTGCAAGACGAGGGCAGGACTGTGACTGTGGCAGGAAAGCAGGGGACAGACCCTTTCCATCCAGCCGCTGTATTGACGCCATTAACCAAAACCATATGTCATATGTTCAGTGCCTTTGCGCTCCACCATTTATTGTTAGGGAACAACAACAAAAAATTTAATTCTTTTGTACGTGCCCACACATTGTGCCAAAATGAGTCTCCTCAAGGGCAATTGACATCCTACAGATCTCCCCTCCGTTAATGTGTCTGATATGTAATACATTTGGCTTCTTCTCTCATCCTAATAGGTTTCTTGTTGTGTTTGTTCCCATGCAGCACTTACAAAATCCTGCAAATTTCCAAACAGCAGCGACAGAGCTGCTGGATTGGTGTGGTGACCCCCGAGCCTTCCAGCGTCCCTTTGAGCAAAGCCTCATGGGATGCCTAACGGTAAGAAGCAACCTGGACCCCTCCACCACCTTGCACCTCCAGGTTCAAAGAGGGCTTCAGATTCAAGGGACAGGAAAGGCTGCTAAAACAAGTACTATTTTCAGACTCCTGATATTCCCATATGGTATGCCCGGAAAGCTAGGCCAAGAAAGAAAAGTTGTTTTATTTTTAGACATTGTCGAGATTCAAACTGTTTTAGGAATTTAACTTAGCCACTCTCTAAACTTTATTTACTTTTAAAGTTCGAAGATGAATTGCACAATGCATGATCGTGTAGAGATTTCTAAATGAGGATGTGTGCTAAAACCACCAAGCAATCGATGTTCTTAAAGAAATAAGACTTGAAAGCTTTTAATCTCAGAAAGCTGGGACTTAAGGATGCTTGTAAGCAGGGTAAACCTAAATGTCCTCCTTCCCCAATAAACACATTTTTGCAGTGGGATATCCTCCCATCTTAAAGTGAATAAACACTTTCTTTCTTTGCCTCTTTGAGATCTTATGCCAATAGATATCTCATTGAATGGCAATGTCAATTTGTCTTCAACAGCCAAACTAACCTTTCTTCTTAGAATTATGGTATTGTGCATTTTCTGAAAAGGTCAGTGCCCCCACACCCCTTAGTTAGTCAATTGAGACACGGATCAAGAGTAAACATGCATCACTCAAATGTCACCCCGGGGTATTTTATGCGTAACAGACTCTCAATGCAAACCTCTCCATTATGTGTTGAGTGTAGTCATTTGCATAGTCATTCCTCAGTGTGTGTAATTCAGAAGCCTACGAAAGAATTATCACAAAAAACACTCAAGCGAGTTCTATGGCAGTGGGGGCACTGGCAGATACATTCCTGCTCCTAAAGATCTGAGCACTCAGCTTATTGTTTGTGTTTAACGGTTTAATGCGCAGCAGCAGGTGTCTTTTACTCCATTTCACCAATTCAATTTGTGTCCTGCAGTGAAAATCTAGAAGCTTCTCCCGATGCTTACAGCTGAACTGTCCTCTACAGTTTACGGGTTGTTCCTGACCGAGCCAGTGCGGGTTAGAGAGCACACGCAGAGCATTGGCATGGTTGGAAAATGACAACTGACAGTAGCCATGCAGCCTACTGTAGTACAATAACAGGGAACAATGACTGTCATGCTTGTCAGTAGCAAAATGAATTGCTATCCAGCTTAGAACTGGCTTTGTCTATCACACGTTATCTCTGTTTCTCATCTATGGCCACTCCATACAAAAGCAGTTAATCTTTCCTTAGAAGGAGTCTTTTCAACATACACCACCCCCCCCCCCCCCCCCCCCCCCCAAAAGCACCACAATTCTTGTGCTTCTGATTGTGCAATTAAGGCACTACAATTAGAACTGTGTACTGTACAGCTTAGACTAGAATTACCATTTAGCAAAATGCCCCTTGCATGTTTAGGTTTTAATTAGACAACTTACACTCATATATCTTCCTCATAATGTGTGTTTCCTATAAATAAGACAGAGATATGCATACTCTCTGTGGTATCCCATCTAAAGCTATACTTTACAAAGATAATTATACGTTTCAATGAACAGTGTTGTGCTGAAACACCCCCGGGCATGCCTTGAACTTGTGTCTGGTTGTAACAGCAGAATCTGCTACCGGGAAACGATGGGGAAGGGAAGGTTCCATCTCTGGGGAAACATGTCTGTGTGCTGGCAATATTTCTTTAAGGTTGAAGAGATTGGAGGAGAGGATCTTTTTTGGGCAATGTAATGGCAATGTTAAATCAAAGTTTTCTGCCATTTAACAGCAGTTTACAGCGTTACCTGGGGCATCAGGGGTTTCAGTTTCATCTTTCCTCTCAGCAGGGATCCGTATAGATTCACGTAATGGCAGCAAGTCTGTCTCTCTTTGTCTGTCCAAATGTCCACCACTTTCAAAATTTGTATTAAAGACAGATCTTTGAATCATTGAACATCTACAATAGGTCCATCATATCCATATATCTCAGTTATAGATGGTATAGCAAACAGCCCTGAATGAGACTGAAACAAGACAGACAGAAAAACGTGGGTATCTGACTGTTTAACTTGTTGTTCTGGTCAGGTGGTGAGTCGAGTAGCAGCACAGCAAGGCTATGACTTGGACCTGGGCTACCGACTCCTGGCTGTGTGTGCAGCCAACAGAGACAAGTTCACTCCCAAGTCAGCAGGTAGGACCTCAATCTGCTTGTCACATCGATCCATTCCATGCCCAAGAATCCAACCCGGTGACCGATAAAGTGTCTGGGTGTTGCTGTCCATAGTGCAGTGTGAACCCACAGATAAAAAAACAACAAATGAAAACAAAGGCAAAGCTACACAGTATTTGTTTTGTAACATGTTGATAACTCCTGTCTTTTATGATGCTGTCTTTGTGTTAATGCTAATACCATTTCTGTGGACATCACACCACATATTTATGATACTGTTTCACTCTCAGAAAAAGACTGGCATGTAAAACCATATGTTAAGGAAAACCCTATGTTAAAGGTTCTAGATACTACCCGTTTCAGATAAGTTAGACCCTTTAGGATCCTAACAGAACTCCATATTAAAGGTTGTGTCCAAAACCTTTTTTCCAGAGGATTCAATACAGAGTATATATTCTGTTTCTTCTAGCACTCTTAATTTCTAAGTACAATATTGCACACAGCACAAATTACTTCTATCCAGTAAGAATATTTGTATTTACTGGACTTGCACCATTAGGTCTGGAACTGAAAACATCCTCAAGTGTCCTGTTCTTGTACATTTGTCAATGTAGCCACAGATTATTGGGTCAGATGGTGACTGCCAATTACCTTTGTAATCAATTTGACAAAGCATAATGTAGCATGCAGAGATTGAAGGTGTATACCTTGTCAAATTCTCAGCAGATAAGCATGGTTACTGCCAAATATTTTGTAGTCCTTGAACACTTTGTGATTTGTGGTTTCCACCTGCTGCGTTTAAGAGGAAAATCTCATGTGCAATTGTTATGATGCAGATTTGGTCTGTGCTATGTTATTGCAGCAGTCTAGGACATAAAACAGACACTCACTGAACCTCACCTAATGTCTACCCTCTTCCTTGATCCAATTTTATGTTTGTACGAGGAATTGGATGTTATAATATAATTTCATGTCAGACAGAAAATGAAAAAAAAATCTTCTTCCAATTAACTTCCACTAAATTATATAATTCTGGATAATTCCATATCAAATGTTGGCCCCACTTTATGGGTTTATATAAGATTACTCATTGACTCTCAGTCTGAATAATGTCTTGCTACAGCAGTCATCTGGAAAGCAGTGAGAATCCCACAGTCCAGACAGCATCCCAAAGTATATTTCATGGTCAATTATGTACATGCATAAATATTGTGAATGGTTGATTAGAAATACTAGCGCAAGCCTAGGTATAAGAAGACAAGGAAAAAAAACTACAGTCTCCACATTCAGGCTACAAAGGCAGGGCCCACACTGGCAGCTAGGAGACGGCTCTTAACACGCTACTCTCACAGGGCCCCAGGGGCAGGGTCTGTGCCCAGACATCCAGCAGCACTGTTGCCCAGCGA
The DNA here is from genome assembly GCF_038355195.1 of Osmerus mordax. Taxonomy (NCBI): domain Eukaryota; kingdom Metazoa; phylum Chordata; class Actinopteri; order Osmeriformes; family Osmeridae; genus Osmerus; species Osmerus mordax. Next base: position 6,062,099 of record NC_090059.1, on the reverse strand, counting down.
CAGAGAAGGGAGGGAGTCACATGACAGGGCCAGGATGGCGGCAACGGGTCGGCCATCCGACACCAGAGACAGACGAGTCAGTGTCTGCGATTTGCAGAGGAGGGATTTTTGGACACGCCTCAGAATCTAGCAGAGAACAAATCAACTCAGGAATGCCAGATTAGTAGAGGGGGAAGAGAGGGAGATGGGAGCAGAGTTAGGTGAAGTGGTTTTAATTGAATACTGTTCTTTGCATAATGTTGCTCTAAGAATAATTCATTTAGCCCAGTCTGCCAGATTTCCTGGACGCCGTCCAAGCTACTAGCTCAGTGACTACACAGTTCAGTGCTTCGAGCTGGGAGTTCCTCTCCACTCTATCACAAATATGACAGGAGCACAGCTTTGTTGCGTAACTTGTCATTTTTACTTTCAGGATTTAGACATTTGATTGTTCCACCTCTTGACGCACTGTAAGTGCTGCGTTTTGTTCTCTATTCATTCTCCATATTTGCTTACAAAAGTAACAGTGTTGTATGAACTGCGGCCTTGGATGCTGTCACCAGATCTGTCATATAACGACTGTGTGTTGTTATACGTTACATAGAGAGTGTCTGAGGGAAAGATGGGTGTTTTTCCTTTTTTTTCATAACCTGAAGTCTGTTCTATGTGCTACTGTGTCTTGTAATCTGTGATGCCATGTAGGCTTCCAAGTGAGAAAGTCAATTTGCTCCAGATTTGGTGGTTTTAGCCAGCCTTTCTGGTCAATACACAAATAGATTAACCTATTTGCTGGCCAGTTTGAACACAGTTGTACTGCAAAATATGGAAGGCCTGGCTGCACACAATGGCTATTTCTATTCTGCTACCTGAATGAAAGGGAAATTGCTGGAAAAACAACTGAGGGAAAAGCTGAAGTGGTAGTATGAGAAATCAGTGTTCAGAAATACATTTTAGTCATCATGTTTGTTTGAGACTAGTTTACAGTTTTGTTGAAAAAAGTAAGTTCATAATTCAAATATGAACGATCACCTGAACCTGAAGAACTTCACTGACATCTGTTGCTTTCACCTCATGAAATGTATTGATGCCTACTAAATAGCATTCTTGCATACTTTTATATAATATTTTAAGCATAATGTTGCATAATATATATATTTTTTTAAACACTAGACCAGATACAAATCATTCATTTCACTTTGTTTAACTTTGAATAAAACACAAATAATCTCAATGGATAGTCAATGTGTCAATGGTGGTATTGTGAGCACTTAGAAAGCATTCTAATCTTATAGCCATTTAGTATGTGGGCCAGATTGCAAGGGAAGAGCTGGCTAAGGGGGAGGTTCTGTCTGCAAGTTGTGACCTCTTTGTGAATGAGATTAGCCTGCTCTATTAATCTGTGATTACTAGGACTGTTTTACCACAGAGCAAAGCCTTGCACGTGGAGTAACACTGCTGTCAAAGAAAGGGGGTTTTCATTGTGGGGATGAGTGCACATGGGCCTCTCTCTATCTGAGGCGAAATCACAGCCTGTGTAGGGTGGGTTTCATCAGCTCCAAGCATTCACTTATCAAAGACACAGCCCACCCCTCTGACAGGAGTATTGGTGCAGTCTGGTACAAGTGTTTTAGACAAAATGTTCAATCGCAATTCTCCCTATGTGGGTCACAGTGGCACATTCCAAATTGACTGCGCTTCAGCAAACACTTGGAATTCTTCAGTTCTAAAGAGCAAAATAAGGCACCAATTTATAAGAGAGAGAAAGTTTAGACTTTCAGGTCCAATAATTTTTCCTGCACAGTAAATCCTATAATAACTATTTTTTGGTGGAATTCGTTACTCCATGTCAGGGTGAATTCATAAATGTCTTCTTGTGCTCAATTTTTTTTTGCATAGCCATGTATTCACCAACATATCTACTTGTCTGTCCTTCCCTCAGTGTATAGAGGTGTGTGGGCGTCTGTCTCTCATGCACCCCTATCTCAGAAGACAGTTACAGTATGCTATTCTTTCCCATTGTCTGTAGTTCTTTTGACAAGGCATGTTTTTTAAGGTGTGACCTTAAATGTTGGCTTTCTGTTTTCTTAACCAGCCCAAGCATGAAACTCAGGAGCAGGTTTTTGTTGGAATGTTGTTAAACGTTTTGTCTCAAGTGTGAGATATTGAGAAGTCAAGAGGAGGATTACCTATTCTCAGATCACCAAAACCGTTTAGGCCTACACAGTTTGATACATTTCATGAACAGCAATGTAAATTAAAGTTGCAGTCAGAATTGAGCCAGGCTGCAAGAAGAGAAAGATTTCATCCATTATATTTAATGTGTATGCTCTCGACTATCCATTTGTCCAGTCAAACAATCAATAAGTAGCCACTGTTAAAGTCTGACTTTGGACTTCAATTGAATTTTTTTAGCAAGTATTTGTTTGTATCTGTTATACAATGTCAGGTTACATTAAAACTCTGCAATTAACACTAGAACTGCCATGGGGTAAATTTTACCCCCCTGGATCTTTCAAATGCATGAAACTCTGTTCAAATAAATCCCATCTCTCGGTTCACAACGTTTCCTTAAGGGGTTTATTAATCATCTAGTGAATTATGATGGGTGTAGGATAAAAACGAAAAAAGTTACTAGCTGATTATGTCATTTTTACGCTGTGTGCCATGCTATTCACAACATGTGCAATTGCTTACATTTAGCAACTGCACTTGCATTTAGCTTAGCAATGTCTATGGTTGTATTTTGATAAGCAGGCCTGTCACCGCATGATCCATATGACCCTGCACAATTTTCTTGCCCGTAAGTAAATGCAGAATATCGTTTCTGTCAAATTTATTAACAAACCGAGAAAAACATGCATATTACACATCCAGATAAGGTATCATTTTATTAATCCTCACATGGGGAAATTTGGGAATTCAGGTGTAACATGCAAGTAACAAGAAAACTACACCATGCATTGCCATGGAGTTTTTGATTTAGAGAATAAAAGTTAAACAGGTAAAAATGGCTGGTTTCTGAGTTTGCTGCATAAAATACAGAGAATCTTCATGTTTTATTGGATTGGACAGCTCAAGGTGTACAGGAAAGGCAAGGGAGAGAGAAAGGGGGAGACTCAGACCTGATTCGAACCCAGACAACTGGCCCATTTTAAATTAATTTTGGTTTTGTTCATGCCTGCCAAAGGGCAAAAAACTTTACAGCTCGGATTAAGTTGATCAGAACGAACAGAATAATAATATGTCGGAAAACAACAGGGCTTTGCATCTTTGCTGCATGGACCCTTAAGTACCGATATGATAACACTACAACATTGTAGATATGAAATTGTTGCCATGAATGTAATCTCATTCTTGCCCCACTCCCTAGCAGTGGGTGCTATATGTGTTTGTAATTGCTCCAGTGTGAGGAGAAATTGTGTTAAAGACATGTAGTCAGACATGCTGTCATCTAAGGGTTGAAACGGCTCAGACTGTACACAAGGCACAGCGGTCTAATTCACACGAGCCTTGAGACCTGTTGTTTCAGTCTGGAACTTTCTACACCAAAGTGCTTTTTATTTTCCTCTCATTTTCTTCCCTCAGTCTTGGTTTGCATGAAGGAACTGATATTTTAGCGGCGGCTCTTCCTAAATAGAAAATAACATGGATGTCTAAAAACATTGTTGGTGGCCTAGACCATATACGTCAGCAACTGTTGGATGGAGTTCAAGAGTATGTCTGAGAAACAAACAAACATTCATGATTGAGCCAGTTGGGACGCAGTGCATATCTGGTAAGACAAGAGGTATTAGGTCTACAAAAGACTTCCACTTACTGCTTATTTGTAATTAACTACAGTAATAGTCACAGTAACACATTTTATGTTAATTTCAAGTTTATTTTAATTACTCGGAAGTTCAACATTGGTACAATTTAATTGGGGTTTATTATCAAGATGGATGAGAATGAATGAATCCCATAATGTTTATTAAATAAAATCTATATGTTTTTTCCAGAAGGCTTTTGCCTCTGTACTTGAGGGAGTGTGGATCCACTTTTAAGGATGTATGCTATGGCACTACAGACAGTATGTCAAGTCTCTGGTTTGAACAGTCTATGTTTATCCAATGTAAAGGCAAGCACAGCATTTCAGTCAATTATGACAGATCATTTCCAATATAGGGCTATAATTCACCTGTCATGAGCTCAGCTGATAGTAAATGCCAGTAAGGCAAACACAGTGGGACCTGAGATAAGGTGTGTTCAGTCTGTCTAGATGACTAGCAGTTCTGGCTAGTCTTGCTATGAGGGGTCACTCTGCATTGGCTCATCATCTTCTATAAGCCACTCCATGCTGTGTCTCTGTGGAAAGGTTAGCTAGTGAGACTTCAATAGGAGAGAGATTGTTTGTTTCATTAAGTGGATTGGGACCAGAATTAAAAGTAAAAGTATTAGCTTTGAATAACAGATTTCAAATGTTATAAAGAAAAGAAAAGGACTATTACAAAGAGCAAAAAGAAAGTATTTGATGGATGAGGTGAAGGATGAGGATATTGGCAGCTTCAGGTAATGTCTCCGTAGATGTCGTTGTTGTGTAACATCATTTATCACCGACTCGCTCTCGCCTCACGTGTATGGAGTCTAATTTGCCCCTCCCTCTCAGACAGCCCCTGTTCCAGCCACGGGAAGCCAGCAACCTGCCTCCTCCCTGGCCCCTAATTAGAAGGACTAGTTTGATGGATTAAGTCAACAGTACGCACAGACAAGGGGGTAATACCACCACTTAATGTAGCCAGCCAGAGAATTTCTTGCCTCCACTGTTTTGGGAGGACTTGTAGCTCTCTCCCATAACAAATGTTGCTTTAAATGAATTGATTGAGGCTTCTTTTACCCGTTGCTCTGGACCAGGGCCAAGATACAGGCTGTCTAGCACATTAGGCACCACCCCCCTTGCAAGTTTGAAATGTGAGCTGCCTGCGTTTTTTTTTTCTCTCCCCCTCTCCCTTCTGGCGAAGTGGCTGTGGCTGCTTCTGTGTGATGTGTGTATTGGGAGAGCAAGCAATGGATCACTAGACAGAAACAGAAGATACATCAATAACAGCTGCATACATCCGAGGTGAGGAGATAAGCATTTGGTTCTCTCTCCCTCTCTCGCTGTCCTCCCACTCCCCACTCTCCCTCTTTCTCTTCCTTCTCTCCCACCCCACCTCTCTCCCTCTCTCTCTTTAACCCTTTAGCGCGACAGAAGCCAGTTCCTTGGTGCCGTAGCTGCTATTTGTGGTGAGCTTTGCATCTTACTCTGATCCAAACGCGTTCCCTCCTCAGCCTGACAGGGCTGTGTGAAGTTTCCTCTCTTTTTTTTAAGCTTAACCCTGTTTTCCCTCCTCATTTCCCCTTGGGTGTTCGTTGCCTGAGTGCAAAGAAACCGGTGGCAAGTACAGCAGGAGCCCATTAGCAATGACTCCATCTGTGATTGGTTTTGCCTGTGAAACTGAGAGACCGGCGATGAATAATTGATGCGTATTGTGCAGTGACTGGACAAGCAAAGGGGAACGGAGGGAAGAAAACAGAGTACCTGTCCTGAGACACTGAGGGGGAAAACGAAGGAGGGGGAGAGGAGGAAGAGGACGAGGTAGGGAGAGGAGGTAGAATATGACAGACTGAGGGTGTAAGAGTTAGAGAGAGGGAGAAAGAGATAGAGATAGAAAGCTTTAAAATAGCTTATGGCTTCACTAGTGCAGAGATTAGGCTGCGCTGTATCTGCCTTTGTTCCCAAGCAAATTCTTGATTCATAAGTGTTTCTAGACAGATGAGACATCTTTTTTTGTGCAGTGAAGAGTGACAAAATAAAATAGATGTGAGCGGGGAGGGACACAGCTCGAGTTGACTGCAAGCTGGTTGATAGGGGGGTGGCATTGTGGTGGGCGGTGGGGGGTGGGGGGGGGGTTGAACTCACTCACAGTGTGAAGCTGTGAGCTGTCACAAGGAGGAGGCACACTCGAGGGGGGAAGCCTGAGGGGTTGTAGGGGGAGATGAAGGTTGGACTGCTGGGTGGAACTTCACAGTATTGGACACTTGGGAAGGGGTGTCAGGAGGTGGGGAGGGTTTTTGTCCAGGGTGAGATTCGGGGATGGCACCCCGCTGCGCCATAAACTAACGGAATGGAGTTTGACAGTATAGCTACTGCCCCGCAGTACTTCGCATGATGGAGTTGCAACAGCTGAGTGCGTTTGACCCAGTTACTGCTCACACTGAAGGGGTCAAAATGGCCTTGATTATCTGTTGGGGTTGAGCTGACCTACTTGAGGCAACGTATTTCCGCGAGACTCTTAGTAGTTTAGCAGTCTTTTCCGCCATATTATAACCAGCAAAGTTCAGCCAAATCCTTCACAGATGTCCCATACAGTAATCAACACCGTTTTAGATGTACAATCTGTATGGCTCAATCCTTCAAAGTGAATAATAAGTATTTTCTGAAGTGGAATCCATTCCTAAGCAGAAAATACCTCTAAAACCCCCATCAAAGACAATAAATGCTGTTCAAAGATCCAATCAATCACTTCCATTTCACTTAAAAATTAACCACCAGTCATTTGCAGAGTTCTTCTACAGTATTTTAACTATATTTGTGTTATTGTCTATTGTTATTTACCCTCTCCTCATCTATCAACAGTTTAAAGGATGATCACACATCTCTTTGGAGACCATCCATCAAACTGGCTAATGTATCTTAATTACTGCTTATGGGAATCATCCCCCCCCCCCGTGTGTGTCTGCGACTTAAAGGAGGTCCCAACATGCCAAGACAAGAGGGAGTTTTGCAACTGACAGTCTTGGCAACGTCCAATGTCGTGCTGTTGCAGTTATGTAAACTGTATCCTCACCCGTTCCTTAGTGTATTGTGACAGGCCCGGATGCCACACTAGTTCTTCATATTGGAGACCTACCCCCCCCCCCACAAACACACACACCCAAAACCCACCACAACAATGCACTATTTTAACTTTGAATACCAAGTGAAAACAGCGGTTATTGGAGAGGACCGAGAACCAAGACTGTGCCTAGACACAGTATCAGAGGATGTTTTTTTCCATGTACTGTTAATGAGACAGAAGTTTAAAGAGGGGAGGCAGGCTCATCCACAGTCAGGTGGAGATATCTCCCTCCCTGACAGAATCCCGTCTTTACTGTACGTAGGAGGAAGATGAAAGCAAGGAGCACACATCAACCGCTCTCCTGCTTGTTCATTCCCCTAGGAAACAAGTTCTGGGGGCTGCATCCAGTGGGTGGATCATTTAGTTGCTCACACTCATTACTAGTTTGACAGATGAACTCATTTGCTCATTTCGCTCTCTTTTCCTCAAGCCGTGGGTGAGATTTCACAGAGTAGAGAGGGAAACCACTTCAGGGAGAGCAAATCAAGAAGAGGTTGAGTTAGGTACCTGGGAGAGTGAGTGGTTAGACGGTCGAGAGGCACTCAGTGGGGAGCCAGGAAATTAGACCAGGACAATAATCAGGGATCGCATTTGAATCAGATCTCGACAATACCATCAAACGAGAGGCGACTTTTTTACGATGATTATACCATGTTTCGGCTCACTCTTCACATACATGGTCATGCTTTCTTGTGTAGGGCCATTAGGTCGGGCAATCAGGTTTGAAACCTAGTGTCACTTCATCGGGTGCTATCGTAGGGCATTCTGACAAATGTGCAAGTGAACTGGAGTTAAACTTAGGATACCGCTACAGTGCATGTACACACCCATGTCGACAGCCCTTTCAATCTGTCAACTGGGATTAAAAAGTTATACCCTACAACAAACCAGTTTGCGTTGGGTGCCTTCATGCATCCTTACTGGAAGGCGCCCCTCAAATGCTGTGATCCGCTTTCTGCATTATCGTAGTAAAATGTTGAATTTGAACCCCCCACAGAAACCAACACCTGCAGGAGATGTCAGACTGACTCAGGTACTTGTTATGTGTCAAAGTCCTGCACAGAAAAGTCATCTACACGTTGGCTGGATTCACCGTCATCATCCCAGTCTTTCTTTGTTTCTGTCCCCACATGAAGGGGTCGTACAAACATACAAAATGGTGTGTGCTTCGGATGTGCTTTCTGAAGGGGAAACATAGGCTGGCTAGGCTGCATTGGCTGCTGACCCCTTTGTCTGTGGTGGATGTGATGAAGCATGGTTGTTTACATATATTGTTTCATCATTTCACTTTTGTCATAGCACAACCACTTGTGTATTTATCGTTTTAGATATTTTGGGGTTGGGATGTGCTTGTCATAATGCAGTGTAAGCTATTCAAATGACTTGTGTAAATGATCAAATCCAAGGACGACTGCCAAGCTCCCTGGATGCTAAAAGTCAGCATTTCAGAACACGGTTATACACTCAACAATGAAGGTCTACTGCCTGTAGTTCTATTAAGGTTTGATTAAGCAAGCAGATCCCTAGGAAAAGGACATAGTAACGACATGGCGTTATGTGAACTGTGTGCTGTGTGTGGTTCATCAGAGTGTTGTAGTGTTTGTACGACTCAGGCCCGGCTGCACATATGGATGGTTCTAATGAGGCTGGGGGGGTGCCAGGACGATACCCAGCCTCTTCAAGCATGTGTGCTTTCCCTCCACTTCGAAAGTAAAGTTTGACCCCATGCCCGCTGTGAAAAGGTCACAGGTGACTCAGCCGCCAGCGTGTGCCACCGTGGCACTTCTGGCCCTTCCCGGGGGGGGGGGGGGGGGGGGGGGGGGGGGGGGGTAGGGTGGCTAGCCCCAACGCATCTGCTCCATCCCTAATTAGTATCATTGTGGACCAGGGCTTAAGGCTCCCTCCTTCGTTAATAGCAGCCTGTTGCTCAGGGAAACCGTCTGGCTCCCGTAAGCAGCTTCTTTGCAGGTCAGCCACTCTGATAATCTGGTGACAGAAGCGTGCAAACGCAAACACTCACTTAAACGCACACAGGCAAACAGACACGCATGCTTTATCACACAAACATTGAAACACACACTACACTGGGCACGTTTGTTGACTTTAGAAGCCCGCCCTTTTATCTTGGACCTTTTATCGTTGTCAAAGGTCCAAGGTCTTGGTCATGAATTCAAAGTAAATTCAAAATATAAACATATAGGTTCAATATTACATTATGGTTTGTTGGTGAAATACATGGTATAAACACATTTTGAGGATTTCAAGTTCTGTCTAATAAATGTAATAGTGTTCTAGTGGTGTTCGTAGGATTTGCTGGTGTGTTTATGATAAAAATGTTTGTGGGTTCTTGGAATGCATCTTTTCCTACGACACATAAAATATACTGTTGATGGCTGGCCAGATTGTATTGAAATAAGATGCTAAGGTTTGGAGGAGTTTTACTCCCAATCTTCTTACCCTTGCAGGGAAAGACATGCATGAACAGATTTAAAATTGTATTGAGGTTGCGGGGAGGGGGGTTCTGGCTAAGGAATTAATTCTCTATAGGGGGGTGTCAAAGCCATAGATTTCCACCTTCATGTACATACACTGAATAGCATGCCCTGTTTTTAGAGATTTGCGGTATTTGGGAGATTATGTCCCGAAACAGTGGCCTACTCTTGTGTAGGTTGGTTTTTATACTCAGACCAATACTCTGCCTTTGTAAGTGTAAAAAAATTGTATTTGATTAGCTTGTTCTTAAAAAAAATTCAAACAGTCTTGTAGAATCCAAATGTATCTTTTAGTGTCAAGATAATCCTCCATAAATGTACGTGAATGTACTTACATTTAATTTCAGGATAAATATCTTAGTTTAGAATATCTTGGTCCTTGTGCTACATTCATCTAGTCAGAAGTCCCATAATTCTTGTCTGTCTATCTGTATGGCATTTTAATGCATTTTAATAATGCTGGTACTGTCATTGATTTATACACTTGGGCAGCCATGTGAGGGAGCAAAATCCATTAAACAGAATGTTGGTCCATTTGAAAAACTGTTTCTAATCTGAGAGCAACAAAGAACACAGGATGTCAAAGCGGCAACCTAAATACACTAAATCCGAACCCTTCGCTCATTTCATGTCCCTCATTGTGCTGCTTGCAGCCGCATGGCCACATATGCTTCTGGCTGCAGTAATACCTTCTTGGAACGCGGCCAGGCGTTCCCTCTTGCCGGATGGACATGGCACGACACTGTGGCCGTGCGGCCAGCAGGAGGCTGTATTTAAGCTTGGGCAGATCTGAAATGGGCCATAAAACCGAGCCAGCAAGTCTGGCTCACCGCAAGGCTATGGGCCTAAGTACTCATTGACATGGCTCCAACATCACTGGCTTCCCAGTGAGAGAGAGAAAAAGGGAGGGAAGTAGAGAGGAAGAGGTTGTGTACAAAGATGGGCCTGGGTAGATAGTTTGTTTTATAACAGTGAGTGTGCTGAGGTTTTAAAGCAAACATTTTAGCCAATGCATAGCAATGTTTCCTATAGAAATTTGCTCTATTGCTGTTAAATATTTTCTCATATCGTACGTGACATTATTGCCTACCGGGTGCAGGATACATTTCACTCATCACTGTTCCTGGACTAGAGGGTTTAAAGGTTTGGAGGGCCCTGTCTGTTCCAGTGGCCAAGGAAAATACCATGTTACATTTTTCTTTTTTAAACGGCATTCACGCATGCACCTCATCCCTCCTTCTGGAGAGCTAATTACCTTCAACTCACTGGACATTTTAATGAGATGGAAAATCTAAACTACTAAACTGTTCAGTGACTCGTTATCAGCAGAGTTTGAAGTCTGCAATTTGAGAACTTACTAATGTTGTTGTACCAAAGTTCTACCTCAATATGTTGTTCGTGAGTGAGGGATGTAGACCAATGTGTGGTGTCCAGTGTGAACTGAGCTCCACCTGTGGTCACGTACCACATCATGCTATCTCCTATACTTGTTAAACCCCCATGGATGAACAACCTTCACGGCTGGACCTGCTTCCCTATTATGTTGTGAATGGTCTATGACTGCTTATACCTCATTTACACATAAAAAGCAGTGTAATACACTGCATTATTTTGACACTGAAAGGATACTGTAGAGGCAGGCAGTCCCCATATGGCTGGGAATGTTTTGGCGATAGTCTGAAATAAATGCTTTACATGGCCCCTTAGGTGGATTTGGTAACCAGGGATACAAGGTCTCCATAGCCTCTTTCTCAGCTTAATTGACTTTAGCCTGCAGGACTGAGATCTATTCAGACTTAGTCAGATATGGAGAAAGACAAAGTCAAAGAGAGAGAGAGACAAATAAGCTTAGAATAAACTGAGAGTGAGAGAAACTACACAGTGTAGTTTAGGTTCACCAGAAGCTCTCTTCATTAGTTTGCTTAGGGTCTTTCCTTTTTTTTATATACCAAGGTCTCCAGGCTATGGGGCTTTAAACTCACTGTTTGGTTTGTTTGTGTTTACGCTCACGCAGGCTGATTGGATGAACCATTATTGCTTGAATATGATATCAGTTAGTATGTGTCTGGTGCAATGCATATTGAGGTGTGTGTGTGTGTGTGGGGGGGGGGGGGGGGGGGGTTGCCAGGTGGGTGACCACATCCAGGGGCCTTGGGTTGATTAGGGAGCAGGTGTCTATTTGATAGACCAGAGTGAGAGAGGGACAGGGGGATGGAGGGAAAGTGGGAGGGATGGAGAAGGGGGGTTCACTCATTGCATCTGCCATACCTGCTGCCTGCTGCAATCCCCTGCCAGACTATGGTGAGAGAGAGAGCGATGTACACTGAGAATGTAAAGTAAAGACCTCCATATTATTATAAAGATGTGTCCTCCCCTTCAAAGGCTTTTTACTCGCCCTTAGGATTTAGCATGACGTTTTTGGTTAGGGAAATATGTGTGTGAATTGTTTCAATTTTGAAGCCACTTTCTCTGGAAACAACTAAAGGCTCACTGGTGTTTCACACACTCTCCGCAACTAAGCGGGTGAGAGACTGCATTATTATTGGGAAGGGCATTGAACAACTGTCAGGGAGGCAGTTCTCGTCATTTGTCATGTCTCCCTAGGGCATTATGACAGAGAGCGTGGCTGGAAGCTACACCCCAGCGCTGAGCCACCCATCTAGACCCAGCGTGCATTAATGCCCTTCACTCTAGCTGACCATCAGGCAAGGCAGCTGAGCACCAGAATATCAATATGGCTCAGACACAGCCTTGCCCCTGGGGACAATCTACAAGGCAAACACTGAGCTTATGGAATACACAACTAGTAAAGCACTGAGTGTACACTGTCACTTGGAAGCTATGTTGAGCTTCTAGCCATCACAGACTATACTAGCAGGATAAACTACAGTCTGAACAGGCTAGGCTATGAAACCTCTCCGGTATTCCAGCTGGGATGCGACTTTGATGGCAGCCCACTAAATCTTCAACGAGAGAAGCACCTGATACAATGATCTGCCATTTTTGGAATGACTTGTAGTATTTAGTCTGAAGGAACAGATGAGTCTATTGAAGAGACTGGGTGTGGGAGGATAGCAGGAGAGAAACAGCGATCCTTTTGTGTTCGTCCTCCTGGCTGTCCTAGGAGAGGTTTGGGAGGAGAAGGAAAGAGGAGGAGGAGGAGGACGTGTAGAAGGAGGGATAGGTTGTGAGAGCTCCGAATGGGTTGGCCCTTCTCAACCTGTCATACGAAACCTGAAGTTGATCCTTTAACTCAATGACAGAGCGCCTCCCCTTTAAGCAGGTCTGGCTCAGCAGAGGTGGTAATTTTGTGGGGCGATAAGCTCTTATCTAATGGTTGGGTAGAATAATTCCCCTATAAGTGTCGGGGCGGGAGCTTGTCCCTCTCAACTCAATGTGCCGTGTCACTGCTCAGCTCCCCGGTCTTGCAGTGTTGTTGATTTCTCTGCTTTCACCGCGCTGCATTAAACAGTCTATGGGCTGGCAGCGGCGGTGTGAAACGGGGATACGCAACCCTCCTGTGGCAAGTCTCGCAGTGCCGCGGTTTGGGGATAAATTGTGGAGACATGTTTATCAACACGGCGGAGGTGCAAGTTAGCCCTTGTTGGAAAGAATAATGGTGTCTAATTGAGCTGTATTATGCTGGCTAGTTGCCAGCCCCTCCAATTGAAATCTCTGTCAGAAAGGGGGGCCCACATTTCAACAGCTCTGAATGGCGTTGTTCTGAAATGCTTACCCTGCAGTACGGTAACGTTATGGGGCTTGAACCAGTGTGCTGTAGTAGACCCATCATAGATAGCAAGGCATGTTAAATGCAGGCTAGTTCATTGGCTCCTCACAGTCTTTCCCTTTGTGTTTTATAGGGTTAGGTTTGGTGATTGATGCCTGAGGGGTCTGCTGTGTTGTCAGATTCATCCTTTATTCTTAGCAACAGAATTGTGGCTCTAGTCCTAGCACCAACCCTCATCTTCAGCTCCAGCCCTCAACTCAAGTTCAGCCCCCATATCCAGCCCCAGCTCAGATCGATGCTCTGAAGGAACCATGCAGTCTGTCTCCCGGCACCTGTCTTGCCAAGAGCAGGGGGTAAGGGGGGGGGGGGGGGGGGACCCAGCTGCCTCGGAGCCTGAGCCCCGTGCTGCTTTTAAAGGAGATGGAGGAGGATTTGGAGGGAGGGAGAAGTGGAGGAGGGAGGGGAGGAGAGGGGAGGAGAGGGAGAGAGACTGCTGGTACCATCTGTACATGTCTTTTGTATTCCAGCCCTCATCTTTACACAGAGAGAGGCTGGTGTGCTCAGTGTTCTAATGAAAGGAGAGGTGCCTTTTGGGGGTGAGATGCACGGCCATAAGTGGGCTGAGTGAGAGGATAAGGGTGCATTTTGTTGATTTTATGTGTTCACATGTTGTAATTGTCCACAATCCTCTATGTCGAGGACATCTCACATCCTAAGTATGCTCATTGTGTGTGTATGTGTGTGTGTGTCTGTTTGTATGTGTGTGCGGTTTACCATACACACGTGTTTCCAAATGTCAGTGTTTATTAAGAGAGACAGACGCTTTTGTTTGTTCCTCCTTCCCATTATGTCCATTTGCCTGTTCTCCTCTCTCTCCCTCTCTCATCCTCCCTCCCTGCCTTTATACCCTTCCATCCGTCTCTGTTTTGCCATCGCTTCCCCTACTCTTTCACTGTGTCATGGTGGTGTAGGGGTCGGCCCTTCTCTCTGGCAGTAAGGGTGTAATTAGCTGTGAGGACTGGTATGAGGTAAGTCAGCTGTCGTGTCAACGTGGCCGCGTTCTGGTCTGTGACTGTGAGTGAGTCACCACTGTAGTGGAAAACTCCCAGTATTCTGCTTCACCCGGTGTCTTAGCCCAGAAGTGCTGCTGCTGTGAATCCCAAGAGGGGGTGGCTACCCTCCGCTTTGATTGGATCCACATTCCCTTTCTTTATAGCGCTGGAGTGAGGAGGGGAATAAAAATTGAAAGTGTGTCTTTTGTAGTTGGCATACGGTTAAAGATGCACTGCAGATGAAAAGCATGATTTGATCAAACGCTCTACTGTGGTTCAAACACCACACTGTGGTAGTTACCTAACCAAGCAGTACCTGTAGGTAGGGTTGCTGCCCATCCGAGGGGCCATAGTGACCTCTAGTGGCCAGAGACGATAGTTTGGTTTATTTGAGGTCCATTTTTTTTTATCATGGGGATTTTATGCATTGCACTCTCAGTTGGGCCATAGCATTTACATCGTTGAAAATCTCTGTTGCTTTAATTCCTTTTTGTTAATGTGTCATCTGCGCTTCCCCTCACACACATTCATTCATGTCTCAATGGGATGCCGTAGTAGAGGGTTTTTGATTTTGTAGAATAGACTGTATCAGTGTTAACATTCCCCACAGGAGTCAATAATCCCATGGTTCTTTTCTCTCTCCATCTCCATCAGCCCTGCTATCGTCCTGGTGTGAGGAGCTGGGACGCCTGCTTCTCCTCCGTCACCAGAAGAACAGACAGAACGAGCCCCCTGGCAAAGTACCCATGCAGACCCCCATGAGTTCCATGAAGCCCACCCTCTCACATGGGTCAGTGTGCTATGTGTGTGTCTGCATGTGTGTGTGTTGGCCCTGTGGAAAGCCTGTGCTCTCCCCATGAAGCACACCATCCCTCATGAATCAGTGCTCAGACACACTGTCTACCTTACTACACAGATAACAGGGTCAGTTGAGACTATCAGTACCTCAACACTTAGATTAGATATCATTTTATTTATCCCAGAAGGGAAGTTCACCCTAATTGTACCATAAACCATTTGTATTGCACTTTTACTCTTGAAAAGGAATTGTACAAACAGTGGGATTGTACTAACCAGACAAATCACAATGAAATGTCTGCAAATATTTGCCTCTGCATATTAAGTCTACCCTGTCAACAAAAACGCTGTGTCCATTCTCTGCAGTGATGGGTCCTTTCCTTATGACTCGGTTCCATGGCAGCAGAACTCCAACCAGCCCCCTGGCTCTCTCTCCGTGGTAACCACCGTCTGGGGAGTGACCAATACCTCACAAAGTCAGGTGAGCCTCACAAACATCCAGCAACTCTGAATTGCTGTGTTGTTTTCAGTCGACAACATTGGGTTTGACCTTGTCATTTGTGGAAGTCTAACGGAACCTTAAGGCTCCAGCCCCCGTCAAGGACACTCATTCCATATCGATCGACAGACAACCCTAAACCTAAGCATCTAACATAGACCATCTTTCTCTATTGCTATCTCCCAGGTGTTGGGTAATCCGATGGCCAACAACAACAACCCCATGAACCCTGGGGGAAATCCCATGGGGTCAGGCATGTCTGGGAATAACCCAGGCCTGAACTCCCCCCAGTTCCCTGGTGGCCCCCAGCAGCAGTTTCCCAACAAAGGCAGCTCCAACCAGACCTACATGCAGCAGGGCATGTACGGACGGCCCAACTATCCTGGGGGAGGTGGCTTTGCTGGAAAGTGAGTGTTGAGAGACCAGCTTTGGCATGGGCCCTGATGATGTACAAACCATGTTGTTGTATACAGTTCTCCATTGCATATCTTTAAGGTGCAAATACACAGCTGAGCCTTTGTCAAAAGTTGGTTGGACTGTTCCAGCGAAGGGAAATCCATAGCTTACATGGTGGATTTTTTTCTGTTTCTTATTCGCAAGTTACCCCGGAGGTCCAAACTCTGGTCCTGGTGGTATGGGCATGCCTCCCCACTCCCGGCCCCCCTCAGACTTCACCCAACCGGCCGCTGCTGCTGCTGCCGCCGCTGTGGCCGCTGCTGCCGCCACGGCAACGGCCACTGCCACAGCTACAGTGGCTGCTCTTCAGGAAACACAAAACAAGGACATGAACCAATACGGACCGGTAGGTTCAAGGCTCAGTGAGTCTCTTCACCAACACAAGGTCTAATAATCCAAGAAAAATGGGAAGCATTCATATATTTTTTGTGATTAAATCATTTGAATTATACATTAGAATCAATGTGACTCTATGGCTACAGCAACCAAATCGAACATTTTGGGCCATTCGGGTACTTTTGTCTTTCAGATGAGTTCCTCTTTCCAGATGGGACCAAACCAGGCATACAACAACCAGTACATGAACCAGCCTGGGCCCCGTGGGCCCCCAAATCTCCCCGGAAATATGGGAGCAGGCATGAACACCTCCAACATGAGTGGCCCCCCTATGGGCATGAACCAGCCCCGGGCCCAAGGCATGGGGCCCTTCGGGGGGCACGGCCAGAGGATGCCCCAACAAGGATACCCAGGACCCCGCCCTCAGGGCATGGGCATACAGGGCATGAAGAGACCCTATCCTGGGGAGGTGAGAGGAACTGCATCCATAACCAGAGCCAACAGTAGATGCAGGGAATAGACTGACATTATTTGCCCTTCCGGGAAACCCTCAATACTTACAACTGTTATCTTACACAATGAATGTCTTATTTGTATAATTGTTTGTTAACAGTTGATTTGCTAGTGTATCTGATGGCTTGTGTTTCACCCTGTGTTTTCTCTCAGCCTAACTATGGTGGGCAGCAATATGGACCAAACAGCCAGTTCCCTAACCAGCAGGGGCAGTACCCTGCTCCGAACGCCTCCCGGCCACTCCCCTCCCCCAACTACCCCAGCCAGAGGATGCCAGCCCAGCAGATCCAAGGCCAGTACCCCCCTCCAGGTGGTGCCATGGGCCAGTACTATAAGGTGATACAGAGCAACAAGCACATCCCATGGGCTGACAGCAAATACAAACCAAATTACTTTTGATTCGTCCTCTCTTACCCCGTAGATTAAACCATCTAAATCTTTTTTTTCTTTTGCAGCAAGAGCCATTCAATGGCCAAAACAACTTTTCTGGGGGTGGATATCAATACAGCCATGGCAATATGAACGGGGTAAGTCTAATTGCTTTGTGAGACTTACTATTGTGCACTTGAGGTGATATCCTGTCTATCCTATGCTCTATTTGATTCTAATTGATGTGGGTTAATCCTGGTTGCAGCCTCCCAGACCAGTGGGTAACTACCCCCACTCCCCAGTGCCAGGCAACCCCACCCCACCCATGACCCCAGGAAGTAGTATCCCTCCATATTTGTCGCCAAACCAGGACGTCAAACCTCCATTCCCTCCAGACATTAAACCAAATATCAACGCACTTCCTCCACCTTCAGGTTAGCCGCTATGTTGGGTGGGACATGATCTTAACCATACCACTAATGTCCAATCCTAAATCTATTTCATACAGTGCTTGAACTCACAAACTCACAGTACAATTTCAATCACAAGCCTATCACATTAACTGTTGTATGCCTCTGTGACCTGTATATGCAACTCCTCCTATGTATCCCCCCTCCTTAGCCAATCCAAATGAGGAGCTGCGTCTGACGTTTCCAGTGAGGGATGGGGTGGTCCTAGAGCCCTTCAGGTTGGAGCACAACCTAGCCGTCAGTAACCACGTCTTCCATCTTCGTCCCACCGTACACCAGACCCTAATGTGGAGGTAGGAACCAGGCATAGCCATGTCAGGAAAAAATTTAAGCACATTCCAATTCCATCTATGTGCACACCGCTACCTTACTGACTGGCACCACACACAGCAAGTCCTGCAGGACCAACTTTTATGGACCATAACTAATATTAACACAATTGTTGCACAGTCTCAGTCATTAGCAAGACCATATTGGCCGGTAACTTGCATTCTCCCTTACAGATCTGACCTGGAGCTACAGTTCAAGTGCTACCACCACGAAGACCGACAGATGAACACCAACTGGCCGGCATCCGTCCAGGTTAGCGTCAACGCCACACCTCTCACCATCGAGCGGGGCGACAACAAGACGTCCCACAAGCCCCTGCACCTGAAACACGTGTGCCAGCCAGGAAGGAACACCATCCAGATCACTGTCACGGCCTGCTGCTGTGTGAGTGTTTACTGTATCACTTTGACTGTATCACTGCATGTCCTGCTAACATGTAGGTTTAGGTGTTCTTTAGTTTTAGGTAGTTCCGAAATATATGTATGTCTCATGTATCTCTATGTTGTTTCATGTAACACCATGGTCCTAGAGGAACATTATTTTGTTTCATGGTGTACTGTACCATGTATGTGATTGAAATGACAATGAAAGCCACTTGACTTGAAATGCAAAAAACGATGACCGTAATGGCGACCATAATAATAAAGATCCCTCCACAGTCGCACCTGTTCGTGCTGCAGCTGGTCCACCGGCCGTCAGTGCGCTCCGTCCTGCAGGGTCTGTTGAAGAAGAGGCTGCTGCCAGCAGAGCACTGCATCACCAAAGGTGCGGCCACCCCTGGTCCCTGACATGATGCGTTTTCAAGGTCTGAATCTTACTTGACCACATAGATGGTCACCATCTCTCTCTCTCTTTTTTTCTCTCCATCCCTTAGTCAAGAGGAACTTCAGCAGTGTAGCGGCATCCACTGGGAACACTACTCTGAATGGAGAGGATGGCGTTGAGCAAACAGCCATCAAGGTCTCCCTAAAATGTCCAATCACCTTCCGGCGGATCCAGCTGCCAGCCAGAGGCCACGACTGCAAACATGTCCAGGCAAGTGTCATGGGTGGGCTACAGCTGCCTTTATGGCACTAAACAGTTTTGTGTAGTAATGTGTTCACAGGTTAAAAAAATAAAAAATAAAAATATATACCCATTTGACTGATGTTCCACAGTGTTTTGATTTGGAGTCATATTTACAACTGAACTGTGAGAGGGGAACATGGCGATGTCCTGTATGCAAGTAAGTGTCTTAAGCTCATCTACTTTTGTCAAAATGAACAACTGTAGGTCACAAACAACCTTCCAATGATAGTCTCATAGACCATACTGATCTGTCCTTTTTCTTAGTAAAACAGCGTTGTTGGAAGGTTTGGAAGTGGACCAGTACATGTGGGGAATCTTGAATGCCATCCAAAAGTAAGTTGAAATGTCAAACCATATATATATATTCCCCAAATCAGACAATATAACCATTGCCACACCGCCTCTCTAAGACCTGACACCAAACATTGTAACTATGTTGCCCCAGCTCGGAGTTTGAAGAGGTCACAATTGACCCAACGTGTAGTTGGCGACCTGTCGCCATCAAATCGGACATCCACATCAAGGAGGACCCGGACGGACCTCTGGCCAAAAGGTTCAAGACTATGAGTCCCAGTCAGATGATAATGCCCAATGTGATGGATATGATTGCTCAGCTAGGCCCAGGGCCATCACCCTACCCTTCTCAACAGGGGGGCAACAACAGCGAATACGGTAGCCAAGGTAGCAACGTTTCCATTCAGATATCATATTTTCTCATAAAAATACGTTATTTAGTTGAAAGTAAAGTGCTTTAAATTGGTTGTGTTTGTTTGTTTCTGTGTACATAGGCAACAATTACCATGGGCATGGGAACTTTGACTTCCCCCATGGGAACCCTGGTGGTACTTCAATGCATGACTTCATGCATGGCCCCCAGCTGTCCCACCCTCCGGACATGCCTCCCAGCCTTATGGCCCAGGACAAGTCTCTCTCCCACAGTATACCTGACACAGTGAGTTATCTTCAATGACACAGCTGAGAACTAGAGATTTACTGTATACAGGACAGGTTAGCTTCACCTGCCATGGGACAATGTGGTCTGAGACTATGCTTTCTACCTCTCTCTCCCCACCCCTTCACAGATACCTCATCCTGCCAGCACTGATCAGTCCCACAGCTCGTTGCAGCAGAGCTTACACACCCCTCACCCCGGCAGCCAATCAGGGCAGCAGTTGCATCACAGCGGGCCTCCTCAGCCATCGCGTCAGGCTCCGCCTCCACAGCAGCCTGGCCCTAACAGCCATCCCCACGGCGACCTGACCTTTAACCCCTCCAACAGCTTAGAGGGCCAGGTTGGAGGGCAGGTAGCCCCTGATATGCCTGAGCCTTCCTTGGATGTAAGTGGAGTTAACGAACCCTTCAATACAAGCTATACCAATTTAGGCAAAATGAGGTTAATTCGTGGATTCAACCTTAATTTAATCAGAATGTCCTAAAATTTTTCTTTTCACAGCTTCTTCCAGAACTGGCTAACCCTGATGAGTTGTTGTCCTACTTGGACCCCCCCGATCTCCCGAGCAATAGCAATGACGACCTGCTCTCACTCTTTGAAAACAACTGACAGTCCAGAGACAAAAAACATGCACACACACTCATTAAGTACTGGCCGGGCTGCCTGGAGTCTACACATCCCCAACCTGGGACTGATGCTCATACTTGACAAACACAAAGATGCACTCCCTTTCTCTTCTTCCTCTTGTACAGTTTTCATTCTCAAACTGACTGAACAAGGTTTTAAAACTCAAACACATGGCAGTGTTGCCTACCTGCTCTTTGCTCCATGGCGATTGCTATGAACTGTGCAGCTATATTCTATTGTTTTTATATATCACACACAGTTTGTGTGCACATTAGGAAATTGTTGTAGCATTTTTTATTCCAATTTTATTTCCTGTTCAGAAAAGAAATTCATTGTATAAAATGAATTTGAAAAAAACCCTGTCTCTAGCTAATTTATGTCCACATCGTTTTTCCAATTTAGGAGCCCCCTCTTTTTAATCAGTCATTTAGTAACTTGCTCTTTTTTCCAGACCGGTTAGTAACACTGTTTCTGTTTCTCTAGGACGCATTTTTTCAAAGCACAAGGGATTTTGTCAATGCAAAAACGAATACATCTAAAAAGGGAAGTAAATTAGCATCTAAGTCATGAAAAGAATGAATAGACGTCTTTAGGTGAGCAGTCCCCCACCCCCCTTAACCCCCCTATCATAGCAATTTTATTACATTTTTTACAGCTTCAATTTTGTCATCCAACTTCAGTTTTTGTTTTGTTTGTAATTTTGGAAAGGAGACACATCCCCGCCATGAGGGAAAAGAGCGGTATAGGTAGAATGGGAGCAATGCATTGCTGAGGATGAATGTAAACAAGGGTATCAACTTTTGGGAAAAAGGTTCTACTCAAACTAACTCACACAGACATGGCAGTTCTATCCTAAGAGCCTTTTTGTACTGTTTGGCTGTTACATACAGTATTGTATGTAGTTTATAATACCCTAGTGAGAGCATTTAAGGAAAATAAAGGGGTACTGAGAGAACTACTTGTAATGACCTGCTTATAGCTAGGACTCACTCCTTGCTGTTTTCTCTGCATGGGCCCTGTGCTGCTTGTGTTCCCATTTTTGCAAAGTTGCGTCTCTCTTCCTGTTGAAAATGTACTGTAGTATACAAAGTGCATGTGTGCCAAGCCCTTGTCTAGTGGTATTCCAAGTAGTAAAGGTAGTGTGTGTTTTTTATCAGTTGCTTCCATCCTTCTGTAGTCTGATTTATTTAACACTAAAATGTTGAAGGGATAAAGCTAATGTCAGCTGTTCATAGTATCGTGCATTTTCTGGTGATATGTTTTAATTATGTTTGTTTCTTTTCTTTATTATACATTGCTGCAAATTTCAACTATTCATCAACCATTGGGATCTTGCTAATCATCACCAAAGTTAAGGGGAATGGTAGTCTTAGAACCAGATAAATCTGCAAGCTAATTTTTATTTACTCTGGCAAAATACGCATTTGCAAATTGGTCCGACAATGCCAGACTAGGGGAGTGGAAGAGATGTGTGAATGTGGTTATGTATGTGATTGTCCAGGTGAGCTGGCATGTATGTGTGTGAGTACCTGTTCTTTGAGCTATTAAATAAAACAATTACGATTCATCCATCACTACTGTTAAAAGTCTGGTTTTTAAAAGCAGTATTGGAGCTGATATTTTACCACATTTGTTTTCAGTTTCACTAGGAGAGTACTGTTCAGTATGAAAATGTATTTTTTTTAATGAAAAGCTATTGTAAATATCAGTGTGAATATTTTTGTATCTTAATAATGTTTGTTCTTTGTGTTTGATTGTCCAACCTGTCCACGTATCCCTCCAAACTCCACCATTGTCAGTCTTCTCTAAAATGTTTCATAAGCTAATAACTGAAATGGATGTTTTACCCAATACGATTACAAATATATAGTTTAGACAAGTACTTTCTGCCATTATCTCCATGTTTTTAACCTCAAACATCATTCTAGATAATCATGCCATTTTCAGAGTAAAATCTTTGATGTCAAAGTCTGATGTTGCAAAATTTGTTTTGTGCTCTATGGTCTAGATCAAGGAACCATTGGCATGTTCTTCAGTTGATCTCATGTTGTTATTTAGATCAGTAATTTCAAAAGCTGTGATTTCAGATGGCTTTCAAATGTAATTAGAAAACCATGTGAATGTCATATTTGTTGCTAATTGTCAATACACATTTGGTATTTTAAAGAAATATCACAGCCTTATTTTAAATAAATGTCTGATATTGTTTAATATTTTTATTTTTGTTATGGAAAATATAGCTTTTCTGAAAGCTTTTGACCATTTAAATTTTTTATCCCATTTAAATTCTTATTTCTTTTCTTTTTGTAGTAAATTATTTTGTATTGGTTTTCTTATTAAAAAGGTTAGAAATATAATTTCTTCTAAGAGTAGCAATTTATTGATTGATCATCTTAAATATTGTAAGCATAATATTTTCAAACTTCAATATGCTTGAGAATGTTTTGTTTTTCTCTACAAAAGAGGAATATTGTTTCCTGTTATCTGCTTCAGCTTTTTTTAATACCAACTTTGTAACAGTGAAATCAATGGTATAGTTCCTAACAACTCACATATGATTTACTTTAATTTTGTATTTGAATAGAAACTGTATATCAGTACCATGGAGATAGCTAACATTTCACATTTTGCTCTTAATTGTACATGAACCAATTATATGTATTAGGCAGAACCCCAAATCTGTAGTTGCACAATCATTGTAAAGGATCAACTTTATTGGGAGAAAATAAAAAAATAAAATAAAAATTACAAATTACAAAATGAGAATAAAAATACAGATGGGATGCTTTATCTGCTTGGATCTAGTAAGGATGGATTGGATTGACTGAGTGGGTACATGCCCATAAGAGGACTGTACATATGTAAATGACTATAGAGACGTGAACAGAAATGTATTCATTTTCCCTGGGAATGTGCATTGTTTCTTCAGAATAATAAAAAGCTTGCAAACCCCCTGATGGAAGTGGCTGAATTTGGAAAGTGTTCAAACCATTTTGTTCGTCTGTATACTTTGACCTCTTTTGTTAGGGGAAATGCGATAGCTCTGACTACATGTAATATACATGTTGTAGTCTACCACCTATCTAGAGTATTATGGGACTATCACAGAAATATGAAGAAAATACTGGGTAAAGGTTGGGAATTATTTTTTTATTTCTTTTTTCGGAGGGGGTGGGGGGTCCAAAGGATTGTAACCAAATCCGTAGTTTGTAAAAAAATTACATCACGATCACATACAAAAAATGTAATGGTACAACCTAAGGTGATTCATGCAAATGTGGCCATTGTCTTTATGTTTGTACATTGTACGTACAATCATTTCATATTCTAAACTGGTCAGAAAATAAACTCATTGTGATTTTTAGTCTTGGAAAAACTGTATGTAGTTAGATGATGTGACAACCTAATATTTATCTAATAAATATGTATTCAGATGATACCTGAAAGCTGCTGTAGACTTCTCATTTTTAAATAATCAAAATACTTCAAGGAGATTTTCAAGGAGAGCTTTAAACTCATTAATTTACACTGGACCTACATTGAGGCCCCACTTCAAGTAACTAACATAACATTCTGAACAAATCACCTCAATTCGTTTATCTATAAATATCTGTTTTGGCAACATTCCATTTTTATGTATACTGGCATAGTCATTAGATGCATGATTTTTTTGATGCAAGACATTTGGCTGTATGTAATGTGGATCAATAAGATAAAGCCTAACCTAATTATTCCAACATATTAATGGAGGATAGCTTCTACCATAACATTTCTCATTATGTTAAGAACTACAGTCTGGTTTTACACAATCCAACAGTTATTCAAATATTATCTATAAAATACTTGGTGTTGCATATATTTTTTTCCAATATGACAACTCCCTACCTTCACATCAATATTCTACTTTCAATGAACCATGGGTTCATAGGCCTGGACCTTAACAATAAAGGGTCATCCCACATCAGTGTAGCCGTAATTTTATCAGATTATAATTCAGATGTAGACTTCATCTGATATTAGCAAAAAGATTGCATCATGCCCATGTGTAACTTAGTGTTGATGTGAAAAACAGACTCTATATATATAATGTTAACCAAGGTAGATGACCAGCTGCGCAGAGACCAACATAAAAATTCAGGGCTCAGACCAAACCTAGGGGGTCTGGGTGTGTGCTCCAACAGGAAGGCTTTCCTTATAAACTGCATCTACTGTATATGCACAATTTGCCATTTGCCAATTTGCCATTTGAGACAATAGAATGCCAAAAACTCTATACATTATTTGGAGAAAGACATGATAGTTGCAAAAGAAAAAAATGATCCTGTGGAGCCTACTTCCTATTTTGTGTCTCAATTGGATTACATTTACGCGGCTGAGGTGGTTGACCTATAGATGGCAATATTTCCTCAGTAGAAGCTCCATTGATTAGTCCAGCCATAGAGACTGGAAATTATGACACAAATTGAAGATGTTTTAAAAGCCTAAAAGACTTGGGGCTTTTAAAAAATCATTCAGGGCTACTATGAATGGGGCCCCCCAAGGGGCCTCCATATTCAATTAATTTATTAGTTGGAATTAGTCATTTAGGAGGCTCAAGAAGGGGATGATGTATGGTAATTTAATACATTTTCAAAGGAAGAGGGTGATGGCTAGGAAAACAATAAAGGTGCTGAAGAGGGAGACATGGTAGGGGTTTTGTTCAACCCTGGGTAGGGGGACTGATATTGGAGTATTGTGAAGGATGTGAAAAAAATGGCAGGCCTTGCAAAGAACATGCCAGTTATGGTAGAGATGTTGGGAAGAGCATTTGAATCTGTCCATAGGGGGCGCCATTTATGTGACGTTTATCAGAGGAAGCAGGAGAAATTGTTACGGCTGCAGGACAAAATATTGTGTACGAAAAGGGAGGCTTGACGCGTCAATGGATGTGGAGTTTACAATGTTTGAGGTTGTGAGAGCTTTGGAAGGGTGTGGTCCGTCTACCCCAGGGGAAGATATGATAGTGAGGCGTTAAACCATCTCCTGGACAATGTTTTCGAAGTGGTGCTGGGTCTGTTTAAAATGATTTGGAGGACTGGAGTATTGCCAGCAAAGTGGAAACAGGCAGTGATCAAACCCTTCATTGGGCTGGGGAAGGATCCATCTAAGGTGACTAGTTACAAGCTTTTGCTCTAACTTAAAATCTGTGAAAGGTGATGGTAAAAATGGTGGTGGATCTGATTATGTTTTTCTTGGATAGTAGGGGCTGTTTAGTCATGCATAAAGTGGTTTCAGGAGAGGGAGGTCTACAATGGATGCACTGGTCTTTATTGTTAAGGTTGTTAAGACACTGGAGATGAAGGAATTTATGGCTGTGGTATATTTTGACATTAGGAAGGCTTACGACACAATGTGGAGGGAAGGGCTTTTGATTCAATTGGAGGATTGGGAGTAGGTGGACATCTATATGTAAGGGATAATGCCCGACAAGGTGTCCATCATCAGAAAACAATGGACTTTGCTGCACGTTGGCCAGTTCAGGACTGACATAATTTATATAGATTGATAGACGGACTGATGCAGCGTCAGCAGTCTAGCGGGCGTTGTACTGGACCTTTGTGGTGAAGAGAAAGCTGAGCCACAAGGCACAGCTTCCAATTTACCAGTTGTTCCAACCCTCACCTATGGTCATGGGTTTTGGGTAGTTTTGGGTTCCTCCTTTGGTCCAATCACTAACCATCTCTTCACAGCCAATCAGCAATGCCATCCCTCCCATAAAAGCCGCTCCCATCTTCACCAGAGGGAGGGGGGGGGGGGGGGGGGAGATACATGCATTTCACCTAGTGTAACTTTGTTTAGCGCTGAGTATTTGTGTATATGTGCTTCCGTTATCTTTTGTTCTTTGCTTTGCCATTGCTTTGGTAAGCTGCCCATGGGCCTACATCTCCAACACACAGTGACTACTTAGCCTTTGCCACGTACATGAGCCTACATGAGCCTTTGCCACCCACTGAATTTTGTTGTAGAGTCATTTGTTTGGTTAGGCAGATTAGACAGCGTTTTTACTCTATTATCTTTGGCACAGCTCTCAGTCCCCTTGTTCTCTTGTCGTGACTGTAAATAAATACATGATTCAACCTTCTATCTATATAGTTTCTGTGATCCCTTTGGAATCAGAATTGGCTTTTTTCACCAAGTAAGTTTACACAAACAAGGAATTTACTATGGCAGGAAGGTGGATACGGTAAACATAAGAGTTTTACATATAAAATGTAAAAAATATGGGCATATATCTCCAACACGCAGTGACTACTTTTTATATAAAATATACAATAAAAATAAGATGTAAAGAAGAGTACAATGTGATATGTGCAATGCCTAATGAGCAATAAGTGACCAATTGACTTTATGACAGTGTTAGTGGCAGTTGGGAGTTCTGGGCCTTGTTGATGAGGCCAGCAGCTGACGCAAAGAAACTGTTCTTGTGGCTTGAGGTTTTGGTCCTGATGGACTGCAGGCCTCCTGCCGGAGGGGAGTGTCTGGAACAGTCAATTGTAGCAAGTTTTACAAATGTTTGCACACATACATGACGGTTGTTTGTAGAGTTTATTTCCGTTATTTTAAAGCAGATTTAACCATTTTGTAATGAACGCTATTATGCTCATGGCATGACAAACGTAATTATAGCCTAATTAGTTAGAATATCGTGGCATGTTACGGCGTCATTATAGATGTATAGATTATAGGCCTACCGATTATCTTATTTTGACTAAAACATAAAAACAATATTAAATGAAGCTAAAAAACAAACAGAATGCGAAAAAAATGTGGCATTAAATTTTACATTTACATTTACATTTATTCATTTAGCAGGCGCTTTTATCCAAAGCGACTTCCAAGAGAGAGCTTTACAAAGTGCATAGGTCACTGATCATAACAACAAGATAGACAAAAAACATCGCGAGTAGCCAAAACATGAAGCACACATTGTGAACAACCAAAGTAAGTGCCAAAGGGAAGAACCATAAGAGCATGTAGTTAAACAAGTTACAATTAAACAACATGAACCGCTATAAGTGCAAGTGTACCTGTGGAAAAAAGCAAGCAACAGTAATAAAAACAATATATCACAGCGAGAACAAAAATGTAAAACAGTTACCACTAACCACAAGAGCAACAAGTCTCTAAGCAAGAGTCATTGTGATCCTTGAGGAAACTAACATCGGGTCAAGCGAACCATTCCTAAGTACCTTTGTACTCCCGGAACAAGTGCGTCTTGAGCCTTTTGAATTAAATATTGATGTCCCTGCCAAAACTGATATCAAACTTGCGTCCCTGAACTCTTGTATAGTGAGTTAAGCAAGGGGAGTTTCTATAGCCGAGTAGTGCATTGTGTGCAGCACACTGCACAGATAAAAAAGGGATATGAATAGGGGCCTGTGCCCCAGTAGAGTTTTATGTCTAACAACGCCCCTGCTGTAACACCCTCTTTTCCCTGTTTGACCTAAGGTCTCTTAGGGCAGGATTTTCTTCGGCTTCAAAGCAGACACAAAAATATATTTATTGTGTTTTTTTTATTGTCAGATAAAACCAGGATAGGCCTACATTATCATCATGTTTTGCCATGTTTGATTTAAGATCCAACGATATGAGTGGAGTCTTACAATTAACCCAGAAGGTTAGTTCAAAATAAAGCCTATAGTTACCACAAACCCAACCAGAAACCTCACACCGCACTTAAGGACTATTAGAAACAGGGGTAGTTGTGGGGATAAACAGACTGCTAACAAAACCAGAAAAAAAAATGTTTTTTTAAATTCGCAAATATTTAGGTGTAGAAATGTGGTCCATCCCCTACCACAATGAGTGTTTCCTGGTAGCATTCCCTAGAGCTGTAGAAAGTAAACACAAAACTGCAGCCTCAGGTAGGCTACATTTTTTGCACTTTTCTTGGCAGGCAACAAGGACGCAGATGTCACAAATGGAGACTCGAACCGGCGGAGAGTTATCTTTGGAAAGAAGTGACCATATTGCATTTATGGAGAGCGGTGTTTTGTACGTTTGGGGCGGATGTCAGGTAAGCCAATATCGATGCATCGGAAATAAATTAAATCAAATCAAATATTACAAAAATCCCAGGGACTATAACGAAACAAAAGGTTGCAACAATGCGCGCAATTAAGTTGTATCTCTTTAGAAACTGTTTGCCATGACAATATTTGGAAAAACACAATGTTCCCTATGATCCAAGAGTAATCACATTCGCTTGTGCTTTTTCTCATGTAGGCTTATGTCACGACGTTTGATTAATTATTCCCATTGTCGTCTCTAATGAGTTTTATTATTTGAAATTGGTATTGACAATTAGGTTGTAACTGAGTGTTCCCTGTGTTTTGACAGTCTAGCTCTGGAACAGAAACGGTGTTACCCAGTGATGAGATTTGGTTTTACGATTTGGACAGCGGAGTATGGTAAAATAAGTCGTTGTCTAAGATTGACTTGAAAAACGAATGACCAATGTTTTTCACCCATGTACTTAACTTCATAATTTGTACAATTCCCAGAAAAAAATTACCCACTTTCTCCATTTGGTATTTTGAGAAAAACCTACTCACTTTGCAAACACATATTCTCCAACTTTGAGCTCTCATTCACATGCATTTGTTGTTAGGGACAAGTGGGAAATGGACGGGGAAGTCCCCCCGGCCTTATCAGGTGCCAGTGGCTCTTATCATAATGGCACCCTGTACATCTTTGGAGGCTGTGACACTAACGGACACACCAACCAGGTGATACATCACAAGCCCTATGTAACTTTATCAGTATGTAGTACGGTGTTCATTTTAGGACATCCTCAGATCTCAGACTCAAGTGTCAGACTCAAACGAAAAGGCGTCAAATCTCAGACCGGGGAGTCGGTGAGGGAATCGGGCTAGTAATCCGAAGGTTGCCAGTTCGATTCCCGGTCAAGCCAACTGACGTTGTGTCCTTGGGCAAGGCACTTCACCCTACTTGCCTCGGGGGAATGTCCCTGAACTTACTGTAAGTCGCTCTGGATAAGAGCATCTGCTAAATGACTAAATGTAAATGTAAAAGTCGTCAGACTCAGGCGAAACAGCTTCAGTCTCAGAAAAACCTCTGTCATTCTCAGACAAAACGCTCTCAAACCAAACGACGTCATTCTCAGACAAAACGCTCTCAAACCAAACGCCATCATTCTCAGACAAAACGCTCTCAAACTAAACTGCGTCATTCTCAGAAAAAACGCTCTCAAACCAAACGGCGTCATTCTCAGAAAAAACGCTCTCAAACTAAACGGCGTCATTCTCAGACAAAACGCTCTCAAACCAAACGACATCATTCTCAGACAAAACGCTCTCAAACTAAACGGCGTCATTCTCAGACAATACGCTCTCAAACCAAACACCATCATTCTCAGACAAAACGCTCTCAAACCAAACAACATCTTTCTCAGACAAAACGCTCTCAAACTAAACGGCGTCATTCTCAGACAAAACGCTCTCAAACCAAACGACATCTTTCTCAGACAAAACGCTCTCAAACCAAACGACATCTTTCTCAGACAAAACGCTCTCAAACCAAACGCTCTCAAACCAAACAATTGTTGGTTTGAGAGCGTTTTGTCTGAGAATGACAGAGGTTTTTCTGAGACTGAAGCTGTTTCGCCTGAGTTGACTTTCGACTTTTGGTCTGAGACTTGACGCCTTTTCGTTTGAGTGTGACACTTGAGTCTGAGATCTGAGGATGTCCTAAAATGAACACCGTAAATGTAGCTCAAATGTCAATGCATGGACCTAAAAGCAGTCTGACAGGTATTTCAGAGACATGCAGGCTTGATATGAAAACTATCTGTGACATGCAGCTATTGCGTAACTTGATAGCTCTTAAGGGGGAGGGGGATATTTATTTTTAAGTGGGGAACACAAACTTGGCATGTTGATTGTAAAATGCTGGTGTGATCTCAGGGATGTTTTGGAAAGAAACTGGATTGGGACACATTGTCTAGTTCAATAAGTCAGGGAATGTAGAAGCATATATTTTTTACCTGATGACAAGAACAATGTCCACCATGCAGCTGTACAGTGTAGATCTAAAAAAGGAGAGCTGCATTTGGAAGAAAGTGACAGACACCATAGGAACTGCCCCGTCACCCAGAGATAAACACAGCTGCTGGGTGCACAGAAACAGGTAACATATTGTAGGATTACTTTGTAGAAATGCTGAGATCATGCCTTAAGGCTTTTGTATTGTAGTGTATTAGTTAACTGTGTTTCCTTGTTGCTGTAATACTGTTTGAGTATTTGCAGACTGATTTACTTTGGAGGATATGGATGTAAAACTATTCGAGAGGTCAACAACTCAAAGAGCTTCACAGTGGATGAAATGTCTTTGGTAATGTATAAAAAGGAAATATACATTAACAATTATTTTCTCTTACCAAGTTATCTACAAAGACCTGTTAACCCAGTTTTGGTATCCCACAGGTGACAGCAGGGAATCCATTCTTTAGGTTTTGGGGGTGGAACAATGAGGTCAATGTCTTTGACACTCTCACTTCTGCGTGGAGTGAACCAGAAACTCACGTGAGTGTGTGGAATATTTGATGTGTGTGCTTGCTTCAGCAGTGGTTAGTGACTTCAATAGTACTACTTGTGTTCACATTACATAATGTATTTCTTGTTTGCTAGCATTAATTGACCTGTTAACCTGTATTTATTACCTGCGGTTGAACAGAAGGTGTTGATACGCTAAGTCCTCTTGGTTTCTTTATGCAGGGTGTTGCCCCTGCCCCCCGAGCGTCTCATGCCAGTGCCACCCTTTGGTCTAAAGGTTACGTGTGTGGGGGTCAGGTGGGTAGCCATTCATAGAAATCCAATGTCAGTGTTTGATAATCACACTGTTCACTGCTGTTTCATGTTCTGCATGTATGGCAATGAATGTACACACCTAAACTGATAATAAGGTATCCAGGTGCAGCACATTTTACATTTAGTCATTTAGCAGACAATCTTATTCCGAGCGACTTACTGTAAGTACAGGGACATTCCCCCCCGAGGCAAGTAGGGTGAAGTGCCTTGCCCAAGGACACCGTCATTTTTCACAGCCTGGAATCGAACCGGCAACCTTCTGAGTAATAGCCCGATTCCCTAACCGCTTAGCCATCCGACTCGTCATTTATTTGTGTATTAAAATATAGCTCACATTGCTACAACTGATCATGGTAATTGGCTCATGTCTCTGTTTTTACAGTGTATTCATATTGCACTTACAGGAGACTATGCACCTGGACATCCATTGTCTAGATCTGGACACCTGGACGTGGACACCAATGTGAGACCACTTTCTTGTTCTATCTTTGTATCACTTTTGAGCTTCATAATGTATCATTAACTGTCTCTGTTTCTTTTTTCACACAATAATTGTTTTATCTCTAAATGCGTGTGTATGTGTCATGTCGGATTCCTTCAGTGCACCCTCCTCGTCATGCATACCCCTGGGGCGTTCCTTACACACCCTGTGCCCTGCGTCTGACAACACACTGTTCTTGTATGGTGGATTGGGTATTACTGGAGAGCCAATGAGTAAGTCTAAATGTACACTTCAAGTCTGATTCCTTATTAAATTGCCTTACCTTCTAAGTTTCACTGGACCTTCTAAAGTAGGTCTGTTATGATAATATAAAATAACCCTCATGACACATCTAACATATCCATTCAAGAGCTGCCTAGCTATGTGTAAGTAGGCAAAGTATATTATTTTACAATAGTAGTTTTACATGTTTGATTTGTATCTACAACACTATGGTTTGAACACCGTGGGTGAATTTCTCTGTTGGGACTAAAAGTTTTTATGCTTCTTTCCCTTTTCAAACATTTTTTCTTAGGTGATGGGTGGGAGTTTGACACACAGAGGAGAGAATGGAGAGAACGGGTTCACCCACACCGCGACAAGCCCAGGTATGAGACGACCTGTCCAGGTCAAACGTTTCAGATTACACGTCAAGAATCCTCTGAGTACAAAGTCTCCTGAGGGCTCCAGCATACCCTACAATGTTGTAATGTGTTGCAACTAAGGCATGTTTGTTTCTCAGAATGGATTTGCACGCATTAAAGGTCCCTGTTATGGCAACCAGTCACTTCCTCTCATACAGGCACTGACACATACACATCCAGTCACAAACTTGTACCTGTTATACTCACCCCCCACATGATTTGCAGCATAACTTGGAACATAACACAAATAATCTGGTGATATGCACTGACACACTTATCACAAAACCTTGCAGGTTGTGGCATTCTGCATGTCTGGGCAAGGACAATGATGTGGTTGTGTTCGGGGGTTGCAAAGACTTCTCCCTACTGATGGACTCGGTATGTAAAGACATATGATAATGGATGTTTCATTGACAGCAAAATCAAGTATTGAACAAATGTGAACCTGATTGGATGACCAAATCATGATATGAAAAAAATAATAATAATAAGTTACAGCTACAGTAGCGTAGTTGTTATTTAAACATCCATACTAGGAGTAATAGTATGATAGAAGTTTAGTCAAGCACAGATATCATCTGAAATATAAACTGTCACTGGAGTTTGAAAAGTAGTTTTCCTTTTGAATGCTGACTTGCAACATCAGTTCTCAGTTTGTAACATTACTTTAAGTTTGTGGCACACTTTGTGGCGTATGAGCCTTGTAATTTGAAGCAGCAAACAAGACGTTCCTAAAATTGGCAAGTGTAACTTTTGAAGAATAGGTAAATTGTCTATTTTACTTAAGCAGAAATATAAAAACAGCAGGTTAAAAAAAAATACCTTCAAGACGTTCAAAATGTTTTGGGGTGGAGCAAATACCCTTCATAAAAGGAAAGTTGTCTTTTGCTCATTTCTCAACACAAGAAAAGCCCCAGAATAGTGTTTTGGCTGGAATATGCTGAGTATAATAATCCTCATCTTATACCAGTTGTATAAGACATAAGAACAGCTCATTTGTAGTTAAGGTGATTTCAAGGGACCCTGTTTACTCGTTGTAATATGCACACATTTCCCTGATGAATAGCCTAAAACATACTAGTTGGAACTTGAGAGTACAGTGTTTTATTAGTTATTCATTCAACCTTGTGTCTAAAGATCACTATCCTAAGGTCCCCGTTGCAAAACCACTGCAAAGACATTCTTGTGTTCCAGAACCAACCATACCCCCTCCTCAGGTAAGACTGCTTGTACCCAAGTGAAAACGAATGTATTTCTGAATTACACCACTTAACTGCTAGTCCTGCAGATGAATCCTAACATGACTGTACTATTTCAGTGTGTGTATTGATAGCTTACTGTAATCCTTATGTTACAGCTGCAATTATAGTTATTTGATTTTTTTGCAAGCTTCTCCTCACTGGAGGAACCTTTGTTCTCTCACATATATATTATTATTGGGTGTGCTTTGCCTTCGGCAAGGGCACAACCTTTGTTCTCTCACATATATATTATTGGGTGTGCTCAAGCCTTCGGCGAGAGCACAACCTTTGTTCTCTCACATATATATTATTATTATTATTCTTTTTGCCCCCCTAAAACTCAGTCAATATTTGGCCTACATAGACAACCTAGGTGTCAAAAGTTTTGTCTTGGTAGCGATTGAGTTGCTTCTATTGGGATTTACGTTCCGTTGCATGGTTCAGGCTCAAGTTACGTTTTTGTGGCTAAAAGTGAAGCTAACGGTGGCTAATATGCTAGCCACAGTCACTGACGTTACTAACGTCACTACGTCACTAACGTCACGAAAACACGCGTGACTACCTGTAGCAGAACATTCGTTTCGCATCTGTTAACTTGGGGGATAGCTAGGCTAACTATAGCTTTACTGCAAGGCAGCTGCAGAAACGCCACAAGCAAAGAGGCCAGGGTGATAACTATTTACTCATTTTACTTTGTGATGTGAAACACAATTGTGAAATGTAATGTACAATATTAGCTGATATTATTAAGGAAGTAGGCCCACATCTACTTTTGGAAACGGTAGTCTAGTCTAGTCTAGTCTACTATTTCACTGAAGCATTAGCATCATGACATTAGCCTCTGTTGCCCGGGCAACAAATACTACAGTGGTCTATGATGCATCTGTTTTCAATCTTTAAAATAAACATTCCTCACAAATACATTTTCGTTGTAGGATTTATTATGACATTACATTACAAGTAAACGATTTGTGGGTGAAATTATCATTACCTGTGGTTTCAAACCAGTGTTGCTCACTGCAATGCTGTAGCCTACGCGAGACACTACAAAAACATCTACACAGCTGTAGGAAGTCAAACGGCGACAGAACATGTTCGGCACTCCCCTTACTTAATCAAAAGTCTATCTAACTACTAACCTGAACTTCATTGCCACAGCCTAAACGTTGCCAATCTGTTCATGAAAATAATTAATTTCAGCCTAAACCGTACAACGGAACATTAAATCCAATTCAACCAACGCAATCGCTACCAAGACGAACACAGCAGTAGTCTACTAGTACTGTACCGTAGTAGTACAATTTACCGGGGCAGCTTCTCCACACAGGGCTATATCGCATTTTGCGTTGTTACTGACAATGATCGCTACCAGTGAGCTTTTTATGAATGAGCGATTTTCCACTAAATAAATGTCAAGCTTATTTACGTTTTGGGGGGCATATTTTCAGTTAGCAGATGGGACTGTCTGAATGGCGATTCCATCTTCTACTGCCGGGTAACGTCGTAGAATAATCTTCAAAGGGGGTTCTTTATTAATGAATAAATGCAATGAGTAGGCTACATGCCTGAAAATATCACGAGAAGGGAAAAACTTAAAATGACGTTTAAGTCATAGAGATTAGGTCCATTTTTACACCGGTCTGCCAAATTTATTCGTTTTGATTCAACGATGAGGCTGCCTCTTGCAGGGGAAATGAGAAGACATCTATTTCATTTTACACTTCACTCGTATTTTCAGTTGTAAATGAGCAGCAAAAAAAAATTCCTTTAATTCTATTTAATCTTTATAAATAATAAGTATGCATTTTCATATAAAATATACAGAAATCAGTTGTAAAAATGTCATTCAAAAACGGACCCCTGTGCAACCGACGCAAGCAAGCACACCCTACAATTTCCCCAGAAATTGTACCCTCTCTAGTTATTGTGAGAATGCTGTTAAGCATTCTCACTATTGTTTTCCTGTTTCTCTTTATTGTGAGAATGCTGTTAAGCATTCTCACTATTGTTTTCCTGTTTCTCTTTATTGTGAGAATGCTGTTAAGCATTCTCACTATTGTTTTCCTGTTTCTCTTTATTATTATTATTATATCAACTTCTTAGTTCTTCCGCCGTTTTTTGGCCTTTAACTAGTTCTGCATACTTTCACCGATTCCTAAAATTTTTGTATCAAAATGTTCAGCTCCTTCAGGAGATGTTGGCTATGACTTTTGGTATTTCTCACTTTTATACTTTTTAAGACATTAAGGTTGTTGTGCAAATTATTCTCCCATTAAAAGTAATGGTAAATCCTTTCAAATCATTAAAAAGCTTCCTCCTCTTTCAAACGTAACTACTTCAGCATACTTTCAGCTAGAGACACCATTCAACCTTTAAAATGTTCACAAGACATTCAGCTATTCCCAAATGATTCAGCTTTTTCAAACATTCAGCCAAGTTTGAATTATGACAGTTTGAAATACATTAAAATGTTTGCTCCTTCTTGATTTTTATGAATGAGCAGCAAGCAGAGTGGCACACTCTGCTGGCTGCTCTTTTTCTGATATTCAACTAAATTGTCAAACAAATTCCTCTAACGTTCATATAGTTTAACTTACAGAAACAAGTTATACCTTAAAATGTAGGAAAATGTGTCCTCTTTCAGCCAGTGTAACTACTAAAGAGCTCACATTTACAGATTTTCAGCTATGAGTCTTGAAGCGAGAGCAGCCTTTCAAATTCTCTCACTAACTTCAATGGAGAGGTGGGTAAAATCCATCATCTTAGCAAAGCTAAGAGCTAAAATAGCCTACAATGCGGGAGAAGCTGAAAGCTGAACTGTTAAACAGAAGAAGAAGTAGGCTAGCTAGTCGTAACAAGAATATTATCGTTTTAACAGCTGAAATTATGGTTGGGATAGTAATAGTTCAATGGAGAGGTGGGTAAACTCCGTCAGAGAAAGCAAGAAGGAAGACGATTTTGAAACTGCCGGTAGAGACATATTTCTGAAAATATCCTCATTTTATTGATTGGACGTGTAGTTTTGCGTCTAGGTCAACTTGTTTGAGGTGTGGATGCTAGGTAAATATTCGTTTTTCTCTCTGCCCAGCTCGTTAGCGATCACAGCTGCTCCATCGCCGTGGCAACCAAACAAACACGCACCAGGAAAGCAGAAGGAACACGTTTTTGAAACTGCAGATAGAGTCGTATTTCTGACTGCACAGACATATAAATAACATATCTGGTTTCGGCAGAGTCTTGGGTCTCGGAAAATATCCTTATATTTTGGATTGGACGTACAGTTTTGCGTCTAGGTTATCTTGTTTGAGGTGTGGATTCTAGCTACATTTCTCTTATTCTCTGCCCTCAGCGCGTTAGCAATCGTAGCTGCACCATCACCGTAACGACAGACGCGCACCACTCAGTCTCTCACACAGGTGATTGGTACGTTTACTTGACCATGAGAAACCCGATTACTAGCAATTGTCGGTTTATGCCAATAATACGATTACTCCGTTTACATGTGTAACTAGTTATGCGATTACTCAATAAACGCGTCTACATGATTCTTTTTTATTAATCGTTGTATGCTCCACGGACAAAACTTGCACCATCATCCTTCTGCAACAAAGTGTCGCCGTGTCTTCCTGTATTGGCTCTACTGCTGTATGTTTCATTCCATCAACACATTGAATCCTACTAAGAAAGCCGAGTAAACACACTCAATGGTAGGCTACATCTGCTACTGCTATTACTATCCCAACTATAATTTCAGCTGTTAAAACGATAATATTCTTGTTACGACTAGCTAGCCTACTTCTGTTTAACAGTTCAGCTTTTAGCTTCTCCCACATTGTAGGCTATTTTAGCTCTTAGCTTTGTTAAGATGATGCAGTTCAGCTTCCACACTGCCTCTTTTGTGTGACTCACACATTTCTGAAATTCATTTCAGCTTGTGGGTATTTTCTCATTTCTCACTTTTATACTTTTTAAAATTAAGGTTTTTTTGTCAAACAAATTCCTCTAACGTTCATATAGTTTAACTTACAGAAAAAAGTTATACCTTAAAATGTAGGACAAATTGTCCTCTTTCAGCCAATGTAACTACTAAAGAGCTCACATTTACAGATTGTCAGCTATGAGCCTTGAAGCGAGAGCAGCCTTTCAAATTCTCTCACTAACTTCAATGAAGAGGTGGGTAAAATCCGTCAGAGAAAGCAGGAAGGACGACGATTTCGAAACTGCCGGTAGAGACATATTTCTGACCGCACATACATATAAAGGACATCTCTAGTTTCGGCAGAGTCTTGGGTCTCGGAAAATATCCTCATTTTATTGATTGGACGTGTAGTTTTGCGTCTAGGTCAACTTGTTTGAGGTGTGGATGCTAGGTAAATATTCGTTTTTCTCTCTGCCCAGCTCGTTAGCGATCACAGCTGCTCCATCGCCGTGGCAACCAAACAAACACGCACCAGGAAAGCAGAAGGAACACGTTTTTGAAACTGCAGATAGAGTCGTATTTCTGACTGCACAGACATATAAATAACATATCTGGTTTCGGCAGAGTCTTGGGTCTCGGAAAATATCCTTATATTTTGGATTGGACGTACAGTTTTGCGTCTAGGTTATCTTGTTTGAGGTGTGGATTCTAGCTACATTTCTCTTATTCTCTGCCCTCAGCGCGTTAGCAATCGTAGCTGCACCATCACCGTAACGACAGACGCGCACCACTCAGTCTCTCACACAGGTGATTGGTACGTTTACTTGACCATGAGAAACCCGATTACTAGCAATTGTCGGTTTATGCCAATAATACGATTACTCCGTTTACATGTGTAACTAGTTATGCGATTACTCAATAAACGCGTCTACATGATTCTTTTTTATTAATCGTTGTATGCTCCACGGACAAAACTTGCACCATCATCCTTCTGCAACAAAGTGTCGCCGTGTCTTCCTGTATTGGCTCTACTGCTGTATGTTTCATTCCATCAACACATTGAATCCTACTAAGAAAGCCGAGTAAACACACTCAATGGTAGGCTACATCTGCTACTGCTATTACTATCCCAACTATAATTTCAGCTGTTAAAACGATAATATTCTTGTTACGACTAGCTAGCCTACTTCTGTTTAACAGTTCAGCTTTTAGCTTCTCCCACATTGTAGGCTATTTTAGCTCTTAGCTTTGTTAAGATGATGCAGTTCAGCTTCCACACTGCCTCTTTTGTGTGACTCACACATTTCTGAAATTCATTTCAGCTTGTGGGTATTTTCTCATTTCTCACTTTTATACTTTTTAAAATTAAGGTTTTTTTGTCAAACAAATTCCTCTAACGTTCATATAGTTTAACTTACAGAAAAAAGTTATACCTTAAAATGTAGGACAAATTGTCCTCTTTCAGCCAATGTAACTACTAAAGAGCTCACATTTACAGATTGTCAGCTATGAGCCTTGAAGCGAGAGCAGCCTTTCAAATTCTCTCACTAACTTCAATGAAGAGGTGGGTAAAATCCGTCAGAGAAAGCAGGAAGGACGACGATTTCGAAACTGCCGGTAGAGACATATTTCTGACCGCACATACATAT
Organism: Osmerus mordax; assembly: GCF_038355195.1. Lineage (NCBI taxonomy): Eukaryota > Metazoa > Chordata > Actinopteri > Osmeriformes > Osmeridae > Osmerus > Osmerus mordax. The sequence goes on along the minus strand of NC_090059.1, from coordinate 6,022,709 downwards.
AAAGGACATCTCTAGTTTCGGCAGAGTCTTTGGTCTCGGAAAATAACCTCATTTTATTGATTGGACGTGTAGTTTTGCGTCTAGGTCAACTTGTTTGAGGTGTGGATGCTAGGCAAATGTTTGTTTTTCTCTCTGCCTAGCTCGTTAGCGATCACAGCTGCTCCATCGCCGTGGCAACCAAACAAACACGCACCAGGAAAGCAAAAGGAACACGTTTTTGAAACTGCAGGTAGAGTCGTATTTCTGACTGCACAGACATATAAAGAATATCTCTGGTTTCGGCAGAGTCTTGGGTCTCGGAAAATATCCTTATATTTTGGATTGGACGTACAGTTTTGCGTCTAGGTTATCTTGTTTGAGGTGTGGATTCTAGCTACATTTCTCTTATTCTCTGCCCTCAGAGCTTTAGCAATCATAGCTGCACCATCACCGTAACGACAGACACGCACCACTCAGTCTCTCACACAGGTGATTGGTACGTTTACTTGACCATGAGAAACCCGATTACTAGCAATTGTCGGTTTATACCAATAATACGATTACTCCGTTTACATGTGTAATTGTGAGAATGCTGTTAAGCATTCTCACTATTGTTTTCCTGTTTCTCTTTATTATTATTATTATATCAACTTCTTAGTTCTTCCGCCGTTTTTTGGCCTTTAACTAGTTCTGTATACTTTCACCGATTCCTACAATTTATGTATCAAAACGTTCAGCTCCTTCAGGAGATGTTGGCTATGACTTTTGGTATTTCTCACTTTTATACTTTTTAAGACATTAAGGTTTTTGTGCAAATTAATCTCCCATTAAAAGTAATGGTAAATACTTTCAAATCATTAAAAAGCTTCCTCCTCTTTCAAACGTAACTACTTCAGCATACTTTCAGCTAGAGACACCATTCAACCTTTAAAATGTTCACAAGACATTCAGCTATTCCCAAATGATTCAGCTTTTTCAAATATTCAGCCAATTTTGAATTATGACAGTTTGAAATACATTCAAATGTTTGCTCCTTCTTGATTTTTATGAATGAAAAACCTTAATTTTAAAAAGTATAAAAGTGAGAAATGAGAAAATACCCACAAGCTGAAATGAATTTCAGAAATGTGTGAGTCACACAAAAGAGGCAGTGTGGAAGCTGAACTGCATCATCTTAACAAAGCTAAGAGCTAAAATAGCCTACAATGTGGGAGAAGCTAAAAGCTGAACTGTTAAACAGAAGTAGGCTAGCTAGTCGTAACAAGAATATTATCGTTTTAACAGCTGAAATTATAGTTGGGATAGTAATAGCAGTAGCAGATGTAGCCTACCATTGAGTGTGTTTACTCGGCTTTCTTAGTAGGATTCAATGTGTTGATGGAATGAAACATACAGCAGTAGAGCCAATACAGGAAGACACGGCGACACTTTGTTGCAGAAGGATGATGGTGCAAGTTTTGTCCGTGGAGCATACAACGATTAATAAAAAAGAATCATGTAGACGCGTTTATTGAGTAATCGCATAACTAGTTACACATGTAAACGGAGTAATCGTATTATTGGCATAAACCGACAATTGCTAGTAATCGGGTTTCTCATGGTCAAGTAAACGTACCAATCACCTGTGTGAGAGACTGAGTGGTGCGCGTCTGTCGTTACGGTGATGGTGCAGCTACGATTGCTACCGCGCTGAGGGCAGAGAATAAGAGAAATGTAGCTAGAATCCACACCTCAAACAAGATAACCTAGACGCAAAACTGTACGTCCAATCCAAAATATAAGGATATTTTCCGAGACCCAAGACTCTGCCGAAACCAGATATGTTATTTATATGTCTGTGCAGTCAGAAATACGACTCTATCTGCAGTTTCAAAAACGTGTTCCTTCTGCTTTCCTGGTGCGTGTTTGTTTGGTTGCCACGGCGATGGAGCAGCTGTGATCGCTAACGAGCTGGGCAGAGAGAAAAACGAATATTTACCTAGCATCCACACCTCAAACAAGTTGACCTAGACGCAAAACTACACGTCCAATCAATAAAATGAGGATATTTTCAGAAATATGTCTCTACCGGCAGTTTCAAAATCGTCTTCCTTCTTGCTTTCTCTGACGGAGTTTACCCACCTCTCCATTGAACTATTACTATCCCAACCATAATTTCAGCTGTTAAAACGATAATATTCTTGTTACGACTAGCTAGCCTACTTCTTCTTCTGTTTAACAGTTCAGCTTTCAGCTTCTCCCGCATTGTAGGCTATTTTAGCTCTTAGCTTTGCTAAGATGATGCAGTTCAGATTCCACACTGCCTCTTTTGTGTGACTCACACATTTTTGAAATTAATTTCAGCTTTCAGCTTGCGGGTATTTTCTCATTTATCACTTTTATACTTTTTTAAATATTAAGGTTTTTGTGCAAATTATTCTCCCTTTAACAGTAATGGTAAATCCTTTCAAATCATTGTTGGAATGCTGCTCCAGCCCCTTTCAAAAATACCTTTCGGTTGCTTTGAAGCTTCAGCTTATAACTTTCTACTAAATTTTCACAATTTTCCGCTTTTTTAGCATGGTCAGCTATCCCCATTCAGGTTTTCAGCATTCTCACTGCTGTTTCGCAGGAACAGCCGTTTCTAGTTATTGTGAGAATGCTGTTAAGCATTCTCACTATTGTTTTCCTGTTTCTCTTTATTATTATTATTATTATATCAACTTCTTAGTTCTTCCGCCGTTTTTTGGCCTTTAACTAGTTCTGCATACTTTCACCGATTCCTACAATTCTTGTATCAAAACGTTCAGCTCCTTCAGGAGATGTTGGCTATGACTTTTGGTATTTCTCACTTTTATACTTTTTAAGACATTAAGGTTTTTGTGCAAATTATTCTCCCATTAAAAGTAATGGTAAATCCTTTCAAATCATTAAAAAACTTCCTCCTCTTTCAAACGTAACTACTTCAGCATACTTTCAGCTAGAGACACCATTCAACCTTTAAAATGTTCACAAGACATTCAGCTATTCCCAAATGATTCAGCTTTTTCAAATATTCAGCCAATTTTGAATTATGACAGTTTGAAATACATTAAAATGTTTGCTCCTTCTTGATTTTTATGAATGAGAAGCAAGCAGAGTGGCACACTGCTGGCTGGCTGCTCTTTTTCTGATATTCAACTAAATTGTCAAACAAATTCCTCTAACGTTCATATAGTTTAACTTACAGAAACAAGTTATACCTTAAAATGTAGGAAAGATTTTCCTTTTTCAGCCAATGTAACTACTAAAGAGCTCACATTGACTTATTTTCAGCTATGAGCCTTGAAGCGAGAGCAGCCTTTCAAATTCTCTCACTAACTTCAATGGAGAGGTGGGTAAACTCCGTCAGAGAAAGCAAGAAGGAAGACGATTTTGAAACTGCCGGTAGAGACATATTTCTGACCGCACAGACATATAAAGGACATCTCTAGTTTCGGCAGAGTCTTGGGTCTCGGAAAACATCCTAATTTTATTGATTGGACGTGTAGTTTTGCGTGTAGGTCAACTTGTTTGAGGTGTGGATGCTAGGTAAATGTTCGTTTTTCTCTCTGCCTAGCTCGTTAGCTATCACAGCTGCGCCATCACCGTGGCAACCAAACAGACACGCAACATGAAAGCAGAGTTGGGTACACGTTTTCGAAACTGCCAAGAGTTGTATTTCTGACCGCACAAACATAGAAAGGATATCTCTGGTTTCGGCAGTCTTGGGCACGGAAAATATCATTATTTTTTGTATTGGACGTACAGTTTTGCGTCTAGGTTAACTTGTTTGAGGTGTGGATTCTAGCTACATTTCTCTTATTCTCTGCCCTCAGAGCGTTAGCAATCATAGCTGCACCATCACCGTAACGACAGACACGCACCACTCAGTCTCTCACACAGGTGATTGGTACGTTTACTTGACCATGAGAAACCCGATTACTAGTAATTTTCGGTTATACCAATAATACGATTACTCCGTTTACATGTGTAATTAGTTATGCGATTACTCAATAAACGCGTCTACATGATTCTTTTTTATTAATCGTTGTATGCTCCACGGCCAAAACTTGCACCATCATCCTTCTGCAACAAAGTGTCGCCGTGTCTTCCTGTATCGGCCCTACTGCTGTATGTTTCATTCCATCAACACATTGAATCCTACTAAGAAAGCCGAGTAAACGCACTCAATGATAGGCTACATCTGCTACTGCTATTACTATCCCAACTATAATTTCAGCTGTTAAAACGATAATATTCTTTTTACGACTAGCTAGCCTACTTCTTCTGTTTAACAGTTCAGCTTTCAGCTTCTCCCGCATTGTAGGCTATTTTAGCTGTTAGCGTTGTTAGATGATGCAGTTCAGATTCCACACTGCCTCTTTTGTGTGACTCAAACATTTTTGAAATTAATTTCAGCTTTCAGCTTGCGGGTATTTTCTCATTTATCACTTTTATACTTTTTTAAATATTAAGGTTTTTGTGCAAATTATTCTCCCTTTAAAAGTAATGATAAATCCTTTCAAATCATTGTTGGAATGCTGCTCCAGCCCCTTTCAAAAATACCTTTCGGTTGCTTTGAAGCTTCAGCTTATAACTTTCTACTAAATGTTCACAATTTTCTGCTTTTTTTAGCATGGTCAGCTATCCCCATTCAGGTTTTCAGCATTCTCACTGCTGTTTCGCAGGAACAGCCGTTTCTAGTTATTATTATTTTTATTCTTTTTGCCCCCCTAAAACTCAGTCAATATTTGTCCTACATAGACAACGTAGGTGTCAAACGTTTTGTCTTGGTAGCGATTGAGTTGCTTCTATTGGAATTTACGTTCCGTTGCATGGTTTGGGCTTAAGTTAAGTTTTTGTGGCGAAAAGTGAAGCTAACGGTGGCTAATTTGCTAGCCACAGTCACTGACGTTACTAACGTCACTACGTCACTAACGTCACGAAAACACGCGTGACTACCTTTGGCAGAACATTCGTTTCGCATCTGTTAACCTGGGGGATAGCTAGGCTAACTATAGCTTTACTGCAAGGCAGCTGCAGAAACGCCACAAGCAAAGAGGCCAGGTAGATAACTATTTACTCATTTTACTTTGTGATATGACACACAATTGTCATGTGTAATGTACAGTATAAGCTGATATTATTAAGGAAGTACATCTACTTTCGGAAACAGTAGTCTACTATTTCACTGAAGTATTAGCATCATGACATTAGCCTGTGTTGCCCGGGCAACACATACTACAGTGGTCTATGATGTAGCGTTATCTGTTTTCAATCGTTAAAATAAACATTCCTCACATATACATTTTCGTTGTAGGATTTATTCTGAAATTAGAAAACGATTTGTTGGTGAAATTACCATTACCTGTGGTTTCAAACCAGTGTAGCTCACTGCAACGCTGTATCTTACGCGAGACACACTACAAAAACATCTACACTACACAGCTGTTTAGGAAGTCAAACGGCGACAGAACATGTTCGGCACTCCCCTTACTTAAATCAAAAGTCTATCTAACTACTAACCTGAACTTCATTGCCACAGCCTAAACGTTGTCAATCTGTTCATGAAAATAATTAATTTCAGTTTAAACCGTACAACGGAACGTTAAATCCAATTCAACCAACGCAATCGCTACCAAGACGAACACAGCAGTAGTCTAGTACTGTACCGTAGTAGTACAATTTACCGGGGCAGCTTCTCCACACAGGGCTATATCGCATTTTGCGTTGTTACTGACAATGATCGCTACCAGTGAGCTTTTTATGAATGAGCGATTTTCCACTAAATAAATGTCAAGCTTATTTACGTTTTCGGGGGCATATTTTCAGTTAGCAGATGGTACTGTTTGAATCGCGATTCTATCTTTTGCCGGTAAAGTCTTAGAATAATCTTCAAAGGGGGTTCTTTATTAATGAATGAATGCAATATGAGTAGGCTAAATGCCTGAAAATATCACGAGAAGAGACAACTTAAAAGGACGTTTAAGTCATAGAGATTAGGTCCATTTTTACACCGGTCTGCCAAATGTATTCGTTTTGATTCAGCCTGTCAGCTGCCTCTTGCAGGGGAAATGAGAAGACATCATATTTCATTCTACACTTCACTCGTATTTTCAGTTGTAAATGAGCAGCAAAAAAAAGATGCTTTTAAATCTATGTAATCTTTATAAATAATAAGTAGGCCCGATGCATTTTTATATAAAATATACAGACCCCTGTGCAACCGACGCAAGCAAGCACACCCTACAATTTCCCCAGAAATTGTATCCTCTCTAGTTGGGTGTGCTTTGCCTTCGGCAAGGGCACAACCTTTGTTCTCTCACATATATATTTATTTATTATTTATTTCCGCCCCCCTAAGGATCAGTCAATATTTGGACTACATACACAACGGCGGTGTCAAAAGGTTCGTCTTGGTAGCGATTGCGTTGGTTGTATTTTTATTTACGTTCCGTTGCATGGTTTAAGTAGAAATTGCGTTTTTGTGGTGAAAAGTGAAGATAACGGTGGCTAATTTGCTAGCCACAGTCACTGACGTTACTAACGTCAGTACGTCACTAACGTCACGAAAACACGCGTGACTACCTGTAGCAGAACATTCGTTTCACATCTGTTAACTTGGGGGATAGCTAGGCTAACTATAGCTTTACTGCAAGGCAGCTGCAGGAACGCCACAAGCAAAGAGGCCAGGGTGATAACTATTTACTCATTTTACTTTGTGATGTGAAACACAATTATGAAATGTAATTTACAATATTAGCTGATATTATTAAGGAAGTAGGCCCACATCTACTTTTGGAAACGGTAGTCTACTATTTCACTGAAGCATTAGCATCATGACATTAGCCTCTGTTGCCCGGGCAACACATACTACAGTGGTCTGTGATGCATCTGTTTGCAATCTTTAAAATAAACATTCCTCACAAATACATTTTCGTTGTAGGATTTATAATGACATTACATTACAAGTAAACGATTTGTGGGTGAAATTATCATTACCTGTGGTTTCAAACCAGTGTTGCTCACTGCAACGCTGTAGCCTACGCGAGACACTACAAAAACATCTACACAGCTGTAGGAAGTCAAACGGCGACAGAACATGTTCGGCACTCCCCTTACTTAAATCAAAAGTCTAACTGCTAACCTTAACTTCATTGCCACAGCCTAAACTTTGTCAATCTGTTCATGAAAATAATTAATTTCAGCCTAAACCGTACAACGGAACGTTAAATCGTATTCAACCAACGCAATCGCTGCCAAGACGAACACAGCAGTAGTCTAGTACTGTACTGTAGTAGTACAATTTACCAGGGCAGCTTCTCCACACAGGGCTATATCGCATTTTGCGTTGTTACTGACAATGATCGCTACCAGTGAGCTTTTTATGAATGAGCGATTTTCTACTAAATAAATGTCAAGCTTATTTACGTTTTTGGGGACATATTTTCAGTTAGCAGATGGTAGGCTACTGTTTGAATCGCGATTCCATCTTCTACTGCCGGTAACGTCGTAGAATAATCTTCAAAGGGGGTTCTTTATTAATGAATGAATGCAGTAGGCTAAATGCCTGAAAATATCACGAGAAGGGAAAACTTAAAAGGACGTTTAAGTCATAGAGATTAGGTCAATTTTTACACCGGTCTGCCAAATTTGTTCGTTTTGATTCAGCTATGAGGCTGCCTCTTGCAGGGGAAATGAGAAGACATCATATTTCATTCTACACTTCACTCGTATTTTGAGTTGTAAATGAGCAGCAAAAAAAAGATGCTTTTAAATCTATGTAATCTTTATAAATAATAAGTAGGCCCTATGCATTTTTATATAAAATAGACAGAAATATCAGTTGTAAAAATGTCATTAAAAATGGACCCCAGTGCAACCGACGCAAGCAAGCACACCCTACAGTTTCCCCAGAAATTGTACCCTCTCTAGTTTAATCAGATATCCTATGCAAACCTAAAAGGATGGCAGCACATGCAGGCTGAAAGGAACATTCTGCATACATTATATGTGCACACACATATACACACAGATATATGTATATATATATATATAGTATATAAAATACATAATACTGGATTAGCCTTGTTTTTATGTGTATGTGTGCTTGTCCAACCATAAATTCACAAATTATAAGGTGGTGAAACAAAGTTTAGAGGCTGTTGTAACATGTGGTATTTATAACTAAACTAATACTGTTTTGATCTTATTCAAACCAGTGACTAGATGACGTGTGTTAAGGAGCTTAAAGAAAGAGATTTTCTCTAAACCTTTTTTTGTACGCCAACATTTTACATATATGCTGACTACCAACTTTAGGTCTCAGTTTCTTATGTTACTTTAAGATATGACTTAGATATGGTTCTAAGTCATAGAGACTCATCATTTGAAGCAGCAAACAAGATGACATTCCTCAAATTGGCCAGTGTAAATTATGAAGAATAGGTATATTTTACGGTTTTACTAAAGCAGATAATATAGAAACATCATGACATGTACATATTTCCCATTAAATATTTTGGGAATTGGAAACCAATGTAAAGTTTACCTTTGTCAGAAATAGTCCCCATATTATCATCCTTAATGTGACTTCTGTTTCCAGATTATGTCAGGACTGCTTAGGACAAAACGCAGAGCTTGTGCAAGAACAAATAACATGGCTGCCACCAAAACTCCTGACAACCGTGAACAAAAAAGTCACCTTTTCAAGTAACTGTCCCAAGGATAAAACACAGCTGGACTCAATTTTTGTTTGACATCATATAGGTTTACTCAGACAAAGGCTGTTTCCTACAATTATTCACTTTTGTGCCATGTTTTTATTTATTTATAATTTGTAATCAAAATCGAACCCTTTTATTTTTTAACTGAAAATTCTGTCAGACAACAAATGGAAGAGATCTACCACTATAATATCGTTAAAAGCATATTTAAGTGATACCAATTATTATGTGAATACTCTTTTCACATCACACAACAGAAATCAGGATTGTTTGTTGAAAAAGTTTGGTGAAAGTGTTTGATCTTTGGTATTTTGTAGCATAAACATACTTTAAACAAACGTATTTTCCTTGTTCAACAATGCTAACTAGTTACATTGATTTATTGCCAAATATAAGTTGCTGCTGCTGTAATAGAAGTTGAACACTTTCAATTTTGGTTTGGCAAAGGAATCTATTTCACACTCAATACATAAAATATTCAGCAGTTTACTTACGAGATTTTAATATGGCATCGTGGATTGGCCATTTACTGTTCAATATACTCTTTGCATATTATCAATCGAAATGCTAATGTTGTACTGTTCTTAGGTATTGGTCAACCACTTTTCAGGAGACATTTGATTATTAATCGCAAAGCCTAAATGTGTACTTGTCCATGCATGTGTTATTATTATGATACCTACATGGTTGTGTAGTCATCATCATACCAGATTTTAAAACAAGTATAATACATGCAAATGGAAGCAATATCAGATTGTGGGGAAATGCCTACATATGGCAATCGCCTCTCTGCTGTGCCCACATATAAAGGAAGCAATGTATTTTATAGCTACAAGTGCAAGTGCTGGTATTTGTTGGTAAGCAAAGGCTAAAATTAGCAGTAAGAATTTCTATCATATTGAAACTGAAATTCATCATCAGTGTAAAATTAACTAAATGTGAAATTTGCCGATATTTTACTTGAATAAAATGTGTTATGGTCTGGGTCTGCTAAATTAATTAATCAAACTAAATGAAAACTCATCTACCAGAAGGGATTGTAAAATACCAGATTGAAAAAGTATCTTTCAGCAGTCATTTTCTTCCTACTGATCAGCACAATCCTGGAACATTACACATCTCTCAACTCTTTCTCCAAATCCATAACAGTGGTTAATGGACAATCATACATGCTGTCAAAATTTGGAGTAGTGGTTATGTCATTGTTTTACTATTTGTCTGTGCTTATGTGGTTTGTGTGTACCTATGTACATATGTGATCTTCTATGTTTTTTTTTCCTTCTTCATTGTTTTTGTATAACATCAACTTGCCAGGGAATGCAGATGAAAATGAGCCTGTATGGCTAAATCTGGTACATTTCCATGAGTTAAGTGCATGTTAATTAATGTGAATTGTCCATTCTGAAATCAAATAAACATAAATGAAATAACTTGAGAGGCATGTGAATACAACATTGCATCTACCCTGAACCAATCTTCCCTAAAATTACAATTACATTACATTTAATGCAATGTAAACATTACATCTAATTACATTTTGGTTGTCATTTTCTCTGCTTTTCTTACCACCCTCCCAATTCTCCTTGTTCTTTACTTCATCTGTTCTGCTAGGTCTATTTTTGTAATGTGAAGCATTTACAGCATAGCAGATAGACACACACTTTGTAGAATTAAACAGGTTCCCTACACTTTATGGTCATAACTGTTCGACACAGCACATTTCATTTCCATTGTTTGTAACGTTTCACACTACAGAGCAAGGCCCAACGCTCAGGTTTCAGAGCGGTTGGACGTAATTGGCAGGGAGCATTCCTTGTTGACCTGTGCGTTCAATGCGGCCATACATCCAACCCTCGTCAATCTGCTGCACGTCTACGACCAGGTCACCTTCCTGGAGGGACACCTCATCTGCATCAGTGGCTGTGTAGCTGTAAACTGCCCGGAAGCGCTTCTGAAAGCATACAAACATAGGAAGAATAATCTCTACAAAGCAACAAACAAAACAAAGTGAAGAGAAGAAAAAACCCTGTTTTGGAACCCACAGCAGGGGTTAAGGAAAGGGTCAGGGAAACATTAATACATGTAATAGAAAAGGACAACAAAGCATACTGGAGGAAGAATGTATTTCATGTTGCAGAGTTGCACCCTACCTCTCCACTAGGTGGCGGTACAGCACTCACTGGCTCAGCCTGATGGCTGTAGCTCAGCGGGTTAGCTGGTGACTGCTGTACATTTTCTGTAAACGTGACAAAGAAACACATAGTTCACTGCAAGTCGATTCAGTCTGTGTGTATGTGTGTGTATTTGTGGCATTTACCTTGCATGGTATTCTCAGGGGGAGGCGCATCACTTCGAATTCTGCTTTTCTCAAAATCCTCATGGTACTTAATCTGTAAACACACATTTTAGTTGCTTCTTGTCACATCCACTAGGTGTCACTTTATCCCCTTTCCACTCTGTCAGTGATTTGGTTGTGCTCACTACCATTTTTGGAGTTGCAGAGATAGGGATGACATGGGGGAGGATGTAGCAAATGTACTACAACATGAAAAACATACCATATTCATAACTGTTTGTAACCTCACCCTAAAAAGTTATCGTTATCACTCTACAATTTAACCTAACAAATTACATCTGAAAATATAACAATCAAGACTTGTGTTGTCGAACATGGGCTGAATTCAAAACAGAATTTGTACTTTATTGCCTCCTTATTGAATCTTTCATTCACACTCATTTGCAATGACCGTATAGAACTAGATGTTCTAGCCAGACATTAAAACTGTCTTAATAGTCATGGGGGCTATAAAAACAAGGACATACACGTAAGCTTTTTGGAATGCAGCCACAATCCTGGGGGCAGGGGGCTAAGAAAAACGAAGGCAGGATGTCCAGAGAGGATAAGCGACACGCAGTCCTAACTCTCTGTCCTTAAAGTACTCAGATAACAAGAAATTATGGGGGGGGTGGCTGGAGAGAAAAAAATGAATAAACACAGCAAAAGAAAGAAATCAAGTTTATCAAGTTGTATATCACTTGAAAGTCATGGTCAACATAAGGGATACAAAGTGAGTCCAACAGCAGTAGCACATTACTACACCAAACATGGCATCAAGGGTAAACATCCACAAACAGACCGGAGTCAGTGGAGTGTGTCAGTTAGACTCCCTCAGACACTGCATTTCAGACATTTCTCCAAGTCCAAGGGGGAGCTTCCCTATATGGACAGAATGAATGTCTGCCCCATGTTTGCTGCCCGCTAAACTCCCTTGATCTGCTCTCTAGGGAGAAACACTAGCAGAAAGGAATCTAAAGAGAACAAGCACTTGTTGAACAAGCCAACCACCCCCAACTCCTTCTTTTACCATAACAGAACCCGCAGAATTGAGCGATTTTCAGTTTTACAATCCTCTAAAACATCAGACTATTCATGTATCCTTCAGTATCAATGATAAGGATTGAGGGAGTGGACTATCATACATAATAGAGTATGTTAAAACTATTGAGCTGTAACCTCAGTGTTTAAGGCAAGCCATGTTAACTTCAGGAACCCCTTCTGGAAAGCTATCTGAAAGCTATTTGCACATTTTTATTCTCATGTCCTTAAAACTGAGTCATACATTGCTGAAAATGGACAGTTGAAGGTGGCCAAGATAGGTAAAAGACTCTTGGAAAAGCGGCATGCGTGCATTTGTGCTCCTCCAGTGTTGGAGAAACACAGTAAGCACAGACTAAAGCTTGTCATTTGACTTTAGCTAGTCATTTATCTTCTCACTATAACTATCTACAGCAGTAGGGTGTGACAAATAAAAAAGGTAAAGGCTGGTAAAATGCACATTACCTGGGAACTACCATAACATCAGTTTACAGACTGAATCACATTGACACAATATAATTTGTTTGATCATATTTATTGTTGCCAGAATGTTATTGGGTGTGCTCAAGCCTTCGGCGAGAGCACAACCTTTGTTCTCTCACATATATATTATTGGGTGTGCTCAAGCCTTCGGCGAGAGCACAACCTTTGTTCTCTCACATATATATTTATTATTATTTATTTTCGCCCCCCTAAGGATCAGTCAATATTTGGACTACATACACAACGGCGGTGTCAAAAGGTTCGTCTTGGTAGCGATTGCGTTGGTTGTATTTTTATTTACGTTCCGTTGCATGGTTTAAGTAGAAATTGCGTTTTTGTGGTGAAAAGTGAAGCTAACGGTGGCTAATTTGCTAGCCACAGTCACTGACGTTACTAACGTCACTACGTCACTAACGTCACGAAAACACGCGTGACTACCTGTAGCAGAACATTCGTTTCACATCTGTTAACTTGGGGGATAGCTAGGCTAACTATAGCTTTACTGCAAGGCAGCTGCAGGAACGCCACAAGCAAAGAGGCCAGGGTGATAACTATTTACTCATTTTACTTTGTGATGTGAAACACAATTATGAAATGTAATGTACAATATTAGCTGATATTATTAAGGAAGTAGGCCCACATCTACTTTTGGAAACAGTAGTCTACTATTTCACTGAAGCATTAGCATCATGACATTAGCCTCTGTTGCCCGGGCAACACATACTACAGTGGTCTATGATGCATCTGTTTTCAATCTTTAAAATAAACATTCCTCACAAATACATTTTCGTTGTAGGATTTATTATGACATTACATTACAAGTAAATGATTTGTGGGTGAAATTATCATTACCTGTGGTTTCAAACCAGTGTTGCTCACTGCAATGCTGTAGCCTACGCGAGACACTACAAAAACATCTACACAGCTGTAGGAAGTCAAACGGCGACAGAACATGTTCGGCACTCCTAAACGTTGTCAATCTGTTCATGAAAATAATTAATTTCAGCCTAAACCGTACAACGGAACGTTAAATCCAATTCAACCAACGCAATCGCTACCAAGACGAACACAGCAGTAGTCTACTAGTACTGTAGTAGTACAATTTACCGGGGCAGCTTCTCCACACAGGGATATATCGCATTTTGCGTTGTTACTGACAATGATCGCTACCAGTGAGCTTTTTATGAAAGCGATTTTCCACTAAATAAATGTCAATCTTATTTAAGTTTTTGGGGGCATATTTTCAGTTAGAAGATGGTACTGTATGAATCGCGATTCAATCTTCTACTGCCGGTAACGTCGTAGATTTAATCTTCAAAGGGGGTTCTTTATTCATGAATGAATGCAATATGAGTAGGCTAAATGCCTTAAAATATCACGAGAAGGGAAAAACTTAAAAGGACGTTTAGCTACGTCATAGAGATTAGGTCAATTTTTACACCGGTCTGCCAAATGTATTCGTTTTGATTCAACGATGAGGCTGCCTCTTGCAGGGGAAATGAGAAGATCTATTTCATTCTACACTTCACTCGTATTTTCAGTTGTAAATGAGCAGCAAAAAAAATGCTTTTAAATCTATGTAATCTTTATAAATAATAAGTATGCATTTTTATATAAAATATACAGAAATATCAGTTTTAAAAATATCATTCAAAAACGGACCCCTGTGCAACCGACGCAAGCAAGCACACCCTACAATTTCCCCAGAAATTGTACCCTCTCTAGTTGGGTGTGCTTTGCCTTCGGCAAGGGCACAACTTTTGTTCTCTCACATATATATTATTATTATTTTTATTTCTTTTTGCCCCCCTAAAACTCATTCAATATTTGGCCTACATAGACAACGTAGGTGTCAAAAGTTTCGTCTTGGTAGCGATTGAGTTGCTTCTATTGGAATTTACGTTCCGTTGCATGGTTTAGGCTTAAGTTAAGTTTTTGTGGAGAAAAGTGAAGCTAACGGTGGCTAATTTGCTAGCCACAGTCACTGACGTTACTAACGTCACTGCGTCTCTAACGTCACGAAAACACGCGTGACTACCTTTGGCAGAACATTCGTTTCGCATCTGTTAACTTGGGGGATAGCTAGGCTAACTATAGCTTTACTGCAAGGCAGCTGCAGAAACGCCACAAGCAAAGAGGCTAGGGTGATAACTATTTACTCATTTTACTTTGTGATATGACACACAATTGTGATGTGTAATGTACAGTATAAGATGATATTATTAAGGAAGTACATCTACTTTCGGAAACAGTAGTCTACTATTTCACTGAAGTATTAGCATCATGACATTAGCCTGTGTTGCCCGGGCAACACATACTACAGTGGTCTATGATGTATCTGTTTTCAATCGTTAAAATAAACATTCCTCACATATACATTTTCGTTGTAGGATTTATTCTGACATTAGTAAACGATTTGTTGGTTAAATTACCATTACCTGTGGTTTCAAACCAGTGTAGCTCACTGCAACGCTGTAGCTTACGCGAGACACACTACAAAAACATCTACAGTACACAGCTGTTTAGGAAGTCAAACACTCCCCTTACTTAAATCAAAAGTCTATCTAACTACTAACCTGAACTTCATTGCCACAGCCTAAATGTTGTCAATCTGTTCATGAAAATAATTAATTTCAGCCTAAACCGTACAACGGAACGTTAAATCCAATTCAACCAACGCAATCGTTACCAAGACGAACACAGCAGTAGTCTACTGTACTGTAGTAGTACAATTTACCGGGGCAGCTTCTCCACACAGGGCTATATCGCATTTTGCGTTGTTACTGACAATGAACTGTCTACTTTTTATGAATGAGCGATTTTCCACTAAATAAATGTCAAGCTTATTTACGTTTTGGGGGACATATTTTCAGTTAGCAGATGGTACTGTTTGAATCGAGATTCCATCTTCTACTGCCGGGTAACGTAGAATAATCTTCAAAGGGGGTTCTTTATTAATGAATGAATGCAATGAGTAGGCTACATGCCTGAAAATATCACGAGAAGGGAAAAACTTAAAATGACGTTTAAGTCATAGAGATTAGGTCCATTTTTACACCGGTCTGACGAAATTTATTTGTTTTGATTCAACGATGAGGCTGCCTCTTGCAGGGGAAATGAGAAGACATCTATTTCATTCTACACTTCACTCGTATTTTCAGTTGTAAATGAGCAGCAAAAAAAAAATGCTTTTAAATCTATTTAATCTTTACAAATAATAAGTATGCATTTTCATATAAAATATACAGAAATCAGTTGTAAAAATGTCATTCAAAAATGGACCCCTGTGCAACCGACGCAAGCAAGCACACCCTACAATTTCCCCAGAAATTGTACCCTCTCTAGTTTGGTTTGGTGTTTCTGAATTTGGTAGACATTTAAGTAACAAACTTACGTTGCTAATCTGGTCCTGAGTTTTCTTCACTCTCTGCATCTCAGGAGTGTCAGAGACCACGCTGAAGCCCTTCCCCTTGTTCTTCTCAAACTCCTCTTTGTAAATTGCCTGTCATGAACACACACAAACAAACATCCACTCAGACACACACAAAGTGGAGTTAAATCGTTAATGTTGAAATGTAGGGGGCCTGCCATCTTTAGAGGCTGCACTGAGCATACACCCACACATGGCCCAGCAACGCATTAACCAAAACCACATATACACACACCAATGCACACAACCACACAGCAAGAGCTACTAAAAAGAGAGCACCAAAAGTCATAGATGTACATTTCTACAGCTACTTTCTAGACACATTATAATGACATAAACTAGCAACTGAAACAATGCTCTTGGTTGATATGACTGTTGCTCTTACACTTCAGCGGGAGTTATTTTTGTTGTCGAAAAGGTAACAAATTATCACATAAGCAATCCTGGACAGTCATAAGTACAGTCATAAGTATAGCACCTCCATTTGCCAGTTGAAAACAGCAGGCACATACAGACATTATATAAAAAATATCTCTAGGTGGTCTCAGATGCCTGCTGACTGACCATTACCTAAACACTGAGCTGGCTGGACTCCATCAAAGACTGCTTGAACACTTACAAACACATGCATGTGAACACACTTATGTAGACTAAATAACACACTGAATAGTCTTCTTTAAAGTTATGATGCAGCAACCACTGTTATACTGTTATAACAACTGTTATTTCGAAGGGAGAGACCAACACAATCCTATGTTTACACACACAGTACTCACATACACACACAAAAGTGAGTCATCTACTTGCTATGAGGAATACACTTTCAGAGATGGTGCTAGAAGGCAGTGACTTTTATGGTTAGGAACGGTAAATACAGCTGGTGAAAATGTGATAAAGAGGTAGGAGAGGAAAGACAACTGCATACTGTGTACCTGTTTTAGAAATGAGGACAATAAGTCGATCAGTGTTAAATATATTATCTTCCCTGATATTCAATAGAGATAGAGGTGTACAGTATGTATTTTTAACAGACATGTATGGAGGTTTGAAGCTTAAATCCCCAAAAGAAAACTGGAGAGACGATAGACGATAGACAAATATAAATATGTATGAAAGAGTGAGCAATATGGACCATTATGTACACATAGGTTGTGGTACTGCCTTAACTTTAAAGGTGACATGACATGCTGTTTTTGGATGTTTTTATATAGGCCTTAGTGGTCCCATAGTACCGTATCAGAAGTCTCTTTCCCGAAATTCAGCCTTGGTGCAGAATTACAGCCACTACTAGCAGTCCCACAAGGAGCTTTCGTCAGAACGCGCTGTTTTGGTGTCTGTATCTTTAAATGCTAATGAGGAGCGGAGGGGCAGCACCATGCGCTAATTTTTAAAATGGATGTATCGCAATGGCTGTAGCCCCGTTGCTGTAAGATGCCTCGAATTTGCCCATTCTCATCTGATAACCCTGGTTTGCAGAGGTACACACTCAGTCATTTCAATGAGGGGAAAGGCGGATATCGTGTGCGCCATAACACCAACAGCAGAACGGTTATCCAAATAACAAAGAAGTGTACAATACTCACGTTACAGCGTGTGTATTCACACACATACTTGATGCTATCTACCTTTCCACTAGCAAGGCCAGTTTTGTATAAGCTCAAGTTGAGGAAACAGTCGTGGCTGAAGTGTTTGGCGTAGACATAGCCTACAAAACAAATGCGCCTACAACAGAAGTTGTGTAGGAGCATTTCCAGAGAAAATTAAATTAAGACACTGGGTCTTCAGAGGCTCGGATGAAGGAACTGTAAAAAGATTTTGGTTTTCCTTTGTACATCCAAACTGAGCAAATGTAATGCTTCGTTCGTTTGCAAGCTATGATGTTTCTCGAGGATAAAAACACTTGCACAGTCGTAGCTCAGTTTCTTATGGGCGGGGCAGATTCTCTGGGCGGGAAAAGCAGGGAGAGGGGAGGTAACCTTCCTCTTTGTGACGTCACAAGGAGGAGATTTTCAAACAGAGCAATTGAGCCTTCATTTTCTCAAAGGCGGAGAAAAACACCCAGGGCTTGGTTTACACCTATCGAAAATTCTAGCCACTGGGGGACCAAAGGCAGGCTAGGGGCACTCATATTAATGTTAAATAACCTCCTAAAGTGAAGTTTTCATGTCATGTCACCTTTAAGGTATCAATGTTAATGGTTCTAACCTGCTCTTTTGGTACAAATAAATGTATTGTGTTGGATACTGTCTCTGCAATATACTGCAGTTCTACAGGAGCTAATTTCAGCTCAACATTATTGTAAGACTCCAAGTCTACATAGACACTGGCTTCAGAGCATGCAGGCTGGTGTGTGTGTGTGTGTTGCTGACTTGTGTTAAAAGGATGATGTTGTGGATAAAGGATTTGTATAAAGAGACAAACTGTCAATGTCCTTAACAACTGTTTTCGTTATTGTGCATACACATAGCTTCATGACATGATGTAGAATGTAAGATAAAACGGAAATAGGGTTGAGATAGGGGGTTATGAGAGTGTAAATCGACTGCCATAAGAGTCTGTGAGCCTTGTGTGGGTCTTACAAGTCGAGTCATGGTGTTCAGAATCTGAATCAGAAATCTGAATCTGAAAGAAGCTTTATTTGCCGTTGGATGTGTGGTTGCATGCTAGGGATCAGTGAATTTTCTGTGGGAAAGAGTGTGTGACATCACTAGAGATTTCCTCTAATCGGGAGATGGAGTGTGAGGGTGAGAAGGAACACACAAGAGGATTAGATACTTAATGTTAGTAAGAAGGAGGATAAAATGTTGGCAGGAGCAGAGGCAATGTGTGTGTGTATATTCATAAACGTGCATCTGTATATGTGTGCGAGCGTTTCTGTGGTCTAACCAGGCTGTTCATCTTGCTCTGTTCTTTGAGGCGAAGGTTCTCCGGGGTGTCAGTCACTATTGTGAAGGAGGTCTTCGGGTAGTGCCTGCAACAAAGGATGAGAGATGAGATGAAGATGAATTCCTCCATGGGCATTGGTCAAGACTCAACATTATAAATTACTCTGGACACAAATTACTTTAAACTAATTCATGTTAGGAAGCCCCCCACTGGAAAAGATTGTGCCAAGATGATGGTGTCAGGGAAAAGACATCCTGGATTAGAAGGAAATCCTTACACACATCCTGACACACTGGCACGCACATCCATGAACAAATACACACACATACATATGTTTTGACACCACAAGAGACTGGGTTCTAGGGGGCAGATATGTCCCTCTCCAGTGGCTGAGGTCATGCAGGACTACAAATCCCATTGGTGGCTGCTGACCGAACTACAATCCCCAAGATGGGTGTGCATTAGCACACATGAGGAGAATTAAGACATGATTGCCACACAGGAGGGCTACATTGGCTCCAGAGAGGAGAGGCAAGAGAGGAGCAGTGAGAAGAGTAGATTTGTGGCCTGATTGCAACACACTGAGGGGGAAGTAAAACCATTTAAAAGCCTTTTCCCCTATTTTTCAGTTGTTTATGGCATAATATTGTTGTTGCCATTTTGTACCGAAGAACCCTGAGTTACACCTTTTTTCTTTTGTGGCAACTGTGGATATTAAAACATATTTTATTTTAGCAAACCTTGCTTTGTGTTCTTTTTGGCAACCACGTGACACTACTCAGGCCCGACATACCGAGGAACAGCCTCTCATGGTGTTACAATATACACACAGAACATGTGAACACATCACAGAACAGTGCAAACTGTCTCTAACCAGAATAGAAATAGTAGTGGGAGGCCCTGGTGCAAAACTAAGGAAGAGGACAAATTGATTAGTGTCTTTTTCTTCAAAATTTTCGGAGCATATATAGCCTACGCTCTACCCCCATCTGACTCGTAATGTCCTACTAGTGCTATCTTCCTCATTGAAACAATCTTTCTCTTCTGAGTGAACATTTTTTAGCTGACAAACTCATCTGAAAATCCTATCAAGAATATTTTAACACATACCTAGCTTAGGTAAACATAGTTGGATACTGTGTCTGCAATATACTGCAGTTCTACAGTTCCAACTTAAAGCTTCTATATGTTCATGTCGCCCCATCTAGATTTTACAAATAAAGTAAACCTGTTACTGTATATTGTTACTGTTATTGTTTCTGTTACTAGTTGGAGACGACAGGGGACGGGGCATTCTTATTCGTAAAGGAATAATGTATTTTAGATTTTTTCTTCCCTGGAACAGATTTCATGTTCCAACCGAGGGGGGCTGGCGCCATTTTAGTGTCTCGGGCTGCATCAAGTACCCGTTTTGCTCTGCTAAATTTCTGCACTAGTCCACACTTGACCAGTGGGGATCTCATTCTAATATTACTGTAACTGTTAGCTGCTCTTGGCATTCTCTAATTCCTGCTCTCCTCTCTCTGTCCCCCCTCCACACATACCCTGTGGTGTGGGGGGTTTGAGATGTCAGCATCTGCCTGGTCGTGGGTCGGTCATCGCTGGACTTGGTCGCCAGTGGATGTCGATCTGTGACAGTCTGCCAAAGCTGTATCTAGTCGCCAACCGGAAACCTGTCTCCATGACGGACGACAGTGAGTTCCTGGTCCCTGTCCTCACCCCCCGGCCTGTGATGCTGCGCTGATCACAGTCCCCAGCCCTGTGGCTACCTCTGCTTATACTGACATTTACCAACTGACCCAAGTTGAACACTGGATTTTGTATTTCAACACCCATTGACACTTCCATGCTGTATGACCATGTTAAGCCTGTGTTCTGCAACTCTCTTTCACCAACCGTCTCTGGAGGAGGGGATCGCTCACTGAATTAGAGTCAGATGGCTGAGCGGTTAGGGAATCGGGCTATTAATCAGAAGGTTGCCGGTTAGTGCTGGTCCGGCTGTGCCAAATGACGTTGTGTCCTTGGGCAAGGCACTTCACCCTACTTGCCTCGGGGGAATGTCCCTGTACTTACTGTAAGTCGCTCTGGATAACAGCGTCTGCTAAATGACAATGTAAATGTGAATCGCTCCTTTCATGGTTTCTTCCATTTTTTCTCTCCTAGTGAGTTTTTCCGGGAGTTTTTCCTTGTCTTCCTTGAGGGTTTATGTTGGTTGAGGGGCAGTTCTATGGGCGTATGTGAAGCCCTCTGTGATATTGCTTGTAAAAAAAGGGCTATACAAATACATTTTGATTTGAGTTGGACTGTCTTTTCTTTACTGAAGTTATGTTCACCGAGTTCGCTCTATAGCTTGAGTAGGCCTACTGTCTAGTTCTAGCTCTAGCTTACTAGAGCTAGTTACTAGACTAGCTGGAACATTATTAAATGATTAATTGAATAATTTGTTGGCCATCAACATCACAAACATTACATTGTAAATATAAATTTTAACTAAAATATAGCTAACTTAACGTTAGCTAGCTAAATGTACGTTTTCTCTTGCGCTATTTGGAGGAATATCCTCTGCCTTGATTGCAGTGGCAACTGGTCATTAGGGGCAGGTGGGGCACAGCAAAAACTAATTGAAAATAAAGCGGCTTGGTGCCCACCAACCATGGGATACTGTAATAACTCAAACTGCTGGTAAAAATAATCGTGGGTTTAACTTGGAGTGGTTTTCTAAGAAAAAGTTCAGTGGTCAGCACACAAAAGAAGGCACTGTTTTCCTAGTCTTCTATATACTATTTTGTTGCTTGCTTACAAAGCTTTTTAAGTTGTAAAAAGGGGGTCCGTTCTTTGTTTAGATTCTTGTATTTTGTCCCCAAAAAAATAATTTCAGTCTTTGTTTCAACATAAATAAGTAGGATTCAAAATGTTTAACAGGTAGTTAGCTGGCAGTTTTGACTGTCCATTAAAGGTATCTTTATAGTCAAAGAGTCTCTCTCTCTCTCTCTCTCTCTCTCTCTCTCTCTCTCTCTCTCTCTCACATATACATACAAACACCCTGCACAAGTCTTTCATTCAGACAAAGGTTATATAGCCTACATATCACCTAAATAAGATTGATATGTCATATTCTGTACAAACTACAAAGTGTGCATAAATCTAATAAAATATTTTGAAATGTTTGTTGCCCCAACAATTTTTTACCCTTAAAAACGCCACTGCTTGATTGTCACTATCAGGTTGACCAGAGAGGAGAAAGTGCTCCGCTATACCAAATACTCTCACTGTTGTTTTTTCAGTTGTTATGACTTGTGAGTGATTGACTTCCTGTCACTGTTCACAATAATATGAATCTGCGGACATTCAGAGATTCATATTATTGTGACTTGATTTCTATGATATTTCATAGAATTCTGAAGCAGCGCCGGCAATGATTTTGTTGAGGCTGCCCGCCACTGCAAAATGCATGTAGAAAACATTGGGAGAAGCAGTCAGCTGGTGTCCTGTCTATAATGGGGTGGCCAGCACAGTCACCAGATCTCACTCCTGTTGAGCTGTTGTGGGAGCAGCTTGATCATATGGTATGTAAGAATCCAACTTATGGGAGGTGCTTCTGGAAACATGGGGTGAAGTCTCTTCAAATTACCTCGACAAATTGACAAATAGAATGCTTAAGGTCTGCAAGTCTGTCAGTGCTGCAAATGGAGGATTATTTGACAAAAACAAAGCTCAAAGGACACAATCATTATTTAAATATAAAATGTATATAAAATATACGATGTCTAACCTTGTAAAGGACTACATGTATTATTCATTTAGCTATATTTCAGATTAGAACTAATTTTCTGTATGCTTCCATGGAAAACGAGGACATTTCTGTGACCTCAAACTTTTGAACGGAAGTTAATGTGTGTTTGTGGGGGTAGGTGTGTGTGTGTGTGTCTTCTTCGGACAACCGTCTGGTGGTCCCACCTCTCAAGAGTGCCCGCTCACAACCCAAGCTCTTCTCCTGTCTGGCCACCCAATGGTGGATTGGGGGGCCAGATAGTCCCAATGGTCTCTCCACCTTCAAGAAAAGGCTAAAGACACACTTGTTCCAGGAGTACAACGGTACTTAAGAAAGATTTGTTGGATCAGATG
The DNA here is from genome assembly GCF_038355195.1 of Osmerus mordax. NCBI lineage: Eukaryota > Metazoa > Chordata > Actinopteri > Osmeriformes > Osmeridae > Osmerus > Osmerus mordax. The sequence goes on along the minus strand of NC_090059.1, from coordinate 5,999,704 downwards.
TTAGTTTATTTCCTCCAGGAACACTATGACACTTATTGATGGACTCGCTGCACTTGTTGGTTAGTTGTAACTGATTTAACTGCTTGTACTCACTGTGAATTATATTATTGTTGCTTACTTTCTTCCAGGTACACTCTAGTAATATAGAGGATGTTATTTTTTGGGACAGACTTTTTTGTCTCCCTTTATTTCAATTAAAGGTTGAATTGTTCTCTTTTATCCAATGTGACATTAAGCTGAATTACAAAAAGGTGAATGTTTACTTCTCTTTGCTAAGGGCTGACAATAATTCCGGAGGTGACATATATAAGTGTGTGTGTGTATATATGTATATTGTCTGTTGTGTGCTTCAGCACACACATTCACTGAGCCTTCAGTGGAGTGTTAGTTTTAAACTACTTTATTTCATATTAACTTCAAAATGTAAGCGTAAAGAGCACATTAACCGAAAGCATTGATAAAATAAATATCTCATAAAAGTGCTAAAACAATTGTAACGTTAAAGATTAAAACTAGCATTTGCCCTTAAAACTAACATCAGATCTGCGTTTACCCCACAATCGACAGACATTTGAAAGTTCCCTGCGGACATCCCTGTGTGATGGAAATTTTCTTAAATTGTATGTGTGTGTGGTCAGGGGACTCAATTGGTCATCTTGAGTGTACTTTTTACTGTTTTTGTATTGTCTGCCTGTCTCTCCCATTATATATTTCTTCAGCAAGTTTTCAAAAATCTTCTTTATCAGTTTGTCTAATAGTTAACTTTCCCATTTTCACAACCTTTAACAGGAGTTTTTTCTGTATGTCCATTCAAGTACAAAACAAAAGACAACCTGACTCACCCATTATAAAATACCGTACAGGTTTGTCTATCATTCAGGGTCATTGACAACATTAGTGGTTGGTTTATTTGTGATGTTCATAAGAATACTGATAAATGATGCCACTTACATACTGCAATATGGTTTCTTGTCAAAGCCTTGGTAATTCTTCATGTTTAGGGTCATCTTGCACACCTCACAGTTGAAGCACCCTTTATGCCAATACTGTGAAGCACAAAAAAAAGGAAATTATTTTCTCTAAACTTGACACAAATGCAGCTCTTTTTTATGCAATTACCCTAAGCACACTCACTCACACACAAATACATACATGTATAGGTATTTTTAACCAATGACAAGTATCATTGTTATGCTAAAATAGAGAGAAATTCTATACTTGCACAGGAGAGTGGTGCTTGTAGGTCTACATGTTGGCACAAGTTTTCCAGAAAAGACAACTTTATATTCTCACTATTAATTTCACCAATCTGAATATGATGGTATTACAATTAGCTTCACACGATACACAAACTGTTGATTTACCTCTAGGTTTTTAATCAACGACTAAACCACACTTATCTACACAACTTAATAGAAATATCCTGCCTCCAGGGTTACTGCATAAATCTGATGGACCCTTTGGAAATAAATTGTTAATAGTGTGTCAACCACACCCACTTTTCATTATGGTAACCTCAGTAAAATATATAGCCGTGGTGAATATAGGTAGACTACAGCCAATATATGAAAACGATATTTCTATATAACTTTGAAACGTGTAGAAGTAGGCTGTTAGGGAGATACATTTACTGTGTGGTGGCAAATTATAAAATCTAACTGCCACATAGTTTTTCGTTTTCATGTAATAGATTAATTAGGGAGTATTAGGCTACAACGTTTTTTTCTAACACGGAACTATGAATTAATAGCATTTTTAGCTATGATCACTTCAACATCCATAATCTGTAGTAGCCTAGGCTACATCCATACCTTATCCAAGCAATTCAGTTTTTCCGTGGGGTAAACGGCTTTATTGCATCTTCCACATAACGGATTCATGTTGGAATGGTTTTCTTCTACAAATGTATTCACACAAGTGGTTTGCCGATATAGCCTACTTAGTAGCCTATTCCCAAAGCCCCGCCAGATAATTCCTCAAATTCGAAATTGCAGCCCAGAGCGCACGGTTCTTTGCACGTTCATGGTTTAAATATAGCCTACCCGGCGTGGAGGGGAGGAGAGATTTTCAAGCTGCTTCTGCTTGAACGATTAAAGAAAATCGAGGAACACTACAATAACCTTATATGGAGTAGGCTACTCAAAATATGTGCTAAATATAACAAAAAAACAGCACTTCTAATCAATATTGATATGAACAGCACAGAACAAGAGCTTTTGCTGAGGAAAAAAGATTTGCTTGTCTGATAGTCGGATTAAATTCACTTTTTACTGATTTCCCATGACGTTTTTTCGAACTCTTTCTGACGTTTTAACGCCCCCTGTCGATGGTGAGGGTATCTAGAACGCTTACAAAATGATCCTTTAGCAACAGTCACTGCAACGTAGCCTACATATTAAATTCAAGACGTCAAAGCGAGTAAACATTCGTCCAAAAATATATGTACTACGTTGATTTTTACTGCGTACAGATTTATAAAGTGATCTGCGATACATTCATATATCTGGGGGTATAGCTCAGTGGTAGAGCATTTGACTGCAGATCAAGAGGTCCCCGGTTCAAATCCGGGTGCCCCCTCATTTTTTTAAACGGCCATATAAAGTTCCTATGATTACAGGCTGGCTGTTTTGTAACACGTGTAACTAAACGTTGTGTGGTCTTGCTTTTATACAACAGTTAAATCAATGGGGAAATGTATTATATTATACATTATATTGCAAGGCTCAAGACGCACTTGTTCCCGGAGTACAACGGCACTTAGGAATGATTGGCTGGACCTGATGTTAGTTTCCTCCAGGATCACGATGTTCCTTTTTGAGAGACTTGCTGCTTTTGTTGGTTTGTTGTAACTTTCTTTAAATTATTGTACTCGCCATGAAATATATTATTGTTGCTTGCTTTGTTCCACGGGTACACTCTTGCACTTTTGAGGTTCTTGCTGTTTAATTGTAACTTGTCTAACTACATAGGGAGTCAGGTGGCTGAGCGGTGAGGGAATCGGGCTAGTAATCCGAAGGTTGCCAGTTCGATTCCCGGTCATGCCAACTGACGTTGTGTCCTTGGGCAAGGCACTTCACCCTACTTGCCTCGGGGGAATGTCCCTGTACTTGCTGTAAGTCGCTCTGGATAAGAGCGTCTGCTAAATGACTAAATGTAAATGTAAATGTACATGCTCTTATTGTTCTTCCCTTTGGGATTTATTTGGTTTTCACAATGTATGCATAATGTTTGGCTACCCGCAATGTTAGGGCTATCTCGTTGTTATGATCAGAATCAGAATCAGAAAGGGATTTATTCGCCATGAAAGTTTGCACAGGCAAGGAATTTGCTTTGGCAGGAAGGTGCATACAATAAACATATACCTAAAATTTAAATATGTGGACTAACTATACAAAGGGTACATAAACTAGCAGTACTAAGTGGGATTAGAATAGAATTAAATATACAATAAAATATAAGTTGCCGTAAATTACAATATAAAAATACAAAAATACAAATATTACAAAAAATACAAATGTACAGGATACCATGTTGTGGTGCAGTGCAAAAGCAGAGTGTTTTAAGCAATAAGTCATTTGAGTCAGTGTGGTCCCTTGGCCTTGTTGAAGAGGCCAACAGCGGAAGGGAAGAAACTGTTTTTGTGGCGTGAGGTATTGGTCCTGATAGACCGCAGCCTTCTGCCGGAGGGGAGTGACTGAAACAGGGAGTGTCCAGGGTGGGAGGAGTCGGCCACAATCTTCCTCGCTCGCCTCAGGGTCCTCGAGGTGTGCAGGTCCTCGAGGGTAGGCAGATTGCAGCCAATCACCTTCTCAGCAGTACGGATGATACGCTGCAGTTTGCTCTTGTCCTTGGCAGTGGCAGCAGCGTACCAGACGGTGATGGAGGATGTGAGGATGGACTCAATGATGGCTGAGTAGAAGTGCACCATCATTGTCTTTGGCAGGTTGAACTTCTTCAGCTGCCGAAGGACGTACATCCTCTGTTGTGCTTTCTTGATGAGGGAGCTGATGTTCAGTTCCCACTTGAGGTCCTGGGAGAGGATAGTGCCCAGGAAGCGGAAGGACTCCACAGTGTTGACTGGGGAGTCACACAGGGTGATGGGGGTGAGTGGGGCTGTGTTCCTCCTGAAGTCCACAACCATCTCCACTGTCTTAAGAGCATTGAGCTCTAAGTTGTTCTGGCTGCACCAGGTCACCAGGTTGGCCGCTTCCCACCTATAATCAGACTCGTCTCCACCAGAGATGAGCCCAATAATGATCAGTCACATTTAGTCTGTTTTTTTTTTTTTACCTATGCACTTTTGTAAAACTCTCTCTTGGAAGTCGCATTGGATAAAAGCGTCTGTTAAATGCATAAATGTAAATGTAATGTAAATGAAATTCTTATCATAAATAATTAACAATGTGTTTTTACATTAATTTGATTTAACTCTTACCTATTCCAGTAGTCTATCTCGGTTTTTACCAGTAACTAACTATTAGGTATAGGCAACTAGCACTAATTTATTTGTTTCTTTTTTATTTATTACTTTAGTCATTATTTAGATGCAGTAGGCTTGCCGTAACCCTGACACTCAAAAATGTATTTGCATCAAAACTGGACAGACAGTTCAAACAAACATGTGAAGAAGAAAACGTGCACAGGGCTCTCAAAAGTTTGGCGTGAGATTTACGACGGCGTAGGACTATTAGGTAGCCTGGTCCTAACCAGACCCTTGTACATTTCATTTGTACAGAGGGTCTGGGATTGCTCCATTGACAAGCGTTAACTTCCTTGAAGGCGGGTACTCTGTTGAAGTTTAAAACTATTCGATCTGCTCAGAGCCACTCTGATCTGCCCTTAACCAATCGCTAGCGTTCGCCTTAACCAACTCCTTCACCACTACTGTAACAGAGCTAGCTGCTGTAGTTGGAAAATCAAACTTTTCCCAAACCCCGTGGGGAGGAGGGCCACAACATCATGGCCACCAACAAAACTCAGCAAGGATTGTTCTTGCTCCGGCTTTAACTTATGGATATTCGGCAGCGTTGCCACAACAGACCGAATAGCTTCGCTCGCATCTTTCTCCGCCGCCATTACTGAACTACAACTCAAACTAATGCACGACATCAACGTCATCGTTCTCAGCCACTCCCTCTGTTCGCTGATTGGACCTACTTTTTTTTCTGAAAACCAACTAATACACCGAAATCCCAGACCTAGTACAGAAGCAAAATCAAAATTGAGTGGAAGTACGTAGGAGGGCAGAGCCAGGCTAACTATTAGGGCCATTGTAGGTTAAAAAATAAATTGCGAGAAGAAAACGGGAGACATAATAAAGTATTTTTAGTTACCTTCCTGCCACAGTAAATTCCTTGTTTGTGTAAAGTTAGGCTACTTGGTGAATAAATCTGATTCAGATTCAGAGAAATGGATGACTTTATCAAATTATACTTTTCTATCAGATATGGCAATAAGGAAATACTTGCGAATTTTGTCCCGAATCACCAGAATGTCATAGGCATCCGAACTGTATATGGGCTTATAACATAGGACAACTGATTTGGATGAGGTAGTCTATATAGAGGGAGTCAGGGAGTTAGATGGCCGAGTGGTGAGGGAGTCGGGCTAGTAATCTGAAGGTTGCCAGTTCGATTTCCGGCCGTGCCAAATGACGTTGTGTCCTTGGGCAAGGCACTTCACCCCACTTGCTTTGGGGGGAATGTCACTGTACTTACTGTAAGTCGCTCTGGATAAGAGCATCTGCTAAATGTAATATAGCTTTTGAGCAAATTTGTGACTTATTTTCTCGCGGAAAAACTCAGAGAAACTATGAGATTTCTTTCTCGCAAATTTACGACTTTAAAGGTTGTGTAGGCAAGTTGGGTGAAGCTATTCAGTCACGTGACTTTTTTGTTGCGGCCGCCATATTTAGGACCTATTCGCAGCTTCTCCTCGGGTAACAGAACTGCCGGGAGACTTGTCTAGTGAGTCCACCAGAGAGATCGAGAGCATTTGAGAGAGCAGCATTGTTTTGTTCACAAATTACCCCATGTCACATTCACACATTAGAATCACAATAAGCAAAGCCTAGTTCAAGCATCGCACTCGGGCAGCTTGCGTCATATCATCGCCATGTAGGCTACAGGCTACCTTTTAGTGTTCTGCGTTGCTGCCACCCACCACCACCTTCTTCTCCCCCATGTCTGTCTGTGCTCGCCGTCGGGGGATTTCACTCGTTGCTCCCTGCCTCCTTGTCAAGGCAAAAAAGTCAAACCTATTTTCATGTAGGCCTATGAATACATTGTGAAATCAATCACCCAAGTGTCTTAACTGAACTATCATAATGAACAAACATGTTAGTACTCACTAGCCTACTCGCAGAGTTTCGAGTTTATTGAATGCTAATTGTGTTTTCTTCATATAGACACGTCAAATTGTGAATTGTTGCGAAGGACCATTGCTAAGTAAGATGACAAAAATGAGCAGAGACTCTTATTTTGATGGTCTGCCGAGACCGAAATGACCTTGGGTGATGATGAGTAGCCTAGGCCTATCTTTGCGCCTGTTCCTCACATGCATGGATAAACCGTGATAGAACAAACATGTCTTCTCAGTGTCTACAGTATTCTGCCAGACGGACCTCCTAAGCCGGGGCCTGCAACACTGGTTTTCTTTGTTGATGTCCCTTGCTGAGGTCAAAGCCTTCTACTTTGGGCCAGGTATGGAGCTAAATCAGTGACAATAAACTGAGCTATTAAAAATAGAAATTGGCATTGAAACAACAAGTATTGGCACTGAAAAATGTTCAACTGAAGAAGAAAAAGTCTCCCAATCCTTTTATTTTATTTAGATATTTGTATGCATCATGATGGGTTTTTCAATTTAAATCTTCACACATTTTCTTGATTTCAGTTTTTTTTTCAATTACAGTTTTTTCTGTCGTTGAACTTTCTGTCACTGTTTTGGCGTAGAGGGGAGGGGTTTGAGGGGAGGGAGTGACCTGGAGTGTGCGCGGCCCCTCCACCAGAGTCCGTCATCCTCAGTGCAGCTTGCTTGAGATTTGGTGGCTGCAGGTGAACTTGTGGAAGCAATCGAGTAGCATGTACCTGCAGAGCCGGAGAGCTGCAGTTTCAGGACCGCTGTTTCAGGACCGCAGTTCTAGAACCCTCGTTTTATCTGGCAGCGCCAGCTAGCGAATTGGATGACAAAATATACTATTGAGTACGTGTCACTAGATTGCAACAAGATAGGCTATTTGAACGGTTTGAGAGAGGCAAGAAACAATTAAGGAAAATATTGACAATTATTATTGTAAATATACAATAATAAACAATAACAATCGCAGTATCACATCCATCTGTAGGAGCCAAATCATAGGAAAATGCTTTGTTAATATTTTGCATTTGAATATTTAATTTACAATATTTAATTTAACTAAGAATTTATTCTGAGTGAACATCTGACAGTTATTGATGTAAAGTCTTAGCTTGGTCCTAACCAGACTCTCATACATTTCATTTGTACAGAGAGTCTGGGTTCGCTCCATTGACAAGCGTTGAATTCCTTGTAAGCGAGTACTCCAGGGCCCCGTTCGTCGTAAGGGTTGAAGCTAAGTTAATCAATTGTCCCTTTAGCCCGCTAACATTAGCGAGATGAGTGAGAACAGCAAATATCGGTTCGTCAACGGCTGATCCGCATCCAAATCATGTGGTTAATTTCAATCAGGCTAAACTTATCAGGGAAATTGCACGTGCACGTCCTACTTCAAAAGGCAGGAAAGGTCGATCACCAAAACCGTGATTTTTTTACGGTATGATGGCGGAAAAGACGAAAGAGAGAGCGGCGATAGGCTATTGTCGCCATCCGAGCAAACTATTATAATGAGTCTCTAAGAAGACAATAAGCATATTATCATGGCTAAGTCAAACACCGCTGCCAGAGCAAGACAAGCAGCTTGGCAAAAAATTGCCGATAAGCTAAATGCGAAAGTTCTGGGGAAATGTATAGGCTCATCTTAAGTGCCTCATTACCCCAATCAATCAGATCACATTTCTTTAAATGTGCCTGCTGGTGTAGACTTAATGGAAATTAATAATCGAATGAGATCTTGCTAGCGAAAATAATGATCTCAACTCTTTCAGAATAAGTAGGCTAGATAAAAACAAGGCCAACGAGTATCTAAGTGATACGAATTCATAGACAATTATGAGGATATATGTAGGCTACTGCGCTTATATCATGTACTATATATGTGTATATGCATGTAGGCCTATGTGTAAATCCCTCTTTGATTTCATTGACTGGGACATGGCCAGGGAATATGATGAATTGATTCATCAGCTGGTTAAGCGCCAAGTACACTTTTCTTACAGCAACGCATGCTGCGGCTTTGCCAATGTTTTCTGCATCGCCTATACTGTATAAAAATGTAGCCTATAGCCTACCTGACGCAAAAAACCTCAAGGCTATGCAGTCTGAAGGACAGTTAAAGTGTCAAGTAGCTTTATTGTCAATTTCTTCACATGTCAAGACATAAAAAGGAATCGATATGACGTTTCCCACTCTCCCACAGTGAAACATATAAAAAGCACAGGCACAACAGATAAGACAAGACATTTCGTAAAACATAGCGTTACATATTCACATACAGCAGCATAAGCTCATAATAAAGCATAAAGCTTGCTGCGGCGTGTGATATATTTGCAATGTACGGCCCGAGAAGGTCTTGCAAATAAATGAGTCCTTGTCGGCTGAATCGATATCGCTCAAACAAGAACTCATCCGTGTGAAATAAAGGATCTTGGCAATCGCGAAGAACTCTATTGGTATGGAAAGCTAATCGAACTAAAATATAGCTCCTTGGTCAACTGGGTCTCTCAAAAAGGGAGCTGCCATGTTATTTTCCGGGGGTGTGGCAAGCTTATCCAGCTACACTTACGTTAGCCTGCTCTGGAGCAGGTTAGTGCTAATTGATGTTACTATGGTGATTTATCGAAAGTTGCTTCCACGAACCAAAAAGAGGGGCGTTTTTTTCGCTAAACCGCTTAGCGAGCTACGACGAATACCCCCCAGGCCCGTAAAGATTACCCCCGCAGCCCCTGCACCGCGGGGGGGCCTCACAGGGATTTTTTTTATTTTTTTTAATCCAATTTGAATTACATGGGATGTCTTATTGTCTTGTCTGTGTTTCCAGAGTTGATATAAAAATAAAGGAAAGTATATTTAATTGTGCTTTCTTTATTAGCTAGTTTACGTCACTGTGTCCAATCCCGACCGCTGTAAACTACTATTGTCCAAACCCGAACGGGGTTTGGACACTCAGTTTCCGGTCTTTTTGCCAGCATTTTCTTTTGCTATCGCCAGCAAAGTGTAAGTAGTATTATTTTAGGCATACCAAACAATCTACGTGTAAAATTTCATGAACATATATGGACGTTTACATGTCTAAATAATATAGGAAAGTTACTTTGGCCGAAAGACCACTCGGCGACACTCGGGCGACGCTTGGGCGACAATCTTTACTCTGACAAGTGTGTCTGTGTTGTCATCGTACTGCTACTATGGGTTAGCATATGAGTGTATTTCAATGCTAGCTTAACACTACTTGCCAATGAAAATACACGATCATGTGTGACGTGATCTGTAGTTGAGGGGAGGAAGGGATGGGGGCTAGCAAACTTTGAGAAGAGTTCAACAAAACATCCAGCAGGTGGTGGTATACAGTCAAATTGAGATTTTATCGCATAGTTTGGAGATGTTGAAGCGTGATATCTTATTGTGGAGGACATAACTACGTCCCCGGATATGTTGACAGCATTGATGGTCAGTTTGGTGACCCTGGATCAAGTTAATATCCCCAGAAAAACAGCAGCAGCCAGTGTTTAGAAGTGCGGTCGGGTTTGGACAAGGGTAGTGCACGGCTAATTTACCGGCGCCAGCGTCTTTTGACCGGCTCTAGTAAAGGCTAAGCTAACTCTAAATTTTTAAACAATATTTAGCTCGAAAGGTAAGAAGTTAAAGCTTAACGTGAAATCAGTAAATCAGCTGAAAACGTGATACGATTATTTTTATCAATATTTGAAGTGGCATTTTATCAGAATGTTAGCTAAAAAACCGGTCGGGATTGGACACAGTGACGCTAAGTGACATGACGAAGTAGGTCAGATGGTCACACAGACCGGCGAGCCCGCTGCAAATAGGTAGCTAACTGTAGTAGGAAAAATGAAACGCACATTTAAAAGCGGTGCCCAAAAGCGGCATTCAAAACAGACAATTTTTGAATTAAATGCCAAACTTCCCAAAATTACAAATTTCTTTTTCGACCAGCCGGTGAAGGATGCACTCATCTGCCAGAAGAGACAGGTATTGTACTGTTTGCTATAGCTAACATTACTGTACCACATAGCTAACGTTAGCCTATACTTTGACAGCTGAACTGCTCTGTCTGTGTTGTGCTTCCAAGCGTTAACAGAGCCTCCTTTCCAAGAGCCAGGAAAATTAGCCTTGCTCCTTTATTGACTTCCTATCAAGCTGACAACAATGAAATGGAGTGAAACTACAAAAAAAGAGAAAGTAGAAAAAGTGCTTAATTCTAAAATATATGACATAACTGACATTATTAGCAAACATGATGCGACAGTAGTATCGTGCAGTTGCAGCGATTGTGTTTGACTATTTAAACATACAAAAACATAATCAAAGTTACAATAAGTCATTGTATTTCAGTTATATACATATTATGATCGTGTAAAACGTACAGCTTTCTACAAGATTCACACGACAAAAAATTGCTCCATTTATGATTTAGCGAACACGCTAATAATAAAACACAACTCCATACTATCAAGTATGCCTGATGTAGCCACGGCCATCAAATTATTTCTGACAATACCCGTGACTGTCGCAAGCGCTGAAAGGTCATTTTCCAAGCTGAAACTGATCAAAACATATCTCAGAAGCTCCATGTCACAAGAGAGGGTGTCAGGTCTGGCCATCCTTAGCATAGAAAATGAATGTGCGCGCAGTTTAGATGTAAAGAGTGTGGTAAAAGACTTTGCACACAGATTTGCTAAAAGACGTGCACATGTGTAGGCTATTCACCTGCAAACCGTTTGAGCGTTTTTTTCATTCATTTTCATTTCAATACATTTTCCTCACAAGACAAGCTTGAGTTTTGATATCTTGCATTTATTACATGGCTCTACAGAATGTTCCAAAAAGTTCAGTTGATCGCGTCGGGGTCCTGTTCGTCCCGTCGGTATTTGTATTACATTATCCATTACATATGTGGTGGGGGGGAGGGGGGGGGGGGGTCTTGTACAGAGGGTCTGGGATTGCTCCATTGACAAGCGTTAACTTCCTTGAAGGCGGGTACTCTGTTGAAGTTTAAAACTATTGGATCTGCCCAGAGCCACTCTGGATCTGCCATAACCAATCGCTAGCGTTCGCCTTAGCCAACTCCTTCACCACTAACGGAGCTAGCTGGAAAATCAAACTTTTCCCGAATCCGTGGGGAGGATGGCCACAACATCATGGCCACCAACAAAACTCAGCAAGGATTGTTCTTGCTCCGGCTTTAACTTATGGATATTCGGCAGCATTGCCACAACCGCAGAATAGCTTCGCTCGCATCTTTCTCCACTGCCATTACTGAACTACAACTCAAACTAGTGCACGACATCAACGTCATCGTTCTCAGCCACTCCCTCTGTTCTCTGATTGGACCTACAAAAAATGTGTTTCTGAAAACCGACTGATGCACTGAAATCCCAGACCTAGTACAGAAGTAAAATCCAAATTGAGCGGAAGTACGTAGGAAGGCAGAGCCAGGCTAACAAGTTACACCGTGGATAAATGAAAGTATAAATAAATAAATGTGAACATATGAAAACGTAAATGTAAATATATACACACAAATACATGTAATATTTATATATTTAGTGTCTCATTTAATTTGTAATTTATACATTTTGTATGTCAATTAGGCATTCAATTATACAATTAGTCATTTATTTAAGCTTTGTATTATATCATTATGTATTTATTCAAGTATTTAACCATTAAATTATTTCATTATTTATGTATTTATTTTACTTTTGACCCCTATAATCCTCCATATGTATAAAGCCTTGCAGTAGCGTAATGGATGACCTGATCAAATTATACTTTCAATAGGTTCGTGGTTCAACAGGACACAAGACGCTGCTCTTTTCTAAGTTGATCCACACCTTGAGGATCGACTAATTTGAGGATCTGATCGTATTGTGTCCTGTTGAACCACAAATTGAATTTGAATTGCCCGTAGATGTAACCAGCGATATCCTTGCATCCAGTGCCGGTCCTAGCACATTTGGCACCCTAGGCAAGATTTATCACCAGCACCCCACCCCCCCGGGAGCGCAAATCGGGGCGTCGCACCCCAACCACAACACGGACACATGACTAGGCACGGTTGCCGCCCCCTGCTGGTAGTGCGGGAGAGTTAATTAATGGATGCACTTGGGAAATGGCCGCCCCCCTCTTCATGCCGCCCTATGCGGCTGCCAATATCGCCTATAGAGCTCCGGACGTCACGTGACTTTACTGTTTACGTCGTCATTTTGGCAGGAAAGTTGTGTCAAAAATGATTGGCGCCAGAACTCAGACAGGATTTCAACCTGTCTGAGTTCACTGCGCACTTTAATTCAAAAGACATAGGCAGCTATAAAGCAAAACTTGATCGATTAAACATTAGTGATCCATATAATGTTCCCGGAGTTATTTTTACGACCTGTACGATTTAAAACTCTATCAACTTTAATTCGTCCTACTCTGGAGAGTCTTTGAGAGCCTACAAAAGCCTGGAGGGGTATAAATAGACGCAATCAGCTGGATTAGTGACGAATATTGCAGACAGGTCCTCCCAGCCAAACGGGGGCAACAGAGAACACTGCAATAATTGCAGTGACGTTCGTCAACAGCTAGCTACTAACGTTGGCTAACGTACATTATATCCAGTGTTGCCAGGTTAATGGTTTTCCCGCGGAATTGGTCAACTTTTGAAGTGTTGCCGCGGGTTGAATTGTTTGTCCGCTGGTTCGGGTAGACCTATTTTGCATGCAAATAACATGAATATCTTTAAATAAAAATCATATTTTAAATGAAATAATTTATTTATACCCAAATCCTACCATCTGACTCCAGATCAGCACGTACACACATGGACATGGGACACGCCCACACACACACACACATGCTCTCAGTCTCCTGAGAAAACCTCCTGAAAACTGCTTTTAATGCTGGCATACTAAACATTTGGTGTTACTTTGTAGATATTACAATACAATGGCAATGAAAGCAATGCTGTTGGACTTTAAAAACAGTAAATGGTTTGGCAGGGGCATATTTTGAGTTCTGATATTGGGCTGGTTTTATTGGCCATTGGACTGGTTTTTGGGCTGGTTTTGATTGGCCATTGGGCTGGTTTTGTCACACAGACCTGGCAACCCTGATTATGTCAGTGCACCTTTCATCACAAAAATGCCATTACATATTTATTACAGATAAGTCATTCCAAGAGACTGAATGATCCTCAGTTGAAGCCATGGGTGGTTGTCAGGAATTATGGGGTTCTTCTCTCTGGATCTTAGGAATCCTATATGCTTTCCTAAGAAAGCATATGCTCTCCCTCTATCTTTTCCCCGATGGTTCAGGCATCCCGGCGCACAGCAGCTATCCACCATGTTGAATCAACGTTTATTGAAATAAGCAGACAATTAAACTGTATAATATGTATGTAAGTATATATGTATGTACACTCTGGCGCTCCACTTGGCTCTCCACTTTCCTGCCAAAATGGCGATGACCGGTGCATGCTGGGATTGCGTGATGTCAACTACCGTAGCTCTATAGATGGACGACGCGTTTCCACTTCCTCCCACTGTACAAAGATGAAGCCAAAATATCCCGGATATGGGGGCTGCCATCTTGCGGTGGTGATGTAATTTGGAGCCAGAGTCTGCGCAGTAGTGATCGGGTGGTGGAGCCGCGGTATCGACCCCGGGCTAAAATCTATTTCCTTATTGCGGAATCCTATTGAAAAGTATAATTCTGACTTTTTACTCGCAAATTTGTGACTGTAAACTCGGAGAATCTCCTACTTCTTTCTCGCAAATTTACGACTTTCATCTCGGAACCCCCCCCCCCCCCCCCCCCCCCTCCTCCTCCGGCTCCGATTTTGTTTTCTTTACCTACTGGCCCTAATACGCCGTCGTAGCCTCCACACTTGGTTCTGTGTAGGATCATTGTATTTTTATTTATTTATGCATCTTTCAGATGCAACTTTTAAAGGCACTATAGAAAATAATGTTTCATTAATATTATTAACTATTGCAATAGTTAACAAAAAATAGGTACTAGAATCTAATTATTAGTTACTTGTAAAACTAAAATAGACAATACTAGGAACTAGCATTTCAAAAATGGTCATGCCCTGAATGTACATTCATGCCCACTAGTAAATTTTGTGGATTAAATGTTAAAACGACTTGCCATAAAAGCCTTTAGGGTTAGAAGACTAAAGTCAAGCTATGCCTTCGAAAACAGACCAAATTGACTGCAATGCAGTATTTATATAATAAATTCTAATTCCAAACAGTACCATCAATATTCCACAAATATGGAGAAGATCAGAGTCTTTGCTGATACAACAAACAAATGCATTTTGTTACAGTAGTAGCCACTGCCTGCTTAAAATAAGCTACATTTGTTCATTAACAACAATTTCCAATTCAACCAAAGATACAATAGATATAATAGCTATTGATATCTAGAACTAGGGATCTGACATTAATGTGGTCCGGAGAGCAGTCATGACAAATCCAACAAAATCATGACTGTCAGATCAAGACACATCATCGTAGGCATTTGAATTGAAATGATTGAGGAATTTCTATCAAAACTGACCACAAGTTTTATTAGAATTTTGTTTTCAAATAGCAATGATGTAAAATAACTTTCTTTAATTTTTTCTTTATGATGCTAAAAGCTGAAGTGGTCCATGGTCATTATGATACTCATAATCACTAAAACATATATAGTGAAGTCCAGGTGGCTATAGTATTGCACACACAACTCAATTGTTCACAGAGACATTTTAGAAAACAAACATCTTCCTAAATAAAATGATAAAAGGAATAGCTGGGCATTATAAAGTTGAACTGTACAGTTTTGCACTAATGAAGGCTACTGTGTCTCTCACTCTCCTATCTTCTTGTGCCATGTTTTTTCTGGAAATACTTTTTTCACCTCCATATAGGCTCAAGGCATTTTCTGCATCTCTTTTCTCATAGATGACTATTCTTCCATCCATTTCTTCAGATAATACATAAACTGCAAATGGCCTGGCAAGACACAAAGAAAGCTGACACAGTACTGTTTTCTACAAGCAGTCACATTGTCCATCCAAGTCAGGAAATAGAAATATTTTGTGTCAATCATTTGCTTCTTGTTCTTTTTTTGCCCACTCATGTTCCTTTTTGTATCCCCCTGAATAGTGCCCACTCCTTTGTCTGATAGTGCCCTGGAGGTCCAGCCCCCTTAGCAGCACTGTTCAGCCTCAATAAACCCCTCCTTCTCATGGCCTCCAAGCTCGACCTCGGCGTAACTGGAATGGCAGCCCTGGTTGCGGAACTTCATCGATGGCCAGTAGTTGTTGGTGCGCCGCTATGGGCACAGCCAGACAAATATGTTAGCACTTAGTTTTAAATGTCAATTTATCGGTCACACACTGGCTGAAAATTCAAAGGTTTCGGAATCTTCCCCTACACAAGGAAGAAATGTTAAATTTTATGGGACATGGGAAGATGCAGCAAAAAATATCCAACATTTGGCAAGATTGGGGCAAAGATTGTCTTCATCACTGTTACTACTGTTACTTTACTTCATTGACAGGCACAATACAAAATATACAAAGTAACATTGATCAAATGTAAATGTCAAAAGAGCATTTTTTGTTTTGTGTTTAGATTTTAATCAGGATTTTTGACTTTGTAATATCACATATTTATTTCTGTACATTTGGTTTATAGTGGGGGACAAGAATGCCATCTTAAACATTTGACAGGGTAACATAAAAGTGTTGTCTTGGAGCAAGAAAACAAGTATTTATAGTACTGTAACTTTTTTAGAAATGACCCAGATACTAGTAATTGTGGTGGGCTAAACTACTAATATTAATACTTTTTTGATACATTATGTAAATCACCGGAGGTGTTTCTTTTGTCTCTCACCTGCATGAGGTAGAATGGAGGGGCAACAGTGGGATGTGTGTTTATGTAGTACACAGCAAGAAGGGTCAGGGCCACCAGCAGAATGAGAGCAGCTACCACACCTGCAATTATTGCAGTGTTCTCTGTCGCCCCCGTTTGGCTGGGAGGACCTGTCTGCAAATCTGAGAAACAGGAAAATGTCTTGTCTAATGGAATGCAGTTTTTCAGTAAAAGCAGTATGCAGTATGTAGCAGAAAGCAAGCATGAGTAACAATCCCAGACACAACAACATAGGACAACACAATGAGCATAACCACAAGAACAGACAGATTTTTTCTCATTTACTTTATGCTCACTATTTTATTCAATGTGATGACAGCAATCCTGATGTAAATATGGGTAGTCAAAATATGGTTGTGTCCTTCATAAATAATTAGGCTTCTGACATAGCCATATACACATATAGATTAAAGATCCTGTAAAGCAAATTCCATGATTTGCTTCTCAGTACATTATATACGTGTGAAATGAGTTCTTGACAGCATGTGCTAAGCGTGAAAACTTTCTCGCGCTGAAATGTGGTTAGACTATAGAACAGTTTCTCTTCCGTTTTCAGATCAGGTTTTAATGGGCGGAGCCAAAAAATTACACTTTGCCGGGCCGGGAGAGCGATTCTCGGTATAGCTCCACGCTGCAAGAGAAGCCGTGCGTCCCTGAACCCCGTCTGTCTCTGGTCCATGTTAAAATTATCCACCATGAAATGGTCACTGCATAGGCGGCTGTTGGAGTTTATCCGAAGCTTTCCATCAGCGTGGCTCAATCCACCTATTTTTCCTTTCCTCATCAATAGGGAAATTAAATAGGGTTGCAGTGCAGCTGAAGTTCTTGCATCCAGGGAAGATGCAGTTGCGGGTGGAGGGAGACATCCTGAAGCTAGCTAGCTAGCTGATGTAGGCTACAATAACAGTTCAGCAGGAGGAACCATTCAGTGATCTGATGTAGATGGGTCAAAATGACGTAGATGGGTCGTTTCTTGGCTCCGCCCATTAAAACCTGATCTGAAAACGGAAGAGAAACCTTTCTACGGTCTAACTCCACATTTCAGTGCGACAAAGTTTTCGCGCTTTGCACATGCTTTCAGGAACTCATTTTACACGTATATAATGTACTGAGAAGCAAATCATTGAATTTGCTTTACAGGATCTTTAACGAAGAGATAGATCAGTTAAGTCCAAAGAATGTCACAGTCACAATCTTTCATCCTCACGAGGGCTAGCAATTGCAAGCCCTATAGCTCACTAACCATCCAACTCACCACCGCCATTGTAGTGAATGAGACGTTTAGTGTCATCTGTGGACAAAATAGAGCATATTTGTATGGAACAATGACACATGGAGGGTGACAGACAGACAGTTACCAGTGTCCTGGCAGCATGAGCATACACAGGAAAGCACTTAAAACAAAAGGAAAGCCCTGAAAAATGTTTGTTGGACTGTGCACTATTAATATATATATATTCATTTGCTTTAATCAATGGTAAATTTGTGGTATTGTCCATGCTCTGTGGAAATGTATGTGTGCAGCATTGTCTGAAATGTTCAATTTTCAAATAAATGTAAACATTGTTTCACTTCTTATCATGATCATTGTTTCATTTAATTCATCTACAGTAATGGAATACGACCATGTCCCATATTTATCAATATGTTTTGCCGTCTTTGCATGTAAGGTTTATAGAAGAAAGATGGAGTTTGAAAGCAGATTTTATTTCAGGGATGCCTTGAAAATATTAATGCTGGAGTACAGGGACAGAGAGCCATGTTCCATTTTTGGATATCTTGATAAGTATTGAAGCTGGAGTTGCAGTCAACAATGTGCCCTGATGTGCCATCTAGCACCTTTTAGTACCATTGTTGTGGTGTCCTGGCAAAGGTAGTTGCTTCAGCTAATGCCCTACTTACCTGCAGTGACTGGGCTTTCTGGGAGCACTGATGGGGATAGCGTGGGCTCAGAAGCGGACTCATTGAAGGGCCCCACAGAGCCCTCAGTGGCCCCTTGGCTATAATCCTCGCATGTAGCTTGTTTCGCCTGAAAAACCCCATCATTGGTATTGTTGATAACCACATGAATGAATAAATGTAATGTGTTAATGTAATGCGCTGTTAAGTATTTGCCTCTTACTCTCATTGCAACAGGAGATCTTGTTTTTTCCCTACCTCTTCAGGACAGTTGTAGTCAAGCCACTCCTGTCTGTGACGGTCAATTCCATCAGAGCACCTGAAAACGTGTGTAAGAGCGAGAGAGGGGACATTTGTGGACAATGTTTGAGACATTCAATACAGTTGGTTTTCTCATAGTGTACTCATCAGTTGTCATGCACATTCACGTCATGCACATTCACGTCCGCACACAAACAAAACACACACCCCACACACATAAACATATTTCCTTACCTTTGAAGGGTGTTGCACCAGCCACAGCCAACTGTCAGGTTGGAAGTCAGGCATAGATCACAGGTGGTGTGTTGAAGACATGCTAGAAAAAATCAGAAAAAAATTGTTTACCATAAGCATTACAATCCCCTTCAACAGTTGCCGAAGGAACTGGATTTGGTTATGTAGTGTCAATAAAATAGTAATCTTACTGGACAGTGGTGTAAACTCAAAAGCAGAGCCACTGACAATTTTAGTAATGTCAATTTCGACTCGATGATACTCATAAATAGTTCTCCGTCGTGGATCTGAAAAAGGGAAGTATAAAATTTAATACATATTACATTCACAAAGTATGACAGACTCAGCATGCTTAACCCAGATGGGAAGACTTCTCAAGTATTAGGATCATACCAACCCATTCTATTAAAGATTGTATAATTGACTGCTCATATATTGACCCATCCCGTGCTGTAACTACTGTATATGTATCAAGTACCATGATTTCACTGACCTGAGGACTGTGAAGACGGTAGGAGGGCCATGAATGCATCGGACAGTCCCACCTTCACTGGGTGTTCAGTGGAGTTAATCTTCTCTAAAGGCAAAGGAACCTTGAAAAAGCAGAGACGGTGGAGAGAGGAGTCCAAAGTAAATATAGGATATTTAAGAATTAAAGTGAACTTGACTTATAATATATTTAGTTGCCTGTCCGTAAAAAAAAAAGAAGGAAAACACTTTTTTTGGTTAAATATTTGGAAAACTCACAAGTCGGTAGTTGAACACAATGGTTCCGTTGCTATAGAGAGCAGCCTGAAAGGTGAAAGGTCCGTCAGGTTCCAGCCCTTGAAGACACACCTTGTCCCACTGTACCACAAACAAATCACCTAGCAGAGGGCAAGGTTAAAGAAATGTTGAAGGGTTAAACTAATGATCTCCAAAACCATATAAATAAAACCACTGTATATCTCTGTCCAAAATCAAAGCTAGCCACTGGAATTGGCAGATTAGGCTTTATAGTTGGACCCCATGGGTGGGAAACAAAAAACTACTGACAAAACTATGTTTTGTCATAGGCTTCAATCTGGGCTGCATAAAAAAAACACACATTTTATTACATTGGTGCGCCTGTTGCTGCTCCTGGACACATCATCAGTGATCAAAGGGTCATGGGGGTTCCAATCTTTCAGCGCCATGCACTTTTACGCAGGTGACCCAGCCAATAATAAATCAGACTCTAGCATGAGGGGAAAGCCCATAATGCAAGGAGCTATGCGTAACTCCCCAAAAATAAACACAAGGAACACAGAAATACCAAACGCCATGACAAGTAGTCACTATAATTTGGAGAGGAAACTATGTGAGAGGGACCCAGTTAATGCTCTATGTCTTCTTAGAGTTTTGGTAAAACTATGCTGCCAAGGTATGAAGGCATGCAGAAAGTTTACTTTGTAAAAAGTAAATGAATTGTTCCTCCTTTTGATGATGATATGGAATGCTTGCACTATTGTTGTCTTGTTGAGATTAGTGTGAGTTACTCAAGCCCAGAGTAACACAGAAGTAGAGCAAAAATTATTATGGACTTTTAAGTGAAGTGAGCACTTCCCTCTGCATAGCCTATTGAAATTGTAGCGACATTCAAATGACAGGTGCCACTACAGACAATGGGAATGGCTATTCTATCTCACCAGTACCAGTATGGTCTACTCAACAGGCATGCAAATCTAGCAGCTGTTAGCTTGTAAGGCTATGTAAATCATAAACTGCTACATTCTGAATTATTGATACCCATGAAGTGGAGCACAAAATCTCAAGCCATACAAAACCAAACAAACCAATCATAACTGAACAAGCTTAATTTATGTTTAGCAAAACCAGATAATAAAATACATGAAGGATGAACAAATTCCAAAACAAAGACATTCACTAATCATTTTGTTTTTGAAAAATACATACTGTAACGATTCACTCACCATTATCCATATATCTCACTGTTGAGTTTTTGGAAAAACTTGGGTCAAAGTTTGCCATTAGAGGAGCGATGTACTGAGTGGCTGTGAGCATTCGATGAGTGATTTCCCCAGTAAAGATGAACCCTAAGAGGTTAAAAATCAAAAGGTAATAAGATACTACCTTTTATCTTAAAGGTGACATGACATGAAAACTTCACTTTAGGAGGTTATTTCCCTAGCCTGCCTTTGGTCCCCCAGTGGCTGGGTGTTTTTCTCTGCCTTTGAGAAAATAAAGGCTCAATTGCTCTGTTTGAAAATCTCCTCCTTGTGACGTCACAAGGAGGAAGGTTACCTCCCCTCTCCCTGCTTTGCCCGCCCAGAGAATCTGGCCCGCCCATAAGAAACTGAGCTACGACCGTGCAAGTGTTTTTATCCCCGAGAAACATCATGGCTTGCAAACGAACGAAGCATTACATTTGCTCAGTTTGGATGTACAAAGGAAAACCAAAATCTTTTTACAGTTCCTTCATCCGAGCCTCTGAAGACCCAGTGTCTTAACAGGCACATTTTCTCTGGAAATGCTCCTACACAACTTCTGTTGTAGGCGCATTTGTTTTGTAGGCTATGTCTACGCCAAACACTTCAGCCACGACTGTTTCCTCAACTTGAGCTAATACAAAACTGGCCTTGCTGAAATTAAATTCTAGATCAGTACTAACTCTCCTTCGTCCAGCTACTAAACTCGGACAAGTAAGTTAACTAACGCTATATCATTTTGTAGCTTTACTGTGTATGGTTACCTAGCTTGCTACCCTTAGAATGTGGCTGTAACATTAGCTCTGCAGCTAACAGCTGAGTTACTGTCGCTAATGGAAAGGTAGATAGCATCAAGTATGTGTGTGAATATACACGCTGTAACGTGAGTGTTGTACACTTCATTGTTATTTGGATAACCGTTCTGCTGTTGGTGTTATGGCTCACACGATATCCGCCTTTCCCCTCATTGAAATGACTGAGTGTGTACCTCTGCAAACCAGGGTTATCAGATGAGAATGGGCAAATTTGAGGCATCTTACAGCAACGAGGCTACAGCCATTGCGATACATCCATTTTAAACATTAGCGCATGGTGCTGCCCCTCCGCTCCTCATTAGCATTTAAAGCTACAGACACCAAAACAGCTCGTTCTGAGGAAAGATCCTTGTGGGACTGCTAGTAGTGGCTGTAATTCTGCACCAAGGCTGAATTTTGGGAAAGAGACTTCTGATACGGTATTAGGGGACCACTAAGGCCTACATAAAAGCATCCAAAAACAGCATGTCATGTCACCTTTAAAGTGGTGCCTCAGTGTCCTTGTGATATCAACCTGCCAAAAAGAATTACCTGACGACTGAGTGCCCTGGGAAAATATACACTACCAAATATTTTATACCAGATTTCCAACCTTTGTATAAGGTCAACAATGTCAGAAGATCAATTTTGGAGATTATTGATTTGTGTGTCCTGCATAGTGAGGACACATTTGATGGTTGTACCTGTCTGAACAAGATTGTCATTATTCTATTATTCTATTATTACACAAAATGAAATGACACTGTAGATCTAGAATTGTCAAATTCTAAGATAATAGATAACATCGTTAAAGGGGTCATTGACTGAAGTCCCATTGACACCTCTTTCCTATGCAAATCTCACAATTTGAAGCTGCTGTTAAATAACCTGTGTTGTCATGTAAATCTACAGTTCACGATGCATGTTTGGCTATGTTGCGTCTTTTCTCTGCAGATTCGCTCGTTGTACACCAACCAGTCAGCGCGCAGCTCATCTAAATATTCATGAGCATACCACAAAATGGAGAAAACCTCTCATTTCATTTTAGGGCTATTTCACAGGGTTGCATTAGGGCGCATAGAACAACACTCTGGCCATTTTCATCCCAACCAATGTTACATACCCTATTCGGAGACCTTAAGGAACACTGTGAAATACCCTATAAAATCACTCAATGACCCCTTTAATTTAAAGGCAGGTCAATGTCCAGTAAGGTAAGGTGTGAGTCATCCATTGTTGAACTACGTTTGTTTTGGAGAAGTCCGTTTGAGATCTTTAGAAACTGAATAGCTTTTTGTCGTTGTTGAAATCAGTGTGGAACAGCACAATTATTTTTCCAAAAAATACTTTGTCATTAGTATTCTATTGGTAAACATTTTGCTTACCTCCTGTTGCTATAGTGATTTGTCTCAGGAAGTGTCCATAAAAAGGGAAGTCGAAAGATAGAGCCACCCGCTGAAGAGAGAAGTATAGCAGTACAACTTGTACATTTAACAATAAAATACATAATGTTTATGTGTCTGTATGTGTTGGTGTGTGTGTCTCACCGCCGCCTGCCGATGTGTATTGGACAAGATGCCGTGAACTCTGACTTGGCTCTGCTGGAGCGAACTCAAGTCTATCCAGAGGCCCTCTGTCCTTCTCTCCCCAGGTACAAAACTCTGCCATCTGTAGTACTTCTGGGTGTCCTCCTGAAAGACAGAGAGCGCTAGTGAGCTATCTTAAATAATCTGTCATAATACAAGTATTCCCTGGGCAGATACTGAAGAATATCAATGCATGATTAATTATTGTCTTTAAAATGATTTGATGTTTCATGTGTTGAATTAAGTGGTTAGGAAGTCTACTGTAGTAAGCACTGGCTATGAAGTCATCACTTTGAGGATCAGTCAAACATGCTAGGGGACCAATGTACAGCCATGGTTCAAGGTGACAGAGAGCAATGGTACAGGTTTAGGTGTAGAATGAGAAAGTGGAGCAGTTAAATGCAGTGTTCTCACTGCCTCTCTGGCTGCTCCATATACAGCCAATGACCCACTTTCTCTCCATCTCCACCCTCCCAACACAAGTCACTGTTTCTGTGGAATCTCCACGTCTGAGCGTGAAGGAGTTCTCAAAGCAACCCCACCGCTATAGGATATCGATTTGGGTAGGAGCAAAAGATGAGTGCTAGGTATAGCTAAAAAAGGCCTTCAGAAAAACGAATACTTATTTACAAGGTCAGGCTATACGTTATATATTATGGCTCTAACAAACACATTTTGTGCAAGCGCACAAACACACACAAAACAGCCATGCTTAAACAAACACTAAGTTGGCAGGGCGGGCAATGGTCTGTTTTCAATTTGTCCTGCAGGGCAAAGAAAAGTGCAACACAATTTATTTGGCGGAAACTTTACTTACGTGGTTGAAAGAGACAGATGAGACTAGTTTGCAAAACACACTTGGAACACACACACACACACACACACAATGGAAAAGACGAATCAATGGAAACTTGCAAAGACACAAAAAGCCTTCCACCTGTTTCTAGTTTGGTAAAAAAAAATGATATTGATGTCTACTTTAGCCCAATAAATAAAGCTAATGATGATTGTGTCACAATTGTCACCAGCACTTAGGAGGTGGGTAAGGTTTGTAGACATTGCGCTCGGACTTGGAGCATAGCTCAGGGTTTTAATTATCCTCATACCATTGTCTGGGTGAATACTTTCTGATTCTGATTCTGGCTACAGGGGTGTCCATTATTTTATGACAGTATTTTATGATTTGATGAAGTAGGCTAGTTCCAGTAAAATTGTTGGAAGACTTTAACAATCTAACATCTAAATACAATGAGTGACTTCAACATTTCTTTCAACCTATTTGGTGAATATTAATTTACTGAATTTATTGTGTCAGTGTCACATAAGAAATCATCTCACATCCCATTTGCTATTCACCTCTCTAGTCAATCTACATCAGCCAGGCTGCGGCCGACACAATAGTAGGCTAGAATACACGGCCGATCATTTTGTTTGTGAAAATCTCGATTAATTTGGTGACAATGAAATATGATATGGTTGGACAACTGGCTGGTATTATTGTTAAACATACTGTCAAATTATATTTACTTTTTGGAGAATATGTCAACTTTTGATGCGATCATCACACCCCATTCGATATTCAACTCACTCCTTCAGGCTGCTGCCGACAGTAGCCTCTATTATGGCCAACAATTCAATGTTCGTGGAAATCTTGATAATGATTTGGGGATAATATTGCTGGTTCGCTAGCTAATCTTCTTGTGAAACATACTGTCAAATTATATTTACTGTTTGTCCACTGTATGCAATGTCATTGCCTTTTAATCTTGTTAGCATAACGTTGGCTAGCTTTCTGTCTTATAGCTAGCTCAGCCAAAGGATACCCGTTGTTGGTGTTATGAGCTGAGCGGACAAAAAAAATCAGAATTAGCATTTGTCTCGTGAAAAACGTTCGATTTTTTTTTTATAACAAATGAAAACATACATTAATGTTGTTCTTCGATGTGTGCATGATATACTTACTAACCGAACGGTCGAGGTTAGTAAGTTGTTTATTATATGTCATTTTTAGCTGTTTTCATTTTGTAAATGAAAATAAATGGTAGGCTAATTGTAGCTAGCTCCCAAGTCTTCTCACGGTGTTTTTCAGGTGTGGCCTAGCTACCAATTACTTTTGATAGAAAGCGGACAACACGGTTCTGCTAAAATGGCTTTAATTCCAACACAAATAACGACTCTTTTAGAAAGTTAACAATTTCCTCGTCGCTGTTGATTTCTTCCTTGTCCATCTGGATAGTAAAACTCAACTGACTCCTCGATATCGCTCATTTTGAAGATGACGTCAGATCAGGGCAATAAGTAAGGGATAATGCCCGACAAGGTGTCCAATCACCTGATAATGGACGATGCGGAGGCGTGAACCGTCCGACGCGCAGCGGAGGACGTGAACCATGACCATACCATGGTCACTTGCCAACGATTTTTTTCCAAACATAAATTAATGTTTTCATGAAGAAAATCTAACGTTTTTTAACGTTAGCCAACTCTGATATTTCTAGTCCACTCAACTCATAGAACCAACACCGGCTTTCCTTTGGATGAGCTATTAGCCCGAAAGCTAACGTTATGCTAGCAAGATTAAAAGGCAATAACATTGTGTACGGTTGACAAACAGTACATATAATTTTACAGTATGTTTGAGAAGAAGATTTGCTAGCTAACCAGCCATGTCACTGTCCCAAAATCAATATCAAGATTTTCACGAACAAGGTATCGGCCATGTAGCCTACCAGTACTAGGCTACAGTACGGCCGCAGCCTGTAGAGCGAGTTGAATAGAAAATGGATGTGAGTTGACCGCATCAAAGTTGACATATTCTCCAAACAGTAATTATAATTTTACAGTATGTTTAACAACAAGACTAGCCAGCTATCGAGCCATGTCATTGTCCCCAAATAAAATCAAGATTTTTAAGAAGAAAATAATCGGCCATGTGTCGAGTTGCGGCTACTGTCCTGTTGGCCGCAGCCTGTCTGAAGTACATTGACTAGCGACGTTGAATAGCGAATAGGATGTGAGATGAGCGGTTACGTGACACTGACACACTACATTCAGAAAAGTAACATTTTTCAAATAGGTTAAAATAAATATTGAAGTCACTCATTGTTGTAAATACAAGTTAGCTTGCTAAAGTATTTCAAAATAAAATTGTAAATTTTGACTGTTCTGTGCCACTGCTAGCTCGCTAGCCCAGCAGACACACGACTGGTTGAGTGACCGGTGGCGTAACATGTAGTCTACTGTAATCTTGCACCAGTAAAATATTGTGTATTTTTACACTAATGTTGTGTAAAAGTGGTATTTTGATCGATATTGTGAGTACATGAACCCAAGTCTGCACGCTTGGCCATGACTACACAATAATGACCCTAGAGAACTAGCTTCATAATTTCGATTTAGTATCTCATAATTTCGATTTAGTATCTCATAATTATGACTTAGGTATCTCATAATTATGACTTAGTATCTCATAATTATGATTTACGTATCTCATAATTTCGATTTAGTATCTCATAATTATGACTTAATTTGTCTTTTTTTTTTACTGGCGGAAATGGGCTTCCATGTCATGATATATATGTAGCCAGCGCAATAATTTAGAACGGTGAAAAGACAGTTTTGCTGCAATGACGCAGTAGGTGTCCGTTATCACCCGATAATGGACACCCCTGCAGCCAATCAGAATCGAGTATTCACCAGACCATGGTATAATAATCCGTATCAGACCGCAGACCGGCAATGAGGTCAATACGCGGCTGGCATGACTACCCATTAGCCAATCAGAACGCTCGTACTGTCGTTGCCATATAATAACATAAAATAATGGACTTTATAATAACATAAAATAATGGACGCAACCGATGGACACATCGTCGGGCATTATAGCTTACTTATTGAGTTGTGACATCACCCAGTGCCGCAGGCTTGCAGCATTAATAGGCATTTAGATGTATGTTCATGAAAAGCTTTAATAAAGAATGAGAAAATCTCACCACAATGAACGTCATGTTGTCTGGTAGGGTATCAATTCCTAGACCTCCCACTGATACGTTTCGAACCACACGCTTCTGGGGTGGCTCCTTCTCTCTATGGGTTCTGGAGATCTTCGATGAGTCCCCATCTGTCTGCAGTGATGATCCTTGCAGCAAATCTGAACAATGCATAGGCGTACACTTATAGTTTAAATAAACTTAAAACACATCTCTGGCACTGTGTAATTAGAAGGACATCATAATATGAGTCAGTTGGCTGAGCGGTGAGGGAGTCGGGCTAGTAATCTGAAGGTTACCAGTTCGATTCCCGGTCAGGCCAACTGACGTTGTGTCCTTGGGTAAGGCACTTCACCCTACTTGCCTCGGGGGAATGTCCCTGTACTTACTGTAAGTCGCTCTGGATAAGAGCGTCTGCTAAATGACTAAATGTAAATGTATGAATTTAAGAGGTCAGGATATGTAGGAGATTCTATTCTACACACTTTAAAGCACTTTGCTTGAGTCTCACTGGAATAGCAGGTGTTTGGAGGTTTCACATTTGGGAATTGAGCTAGACAGGACAATCATGCACAAACATTTAAATTAACATATTTAAAATCTGCTGGAGTTGTGACAAAATCACTAGTTTTGTGGTAGTGGATTTCTGGGAAACCATTTAGTTTGTTATTACTGTGAAAACCCCTCACAGAACCATATGTCTCTTTAACAGTGTCTATAACTTTCATGACCAATCTTGATCATAAACACACAAACATAGATTCATGTTTATCAGTTCTTTACTGTCAGCTTATAACTCACAACGTCGGAAAAAGGAAAAAAACTATGTACACTGCCAGAATAGCCACTATAAAAGGAGATAGCTTACTGCATCTGTCCAGACAATGCAACCTCCATGTGTGTTTGCCGTGTGTCTTGCAAAGTGTCACAACTCCAGTAAACACATCTAAGCCATTGGCAAGGAACTGGACTCAAGAACACAGTGAGCCTCTTTACTGCAGCAAGGGAGAGAGAGAATCTCTCTTGAAAAAAACTTTCATATCCTGTGTATTGCGCCTTTGTGCTGTACATTTAAATGATTCATGGGTGAGTAACCTCACCCATTAATTATGTTGCTCCCACTTCATACCCTCAGGAGTGACTGTCAGGGAAAGTCAACTGTTCATGACTTCTTTGAAACTGGATACTTCAGTCAGTGAAATCGCATTGTTGTAATGTAATTGTCAGTCAATTGTAGGTAAAAGCTCAAACTCATCAACTTTGGATTCTTAATAAAATCCATAGTACATGTTTGTTCTAATGGATTTAAAAGTGTGACCCAAGAGCTATTTAGTTTATCATATAGTTTCTGTATGTTTGTTCCTAGTTGCATAATAAGTCATCTGCTCAACACATTATGGTCTGGTGTTTGTTTTCATCCTTGCTTTAGGGAGGAATGCAAGTGCCTCTGGGAATTTCCTGCATCTTTAACTACAATCAGATTTGGAAAGACACAAGATCAGCTGGAACAAATGTACACATTTTGAAATAATAGGATTTCCTTTTCACGGTTTTCTTATTTTCAAACAACATACAACTATAAAACTACGGGGCACAAAGCATTTTGTAAAGTTGTAGACTGTGACAGTAAGCCTATTCTCTGTAGATAGTAGATTGGTTGAATTGGGTTACCAAACATTGGCATAGACGTCTTAAGCTAAAAGCAAGAGGAAGAGATTCCTAGTTATTTCAAAATACACTGCTGAGGCAGATGATATACTGTAGGTAAAGGTTGGCTAGATTGGCTGGTAAGGGGAGGCAGGTGGTGTAGGGGTTAGGTAAGGGTGGGTTGGTTGGTTGTCATCTAAATACAAATTGTGGATTGTAATTTTTTGATGCACAGTGCACACTAGCTACAATGGTCAAAAGTTCCATTAAAATGTCATTGTTAAAAAGGATAGAGCGAGACAGACATACGAACAGACGAATAGAGAGATTCCCTCATAAATACATCTCTTATCGGTTATAATAAGGGATCTTGTTTGTTGAGAGCACAGCGGAATTAGATCTATTTATGCCACCTCATAATAAAAGCCGACTAAATGGGTCAAGTTTTCTGCTCATGATCCGAGGGGGTGTCAGGTTGAGGAGGAGGAATTGGTAAAAGGATGAGGTAGGGCTGGATAGAAAGTGAGGAACAGTGACACAAAAATGTAGCTTGTACAGTGCATTAGGGAAACAAAGTTCCTAGTCCCCCCAACACCTCCACCTACAACCAAATGATCAGCAGCAGGTTCCAAGCTGCCCAGGGTCTACCAGTCTTTATCTATAGTGACATATTTTGCAGTAACTAAATCAGCCACTACCTCCTCTCATCCCCCCCACCAGAGGGATGAGAGGCTATAGAACAGACCAACATATTAGAAAGGCAACACCAGTACCAGATGTGTCAGCCATGTGAGCTTCCTCTGGAATGCCTGCATTGCGGCAACAACCTTGCAAATCTGGTGGGTGTTGGAAACACATTGCGAGAGACGCCAAAGTAGGGCAGACATTCTAATGTGTATGTATATGTTGCATTATAGAAAATGGTTCCTTGCACATACACTTAAACAAAAAGCAGCACACAAGGTGATGTCCATCCTGTCAGATACTGGGACGAATATAGATACAGTTGCGATTTGATTTATATTTGTTGTTGACAATTGTTTTCATGAATACAATATTGAGTGTGCTCAACTAGTGGCAAGACTTTCAAAGGAGCACGCACAGACATACATGCACACACACACACACACACACACATTAGTAATCAAACACACTGAACCGTATAAGTGGCCATGAAGATAACGGTAAGTATTTTAACATTTCATACTTAAGGATGTAAACATCTCTTACTTTGTACTTATCTCAGATACATTCTCTCAACAATGTTTCCATGTCCATGAAAAGGTGTCAAGGTTCTTGTATCCAGAGAAAATAAACAAGAAACACTGACCATAAATTGATCAAATATTTGATCTTCTAGAGAAAAAATACTGTATATCCAGTACACATACCAGCTAGTATTTATGTGGTGTAATACATGGCCTGTAGGCTTGTATTTAAAAGTGCAGGAAAGCTGACCATTTGGCATCTTGCTACAACAATCACAGCAGTAACCATAGCACACCATCATAAACACAAGCAGCTGGACCCAGTATACAGGAAGGGGATGTGAAAATATGAATTAATCAGAACATATAACAGCTTGACATTTTGACTGACTAGACTGGGGAGGTTGGCCAAACCATGATAAGGGGCCTAATATTGCTTTAAATACCAACAGACCAACAATTTACTTTAGTATAATTTTTTTTTTTTATAAACACATTTCATGGAACTGAATGGGTCAACTCAGCTGTCCAAAACTGAAAATAATTGCTGCAAAATGGTAACATGCTTGTTCTGCCAAGTCAATGCTTGCTTACTAGCACACTACAATGCTACAAAGTCACAATGTTTCTCAAAACCTCATGGACATACAGTAAGATATGCTTTTCTCTGACTTCTCTGGCATAATCTTCTCTACTCATGTCCTTGGATGTGCATCAATAGCCCTAACCAATCAAAATTAAATGACTGACATACTATTGCAGTAATTCCATCTGATCCATTAGAATGACCTCTTGATATTTCTACAACAGTAATACAGTGCACAGACATTTAACTACAGACTGCTATTAAACACACAAATTCTGTTGATTCTGTTTTCAACTAAATCCCCATCACTACTAGTGACTCCCACTACTCAGTCTGATAGCTACTAAAGGCTCTCCACTGCAGTTGGACCCTTGATCAGAGTAACAGGGTCCACAAGAGAGGGCATAGAAACTAGAGCAGCACTGATGGTTGGAGGAGGAGCAGCAGAAGAACGGGGGCTGCTAAAAATACAACATCTCCAAGGAGTACAGAAATACACACACACACATACACTGCCAGATGATCATATACACATGAATTGACAAGCAAGTGCACACATTCACAATTTCAGCCGTGCAATTATGCTCAATACTCACAAACATACTTGCACACAGTACAAATATACCTCCATGAGATTAATGTCAGACATACTTCACACAGATTTTCACATTACCCAGGCTTGGCGTTACAGACCCCAAACTTTCACAAACACAACACACAGTCACACAACCACCCACACACTCCTGTCTTCAAAGTGAAAGCCAAGAGTTAGAGATGAGGAATTCAGGTCAGAAAATGTCCCCCCTAAAAATCCTACAAATACACGGAAGAAGATGCTTTACAGACTGGACACACTATAAAGACCATCTGTAATGTGCACTCGCGATCATATGTTTGTGTGTTTCTGTGTGTATGTTTATGTGCATGTTTGTCAGAGACTGAGAAAGGAACAGAAAAAAATGCAAATTAACAATAGCTTTACTATTATAGTCAAATACATGTGCTGAGAATGTGTTATTGTGTATTGGCATACATATTTTAAGGACTATATACAACAGTACAGTAAATTATTTGTGTGTTTTGCGAGTTACCATCATGAATTTCGATGGAGATCTTACCTGTTTGCTCCTGCGCCCAAACTCTCCCCAACTCTGCCTGAGATAGACAGATCAACAAGACCGCACACAACCCCATGTCCACAAAAGCAACTGATGACCCCTCCGTTTCTGACTATGCTCTGTCCTTTTCCCTCCCTGTACTCTCACTTTTAACAAGAGGTGCACACACTCCTTCTTTCCTCCACCTTTCACCTCACTCTGTCTCTTTCTGCTTCTTACCCAACTTCAGCTGTCTTCTTGCTTTTCTTGCTCTCCCTTCTCTTTCTTCTCTCTTTCTCCCTCAAACTTGTTCTGGTCAGTTTCAATTATGGAATGTTGTAGTAGCAGTCATTGTGATGAAATACTTGACAAACAGCTAATGAAATGATGATGTCAACCTTTTCTTTCCCTTTCCTTGTTTCTTGCTCTCATCTTATTTTTACTTCCCTTCTGTCTTCCTCTCTCTCTCTTTCTCTTCGGAGTGCTCAGTGCTCTGGATTTGAGACCACCCCATATAGGAAATATTTATATATTTTTGAAATATCCTTCCTTCAAAACAAAGGAGGTTGGACCTGTGAGGAATATGTCGCCTCCATGTGGCCATGTCGAACCAGAACCAATGAGTCATCAATGTCAATACTCCCACTGACTCCTCCTGACAAATAAAAAATTAATTAAATTATCCCAAAACAAGTCACTCGGTTATGCACATAATCAAATATCAAATCAGAGACACAAATAGAATCACACAAAACATGCACACATTGACATGTAACTGTGTATTTTGCTAAATGACCCTTTTGATGCTAACAATTCTTCTCTACCAACCATGTGTCAATCAAGTCAGCATCTATTACTGTAAAAGCCTGATTATCAACTACTGCCTCATGATTTCACTTTGATCACAAATGCCATAATGATCTGTCTACAGAGTTGTAATCTTTTATCCAGGAAGATTATTTTCAACTGAGGTTGTTGTAGGTCAAGGACTTGTAGTTTGCAAGTAAAGGGGAAAAATGTGATGCTGTACTGTCTGGGAATGTTAGGATAACAAAGTAAAGGCTGTGGCAGGGAGTTTTAGGATGAAACTGCACTGGCAGAGTTGATGACTTAACCTGAAACATATTTGGCATCCACCAAACCAACAAAAAAAATTGCATTTTTCAACAAACGTAATAAATAATGTATTTTACTTGTTTTAATTCTTTTTTTACGTACACTTAAACAATGACTCCAGAGAATGTCAGATTGTTTTTTAATTGCTGACTGTTGCAAGCAGCTGCAGAGGACACATCCAAATCGTGTTTAATAAATATCCTTTGCACTTGAAGACACTTTTAAACTCTTTAAAAGCTATCTTTTTTAGTGCATTCGTCTGTGCTGCTTTTGAGGAACAATTGGTTTGCTCTGGGAATATAGTGGACAGGTATTATCATATAATACTTATCGTATTCTTCAATGCAAATTAACTTTTTTATTGGGACTAATTGTCCCACAAGCTTCAAATACAAGATGTTTACATACAGCAGTATATTTAGTAAATTAAGACGTAAATTAACCAATACAAACCTCTAGTTGACCACCCTAAACTCATTTTTATTGATATCATACCAAGATCTTTAAATCAACAATGTTTATTACTATGGTGTTGTCTGAAATGAATTGCCCCATTATTAGATTACTCAGAACATTCTCCTAAAATTACCTCATTAATATTAGGTACCACTATCAAAAAGAGATCACTTATTGGAAACATGTGCTTTTATATTTGGGAAGGTTGGATACAACATAAACACTGTGGTCTCTGTGTGTGTGTGTGTGTGTGTGTGTGTGTGTGTGTGTGTGTGTATGTGTGTGTCTGTGTGTGTGTGCGTGTGCTTGTGTGTGTCTGTGTGTTTATTGGGACAGTCAGATTGATCACCAAATGACCTGAATCTTTCTGGCTGTGCTATGATTGGTGAGTGGAGGCCACACTGACCCTTGCTCTAAATCCTCTTATTTTCTTTATTTTCTTCCTTCAGTCCTCTGTGCAAACTGGCACTCAATATACAGAGGGCTGTTTCCCATTATAATAGGAATCACACTCCTCTGCCTTGTTCCAATTGGAAACAGGTTATAGAGAACATGATTTAAGCCTGACCAGAAATTCAATCTGAACATCTGAGTGTTTTACTAAAAGAGGATATACTGTAAGAAACAAACTATGCGTATGTAAAAAATGTAATGTAATGAGGTCCTCACAAAAGCATGTTTAAGTATCCCAGTTTTCTTTCTTACAAATGTACATTTAGTCATTTAGCAGACACTCTTATCCAGAGCGACTTACAATAAGTACAGGGACATTCTCCCTAAGGCAAGTAGGATGAAGTGCCTTGCCCAAGGACACAACGTCATTTGGCACGGCCGGGAATCAAACTGGCAACCTTCAGATTACTAGCCCGCTTCCCTAACCGCTCAGCCACCTGACTCTAACAAATGTATTAGCAAAGGACAATTTAGTACTAAACTTCACAAAATAAAAATAAAGTTTAGTCATTTTGATGGAACCAGAATTATTGCATAAGCTTAATATTGCTAAATTATAAACCATACGAATTCACAAGGATATTGTACTGTGAACAGTTTGGGTATCGTTAGATGTCTTTCACAATGTAAGATCTTTACTATGAAATGTACACAAATATGTTTCAGATATGGTTTGTACCATCTTTGTTTTGTTTTTTGGTCATATACAAGTTGTTTTGAAGGTGTATTCCAATTTTTTCTCGTGTAGGAATTATTGTTAAATGTGTAATACCTAATATTAGATGTACACATACTTCATGGGATTTTTACCTTATCTAACAAACATTAGAAACTGTTCTAGCTTACAATATTCCAAAGCATGATATTTCAAAGGAGGTAAAGTATGAATTCTAAAGCATGATATTTCAAAGGAGGTAAAGTATTAATGAGCTATTTTAAGAGTTGGATTTGTTAGCGCCCTTGGTCTCCACAAAATTAGTTTTGGAACATGATTATTGTGCCAGTGCTATAAAACATCACAATTGCAGATGAATGAGATTAGTACTTGGTACTAAATAACATTGACCAATGAATGATCTCATACACGCCCCCCCCACACTACAACACAAACATACACATAGACATCCTTAATTTTATGGCTGGTAACAAAAAATTACAAAGAGAAAAACACCTGTCTGGGTATGTCTTGTAAAAATGACAGAGAGAAATTACAAAAACTGGGTGGATAGTTTGGGGCCAATTAGATGTTTATACTTTTTTGTAAAGATAAAAATTACTTAGCCAACCATGCTCCAGCATTAGACGTTTATGTTAGTTTCTTCTGTGTGATTACAGCATTCCACACAGTTACAGTACAAGCTCCTCTGAGTGGCTGTAAATAATAGCATGTACAGTGAAGTACTTAACTAGGCAAATAAAATGCAATGCACATAATATGACAATTTTAGCAGTCACAAAGTTTCTTTTTCTTGTGTGTACTGTATGTGGTGGAGTGCAGCTGACTAATTTCAAAAGTGTTTACTGCACTAAAAGTGTATACATTTTTGGTATGATTCATTACAGTGTATCTTAACTCATTTTTTGGGTATATCCCAGCTCTTTTTGCACCTAGTGGTTAAAGTGTAACTGAACACCAAGCCTCTTTTTGAGTCAAACCTCAATTGTAAATACTCAGCACTGCTAAATTTATCAATCTTGGTCTTGTTTCCAACATATTTTTTTAGGTAGTTTAACATATCACAGGGAGGTATTTTCTCTGAAATGGGTTGGCTGGTTACATCCCTAGACTAATTCATAAATACAGTTCAGTCAAAGCACTCACATATTAACTAAAACATTTATTCCAATGGATATAGGTTTGTTTTGGGGTGTGTGGTTTCCTCTGGGGAATCTTCCTGCCTTTGAGCAGCTAGCATAGCACAAGTAGTAGGCTACATACTATAACAAGGCATGGAGCATAGAATATAAATCCCCAATGGACAGGAATCAAACTTTGGAGATTTTCAACATGCAAGTCTAAATTCTTCACAGAGCATTAACAACATACTGTAGTGACGACACAGCAAAACATTATGGAGGAGTTGGGGATGGTGGAGGGTGGCAGCAATTGCACAATATGCATTGCAACACATGATGTGTGATCATGTGTATTCGGGTTTGTGAATGCATGCAGTGTTTTAAGTCCCTAAAGGGGAACGCCCCAAAGAGGAATCACTGAAAGGAGGCATGGTCCAGGCTACAGACTAGGCAAGAGATCCTGTCACTCAAAATCATCATGTCCAAAGAGGTTGGACTTACTGGCACAAAGAGTATTGATGTGTTTCATTGAAGAGTCCCTGTCCCTATTCTGCAAAAATATTCAGTTCAAATATATACTTCTTTGTATGAGAGAGAATGTACCCTGTTTAATATTTCTCATTGTGTTGTGAATATTGATGAATAAGAGTACGGAATTTAAGATTTTAATAATCAGCCCTGTATTGGACAGCAGTGTAGAGTTCACTGGAGAGTACGCTCCCCGATGTGTTGTAACAGTCAGCCATGACCGATTTCATACAGTATTTAACACTCTCAGTTAAGACTGGTGTTGCATTGACTTCCTCTTTTGGAATTGTAACGATAAAATCTAAAAGAAATAACACCAAAGTCTGCACCAGTAGCTGCAGGGACATGTCACTGGTATGAGTTTGTTATACAGTGACTCTTGCCAAAATCATATGGGCATGTCAATAGTTTTCTCAATTTCTTTTACAAAAATAATTGTACAGGTTTTGGCAATGAAAAACTAAAAAGGTTGGTTATATTATAATAAAATGTATTCAAGAACGTGATAATGTTTTTTCTCGTAGTTGTGGTGTTGGTCAAGGTGGCAAAGTGAGGAGGGAAAAGCTTCTTCGTTCAAACAGATATTTATTTACAAAAAGACACAGCTGTCTGTGTCAGAGTTCCACTGCTCTCCAATTTAACCAATAACATAAACTAGGAAAGGTGTCAGTGAGATACAGAGGAACAGAGAAGCAGTCCTGAATTTCAGAAGCCCCTGCCTTACATAGAGGTTCTGGCTCAGGTTTCACATTGTGATCTAAGCACAAAATTCACACTCTAGCTGTCATCAGACCTTAGTTTTATGAATGGACGGTCTTCTTTACACACGATGCGAGACTAAGGTCACATACAGTTTATCTCACTCACAGACATCCACAGAACTCTTGACAAGCATAAGCATTTATGCAACAGTTGCTTGATACACTGGTCAAATAAGAGCATCTTTGCAGTGGTTATTCATTACACTTTAGCCAAATATAAGCATCTAGACAGTAGTTTTTTTAATCACAAATATTCACCTGTCCATTCCCACAATCAACTAAGCATAGTAATACTTCCTTATTCATGAGAAAATAAGCATTACCACAGTTATAGCCATTCAAGTCCTCATGGGACTCTAACCTTATACATCTATTTTCAATGCATGCATTCTGTCTGCACACTTCCACTGGTTTTGGTTGTGTGCTGCTGTGAGACATCCAGTTTCCAGAGTTCAGACACCTCTTTTGGTAACACATCACAAGTGCAAATATTACTATTTCTTTTGCCCAAGCACGTGCACTTGGCCCTAACTGCAAAGAAGTATAAAAATTATTAATAACAGATTACATTATTGATCAACACCCACTTTACTTTCCAGCAAATGTCTAAAAGTTAGTATGTAAACACAAAAGTATAAAAATAAGCCATATACAATTGGACAGATGTGTCAGACTAAACAAAAATGTAAAAAAAAAAAAAAAGATAACAGTGTCAAGCTGTAATATTTTGTGCAGTAAAGTTTTATCTACCCGACTCTTCAGCAGCACCTTTATAGAGCCAAACCAACTAACAACACTTGGCTATGTTCCCTGCAAAGCACAGCTGTTTAGTAATCTGGGACACATGTACGTTGTTAAACTGAATCTTGCACTCTAAGCCACAAGGAACGATGCACTAGCTTTCATCTTTATGTTGTTAATAGAATGAACCTGTCGTCACGGAACAAGAAACTCCTATTTAGAGGAAGATAACAAATCAAAATAATAATAACACGAGTGAAGATTCCAGAACATAATCTAAAAACAGAATGCCCATGGCGGTTTATTAAGTGGTTGAAAACATTCAGTTCCAACCATTCACTCAAAATTGTGGGATCGGTTATTATACGGTTGTTGCCATTGCCAGAGCTGAATACACACATGCTCAGCCATTTCAAACTAACACCAGGGGGCATAGTCCATTACAATGAACAGATCACCCTGTTTGTTGTGTTTGTTAGCCCTTAAATGTGAAAGCAACATGATGGTAATGATTGTGAAAGCAATCATGTTCGTTAATGGCAACATTCATGCTGAGGGATCGGGTACAAAATGCTTGGAGACAAACAATCATCTAGTTGGGCTGAGTGAAAGTAAATAAAATGTGGTGATTTCACTGTAAGTTAAGTACAGTTGGCGAGGGGCAATGAGAATTATTATCACTTAACGTGATAGAAGAGGACTGGTAAGAGGGTCATGGGGGGAGGGGGGTATCACAAACCCTTATCCATGTGTCGTGTAACTCTGAGGGTACATTTTTAGTTTGTTCTTATGTAATCTTACCTGAATATAACCAGATATTACAATAACCATAATCAATTTAAAGATGGCCCTACAAAAAAAATCACATCAGTTAAATTGTAAAGGAGTGTGGTTGTAGGTTGGTTGTACTACTGTTGGATGAGAGATCCTGTTGTGTGCATACCTGTTGCTGGAATGCAAACAGTCAGTACCAGGCAACAAGAGATTCATTAGAATAGTGTATCCAAGTTCCTGTCTTTCCAATAAAAGGATCATGGATATATGCGACAGACTTAGTATGTTCAGTATGGTAAACACACCCGAAAGAAGCAATTTAGAAGCACTTGATTGTGTCTACAAACTTCCTCCTGTGCTCAAGAAACACAATCTACAACATTCATTGTCTACTCATAGGATGCAGTCAGGTATGGCTAAATGGCTAAACAAGCCAACTATTTACACATTGTTAATTGCATGACTGTTGCATTGTCCATCAGTGGGCTACCAAATGGGTTCTGAGATACCATCAGTGTGATTACGGTTGTATTTGTCAATGTGTTTTCTGACTGCCTTAAGTGAGATGGATGGAGACGTATTTAGATAAACTTGTGCAAAGGCTGTAAATCATAATGTAACAATATGGAAAAAGTAAGTGAAAAAATATCTGTCAAATAATAGAAGAAATATGACTAAATTAAATCATCATCTCTTGCTTGTCCTGCTCTACCTCTCTCTTGCAGTCTCAAACCATCAAAGTACTATGTCTACAGATAACCCACTGAGAGTGTCCTCACCTTTAACATTGTGTCCTGGTTTGGGAACCTCTCAGTTAGACACAGGAACAAGCTGACCTAGGTGGTCAATTAAGCCAGCAAGATCATTGGAGAAAAAAAACTGCAACTCCAGAACCTCTCCACTCAGTCCATTCCCAAGAAGGCAACCCAGTTCTGCAATAACCCCACTCAACCCTTTCACTCATCTGGCAGGAGACTCAAGGTCCCACTAGCCCAAAGGAATGGGTAAAAAAAAAAGATTATGCAGTTAACAACCTGTACTTAAAAAGTATGACTAGTGTGTTTCTTTGCTGGTTATACATGATGTCTCCACCCTGGACACAGTTTTGAACCTCTATATTCACACAAACAGCATCAATGTGAGAATATCTGGCATGAATAAGTTTGACAATTTAAACATTTGAAAGAATGATGTATGTTATATACACACATATATATATATACATTTTTAAGCAACAACAAAAAAACCTGAATAAATTGGTTAACTAATTGCAGTGGTTGTTTACGAGAAATCCACCCCAACCCTCCAAACCCCTTACCCCTTTCCTCCCCCCACCAGTTAATCACTGATGACAATTATGCTTAATGAGATCTTGGGGTCGTCTTGGGAGTACGTTTCTGCAAATTGCTCTCAGAGTGGGGTCTGAGATACAGCCAGCAAGAGTGTTTGTCCAGCGTCAGGGGCCAGGGTCAATAGCGTTAGCCAGTGGCTCCCATTCACCGCCCAAACACACAACATGTAGTTTGTCTGCCTTTGTCCCCACCTTGTTTGTCTTGGGGAGATAAGCAGTGGAGGTGCCTATTATGCCCCATTGTGTGGATCTATTGTCCGGCCATCAAGCCCCCTCCCACTTCTTGCTCCTTTCACCAACTCCATGGCTCCATCATTTTGCCACTATTTTGTAGTGGCAGGGGGTGACCCAAGCAATTTAGTAATCCATTAACTACTAATTGTCTCCTCCCACCCTGGGGCTTGGATAAACATCTTGGGGGGGGGGGGGGGGATGCCCAATGGCCTATTACAGCCCATTGGTGGAAAGAGAAACTAACATCTTCTGCCTCAATAAAAGAAACTCCTCAGACTCAACAGCTACGCTGACTGAAACGTCTCCTTGCTTACTCCTCATATAGGGTACCACACATTCTTTTTGACACAGACATTTCAGCTTTTGTTTCTTTGCATCTTTCTTCCTAGATAATCTTTCTCCCTCTCTTCGTGGCAGCCCTTCGCTGTATGGAGATGTCCAGGACTTTGTTTTTCCTCTGTCTGTTTGTTTGCATGTTGAGGGCTCAGGCCCGTATTTGGGCCTGGATGCTCAACATGCCTCACGGTCCGCCTAAGGAAGGATCTATCCCGCTCAGAGACAGTACTCCTTTTGCTAACACGAAAGGATCAACGGTAAGACTCTTTGAGAGATAAATGATGAGAATGGATTTCCTTCTATGTTTTTATGTCTATGCTACTTTGTTAAAAGGTCATTTAATTCAGAATGATATATTCAGTTGTGACAAAACCATAATACACAGTCCTGATTTGGGAATATTATTTGTGTTCATAGTTTGTTAAAAGTGTTAACTATGAGGTTAAGATGTTACCCCTTTAACTCCACAATTCAGTACTACATTGTGCAGTGTGCATACCCAGACTTTGTAACGTGTTTAACCAATACGTTTCTAACATTTATATAATATGTTTAGAAACAAATCTTGGAATTTGTTCTACACAGACTTTAAATATGGTCTGATAGCGTGTTTATGGATCTACTTAAGACAGAAGATACAACATTTATTAAAACAAATTCCCTATCAAAGTCTAGCTAAATAGGAATATTTTGACTGGAATTGTTATCATTAATGGCTTGACATACAGTAGCAAAAGTCTGCCAGCGTAATGGCAACTGGGTTGCGACTTTCCATGTCATTTAACATGATGCATAACAAGTCCTTTCTCCTCTCTCAGGGGGTTTGTGACCATGACAGGATCTGTGGACGGGGGTTCTCCTGTGACCGTCACTTTGGGAAGTGTGTCCCCCTCAGAGGTGAGGGCCTGTACTGCCGGAGAGATGCCCAGTGCGTCAGAGGACTGAGCTGCATGTTTGGGAAATGTCAACGCAGAATACCAGAGGGTCAAGAGGGTAAGCGGACAATCTAAAAGTGACAACTTTTCATAAGATCACCAAAAGTAAATGGTCCGATGCAGTTTATCAGGCCTCCCTTTTCGTAATATCTCTTACATGCTTAGCATGATTAGCAATATATAATGAACTTAATGATTTTGTTACTCTACATTCATAATCTATTAATCCAGGTGCCAGGTGTAAAGTGGACAGAGACTGTGGGGACACCATGTGTTGTGCTCGTCACCATGGGGAACAAGTGTGTAAGCGTCGGCTAACACGGGGTGAGAGCTGCTTTGTGCCTGATGGTGGTCTGGCGTTCAGCCTTAACCAGATTTGCCCATGTGATGATGGATTGCTGTGTCGCGGCAATGCAAAACCACAACAGAGAGAGTGAGTAATGTTTGGTTGTTTAGATTGCACCATATGCTTAGTGTAACAATACAAATTGGTGGTATAATCTCCATTAACATTTAGTGGCATGTCACTAGGCCAGGCTTTTAGGAGACTGGGCTACAATACATGTACAATATAAAGGATTAGCAGGAAAATGTAATAAGAGACACTTGATTTACAGTTAGTAAAAAAAACTAAGTGACAACCCATTACACAAAGTTTACATTAACTACCATGTTGTACATAGCAATACCTATAATAACAACAATGTCATTACATAGTAATTAATAATAATGGTTGAACGATTATTACACAAATTAAACTTGGTATTGGGGACACCCTGCCCCCATATTGTGATTTCTTTTTTCAGTTTTGCAATTACTCATAACACCAACATTTAACAACATTTTTTTTTTTCAATTCCTGCGTTCCTACAATGGTTTTGTCAAAGGTTAATTTTTATATTAAAAAATTATATTTCAGGACGCATTTTGACTTTTTGTTTGGTTTTCATTCACAGGAGAGAATTTGTGTATCAACTTGACCCAATAAATTGGATATGCCAAGCACCCAAGCCTTAAATCTTCCCTTCAACCACAAGCTATTTATAATGTAAATATGATGTTTATAGCCATTGTACATAAGATAGATGTATCAACAAATATGCTTGATTTGACATGCTTGTATTAGGCATTGCTGGGTTTAAACTTTTTTGAAATTCTACTTTTTATCATTTGTATATTTGGACAAATGCACTATACAAAATGTGTTTCTTAATAATAAATAAAAAGTGGAAATAGTTGTATTGCTGTCATAAAAATCTTAAACATTTACAACTGAAAAAAGGTTGTTTGAAGAATTGAAGAATGTTAACCACCCACATGATGTCCCATGTGGGTACATGACACATGGAAATCCATCTTGTGAAAACTATTTGGGTTTCTTTAAAAAACATGAAATGTGCCCCAAAAGAAGGTCAAACACCTACACATCATGTGAAAGAGACTATACTGCACTCTAGTGTTAAATGTCTGTAAATGTGCGCCAATGGAACCTGGATAATAATAGAACCTTATTTTTTATTCTTCAATTAAAGGCTTGTCGTTGAGGTCTTGAGGAAATGGCATTTCTTATTTTGAGATAACATGTACTGTATATTCTCTGTAACATTAAGACTCTCAATAACACACAATTTATAGACTTCATACACAGACACACATACCAGTGTGAATGCACACACACATACAAACACAAACCTATTTTCCAGAACACGTAGCACGTTTCTGGGATTGGTGGCCCAAGTTACATAATAGGATAAAATCTGGAGGTTTCTCATTGTTAACATTGCGAGACGCTGTAATGCTACCTGTCCCCTGACCCTCTTCTGATTGGTATCTTCTCTATCTCCTTCTAATTCCCCCGTTGGTCCATTCTGATGCTAATACTATGGAGCCATTCCCCTTCAGTAGTCATGTAATGACTCTGTAATTGCTGTATTAACTAGATTCAGTGTTTAACCCACAGATTGTCAACAGGGTTGTCAATGGTCTCACTGCTGTTATCTTTATAGAAATAATTTCTTTGATTAGTGATCTGTTAAATAAAAAATTAGAGTCTAAAATTAGATTATTGCCATATGAGTGCTTTACCTCACTGTGTTATAGATTGATGTGGGAAATTGAAAAAAATTGTTGTTCTTGTTATTAGAGTGAAAACATAATCTCCGATATGACAAGAAAACTGAGAGGGGTCACCAAGGACACTCAGGGCCCCTGGTCCTCATACACGCAAGGATGGGACACCACACAGAGGACAAAACCACCTCTATCTAACTGTCCGTGATTTTAGTGTGTGAAACAGTATACCCTTGAATGCGAATGTGAAACACAGTATGCCATCTCATCTACCCTTAGTTGTGTGTGAGTGTCTGTCTGTCTGTGTGAACTCGTATCAGGTCCCTCAGCATGGTTCAGAGGTATCCAGACATGTCTGTTTTCACTGTTTAGCTCCTTAAATTATATTACTTTACTGATAGCTTTAAAGATTTTTCAAGCTGAAATTTGCAGAAAGGCATGTAATTTATTTGATCTCTGTTTTCATAGATTTTCATTTTCACCAATAGCCAGAATACCCAAACCAGTCAACTTTGTAATATTACAATTTGTATTACAATGAAGCATAGTGATTGAAATGTATTGAAGTCTACTTAATACAAAAAATGAGAACGTAAGAGGAACAAAATAATTTTAACCAAATACATGAAAGCCCTGAGCCAATTATATATGATAACTATATTACAGCGCTATAATGCAGTGTTGAAAGATGTGTATCCATTGTATGTCTGAAATCAATGAGGGCAAAGAAGTGAAATAACTGAGAATGTACGCTAAGTGAGGACGCACATGCTCACATGCTGAGAGTGCTGTGGTTATCCCTTGAGACATTGGTCATTTAAAAGTCAATGTCAGATGGAGACAGAGAGCTTTTGTGAGTAGCTAGACAATTGAGAGAAGGAAGGGGGGTTGGCATTACCTGAACAAGTATAAAAAACCCTGATTTAGAGCAGTCCAGCTGACCATGGTCATCTTATGAGTTGACATTCAGTCTACGTGACATTCTCATTTAGGATTCTCATGAGGATTCTCTGATAGAAACATAGTAACATTGGCTTTCCTTCTTTATGAATCTACTACGGTAAGGTATATTTATTGTATTTTTGTACTCTTTAATTGCTGAAATTGCAGGATTTTTTGTAATTTAGGGTTTCCCCTGAAGGCAGAAACAAAAGAACACCATGACTCTGAAGCCTAAATGATAAAAACCCAACAGTGTCTGGGTGGTATCAAGCTGTCAGTTGTTCTTTTATGTTGAGTCTATGAAACTGCTGGATAAAAAATGCTATGCCTAAATCTTTTACAGCATTAGCAATGGCTACTGTTGGGGTTCTTCTAATTCTACTACCTGTAGCATGGACTTGTTCTCCCCAGAAAGCAGGTGATTTATTCAACAACAAATTATTGTGTTTCGTTGAAGGATTTTGCTTGTTCCTTGTTGTGCAGTAGGGTTTCTTAAAAATGTGATTAGTTTTATTGTTGATAAAAAAACAATAAACTTGCAGTGTCTA
Organism: Osmerus mordax; assembly: GCF_038355195.1. NCBI lineage: Eukaryota > Metazoa > Chordata > Actinopteri > Osmeriformes > Osmeridae > Osmerus > Osmerus mordax. The sequence goes on along the minus strand of NC_090059.1, from coordinate 5,955,105 downwards.
TTTCTGATGTTAACTAGACGTAATTGTGATGGGCCCTTTATCATACGTGGTCTATAGTCATTTAACTAAGACAATTATTGAACTATGTTGTATCGAATAATTGTTTTGTGTACTCTTTGTCAGACTACGTTATGGTATCGTGTTTCCCAAATGCCGTCATTGCTAACGTGCCTGAGTGTCCCTATGGCTGGGAGATCAGTCATTTGTCCCTTGGAGGAATGTGTTACACAGGGATGAACACTCCAGGCTATTACCGTTTTGTCATTCCAGACTTGACTCCCAAAAATCACTCCTACTGTGGCACACAAGCAGAGGTGAATGGCATGTTATAAAACCAATCGCAGTACGATGACACCAAGAGAAAATAATCAATTTTTATTGATTGATTACTGGCATACCACCAGGAATGTCTTTTGTGCAAAAAAGCAAATTCACCACTGTACTTATTACCTCAGAGAGGAGGTAGAAAGAATGTTACAATTATGGATATTGTCTTCCCAGTATATTGGTGGCAAAGACCCAAAGTACGTCTTCTACAACTCCATAGTGTCTAATGACACTTTGCTTACGGTTAGAAACCAGCCTGTCAACTATACGTTCAGCTGCACCTACCGGGCCGCCTATCTGGTCAACAATGCAGTGTTCAGCCAAAGGTAAGCATCAAACACACTAGTAAGGTCATCACATGTACCAATGGAAGAACCTTTGCATTCTAACCCAATGACTTGCAGCGTTTTTACTAAACCCTTTGCTTTTTCCAGAGTGGCTACAGTTTATGTCAACAACGGAAGTTTAGGCACTTTTAGTTCACAGTTGTCTATGAATGTGTTTACGGTGAGTGTCCAAGAGTATTTTTCTCCAACAGTTGTCTTTGAACAACCTTAAAGGATTTAACTACCATAAACCTGACATCGACAATGGAAATAACCTACCCAAACCTTCTGACAAAATAACTTTTTATTAATTAATAATCCAAATATGTAAATATTCTAGATTAATCACAATCTATTGCACACTTATAAAACAAAGGCAAGCTCTTTATTTTGTCCTATCAAAAATGTCAATTTATTGCTTCAGAACTCAAAGTTCTTATATGCCAAAGATGCCCCCTATGTGATTGAAACATCTGAGATTGGCTCTGAGGTTTTTATTGGAATTGAGGCAAAAGGACTGAGCAACAGGTAGGACGTACAATCATACCTTAAAAAAGTAATGTCTCACACTCTGCTTAGTGTGATACTAAATCAAACTAATATAACCAGTACACATACAGTACACTACACAAAATACTTATAATTCTTTGTGGTTTCAGATTTAAAGTGGTCATTAGCAACTGCTGGGCCACTCCTACCCCTTACTCAACTGACAGGAAGAGGTGGAGCCTCATAATCAACAGGTATTTGAAAGACATACCTGTAGCAAAATGTCAGAATCTTATGCAAATTTAGTTTTTTGTAAACAAATAATCAACAGAAAATGTAAATAAATTAAGTTCACCCACTCCTGACATCTTTTTGCAGCTGTTCATCTGACAACACTGTGACTATTTTTGAGAACGCCAAAGATAGCCGTTCCATGTTTAAGTTCAACTCATTCCGCTTCCAGCGTCAGGAGAAGGTGTCAACTGTATGGCTGCATTGTGAGGTTCAGGTTTGTGACGGAGAGAAGCTTCTATGTGAGCCAGTAAGTATGATTGAATGTGCAAAAAATTACATAGAGAGCAATATGATCTTATAGTACTGGCTACAGTGCTGTCCTCATAGGTGGCCACCCTTAAAACTTTCTTGAATTTAGACAAATCACATGTGTCCAGCCTATTGTATATTTTTGCTCTTTTATTATACTCAGTATCTGTTCTATATTTTAAAAGCATTGACAAATTTAACTTCCCTTATTATTTCTTCAATTTCAAGAAATACGTATGTGCACTTGGTGTTGGTTATTAATTATTAGTAATTCTGCCTACATTGTTTTTCTAAATAAGCCATATAATAGAATATATTACTCTGATTCCCATATATCTTCATATTTATTCAAGATGCCATGCACTGCAAGAAGTTTCACAATAGATGCAGAGCCAAGTGGGGGTATCCTCACCACTGAGTTCCATCTTAAAGGTACAGTTTGACCCTAGTAGGCTATTGCACGGCTCAAGTTCTGATTCTGGAATTTAACACTCTTTGATTTCCATGTTTTCTATTGATCTTATCAGAATCTTATTTGAACTGAGCTATTATGAACTGTGCTATAAAGTGGCCTAGCATGGTATTGTTGGGCAAGACTAGGCTAAATTGTAAGCTTTGGTGGGTATCTTGTTAAACGTGGTAATCAGTTTGGAAATTAATCTAACATTTTGGCCCTTTGGAAGTATATAGAATCTTCAGTCGTTAATGTCAGCATTATCCATGTTACTACTGTAAAGTATGGAGAGAGACAACATTGCATCCGAAACATCCAGTACACTACTAATATGACTTTAGTTGCCCATCCAGTCATTGTAGAAATATACAAGGGTATGTGTTACACAAAAATGTACCATTCCTCTAACAATTTCCTCCAAAGATTTATCTGGCTGTTTATTTTCTCCCTAAAGCAAATGGACTCCCTAATCATGGACACATCATAGGTAACTTTTTATATAGCTTAAGTAAAACAATTGTAGTTGGATGACTGGAGTAATAACAGTCATGCTATGAGTTGGTGGATATTTACAACTTGACTGAAAGCACACTAAGCATGTAAATGTTATTTTCTTTTTCCATTTATCTTTTCTAAATGTATCTAATTCGTTTTATTTTTCTACCTTGTTTTAGGCACTCGATGTTTCCTGTTTTTAGTCCTCATTATACTAGGTTGTGTAAATGTACCAGGTTTGTAGAAAATAATTGCTTTACATTGCTGACAAAAAACAGACAGATGTTTCTGTTATATGTACACAAATACAAACGGTGTCTCTGAAACAAATACACTGTGATTCCCAGGTTTTTGAGGGGTAAGGCAAATCCCTCCAGTCAGCATATGCATATAAAACAATATTCATGAGGACAAATATAAGGTTAGGTATTAAACTCACTAAAGTAGAATCAAATAAAGGGGAAAGTGAAACAGAACAGTTATATAGAAGAAGAGGAATGAAAGCAGAATTGTAGATATAATAAAATACATGAACACACGTACACAAACAAAAACATCAACAATAATAATTGTAAATAAAGACATTAAACAGCTGTATAACAAAATATCGTATTTTGTTACATTTAGCCATTGGGCCATAAACTGGTATACTCCTGTACCTATACATTCACAAACCTTTTGGCAGAAATCCTGTATTCAACAGTTTGTCGTGTTGATAAAGGAAATTGCTGTAACAGAAGAGCTGCTGTAACAGATCAGAATATATAAAATGTGTGGTCTGTTATTGGTTATTGTGCCCAGTGTAATTTTGTTTTGCACAGTCTTTCTCTGCTATATCTTGTGATTTAATAACAAAAATAAAGGATCCATTATGACCATATACTGAAAGGATCTTGAATTGTGTGATTGTAATGTGCGATTCTCTGTCTTTCGAGAAGTGTGTGCACTGTAAAATAATCATCGAAAAGGTAGTTATAAAACAATTGATACAACAGTACATTGTGTAGTTGTTTGATCATGTGGTTTTGTTAAATCCTAATTAATATTTAGACAAATATACATGGTAACATAGTAAACATTGAAAGAAGATTAAAATACTTTATTAAATCTTGAAGAGAAACATTTTTATCATGTATTTTTCTACCTCAAACAGCAGGATAATATTAATAATAGGATGTAAATTACAAATACACTTAGTTATTAGTTATCAATTTGACCACTTTATCATAGTATAAGAGTCTTCATAACCAACCATGTTGGTGAAATGAATATATTCACATTCAAATGCAAAAAGCTTGAGGATAGATCTACAATCTGCATTTTTGTATGTACCAGTAATATAAAAAATATTTGAAAAGTCCTTGAGCTGCACAGACAAGTATGTGAAACCCTTCATTTAGACTCATTGTTTCCTGCCAAAAAATTTAAACAGTGTTCCTTAGGCACTACCTTAACTTCTCTGAATCGTTATGTGTTGACAGTGGCGAGTGTTGATGTCACAGTCATGTTGGCCTTGGACATCAATTTCGGTCCTCTCACTTTCTCTCTGATGTCTTGATCTTGGGATGCTGTCGGCCAGACCTATAGTTGCAAAAAACATGACTTAATTAGAATTTACGGTAACACTTTATAATAAGTCAACGCTTTTTGGCATTTACAAAGTGTTAACTAATAGTTAGTTAATCCTTTATAAAACATTTTGAAACATTAACAATACATTATTAAATAGTTAATAAGCTTATTATTAAACACTATGTTGATCATTAATAAACACAGTTAAAAAATTATGTATTTTATTCATAATACAATTCATAAGGTGTTTGATAACTGCATTATCATACTTTATAGACAGCTTGTTAATATAGTTGCAAACCAGGAGTTTAAAAGGTGTTAATGGTACATGAGCTGGTATAGAAAGCATTAGCAAATGGTGAACAAACCATTTACATTACCTTTATAAAGCATGAGTAAATAACTAACAACATATTTACTTATGTCTTTAATTAATGTATGCCAAGTCGAATACAGGATGTACACTATGCTTTGCAGATATCTTAACAACTATTTTATAAAGACTTACTAATGATGCAACTTCTGATTAGTAATGCAAGTTATAAAGCATTTACTAACTGTTAGTTAAGGCTTTTGCGTGACCTAATCTAAAGTGTGAACTATTTATGCCTTATTAAGCATTTATAGAAAGACTATAGGCCTATAGATGTTGTGTTTTAGTTTTTTAGAAGAAATAGCTGTTAATTTATTTACCTGGGTAATAAAATAGTATTTTATTTCCATTAAGAAGCAATACAGTAGAATTGGTATAAAAGTTGGTTACCCAAAGCTGTATTTTTTTTTTTTTAAATGGCTGTAATAAACTGCAAATGTTTAGCTACTCCTCGACAGGTCTGCAAACGCTTTTGAAAGCAGAGATTTGTTAAAACGTTTGTTAACCGAGACCGTAGGTCGAGGGTTACAAACAAACAAATCGTTTAACAAATTGAGGCGACAAAGCGTTTGCTGACCTGTCGAAGAGTAAACATTTGGTTTCTTATATACTACAACAATACGTGGGAAGATCCCAAATCAAACACGGCGAATCTGGAGCAGACGCCATCTTGTCAGAGCAATCAGCTGCACTTGTACTGGTGACGTCACTACATCTCCAAGGCAACATATCAACAACTCTTTTGAGAACGTCTTCTGAACCAATAAGAACAGCATATTGGTTCAATTGCAACAACAGTACGAGCGTTCTGATTGGCTAATGGGTAGTCATGCCAGCCGCATGAGTCTTTATATTCTATGCGCGTATTGACCTGCGGTCTGATACGTATTCTTATTGCCCTCCGCTGATGTCATCTTCAAAATGAGCGAGATCGAGGAGTTTTACTATCCAGATGACAATGAAGACATCAACAGCGACGAGGACATTCTTAACTTTCTAAAAGAGCAATAAACAACTTACTAACCTCGACCGTTCGGTCATGCCGGGAAATATCAAACTGAGGTTATAACCTATCGACCGCTGTCACTCTCGGCTAGTAGAGCTAAGTTAGTTCTGTAGTTAGTAAGACACATGCCCGTCATTACTTCAATAAAATAGTAATTTTGTGTATCACATTGTGTTGTGTCTGTTTCCTTTTGAGAAACGTATGTTCAGCCTTTGTGAATGTGAGGTTCGAGAATGGACAAGAATACCTTAATAAATAACTTATAAATGTTTAATAAGGCATAGATAGTTCACACTTTAGATTAGGTCACGCAAAAGCGTTAACTAACAGTTAGTAAATGCTTTATAACTTGCATTACTAATCACAAGTTGCATCATTAGTAAGTGTTTATAAAATAGTTGTTATGATACCTTTGTGAATGTGAGGTTTGAGAATGGACAAGAACACCTTAATAAATAACACAAAAGCCTTAACTAACAGTTAGTAAATGCTTTATAACTTGCATTACTAATCACAAGTTGCATCATTAGTAAGTCTTTATAAAATAGTTGTTAAGACATCTGCTAAGTATTAGTGTACATCATCTATTCGACTTGGCGTACATTAATTAAAGACATAAGTAAATATGTTGTTAGTTATTTACTCATGCTTTGTAAAGGTAATGTAAATGGTTTGTTCACCATTTGCTAATGCTTTCTATACCAGCTCATGTACCATTAACAGATACAACAGATAAACAACTGGTTTGCAACTATATTAACAAGCTGTCTATAAAGTATGGTAATGCAGTTATCAAACACCTTATGAATTGTATTATGAATCAAATCCATAATGTTTATCAGTGTTTATTAATGATTAACATAGCATTTAATAATAAGCTTATTAACTATTTAATAATGTATTGTTAATGTTTCAAAATGTTTTATAAAGGATTAACTAACTATTAGTTAACACTTTGTAAATGCCAAAAAGCGTTGACTTATTATAAAGTGTTACCGAATTTACCTGGTGTGTTAAATTTTTCATGGAGCAATTTCCCAGAAACAGATTGTGCCTTCAACAAAATGCTCTAAAATGCTTTCATTTCGCTTTTGGGACTGGTATGCTGTAAGTATCTAAAACAGTATAAATGTTTCACTGGCCAGAAGAAGTATGTGCCAACATGGCTGGACAACTCTTAGGTCTGGTTAATTACCCCTGTTGATGGTTTGAGATGTTGAGCTTGGGAGGAATTGTGGGCTCCGAGAATAGGATTGAAACCATCTTTATTCATCAACCAGTAGGTTTTCTGACTGCCTTTACCCTGGTAAAACAGCAATGATGGATGGATCCACATACAACAACACACATACAAATACATACATGCACCGATGCATGCACGAAAGCATAAACAGTAAATACATTGTGACATAAAACTGGAATGGAATCAAATGTTCATGATATTTGTCCAAGTAGGTTGCTTTTAACTGTTAAAATGGTGAAATAAGAAGTTTATGATTACCTTCATCTCAATCTCTCCTCTCTCCTCCAACTCAAATGACCCAATCTCTGTTAAAATGTCTGCTGTGCTCTGGGATATATGAATCTTAAGAGCTGCAAATAATTGAAAAAGACAAAGGTACATACAGTAAATAAAGACACCCAAACCACAGTCCTACAAATTCTTGAACAGGGATAAGACTGGTGATGCTTTTATAATTGTGCACAAAGTTTTTTGATGTTTTTTTTAATGAACTAGTGAATACTCACGCAAGCTGTTACTCTCCATCCTCGAAGCAGTGTTCACAGTGTCCCCGAAGAGACAATAGCGTGGCATTGTTGTACCCACCACTCCAGCTACCACTGGGCCTAATGATACAAACAACTGTCAGCTAAGACAGCCGGGACTTCAAAAAGTCTTATAGAGACACAGAGAGAGTAAACTGATCCATACTAGTGTAAATTGTAAAGTGTACTTTATTGAATTCACTTACTCAAGTCAATGGAGTCTATGCAATTGGCTAAAGTATCCTATCTAAAATAGGGACTTTACCTGAATTGATCCCAATACGTAGCGCCAGTTTCTCATTGGGAAGGTGGCGTATCTTGAAGACCTTGATGGCACACAGGAAGTGCAGAGCCATAGTGGCAATCTCATCTGCATGCTTGTTGCCATTGCTGATGGGTAGCCCGCTTGCCACCATGTAAGCATCACCTATAGTCTCCACCTGAAAAGTTAAATTTCCATACATCAACCATGTAATATCCTTCTTAACCATAATGGCAAGCAATTTGTGTGGCAATCAACAAAAGAATGATTGGTCACAAGTTGGTTGACAGTTTGTTGTAGACTGTATGCTGTTGATGTCATGACAGCACAACATAACACACCACTTTGAATTATAATATCACACAATCTTTTTTATTTATACTACTGTGATCCTCCACCAACAAATATAGATGATAATAGAGTGAACATGACATCATCTGCATTCTATTGAGTAGTACTTTTTGTACTTTGTTTAATACTCTTAAGTCGAGTTTGATGACTACTTGTACTTTTGTCCCATTTACTTTGAGTAAATTACCCATATCTGCTCAACCTTCCCTGGGAGATGTACCCATGCAATGTACCTGTATAACAAACCTTGTAAACGTCATAGAGCTTTATGATATCGTCGAACAGGCTGTAGAGGTCGTTTAGTAGTGTGACCACCTCCAGGGCTGAGCTGATGGAGCACATGGAAGTGAAACCCACGATGTCGGAAAAGAAGATGGTCACCATTTCATAACCTTGTGGCTCCACTGATTTCCCTGCCATGAGTTGGTCTGCAATATACCTGTGCAATTCGAGCAGTCATGCACTCGTTAATCAACTAAACACTACAGTGCAATGCTTAGAGGAAAAACTGGATTAAGCTTCATTATGGTTCATTAGTGGTACAAAGTGACTTTGCCACCTGGGTAACATGCTGGAGAGAAGTTTGTCTGCTCTGGTCTTCTCTGCCGTCAGTTGATTAGTTCTCTCTTCCACAACTTCCTCAAGATGATTTGAATATTTTTCCAACTTTTCAACCATGTTGTCGAGGATATTTGCATGACTGATGAGAAACATAGTTATTCTGCCATTTGTGATTGTGAAAGTTAATGTAATCATAAATTATTCATTGGTCTACAGAGAAACACTACTTTTACAAAAAATTATTGATAGTTATTCTATTGAAATATTTAATTTCAATTTCAAAGTTAACATTTTGGATCCAGCCAATATAAAACACAAAGACACAAGAAATGAAACACAATTCGACTGACGTGTCTGGACTGGTCGCTTTCAGTTGTCTCCGAATTGAACCAAATGGTGGCCTGTGATCTGGGTTCTCACTCCAACAGGCCACCAGCAAGGTGCTGATACTCTCATCACACAACTGGGCAGAGAAAGTTGGTCTGAGAGGTTCCTCAAAGAGAGGAGTCTGCAATTGTTTGATAATCTCTAGAGGCAGAGTAGCAAAACAGCATGGTATTAGACCAAAACAAGATCAATATTGACATACAGTATGCTTACTCTTATAAAGCTTACCTTTTTATTATTAATTATTCTACAATATAGCATGTAAATAGATACTGTAGCAGTTCATATGAATACAATTTTTTGTATCATTCGAATACCATACATTCACAAGTTTACTAAAGTAAAACACTTTTTATACATTTTTATTTACCCACAGATGAGGACTTATTACTTATTATTAAACAAGGCCATGCACACCTTTTGGCTCTAGCTGGATGTTGTATGGTCCATCCTCTGAGCTGTAGATAAGTTCCCGCATTATGATGGCAAAGCTATAGATGTCACCCTTGGGCGTGCCGTTGAAAGGAAGCTGGTCTAGTCTCAGCAGCTCAGGAGCCGTGTAATACAACTCTAGTAAACAAACATGCAAATATATATATATATATATATATTAATACAAAATATATATTTAACAAATAAAATAGTGTTGGTTTGATTTCCATAGTATAACAGTGTTGATAATGATATCATCTACTAACCCTCATATTTTGGATTTTCCATAGGGCAATGCTTGTGCTTGATGCCATGTTTAAATTCCCACAGCCCAAAGCCAGATATCTTGACTTGTAGTCTACTGTCAACCAGACATGTGCTGGGCTTTAGGTTTCCATGGGATCTCAGGCTACTCTTATGAATGAATTCCATCCCCTGGAACAGAATGAGTGTGTTCACATAAAATTCAAAGACAAAGTTTGCTAACAGAAATTTTGCCTGTGCTTTTATTAAGTCTAAAACCTATAAATCATGCAATATCAGCATTGATTATATTGTAGATGACCAAATTTACTCACATTGACGATATCATAAGCAAAAGACAGTTTAAACATCCAGTCCAGCTCAATGTCCTGGCATCTCAAAACATCCTTAAGTTGACAAGCACAGATACATTTTTGTATTTGTAAATCACCTTGAAAAGAATATTTTCACAGGACGCATACAGTACTGAATCACTTTTTGAACACTTGCATTACCTTTAAGCTTCCTTTCTTACAATACTGCATAACCAAACATACATTTGGTGGCTCAATGCAAACCCCAAAGAACTGAACCAAGTTCTCATGCTTCATCTCTCTCATCTGTTGGTAGATGAAAGAAATATCAGAAAATTATTTGGAGATGTAATGATTACATAGAAGATGTATATAAATTTGCTTCCATTATTAAGAAACATTGCTTTACCACATTGAACTCTGCAATGATGGACGGTTTTCTGATATCACTGACTAGTTGATTTTCTATATATCTGATGGCCACCTTATTTCCCTGCCCCAAACAGAAAGAAAAGTTTTAAAATGTCACACGTCATCACGTTTCAACACGTTGGCAAGGTTGAACCAAGTTGTTGATGATAGAAAAGGAGAAAGGTATGACAATCAGTCAATGTAGGTGCTGGTATTGGTGGTGCAGAGGAAAATGTACCTTGTAGGTTAGAATAAATGAAATGTGTCTGAATTTATTAAATATGTTGGCAACACTTTACAACAATGAACTACCATGGAACTACATAGCAATACCTATAGTAACTAACAGTGTAGTTACTTAGGAACTGCTATGTAGTTTCACTTCATTATGGTATAGCGGTTCAAACAGTGATCTTGTTTCAGTAACACAATCTGTAAGAGCCCCAATTTAACTCTGCAATACTATGCCCTTTTACACTTTTGCAATAACTGCTAACACTTAATTCCATTGAATTACAGAGCAATTCCATTGAACCTACAATATTATTACTATTGGTATTTAAATGGAGTTATGTAGTAGTGAATGGAACCTTAATGGCGAGTGTTGTAGGTATGTTAGTTATTAATGACCTGGTAGAGTCCTATGGTTATGAAGATCTGCTCTTTCCCAGCATTGTCCGTTAAGCCGTAGCTGCAGGAGGAAATAATTGTCTGGGACCCTCCACTTCCACTTCCATTTTTACTGGCAGTTGTACTCAGTGACAGTGCCTGCACCCCCTGGATATGTGACAAAAACATACACAGGTGTTACATACAGACAATAATTTTTCATGTCCTCGTTCACTATACCATCGAGTTCATGTGACATGTGTGTAAATACAACTTTGAATGCATAGACATATAATCTAGGTTTGTATGTCGAAGTAAACACAAGCTGTTCTAATAGTTTGCTTGCATTTTATGCAGTGCTTTCATGTGACAAAGCACTTTGCCATGTCTAAATGTGGTCACACTTCAAACAGTATTCCAGTGGCAGCATTTAACTGCTTTTCTATCTACAGATAAAGATCTACTACTTTAAACTGGAACATTGTACACCAACAGTTGTTCATTAAAGTTGTATTGTCATACTTTGGGTTCCTTGATTATGGCAATGTCACTGTAGTTGATAAGCCACCAACAAGAGCCATCCAGCCGAGTTTGAAGACGCAGTTTCTGCAGCATCAGAAAGCCAATACAAACCAAGGCAGATGCACCGATAACAGGGAAAGCCACCATTAAGACTACCATTGATATATCTGGTAGGAGGTTAAGAACAGTATTCCATTAGTTACAGGAGACAAGGACAGGACAACATAATTAATTTACGCTGCTATGATGGTAAATGCAATCAAAAATACACAAAGAAGGATTTACCATTAAATACCCATTCACAAAGCTGATCATCAAAACCACAGTCTGGGTTATCTGTAGGTAGTTTCCCCTTGGGCCAAACAACTGATGCAAATTTAGGAGTTGGCCTGAAATGGAGTCACATATAGTTTCATATTCCTTAATAAATTATAGGAATAAACCAAAGGTTAGACTTGTTTCTCTAACTCTAGAGACGTTTATATAGTTTGATAATCTAAAAAGGTCTGAGATAACATATGCAAAATCTGTTAATGAAAGTTTGTTTTTAGCTAGATATTTTATTTCAACAGGGATATTTCTCAGTTGAGAAGACTATCATATATGTCACCTGACAACTTTGGTGTGGCTATCAAAATGTAGAATTGGCACAAATTGTGTTGTGCCCTCGGTAAGCTGTAGATCATAAATGGAGTAGTCCATGTTCCTCTCCCCTTCTTTATCAAAATGGACCAGACCCGAAGCTCCTGCATTGACAGTTCATCAAATAAAGTATGTGTGGTTGAACAGCAGAATTGAAGCAATGCTTAATATGAATGACTGGCCTACAACCAATGCACTTGGACACAAAAATATAACGACTGTCTGTCATATAGGATATAAAGTTATTAACTGAAGGGTAAATAACAACCATGAAATCGGATGCTATTCTTATCTCTCAGCCTCTTCAGGAGTTCCCGTCCATTGTGGGGGTCTTTTCCATCCTTTATGACTTCCTTTATACCCATGGCATACAGTAGGACTGCATCATGCAGATAGGCAGAGTAGGGGCTGACCTGGAAGAGCACATCAGTCACAATAAATACGTAAATGCCCACGGCAGTGTCTCGGGTCTCTTGTTCTTACAAATGTGCACACAGTCACACTACATTTATAGTAATGAGACTTTTTACAATAGATTTTCTTGTTACATACACAACTCGTATGTTTTCTTGTGAACTTTCAGTGTTCAAGTAGCATTCACTATATATAGTAAATATATGAAAATAGCAATTTTTTCACACCCTTACAATATTATTTAAAAAATTTGCTTTAATCTCAATTAATCTATTATTTGCAATCAATGTGATGGATCGAACCTCTTTTGCAGATGACAGGTTACTATAAAAAGGATACTTCTTCAGTCTGTTGTAGACTTGCTCAAAAAAATCGTAGTAGTCATATCCCTCGTAAGACTTCTGACCTATAACAAATGTCATGTCTAAAGCTTTGAAGATTGCCTGATTTTTTCTGTTGTTCATGGCAGATTTCCAGAGGTTATCCTGGTCAAATCAAATATGGATCAAAGATGGAGATTAGTTAGCAGAAAACCAAATGAAACCAAAAAAACTATTTAGATATATAACAAACATTTAAAGTAACATGTCGGGTCATCGGTAACTACAGGATTTACAGTCCTGTACTACAATATCATGTATGTGTATTTGAATTTACAAAAAATGAATAAGAAATTATTCAGGGCTTGAGTCTTTGAGGTGACTAGCCAGCATACAGTAGTTTAAGCTGAGCAGGTATAAAAATAGGTAACTAAACAACACAATATAGTAACAGTAAAGTACAGGGTAGAAAATTTCACTCTGGCATGAAACTTCAGCTTTTGACGTCTGTCTCACATTTTCCTCATATATCTTTCAGTAATTCACCCATTGAAATAGACCTGGGTCTATGCACATGCCTGATAGCCATCACTGAGTTCCACTTTTAACCCCACCATCCCCTCAACCAGGCCATTACTTGGTAACCTCCAGGCAAGATAACAGCCAAACTACACTATCAACCAATCCATGAAAATAAATGGTTCTGGCTTTTAGCAGCTGTCATGCTACCTCACCTTCATTTCATTGTAAGATTAGTTTGATTCTAGTTTTTTACTAGCCCTCAAAAGCATTGCAATGTGAACTGAAAATATGAAAGATAGCATACTAGCTACACTATGAATGTATAAAAAATATGTATACATATTGTTTTAGATTTTGACCTTGATGATAATGTTTCTGAAAGACTGATAAGTCGACTGAGCTTCACTGACACTTATGATAATGATATTGTATCGTAAATTGCAAATTGTACATAAAGATCACAGGACAAATTATTATCACTTTAAACCAACCCCTGATTTCAATAAATAGTTACCTGTCACCAAATTGTAAATCTTACTCACCACATTGCCACTGACCTCAAAATGCTGCACAATAAAAAACACATACTGTCCGTCAATCAGGCCCTGTCTCTCAGCCTCTAATAAGAGTTCCATTGAGTCATCTGCATTTGTCAGTATCACAATCACTGTGAAAGAAAATAAGACAGTTCACATGTTACTGAAGTAAATGCTGGTGGGGCAGTAAATGGCAGTTCATGTGATTAAAGGACTTTACATGGTGAGTTATACGTTCACATAATGAGTGAAAACCTCAGGTAAACCATTGATAAAAATTTGGTACAACAGCCGCAACTCGTACAATTGTTGTACAAACTAATAAGTACAGTAGCAATGAATATGTTGGCAACACCTGTAAAGACATAACAGTTACATTAACTACCATGTAACATAACAATATCTATTGTAATCACATTCTAGTTAAATGGGAACTGCTATCTTGTTACACTTAACTTAACCATGATCGAGGTTTAGCGTTTTTTTTAAGTTATTACTATGAAACTTGGTGTGGGAAAGTTGGGCATTGTGGTATGTGGATATTAATCATGATTTATTATTGGGTGAAACAACCTTCAACTATCCTTTACAACATCCACTTATTATGTACATATTATATGCACTATTATGATGATTATGTAGTTGCATTGTAGTTAATGTAAACAGGCAAAGCTTGTTCAGACAGGTGACTTTGAAAGGCTCCACCTCCTTAATCCATCAGGGGACTGATAATATCTAAGCTCTCTGCCACTGTCAAGACAAAGTCTTGAGTTGGATTTCTCGGACAGAGACCCGAAATGATGTGTCTGTGCACTCAATACAATTATGCTCAGCATTATTGAGTCCCCTGACTCTCCTGTATCTGAATGTAAAGTGTTGCTGACAGTTTTTATATTTTCAACGTTCTACCTGTAGAGTTTGAATTTCTTTGACCCATTTCTTTGCTGTATTGAGGCAGTCTTGTGTAGACACATTGCCACTTAATGAAGAGCATACATACTCATGATTTTGACCAAAGGACATACACCATTATGTGTACCCATGCATTTGATTGAATTTGACAAAAGAAAAATAATTAACTTTTTAAATTCCGTTTTATTGTTGCAATCATCCAAGGATGAGTCTTCGAACATCATTGTCACAGCATTATTGAGGCATGGAACTGAAGGCTGCAAATGGACAATAAAGTTGAAGGTGTTCAGAATCTTCAATGGTACCTTACCTCTTGCAACAGTAGAGATGTACTTCACATTTCTGTGAACAAGGTCAAGGTTGCTGGTGTCAAATTTGACACTTGCTGTCACAGTGAATTTAGCTTTCAGCATATCCTCAACTGACTTCCAGAGAGCATCAACTTTGTCCCATGTGTTTGAATCAAATCCCCCCCCAATCAGAGCCACATGGCTCCATCCAAAGAATTCTATTGTCTTGACTAAGACTTCTGCACTTCTTTTCAGGGGGGGAACGACTTTGACGTATGAGTCATAAATTATACCATTTTCTACTTTAGAAGATTGACCAACAAACCCAAACATTGGGATGTTCCATTTTGATGCAATAAGACCAGTTACCTGTATAGAAAAGGAATACAAATGAATAACAAAACACCCAAACAATTACCACACTAAAACATGCATATTCTAGCACGCTAATCTACACAATTTATTTTTAGAAATTCAGTATAAAAGCATATAACCTCACATAAAGAATTTGGTGCCTCCCATAATTACCAGAGAGGCAACAAAGCCAACAGAAAGCAATATTGTCATATGTAATATGTAATGGTATTACATATTACATATGACAAACTATTAAACTAATATTCAAATGCAAGGATATTGTGTGAGAACTTTCCCTATTCTCCCCTACACTTAACAATTAACGTTTATTTTTTTTGTGGGCGTGTTCAAATTAGATTTTTAAATGTTGTGAAGGGAGTAGCTAGCTCCCTAGTGGTAATAGTAGCAAAGGAAGGGTTCCTTACTAGAACACTAGTTTACTGGTGTTCGCTCTGCACAAACACTTGTTTTGTCTGTCTATATCTATAGTTTAATTAATTATCAAACCTATCTATGTAAAAGTTCAAATTACCCCCACCATTTTGCAGTTCAGACTTTTCTGAACTGAAACCCAGTGGCAGAGACAGTGCGCAATAGCAAATGGACAAAAATGTGTTTGCACCAGCTCATGGTCAAACACTGCTTGCATACTGCCTACAAAAGTATTTATATTCTTCATGTACTCTAACACAACAGTATGTTGGCATAGCTGCAGTACCTACTAACAGGGGTCAATGTATGGGCTTATGTTCCCAATGGGAAGAAAAATTAAATAATGTTTATGAATCTCCACAGTGGTATCGTGTGCATACTGCAGAGACACTTATTCAAATGTTAACTTTACAAATATGTATGAATCCAGTATATTAAAAACAACATTACTATTACATTACATATATATATAAAAAAATTAACTTATTAAATACATATTTAAAGATTTTCAGCCTACCTCAGCTGCCTCTGGACAAGCGGGACCAAAGACTGCTGACACGTTTTCTCTCCAGACCTGTTGAATGAATGCTCCCAAGGATGTCTTGGCATCACAATCAGAGTCCACATATGTACATTTCAGTGTGTAGTTTCCTAAGAAGGATGGGTTGGTGTTTATCTTCTCCACAGCTATCTGGATGGCAGACCCTAGTCGGAGGGCACTAAAAGGAAAAGACAGGTTCCAGGGGGCTTGGAAGCCTATAAGTAGCCTGTTTGAATTTGTCCAATTCCTGTTATAAATTGGAACTGAGCCTGCAGCAATCTGCATTGTGAGGAAAAGCAGTGATAAAACTGTGAAAGCGTTAGAAGACATCCCTGACATCTTCCAAGATATCACCAGGTAGGCACATCCTCTGCTTTTATACTGCAAGAGGCTTAAATACTTATTCCCTCGATAATGGTTGAGATCAGTGGGAGAAGGAGGGGAGAAACCCGAATTGTATGGAGAATCCACTTTGCGATTTTAAACAGATTTTAAACAGTGTTTCAGAGCAGAACAAATTAGTGAGTACAATGTATGCCACAAGGAAAATGTTCATGCAATTGCAATATGTGTAAATGTGACTATTTTACAGGTTCTACATGTTTTTCCTGTGTATGTATTGTATAATTTAATTGTTCTGAAAATACCTGACATCCCCACCCCATTACAGAATGATAAAAATTGTTGCCCACTTTCATAAGAGGATTTACAACTTTAGCCATGTATCTGTAAACTTATGAACACAATGATAGTTCATAGTAATTGATTATCTCAGAGTACAACTATCTGTCTCACTGCACAAATACTGATAGCAATGTGTTCATTTAGAAGACTATTGTATCCAAAGCAAAAAACATGGGCTTCAAACCTTCAAGCTGTGGACCAATAATATAATTGAGCTAATAGCCATCTAACATGCATACACACATTTACCTTCTGAGTAAAAATGCCATGTCAACAAATAAAGGTTCTGTAAACCATAAGGTTATATAATTAACCTGGTGACCAAATGTAGGTGTTGATGAGGAAGATGATGCAATACCGCTAAGGGCCATACTTAGCGCTGCTGAAGTTCAATGTGCAAACAATCTTTAAGTGGCTGAAAGGCTATGCTGGTTTAAGCAGGACTGGCTCATTCTCCAGGGATCCCCAATCTGCAGTAATTTCAAAAACAATGAAAACTGGTATAACCGTAAGTGGTAAAAGTCAGTCAGGTTTTGTGTCTGACTAATCTTGTCTCTATTTACGTAAATGGAACTTGCATTCATGCATATCTGACCTGGTTTGCTCCCCGAAGCACAACCACACGTTCAACCTTGCACTGTTTGCTAGTTATTCTAATCCACTAACTTATTTATAGCATAAATTATCCACCCAGGAACAAAACGAAGGTTTTCTCTATGCAATGTGATGGTTGTGTGGAGAAGTTATACTCACTTCTAAACGACTTTACAGGCCCACAATGTGTATGGAAGGGTTAGGGTTAGGTTTTTGGAAGTTATTTGAATTGAAAGGCACTCAGTTACCAAAGTCCAAAAGCACAACATATTCAATCACTTTAAATCACATATTGTAAGATCGTATAATAACCCTCTTAGGATCAAATCAAGGGATTTATAGAGGTATAGTTATCTTGTGGTAGTGAGGCCATGCAAGTCTTATTTAAACAACACTACATATATTACTGATGTTATAATATGCAAGTTAGCAGCTTGGTATCACTATTTATACTGTTGCAATCCATAGCAAATGTATGAAGATGTAGTTTATTTATTGTTCTGAAGGATCCATACAATATATTTTAATTTCAAACTACACTACATTTTGAATTACACTCTGTATTGTTTTTAACAGCCTGGACGATGTTGGCAAAGATTGTGTCCAAGGTTCAAAGTTTGCCTGTGGGCTGTTAGATGGTTTTATGAGTTATGTGCCTTTTACTTCATTACTCCCCTGCTGTCACTGAGCAAAGCTGGGGTAGTCCAACACACCTATTATCAGCACACACCTCGAGAGCAGTGAGTGACTTCTCAGAGGTCAGACATTAATTGATATTTGAAACCTGACAGGTAAGTTTACATAGGGCAGCATTGTTGTGACATGTTTCAGGACAATCTAGAGCCTTGTTTATGTGTAAATCCAGCACAGTGAAATAAATACAGATTGCACTGATAGTCAAACAAATACACCAAACCTGATTTTTTGAAATAGAGGTAGAAACACAAATTCAGACAGCTCAGACTTGAAATACATGTTTTATGGCATATCAGCGATTATATTGGTCATAAAATAAGAAACTGTATAATTAATTGTGCATGTGTAAACATGCATATTCAAAATGTCTAGATGTTTGGGTATAATGTTATGGGTGAATGACGGTAAATAAATTATACGTTTAACTAACAGTATAACAGTGACTGTTCTGGTCAAACAAATGTGTTACCGTAAGCTATGCACAATGTTTTCAGTGTTTGGCACTTCAAAAGCCTACAGTAATACAACCGTTGTGAGGCGTCCATTTTAAGAAACTTAATTGGAAATAGATTATTATTATTTAATCTAGATCACGAAATTCAATGAGCTTCAGAGTGGTTGTTGAATATGTTTAAGAAGGCTCTTGTACAGTTCCTAAGGGTAAAGTCTATGAGGTTATGACAGACCACACATGATTACCCGTGAACACACGACTTTGTACATACATCTACTATGCATTTACTAGATATTGTCTGTTGTCGCTTTTCTCTAATCAGATCTGGATACAGAACAGGATGGAGTTACTTGTCCAGATTTTGTTTTCTCCTCTGCCCTCCTCTGCCATTTTTTCCTTGTTTGTCCTCGGCACTGCAGCCCTGGTCTATTTAAACACGAGACCCAAAGCCCTGCGCCCTGCGGTGGATCTTAATTGCCAGACCATAGGAATTAAGGTGAGGAGGACCTCTCTCTCTCTCTCTCTCTCAGAAATACCTGTGTGATGAAAACATTAACAGGAAAAAAAACTGAATGTTGAATTTGACAATGTTTGTGTCCATACCAATGATTTGTGTATTAATGTATGTAGGATGGATTGGAATGGGTGAAGTGGATAAAAGTGCCTTTTTACTTCCTAATATTATTGAATGACTTTGCAATATTTTACTCTCAGAATGGCGCAAGGAGGTGTGCCCTGATGGAGGATGACAACTTGATATCATATTACTATGATGATGCCAAAACTCTATATGAAGTATTTCAGAGGGGACTACAAGTATCAGGTGACAACAACATGGCTTACCTGACCAGAGTGGCTCATATCCTATTTATGTGGCATGGAAGTCCTTGTGTTGTCCATGAAATTGCGTTACATATAATGTAATTTAACAACCTGAAAATCTCCAGTTGGTCTGTTAGTTGGCAACCTTGTGTAGCACTCTTACCTGTCACATACCGTCTTTCCTAATATCAAAGAGCAAAAATGATGCAATGATCTTAGTACCATAACTCAATAAAATAACATTCCAGTGTTATCTTTGTCTTACACAGGTAATGGACCATGTTTGGGATTCAGGAAGCCAGGGCAGCCCTATGAGTGGCTGAAATACAAACAGGTACATCAATAGTTGATGTAATAAATTGCACAAGGGGTCAAAAACAAAAAAACAAGATTTATAAGCAATAGTCCAAATTGTATATCACAACGACCTTTAAACTCCCTATGCAAAGGTGATTAACCGGGCGGAGCACTTGGGATCAGGGTTGCTTCATAGGGGCCTAAAGCCAACCCCAGACACCTTTATTGGCATCTTTGCTCAGAACAGACCAGAGGTAAGGCTTTTTTAGGGATGTGGCATTATAAGTCATTCATCTAACATTAGCTATTTGCATTGTTAATTAGTAATTAATTAAGTTTGAGTATGGTTACATTTACATTTAGTCATTTAGCAGACGCTCTTATCCAGAGCGACTTACAGTAAGTACAGGGACATTCCCCCGAGGCAAGTAGGGTGAAGTGTCTTGCCCAAGGACACAGCGTCAGTTTGCATGACCGGGAATCGAACTGGCAACCTTCGGATTACTAGCCCGATTCCCTCACCGCTCAGCCACCTGACTCCCGAGTCACATTGTTAATACGAGTCACATTGCTTCAATGAATCAGTACACTTTTTTGCAGTGGATTATTAGTGAGCTGGCTTGCTACACTTATTCTATGGTGGCAGTACCTTTGTACGACACTCTGGGATCTGAAGCTCTTGAGTACATTATCAAAACAGGTAATTTTCTTCCTCTGCTCTACCACTTCCTGCACCTCATTAACTATGTTAATGATGTGACTAAGATTGTGACCTACAATCAACACACACAGGGGTGGTTCCCCAAAACTCTATCATAAGTCCAATCATTCTACTTTTTTTCCTCAATTAATTTGTGACACTTTGGACAACAAATACCTGCTAAAATCTGCTTGAATGCCATTTCAAACACTTGTTCAACTTCTATTGGTGTGGCGTAAATTATTTATATTTACTTATTTTTACTTCATTTTGTCTACTGCTATGTACACTAACAAATGAGAACTGAAAGCATGATACACTAATATTTAATGTAAATATCAATCCATATTTAAATTCAATAACTCTGTGTTATAGTTTTTAGCCTCAGCAACCTCTACTTCAACTTACTTAAATTTGGATGCTTTCAGCGGAAATCTCCACAGTGCTATGCGACAAACAGGACAAAGCTGAGACACTTTTGGAAAACTGTGAGGATGGCAAAATTTCTGTGCTCAAAACCATCATCCTTATGGACTCTTTTGACCATGAGTTAACTGTAAGAGGAATTAAATGTGGCGTTGACATCTTACAACTGAAGGATATTGAGGTAGGCCCCTGTAGAAGAATTACCTGATTGAGCCTGTAATTACTTCTGTTTATTTTATGTGATTAAAAGATAAATTAGTGCATGCAATAATTATAATCCTGTTTATTTGTTGTTTTGTATAAGTAAATGCTACAGAGGCTTGATCCAAAAAATTTAATTCAAACAGGAATGTGTAGGCTTTCGTATTAAAGATTTATTCATTTCTGTTGAAGGAAGCCTCTATTTCACTAATATGAGTACATCCCCCAAATGAAAACACTCCCCCAAATAGGATGACTTGCTCACCTTCCCCCAATACAAAGACACAATCACTGAAATGGGAAACGACATTACATTAACTCAAAACGGAAAGGGTAGGTACAACACTTCCGTCGCTGATTGGATGCACAGTAACTAACAGGATATAAGAAATTGATCGACAGAAGTACGAAATTCAATAATGAAAGAGTTACGTGCACCAGTACAGTTGTTGGCTATCGAAGCATGCAGCAAGTACTTATGCAAAAGTACAAACTGTACTGTACCCCCCCCCCCCCCCCCCCCCGTTGAAATGAATGAATGACTCGAAAAAAGATTCGTAAATTTTACTGAACGAGATTCAAAGAACCGAATCAGTAAAATTATCCGAACTTCCCATCACTATGAGATGCGTATGTTCTTGCAATGACTTCTGGGAAATCAGATGCTTTCTCGCTGACCTAGTCACCATCCGATGCGTCCTCGATAAAAGGGGTGGATCAAGAACATTTCCGGGTATTTTTGGCATTGATGGTGACTTGGTTCTTTGGATTGGAACCATACTTGGGCAATGAAAGATGACGTCAAACGAGTTTGCAAGAACACAAAAAACGTGGATTGATAAACAGCAGGTGACTTGGCCAGCGAGAATGCATCTGATTTCCCAGAAGTCATTGCAAGAACATACGCATCTCAAATCGTTCTCCGTCCTCGGGGTCTTGCAAGACCGTCCCTGCAAGACGCTTGGCAAGAACGTTCTTCTCAAGAACGCAAGTACGTTCTTAGCGTTTTTCGGAATGATAAACAGCCGATGCCTCCTCTAAGGGGCGGATCAAGAACATTTCCGGGTATTTTTGGCGTTCTTGGTGACTTGTGTTCTTTGGTTTGGAACGGTTTGGAAATGTACTTCGGCAATGAAAGATGACGTCAAACAAGTTTGCAAGAACAGAAATAAACGTGGATTGATACATAGCCATTGTAATGTCGTTTTGAGTTCATGTAATGTCGTTTCCCATTTGGGGGAGCGTTTCTTTGTATTGAGCAAGTCATACTATTTGGGGGGAGTTTTTTCATTTGGGGGATGTACTCATATTAGTGGGTGTTGCACTTCAGGGCCACCGTACAGATACGACTGTTCTTGCCTGCAAGCTTGTGTTAAACTTTATTGAGCCTCAGAACTTTTAGTCACTTGTTATTTGGTAGTATAAGAGACAGCAAACCAGGGAAGCAGATTTACTTCAACGCCACCAAAGATTTAGGATCTCCAGATCACTGTAATTTTGTAAAAGACTTTCTCTTTATTCATGTATGGGTGAATGCATATGTGGTTCTGTGGTTCTACAATGATCTGATACTCATATACAAAACTTTTTTTTTTTTTATCAGGCTATGGGAAAAGACAATCTACAAAAGCCAGTTGTAAGTCAACCTTTTAAAAGTAATCTTACCATATAATTCCAATGTCAAATTGGACATACTTCTCCAAGGAAATTTGAGCAAAAACACAAACGAAAACAGTAAACAAGTATCTGGAAAAGGGTAAACAAACTTGCCCCATACCTGATTTTTATCAAACAGACATTATCCTCAAATCCAGACAATAAATAAGATTAGTTCAATCATGTGTATGCATTCAATAATGTTTTTCTTCTCCCTTCAGTTACCAAAGCCAGAGGATCTCAGTATAATATGTTTCACAAGTGGCACTACAGGTTTGTATTGTTTGTTTGATTTGTGTAATTGTTAATTTCTTGAAGCACATACATGCGTGTATTTATGTTACATGAAAGTCCATTATATTCTTCAGCATTATCATATGAGCAATGATCCTTTTTAATGCAGGCAACCCAAAAGGAGCAATGCTCACCCATGAGAATGTGATTGCTGATGCAGCCGGTGTGCTGAAAAGCTTTGAGGTATGTATGAAACAGATTACACACCGGTGTCACTCAGACACCAGTGATATTTGTCATACACAGATGAAGTTTCATGTTCTGTTTCGTGTGTGTGATAGCAAGTGACATCTTGTGGACCTATTTTTCTTCACAGAGCTCTTTTGCTCCTAATCCTCATGATGTCAGCATCTCATTCCTGCCTCTTGCACACATGTTTGAGAGGGTTGTTCAGGTGAGAGCTGGAAGTCAAAAGATTTGTCATTGGGTGTGCTTTGCCTTCGGCAAGGGCACAACCTTTGTTCTCTCACATATATATTTATTTATTATTTATTTTCGCCCCCCTAAGGATCAGTCAATATTTGGACTACATACACAATGGCGGTGTCAAAAGGTTTGTCTTGTTAGCGATTGCGTTGGTTGTATTTTTATTTACGTTCCGTTGCATGGTTTAAGTAGAAATTGCGTTTTTGTGGTGAAAAGTGAAGCTAACGGTGGCTAATTTGCTAGCCACAGTCACTGACGTTACTAACGTCACTACGTCACTAACGTCACGAAAACACGCGTGACTACCTGTAGCAGAACATTCCTTTCGCATCTGTTAACTTGGGGGATAGCTAGGCTAACTATAGCTTTACTGCAAGGCAGCTGCAGAAACGCCACAAGCAAAGAGGCCAGGGTGATAACTATTTACTCATTTTACTTTGTGATGTGAAACACACTTATGAAATGTAATGTACAATATTAGCTGATATTATTAAGGAAATAGGCCCACATCTACTTTCGGAAACAGTACTCTACTATTTCACTGAAGCATTAGCATGACATTAGCCTCTGTTGCCCGGGCAACACATACCACAGTGGTCTATGATGCATCTGTTTTCAATCATTAAAATAAACATTCCTCACAAATACATTTTCTTTGTAGGATTCACTATGACATTACATTACAAGTAAACGATTTGTTGGTGAAATTATCATTACCTGTGGTTTCAAACCAGTATTGCTCATTGCAACGCTGTAGCCTACGCGAGACACACGACAAAAACATCTAACTAAGTTAGCTCAGAAGAGCACACTGACATGGAGTTCTGCGGGCATCGGTTTGAGTTTTCGGTTTAACTGCTTTAATTGGGATACTGCTTTGGCATAACACATCTTCACATGTAGGCTCCACCGCTGATAATGTCGCTTTCACGATCCCGTACACAGCTACTCCTGAAGTGCGGTGCGCTGTGCCCCAGTAAAAAGGGTCTAACGACGCCCCTGGTCCATGCCAAGGACAAAACAAGCCTACTTTATTGTGTTGATTAGGTTGAATTAAAAAAGGAGAATGACAAAATGATCTCTGCTCCCAAAAACAAGCTCTAGTTATAGTAGCATACTTGTGCTTTCCAGTCAGTGTCTAGTTCTGACGGCCATACCAAGACTGGTCCTGCTTGAAAAGCATCCAACCTTCCAGTCTGTATTTTTGTTGCCATTGTTCTGAGAAGCCTTTTAAAAAGAAAACTAGTCACAGTCACTGTTGAGTTGTCGTTCTTCGAGGCAAACCGATCAACTACATCCTCATCCATCTGAACAACATTTGTAGACTTAGTACTGCTCATCTGCAAACCATGAAACTGTCCCCTGTCTTCTTGTCGTTTCTATGAGCCAGACAAGGATGGTCACAACTTGACTTATTTTGTTGAGCCATCTTATTACGTACCACATACATACTTTCTTGTATCCACATACTAATTACATAATTATGTGGGCCTACTATACATGTTATAGCACAATACATTTCACCCTTTGTACATGTAAACGGTACTGTGTACATTTCCCACAGTCAGTAAGATGCTTGATGCACTGATCAAAGTTATTGTAAGACTTATGTTAGACAAATGTAAGTCTTATTGTCAGTGTGGGAAATCACAGTGGTTTTTACATATACATAGAGGAAACTCAGTTACATTTACAGATGAGCAGTTATGAGCCCATGGATGCCAGTCCGGTGTTTGAGGATGTGGATGGTCAGTTTGCCTCAACTTCTAAGGAGAATGGTCAACAGTGAATGTGACTTACATGTTTTTTAAAGGCTTCTCATAGAACCAAGGTATAAAAACAGCAGACTAGAGTTTGGTGCTTTTTAAGCAGGACAAGTCTTGGTAACAGCAATCAAAACAAGTCTTGGTTACAGCAATCAAAACTAGATACTGATTGGAAAGCACAAGTAAGCTACTACCCACTTCTAGCTTGTTTGTGAGAGCCTTTTGTCATTGGCTTCTTTAATTTAGTTAGTCATCAAGTTCTGATGTAGTAAACCATTATCAAAGCATTGCACTACTGCCAGAGCTCTTCAGTAATTTTGGATCTCCATAATGTGTGTTTTCCCTTTTACACTTTCTCAGAGAGGTGTTTAGTTGCCTTGCACATCAAACAAATGAAATACTCATTCAGCGTTGTCAGCTTCTCTTATACTCCTTTTATATCAACCTCTCTCAATCCTAGTTTTCGGGCCTACTAGCTTGCATGTTTTTAGATGTTTATCTGCTACAAATGAATGGGTTGTCTACAAAATGAGTTGGAAGCAAAATACCACTTGTGTGCCCTTTGCGCCCCTCCCCCCACCTGTCACAGGGCCAGGCTGCTGCTGTAACTTGCTAGCCAACCTTAACTGAGGGGACTGTTTGAACGCGCTGGAATTAAAAAATGTTTATCTTTATGTATATTTGAGACCACACATTCGTAGATGTACGTTTCCACTATATGTATACGGATTTTGAGGTCGATCCGATTAAATGAGCGAAAACAAGGCACATCTGTCCATATTTTGTTAGTGAAGCAGGGAGAGGAATGCTCGTGGCAAGCTAACTAGCTGGATAGAGCGATGGGGAGTTTGTTAGCACTCAAAATGTAGCTCTAAAACAGGGGCACTCCTCGGACATAAGCTCGATTATAAAAAATACCCCAGCTGGGAAATGTTCGCGGTTTTCACAGTCCTGTAGAGGAGACCTTCATGAACAGAATGACATCAAATTGAGGCTGTGGCATTGAAGTTCAGGTTAGTAGCCTATGGCTCAAAGTACTTTCAGCCAATTACAGACCTCTTAAAATTGGAAAACCTCTGTGCCACATACGGGATGGTATTCACACAGCGATTGGCTCTAATTTGAGTGACAGGTTGATTCACCAATTGAAAAACTCATCTGGGAATTTTTATTTTTGTAAGGGGAGTGCCGAGATTTTACTGTCGCCGTTTGGCTCCTAAACAGCAGTAGAATTCCAAGTTTTTCTAAACCGCGTCGCGTACAGCATTACAGTGGGCTACACTGGTTTAAAACTACAGGTATATAAGGACAATTGTACCCATGAATTGTTTACTAGTAATATAATGTCATAATAAATCATAAAACGTTCATCGATATGTGAGGTATGTTTATTATTTTAACGATTGAAAACGGATGTATCACAGACCGCTATCGTATATATCGTTCAACAGAGGCTAATTATGCTAACGCCTCAGTCAACAAGCGAAAATTGACTACTGTTTTCGAAAGTAAACGTACTAATAATATCAGTGTACATCGTATTGTACATTAAATATCAAAATTGTTTTTTATCACAATGTTAAATGAGCAATAAGTTCAGTTTTGCATTTGTTGACGCTTGGAACTCCGTTGTGATTACATTGAGAGCAGAACGTTTGTCCTCCCTAACTTACACAGCTGTTTAGGAAGTCAAACGGCGACAGAACATGTTCGGCACTCCCCTTACTTAAATCAAGTCTTTCAATAGGTGAAACTATCTGACTACTAACCTGAACTTCATTGCCACAGCCTAAACTTTGTCAATCTGTTCATGAAAATAATTAATTTCAGCCTAAACCGTACAACGGAACGTTTAATCGAATTCAACCAACGCAATCGCTACCAAGACGAACACAGCAGTAGTCTAGAACTGTACTGTAGTAGTAGAATTTACCGGGGCAGCTTCTCCACACAGGGCTAAATCGCATTTTGCGTTGTTACTGACAATGATCGCTACCAGTGAGCCTTTTATGAATGAGCGATTTTCCACTAAATAAATGTCAAGCTTATTTACGTTTTTGGGGGCATATTTTCAGTTAGCAGATGGTACTGTTTGAATCGATTCTATCTTCTGCCGGTAACGTCGTAGAATAATCTTCAAAGGGGGTTCTTTATTAATGAATGAATGCAATATGAGTAGGCTAAATGCCTGAAAATATCACGAGAAGGGAAAACTTAAAAGGACGTTTAAGTCATAGAGATTAGGTCCATTTTTACACCGGTCTGCCGAATGTATTCGTTTTGATTCAGCTATGAGGCTGCCTCTTGCAGGGGAAATGAGAAGACATCATATTTCATTCTACACTTCACTCGTATTTTGAGTTGTAAATGAGCAGCAAAAAAAAGATGCTTTGAAATCTATGTAATATTTATACATAATAAGTAGGCCCTATGCATTTTTATATAAAATATACAGGAATATCAGTTGTAAAAATGGAATTAAAATCCCTGTACAACCGACGCAAGCAAGCACACCCTACAATGTCCCCAGAAATTGTACCCTCTCTAGTTATTAGTAGTTATTGCTCAACCTAATCTTTCAACAATGTTATAAACATTGTGCAACAGACTGTGATGTATGGTGCTGGAGCCAAGGTAGGCTTTTTCCAAGGTGATATAAGACTCCTTCCAGATGATATGAAAACGCTACGGCCCACCATTTTCCCTGTAGTGCCTCGACTTCTCAACCGGGTCTATGACAAGGTGAGGAAGCAGCCTTGTCAAAAAACAAATGTAATTTGTGTGCACAGAAGAAAGATGATTAACAAATTATAACTGCACCTTTGAATATCTTTCAACTGTAGGTACAAAGTGGAGCACAGACTCTCTTCAAGAAATGGTTGTTGAACTTTGCAATCAACAGGAAGCATGCTGAAGTGATGGAGGGTATCATTCGAAATGACAGCATATGGGACAAGTTAATCTTTCACAAAGTTCAGGTAGATTTCAGTCTTCTTGTATACATTGAGTCATACTTTAATTATGGGAAAAGTAGACATTGAGAATGATGACGTTTCCAAAAAGCAAGAGGAAAACATAATGTAACACTACCAACAGTTTTACATAAAATCTGAAAATAATTGCAAGAGTACATAGTCAGTAAAGCATTTTAAATCCTTTAGAATTACTGTCTCCCTAGGAATCATTTGGCGGACGAGTGCGTGTGATGGTGACAGGAGCAGCGCCCATTTCTCACTCCGTCCTTAACTTCCTTAGGGCGTCTCTTGGCTGTCAGGTAACTAGAGTCTCAAATTAGTCATACTCTTAAGCTAACATTTTCACATGCACATTTTAAATAGATTTGGAAGAGATATGGAATTTGGCATGCTATATACTTCATCTTAAGTTAAAACATCATACAGTGGCATGTTTATTTGTCCTGTTACTAGAAAGAACACATCTCAGTTTTTGTCAGGGAAAGTACCTTAGTGTTTTCCAGAGAGAGCAGAGATTGCATCACTTCCCTGCGGTATTAATCTCTGGGTTACCCTGACAACTTGGTCCCACTGACCTCCCTGAGCTGTCTGCTTCTAGATTTTCGAGGCATATGGTCAGACAGAGTGCACTGCAGCCTGCAGCTTTACCATGCCAGGGGATGCCACATCTGGTCAGTCACCCAAAGAAAAAAATAACATTATCTTATTTTGTGTAATCTTTTTATTTATTTATTAAGTTTTGGGGGAAATTACCCAACATATCAGAATCATGGTTCACAGAAATATAAATATAGGTCACTACTGATAGGAACACAGATGGTTGTTTGTAATGTATGGGGGAACTTTCTAAGAAGGTGCATGTTCATACAGGGCATGTCGGTGTACCTGTTCCTTGCAACATTGTAAAACTGGTTGATGTTGAGGAGATGAACTACTTTTCTTCAAATGGTGAAGGCGAGGTAAGGGACCAGTCTATGAAACCCAAACCACCTGCTGTAGCAAGAATTTTTTCATGAATAAGTCAAAATGTTTGTTCGATTTGTCCTTTAAGAAGATATTCATGAATACTTTTTCAAATTATCAGCACTCTTAAGAAATGTTTTACAAAACACATTCTCACCAATTATTCAGGTCTGCATAAAAGGTAAAAACGTGTTCAAGGGCTATCTGAAAGATCCAGAAAAGACAGCAGAAGCCTTGGATGAAGATGGTTGGCTACACACTGGAGATATTGGCAAATGGTTGCCGGTAAGTTTGGTTAAACAAAGTTTTTTATTAAACTTTCAGAAACTTATTTTTGTTGTTTAAACAATTCAACACTTATTTCCAGTATCATTTTACGAGACAATTTCCATGATTGAATGGAACTGCAGCTTATTTTCACATGACTAGAGTAGGTCATAGGCTTGATTAATTACATATTTCTTTAGTACTGGACTTGCATTGCACAGGGAAAGGGAAAAAATGTATTGCTGTTTGCAGTAGTAAAATGACATAGTCATTTTAGGACGATGTTGTTGACAGTCATTTTATGACAACTAACCTACACTGTTCAAGAGTTCAGGCCATGATCCCAACATTAATACTACATGAATGTAATCTGCTTAGACTGTAGTGTGCATGTGCTGTAGTAGTATTTGACTGTTCGTATTGCAACATAAATAACAGAACTGTGAAAATTGAATTCCATTAACCTTACATTGAGTGCACATACATTCAAACCTGTAGAAAGTCTTACAGGCATTGTACGCTTGTTAAGCCAATCGCAGATGTCAGAGAGCAGTTCTGGACAAGCCCAAGAATCATTAGTCAATTTAATGACTTGTCCCACTGCACTGTAGGCGCAACATGGGATATGTTAATTATGTTAGGGAGCAAGAAAGTGGCGGAAAGTGAAACTGGGGATTAAGACAGAATTTTGAGCACAATGCATGACCATTGTGTGTTGGGGGGTGGGGAGAATGTGTGTTGTGTGTGAGGAAGAGACAGACACAGAGTGAGAGAGAGAGAGAGGGGCAGAAAAAATGAAAGATAGTTGATCGACTACGTCTTAATTAATGCCTTTTAATTTCTCCAGGGGACATTTTCTGAATAGGTTACCTGGTCCATTAGAGACATGTGTAAGCTTGCTCTTTGGTGTCAGTAATTACATACACACTTTAAACTATCTCTCTCTCTCACACACACTCTCATTTTAACAGAGTGGAGTTTTGAAGATCATTGACCGCAAGAAGAATATCTTTAAGCTGGCACAAGGGGAATATATTGCCCCGGAAAAGATTGAGAATGTATACATTCGCAGTGCACCTGTGGCCCAACTGTTTGTACATGGAGACAGTCTACAGGTACTGTATACACACACACACAAACACACACACACACACACACACACACACACACACACACACACACACACACACACACTAATAACTCATGATGTGTGCTTTTCTAGTCTAGTTTAGTAGCCATTGTAGTCCCTGATGTGGAGGTCCTGCCTGTCTTCACTCAGACACTGGGAGTACAAGGATCTTTTGAGGAGCTGTGCAAAAGCTCTGTGAGTGATTGTTCTTACCTGCGTGTCACACATTCTACTTCTGTGGCTACCTTTTATATATACTGTATAGTTGCTTACAATTTTCCATTGTTAAGACTCAGAAATTATGACTTATTTAAGTAGAAACAGCAAAATACATGTGCATATACTTTTAAGCACTGCATAGCATAGAACAAAATAACCAGATTAGTTAAATCTGTTATACAAACATATGTATTGTTTATGTATATGTATATAAACAAAATGTATGTTTATTTATATATAAACATACCGCTATAAACATTTGTTTTAACAAATGTGCCATAGACTGCTCAACAATGCATTTCTACTTCAGTACTGAACCTTTTATTTTCTGCACAGGAAGTCAAAAAGGCTATTCTCTCAGACATGATTAGATTAGGCAGAGAAGCTGGGCTGAAGTCATTTGAACAGGTGAGAGATCACAACAAAGTATTCCTCATGTGGCCATAGCAAAAGCGGCGAGAATCCACCTACAGCACTGTTCTATGGTAGGGAGTCAGGTGGCTGAGCGGTTAGAGAATCGGGATAGTTATCAGAAGGTCGCTGGTTCTATTCCCGGCCGTGTCAAATTATGTTGTGTCCTTGGGCAAGGCACTTCACCCTACTTGCCTCGGGGGAATTTCCCTGTACTTACTGTAAGTCGCTCTGGATAAGAGCGTCTACTAAATGACTAGATGTATGGTAGTTCCCCTCGTTCAAAACTACTTCTGTCCAGCAACGTTGTGGTTTACTTCTCACAAAACTGCTGCAGAAGGCAGTGTTTTGTGTCCGGGTCTCTAAATTCTGATCATTTAAATTGTGTGTGCCGCTTGCAGACAAATATAAATTATGATCATTGTCTAAAAAGAACAACGCCACAGTGTAAAACAGATGTTTAACATATTTTGCAGAATTCTGTGACTTAAGGTCAATCTGAAAACAAGTCATGTTTAAAATGTAAGTAAAGACTGTGTCTAACACCTGTTTTGTTTCTCTGTTGTAAAGGTAAAGGACCTACACCTGCATTCTGAGCTTTTCACCATTGAGAATGGCCTACTCACTCCAACGCTGAAGGCCAAGAGGGCGGAGCTTAAATCTTTCTTCCAATCACAAATTGACATGCTTTATGCCAAGATCCAATTACAGGCTTGAAAGGGCAGAGTACAAGCGTAACCAACTTTGCTACCAGTGAACATTGGACCTCTCCACCTAGGGGACTTTCACAATAAAATATGCCACTTAATATCATTTTTTTTTTCAATTTTTATGGCTGTTAAGTGTGAGTTGGTGCATTTAGTGCTGCATTTCATGAATTAAAATCTTTCAGTATCCCATATGTATAAACAAATGAATAATCTAGTACATTGCCTTCACAAGCATGAGCCCAATTGAATGGTGGACTCCTTTATACAACAAATTTCAAAAACATCCAGAATCTTCACTCGATTATTCACCCGAGTGTCTGAATACATATTGCATTTACTGTTCAGACCAGCTCTCCATGTGTTGTGGATCAAATGGGTTGTTCAAGGTTTGTACAGGAATGGTAGTCCACAGAAATAGAAGACATGTTAAAAAACAAAAATGAATTTGTGGAAGTGTTAAGCTGCTTCCCAAAATTGTAGTTTCCCTGGAACATTTGATAAAAGGCATGAACATGATTTTTTTTTATGGTGAAATGAATTGTAAACAATGCAACAAAAAAAACGGAGGAATTTGTTTAATTTCTATTAAATTCATACTTTGAGGGTAACGGTTTTACAAAAATAAAATAAATGTTTTAAATGAAAGAGTTTTCTTTTGTACTTTGAAGACAAATTGCATGACAAAGCCCTAGGTTAATCTGGGCTGGAAGCATTGCATAATCAGCATTAAAGGACATTAACAAAAATAAAACGTTCCAGATTCAAGTGATCTCGTAACCAAAGTTGCAATTTAGCTTTGTGTCGTTACTCATACAACTTAAGACTGAAGACAGTTCTTTCTGACAGGGATCAAACTATACTCTTGAAGGTATGACAGTTATCTGCAGATTGTCCCATTGTATAATGTAGTTGTAGTGCTTGCTAAAATGTGTTTAGGTCAATCATTTAAGAAAATTCTATTTGGTTCAAACCTGATACGTGTTCAATTCCAATTTGAAAAGCAACCAAATTCCTTAAGTAAGTAAGTAATTTGCTTGCTTGCTTTTATTCTATCCAGACACCAGTTGATTCACCCTGATGAACCCATTTCAGTATTTGGGGGATTTCTAGAGAAAAAACATTTAGTCAAATTGTTCAAATTAGCATTGCTAAAATCCTGTCAACTTTAGATATCTAAAGAAGATTTAAGGGAATCAACAGGGTTGGTTTAGTCTAGCTAGTAAAAGCAAAGAGAAATGTTGACCTATCCCTTTAATAGCAGAGGAGGCCACACCCAGAAGACAAAACACCATCTGCCTCTACACTTTTCTCCAGGGGTTTACTTTGACACATGCTCCATGTTCAGACTGCAACACATTAATTCACTTTCTTTTCTTCGCTAGTGGTTTCAGTGGTTGCCGTGTCGTAATGGCACTTCTCAACACATCTCCGTGGAAACCATCCCCTCATGCGAGCTCCAGCTAGAGGGTAAATTAAAAACTGGACATTAGGAATGTGACAAACATGAGAAAATTGTTTTACAAGTTCAAGCGAGGAAGCTCTTTGGTGAACTTAATAGCTCATACTTTAACCCTACCATTTTTTAGATTCTCGTCCAGGACTTTGTCTCCGTACATCCACCATCTACAGAAAAACAGAAAGTTTGAGTGATCAGAATCTGTACTGAGAAATGACACATAACTACTTTCAGTTAAATACTACTTATCTCAAGGTAAAAAAGACCCTGATGTGACCTGTGCAACAACAAAAAATGGTGTGTGCATGAAAAATTTTTCAGGTGAGCACGAGAAACTGTGGCGTGTGCACGCATTACGCCAGGGACACACAGGCTGCAAAGCATTGCAAAGCGCCGTGATTGGTTCGCGCTCTGCAGCGATCGATTCGGGCAGCTGGTCAAATTGTTCCGCCAGCCACTTGCGAATTCTGCGGCAGGATAAAATACACCATAATTGATATATTTGGATAAACAAACATGTTATTAAGATTTTACTATGTTAGTTGTAGGTTTTAGTCTATCACTTCATACCCAACTTCACTATGCTGGTAACAAACAGCCAACCATGTGTTTACCCCGATAAAAACTATAGGCTATCTGATCAATTCTTAACATTTAAAAAATAAAAAAATAAATGTAAACCCTGATTGATGATTGCGTTGGCTGTCCAGCCAACAGTCAGTTATTTCTAAACAGTAAACGGTGTTTATTAACAAAGGGCGAGATAGACGAGCTGGCATACACTCAAGCACAAGAGACACCAAAACCTTAGGCTTACATCATAAACCAGCTGAGACATTTTGGAAGATTGACGAAGCAAAGTTTATCATTGAAGTTGAGAAGTAGTCTAGGCCTACATGGAGTTATATGGCAAAAAAGACAAATGTTGCCACATTATGTTGGGATGCTGTTGCGACAGCTGTTGGAATAATAAGTTGCCTAAATATAGCCTATGCCATGTTTATGTACCATGTCAGCTTTAAATTGAAAAAGGAAAGCTCAGAGGAGGTGAAAGGTTTGAAAGGCAACTGCATTTGCTTATTAAGCATATATTTTCAGTGCACCAACATTTCCTTTGTGTACTTGCAATACAAATGCTAACCTCAAATGGTTCTCATGACCCAACCACTATTTCAACCTTCTACGTAGCTCCCTCTGTTTCTATTGTTTGCATTCATATTTTATGATGACTGCATCTCGCTCACCTATCAACTGACTTGCCAAAATGCCTCCAATCATGCATGGCCTAGAGTTTAAGCATGAAAAAGCACTGTGTCAAAACTTACTTGGTGCCCCGGGTTGCAAGAATGGTCTCCCCCTTGCTGAGGGGGATCCGGGGCTCCTCTGTACATGGAGTCCTAAAGAAGGTGTTGATCCCCTTGCTCAGTGGGCAACAGGCCCCATTGTAGTCCTCCACTACCCTGTACTGGACCTGCTGGCCAAGGCACAACCAAAGCAACATTATTCTACCAACACTACGAGCTATGTCATCATACTAAACTGGCTTAGGGCTTAAATATAAACGAGACTTCGTCAAAAGAGGCTAAATTAGAAAAAGATGCGACAACTATTTTTTCACACTGTGGTGCAATGCTACCCTCTGCTGGTAAACAACAATGACAGCTACTTACACTTCTCACCCTCTTATCAGCTTTCTGCTTCAGTTGCTCAATCTGTCAAAATGTATGAATGGAAAAGGATCGTCTTAAAATAGCCTGAATACAGCAAAAGCAGTATTTAAATCAATCTGTCAAATGTATGGACAATTCAACTGTTATTGTTGGTCTCTTATTTGGGATATGTACTGTTAAGGTGTGCTGGTGACACTTCTTGTGGACGGGCCAGTCGATACCGTCACCCTCAGGCATCCCTGACCAGGTGAACACCTGTCTGAAGTTCTCCCAGCGGCTCCCAAGGTCATAGGGAAAGATGAACTCCTCTCCGGTTTGGTAGTATTGGATTCGGTCTTTGGCCTGGGGGTAAAGGGTAAATATACAGTTAGGTCCAAGTATTTGGACATTGACACAATTTTCATCATTTTGGCTCTGTATACCACCACAATGGATTTGAAATGAAACAATCAAGATGTGCTTTAAGTGCAGACTTTCAGCTTTAATTTCAGTGTATTTACATCCAAATCAGGTGAACGGTGTAGGAATTACAACACATTTTATATGTGCCCCCCCCCCCCCTTTTTAAGGGACCAAAAATAATTGGACAAACTAACATAATCATAAATCACTTTTAATACTTGATTGAAAATCCTTTGCAGTCAATGACAGCCTGAAATCTGGAACCCATAGACATCACCAGACGCTGGGTTTCGTCCCTGGTGATGCTCTGCCAGGCCTCTACTGCAACTGTCTTCAGTTCCTGCTTGTTCTTGGGGCATTTTCCCTTCAGTTTTGTCTTTAGCAAATGAAATGCATGCTCAATTGGATTTAGGTCAGGTGATTGACTTGGCCATTGCAGAACATTCCACTTCTTTGCCTTAAAAAACTCTTTGGTTGCTTTCGCAGTATGCTTCGGGTCATTGTCCATCTGCACTGTGAAGCGCCGTCCTATGAGTTCTGAAGCATTTGGCTGAATCTGAGCAGATAATATTGCCCGAAACACTTCAGAATTCATCCTACTGCTTTTGTCAGCAGTCACATCATCGATAAATACAAGGGAACCAGTTCCATTGGCAGCCATACATGCCCACGCCATAACACTACCTCCACCATGCTTCACTGATGAGGTGGTATGCTTTGGATCATGAGCAGTTCCTTCCCTTCT
This sequence comes from Osmerus mordax, assembly GCF_038355195.1. Classification (NCBI taxonomy): domain Eukaryota; kingdom Metazoa; phylum Chordata; class Actinopteri; order Osmeriformes; family Osmeridae; genus Osmerus; species Osmerus mordax. The sequence goes on along the minus strand of NC_090059.1, from coordinate 5,918,732 downwards.
CCATACTCTTCTCTTCCCATCATTCTGGTACAAGTTGATCTTGGTCTCATCTGTCCATAGGATGTTGTTCCAGAACTGTACAGGCTCTTTTAAATGTTTTTTTGGCAAACTCTAATCTGGTCTTCCTGTTTTTGAGACTCACCAATGGTTTACATCTTGTGGTGAACCCTCTGTATTTACTCGGGTGAAGTCTTCTCTTAATTGTTGACTTTGACACAGATACGCCTACCTCCTGGAGAGTGTTCTTGATCTGGCCAACTGTTGTGAAGGGGTTTTTCTTCACCAGGGAAAGAATTCTTCTGTCATCCACCACAGTTGTTTTCCGTGGTCTTCCGGGTCTTTTGGTGTTGCTGAGCTCACCAGTGCGTTCTTTCTTTTTAAGAATGTACCAAACAGTTGATTTGGCCACACCTAATGTTTTTGCTATCTCTCTGAAAGGTTTGTTTTGATTTTTCAGCCTAACGATGGCTTGCTTCACTGATGGTGACAGCTCTTTGGACTTCATATTGAGAGTTGACAGCAACAGATTCCAAACACAAATACCATACTTGAAATGAACTCTAGACCTTTTATCTGCTCCTTGTCAATGAAATAACGAACTCCCTTTATGAGGGAATAACATACACCTGGCCATGGAACAGCTGAGCAGCCAATTGTCCAATTACTTTTGGTCCCTTAAAAAGGGGGGGGGGGGCACATATAAAATGTATTGTAATTCCTACACCGTTCACCTGATTTGGATGTGAATACCCTGAAATTAAAGCTGAAAGTCTGCACTTAAAACACATCTTGATTGTTTCATTTCAAATCCATTGTGGTGGTATACAGAGCCAAAATGATGAAAATTGTGTCAATGTCCAAATACTTATGGACCTAACTGTATGTAAAGAGACAAAAAAGTCGGAAGATTAAAGAATTGCTTTCAAAGTAATATGAAGGAGAGCGGGGTAGGTATGTGTCTGTCTAATGGTATTTTTGTGATGTTGTGACAAAATGCTTTGTGATTGTACTGCAAAGCAATTTTTTATGGGGACAATTAAGTATCTACCTGTATTGTACTGTACCATCATGCTGTTACAGCTCTTATTGACCCAGGGGCCACTCAACACAGTCTAGATCATAGCTTTCTATTTGTTTACCTTGAACTACCACTTAAAATACCAGCTATGTGTTTGCAACACCATAAACATCAAATTCAAGGATTTTCAAGGATTTTCCAGGCCCAATTCCATCAAATTCAAGGACCTAACAGTTTGATACATGGATCAAGGCCAACACTGATCATTTTTACAACGAAAACTAACACGTTTTACAGAGGCTCATGGATAACTAAACAGTGTTACAGTGACGGCAGAGTCCGTTGTCTCTTGCTTTCTCTAAAACAGCAGAGCACTTCAATTTCTATTCACGCACAAACAAATTCAAGCCCCTTCAATGACCCATGTCTACTTATATCTATTATCAAAAACATTCAAAGCCTTGATTTAATTACATTTTTATCAAAACATTTTAAGGATTTCAAGGACCGTTGGGAACCCTGGATAGGCCCCATGTTAGTCAGTTTCAACATTCAAGAATTTATCATCTAAACAGCTGGTATTCTTCAGGTAACTAAATGAAGAAAGCCAATGACGAAAATTACCTTTTCCTCAATCCAGGCCTCGATTGAGGTCTTGTTTCGAAGGATTACTTTTATCTGTAGAAAAAAGAAAAGTGAAAGGAGAGTAGAGTAGTTTTAATAGTTGTATCTTGTTTAGATATAAACTGCTGAGCTCACACAGCAAGTTAGACATTCAGAAGTGAATATCCAGTACGCTTCAGAGAAGAAAAACATATTTGAGTTGAGTAGTTACCACTCACAGGTGTAGTAAATCGAAGATAGTTAAATGCACAATAAGCTCATTGCAATTTTGTGATACAGGATTGTTTGTTATAAAGGTGTTACAAGTTTAAGATATTTTAGTCCCTTTTTAATTCAGTGTCTCTGTCTGATGCTGTTAGGATCTGGTCCAAACTTTTATTCTGTTGACACCAGCATGTTACATTATGGCAACAGCGATGCTTGGCTAACTCGGAGACCGCTATAGCTACCTGACCTTCTCTGTATCTATACGGTGTGATTACTCACATGTTAAGTGTGATATTGCTTACTGATTCTGCTATGGTGTTAATTTTATAACAGATAACACCACACTCATTCTAAATACTTATGTAGTTTGTCAGTCTTCTATGCGCTGATTATGAAAATATTTAATCATGCCAAATGTAGAGAATGTACTAATAATTGCGAAATATGATAATAATTTAAAAAAAGAAAGTTTACAAATTAAATACATTCCAAGGAGTGATACAGATACCCTTCCATTTTTACTATGGTAAAATATTAAGTTGTTAGTTTCATAACATCCATATAGTGCCCATTAATTGGGTACCAAGTATCAAACACTTTACACACAAACATTGAATACCTGTATTACGAACAACATGCCAACAGCAATGGTTGTGCCCAATGCCAACCCTAAGGCAAAGAGAGTGGCGGCAAAGGCAGGCACACTGAATGGCATGATGGGTTGAAAATGTCTGACGGCGCTCATGTCAATCTTCACAGTGCTCCAACCAAAAGAGATCTGCAACAGAGGTGCATCATTTAACAAAAGCACACAACAGCCTCATAATAAGGAAAATATTTGTTATAATAACATATCCAATCATTAAAAAATGGTTAATAGTTCAGTTGGTTTTGAGGTCAAAATGGCCCATGCCCACCCAAAGATATGCTCATGCAGGGCACAAAACAAATAGTTAGGTAGACACACCTCAACATACATCAGAATGAAGGAGGAACAGTACCTCTGAAACAGCTGTACTGATAATAAGCCACCTAAAATGCATTTTTGAAAATGACTTCAAATATTACCAAAGGCAAAATAGGCTAAAAGTCCATATGGATTCTTTTGGAAACAATGTAAACTGTAACTACTTTTTGCTTCGGCTACTTTTAGCTTGAGACATAATATAAAAAACTGGTACACAGCCCATCCAATGTAGTCTAGCACTATCCAACTTACTCTCTCGTAAAGCTGTGTGTACATGGTCATGATGAAAATGATTGCGGCATGGGAACAGCCTAAAGGCGCTAATAACAGGAAGCTAGTGAAGTAGGCATGGTTCTGGTGACCGCAGCAGTTGTTTATCCATGGGCAGTGGTGGTCCATCTTCATCACACACCTAAGGAGAGGAGCAGGGGGAAGAGTTAGTTTACTGTAGCTACTTACAACTGTTAGGGGGACAGTTGTAAGTAGGAAACTACAGTTAACAGTAAAAATGTTTGACAATAAGTAAGTAAGTAAGTAAGTAAGACTTTATTTATATTTACATTTAGTCATTTAGCAGATGCTCTTATCCAGAGCGACTTACAGTAAATACAGGGACATTCCCCCGAGGCAAGCAGGGTGAAGTGCCTTGCCCAAGGACACAACGTCAGTTTGCATGACCGGGAATCGAACTGGTAACCTTCGGATAACTAGCCCGATTCCCTCAGCGCTCAGCCACCTGACTCCCACACTCCCTTATATAGCACTTTTCATACAAGAATTGCAGCTCAAAGTGCTTTACATAAAATCAACAAAAACAATAATACAAGTGTTGATCTAAAACGTTTAACAAACCAAACTAGCCGCACTCTATCTGCGGTCTCTCGAATCCATCTTAGATCCGAGCTGCCACTTGCAGTTTCTAATAAGAAAACAATAAGACAGACTAAAAAATAATAACATATCTTTATATTTTATTTTTGCGTTTATTCGAGGTTGGCGTTTATTTGAGGGCGGCGTTTAATTAGTAAGAGAGATTTAGTGAATTGTAGCTGTAGTGCGACCATAGACAAACAAAAGGTCAAACACAAAGCCTAGTGTAAAATTGAAGCGTGTCTACATTGTGTAGAAATCTGAAGCAGCATGCAGAAACGTTCTTACACTTTGGCTTTCAAACAGAAAGCTGTGCAGAAAGTACTCACCCCCACAGCAACAGATCTGTAGCACGCGAACTTGGGATGATGAAAGCCGAATTCGCGAGTGGCTAAGTCAGCTACCTCGCTATATTGTACACTTGTGATTTACTTGGGTAACAAATACTGTTCTCATTTAACCAATTAAATAACCGTTTTGATTGTTTTGGTGCAGCGTTTAATCGAGGGCGGCGTTTATTACACAATGTTAATTTTTGGTGCAGCGTTTATTCGAGGGCGGCGTTTATTTGAGGGCGGCGAAGTATAATCGAAGAAATACGGTAAATATATTGTAACAACCCTGTGTTGTAGTTATTGTTTTCATGCATTCAGAGTTCAGGGGAGACAGTAAGGTTGGGGGGGGATGTTGGGTAATCTCGCGGGGTTGAGAAGTTATAAATCAGAGCGACTGTCTTGATATCTCTCTCTTGTGTTTTGGCTTGAAGAGTGAGAAGACGTGTTTGATTGACTGTTCGTTGCTAGCGTGCTGGTTAAGCGGCGTGGGCTGTGGCCAGAACAACAGCCCAGTTGTGCAAATCAAGAAAAATAACGGTGGACATCCAAGTCGTCTTGACTCGTTCATACGACCATAGTCGTGGTCGTTACATTGGTGTCAGAATTCAAAGTCGAACTACAAGACGGATCAACTCGGCGCGCGTTAGCGGAGTTCAGTATAGGCCGGTGGCTAGCTTTCGTGTGCACCTTGTCTGAGGTCATGATGTCGGGGGCGAGGCGGAAGATTAAAGAAGAGCCAGGCGATGTGCCTGGAATGCGTAAGTGGGAAGCTCAGACGGCAGCTAAGGTGGAGGAGCTGGAGGGCCAGTTGGCGAAGGTAAAATTATCGGTCAGCAAGATGGCAGAACTGGCGGGGTTCCCTTCGCACCACACGTCCAGGCCGGATGTCGAGCTGACGGAGGCGTTGACGTCAGCGGGGGCGGTCGCGGCTGGACCTAGCCATGTAAACAAAGATGGCGGCGCCCTAGTCCCGTTAGCCACGGTAGCGGTTAAGCCGCCGAAGTTTAATGGACAAGGCAAATGGAAGGTTTTTCTCACTCAATTTGAGCTGTTGGCTAGAGCTGGAAGGTGGTTGGATGAGACTAAGGCACTACAGCTTGCTCTAAGCCTGACAGAGGAGGCGTCGGAGTGCCTGCTGACACTAGCCCCTAGCGAGAGGGGTGACTTCGGGGCGCTTGTGGAGGCGTTGGAGAGCCGTTTTGGGCCGTTTCAGGGCCCCAGGCAACAACAAAATGTCAGCTCAACTCCCTTTATCTGCTGGGGTTGTGGCCAGCCTGGCCACATTCGGAGAGAGTGTGACAGATCCTCCCATCGCCAGGGAAACGACAACGGGTTCTCGTGCAGGGGGCAGCGCGGGCCCACCCATCAGCCCCCGAACCCACAGTAAGGAGAGGTGACACCCAGCAGTGCAGCCAAGGGGACGGAGACCTGCTTCCACCAGTTACGACTGTCCCCACATCCCCGAGTCCAGTAGCTGTGGTGGGACGCACTACCGTGGGAGACTTCTGCAATGTCTGTGTCAAGGTAGAGAGGGTAGAATGTTTAGCCTTGGTTAACACAGGCTCTACAGTGACCCTAGTGTGACCAGACATACTTCCGGCTGGGGTACGGGTGGAGCAAACTCCCGTCCAGCTGCGAACTGTCACGGGTGAGTTAGCCCCCATGTTGGGGAAGTGTCAGCTGTCTGTGACTGTGGGAGGAAAAACTGTGGGGTGTCCAGTGTGGGTGGCAGCGGTGCAGGACCCGTGTATACTGGGAATGGACTTTTTGAAAAAATGTGGGGCCCAGTTGGATTTAGCTTTAGGCACCTTGAAGCTGTCGGGGGGGCAGGGCAGGATTGCCCCTCCATCTTCAGCCAAGCTAGGGGAAACTAGACCAGTCGTCCCAGCCGCCCCCTTGGTCATTGTGCCGTCCCAGCAGCTGTCTCCAGCAGCAACACCATTCACTCCCCATGATAGCACAGGCACGGATAGCCCAGTGGCTGTAAACACCGTGGTCCTCCCACCCCCTCTGCCCAGCGAAGGAGGGGAGGAGGCAATCGACGCCGACGAGGCTATGTGGCAAAAAAAACGCCAGGGTCTGGATGAGGGACAACAGACACAGTTAAAGGAGCTGCTGTTGGAATTTAGACACAGCTTTGCTTGGGGGGAAGATGAGGTAGGGCAGACACACCTAGCTCAGCACGATATAGACACTGGGGACGCCCGCCCTATTAAAATTCAACCCCGTCGTATTCCCCTGGCCCGGAGAGAAGCAGCGGATACAGCTATTGTGGACATGTTGCGGGCTGATTTCATTGAACCATCAGATAGCCCTTGGTCTGCACCAGTTGTAATGGTGCCTAAGAAAGGGGGTAAACTCAGGTTCTGTGTTGACTACAGGGGCCTAAATACTGTTACCACAAAAGACTCTTACCCCCTACCAAGGATCGACGAGTCGCTAGACAATGTAAGAGGGTCTTCGTGGTTTTCCTCCCTCGACCTGCGCAGTGGCTACTGGCAGGTACCCCTCTCACCAGGGGCACGGGAAAAGACAGCTTTCTCCACGGACAAAGGGCATTGGCAGTTCAAGGTGCTTTGCTTCGGCCTCTGTAATGCTCCTGCCACCTTTGAGAGGCTGATGGACAGAGTTTTGGCCGATGTCCCTGGACACGAGTGTGTTGTGTACCTGGACGACATCTTGGTGCACGGAACATCGTTCGAGGGGGCCCTGGGGGCACTTAGGCGGGTGTTAGAGAGGATCGCGGGGGCAGGGCTAAGGTTACACCCTGAAAAATGCCATTTCATGCAGAGGGAGGTGGTCTTCCTGGGTCATCTGTTGGGGGGTGAGGGCATCGGCACGGTGCCAGACAAAGTGGAGGCTGTGAGGGGGTGGCCAGTCCCAAAAGAGAAAAAAGAAGTTAAGAGCTTCCTGGGGCTGGCATCCTACTATCGCAGGTTTGTGAAGGGGTTTGCTGGGATAGCAGCTCCTTTAAATCACCTCCTCAAAAGGGACATGCCTTTCCAGTGGACTGAGGGACACCAGCGTACATTTGAAGCTCTCAAACACGCCCTGGCGGAGGCCCCTGTCCTGGCCGCCCCGGACCCGAAACGGCCATTCATCCTGGACACGGATGCAAGCAATGAGGGCTTGGGGGCTGTGCTGGCTCAACAGGGTCCGGATGGAGAACATGTAGTAGCATACTACAGCAGGACATTTGATAAGGCCGAGAAACGCTACTGTGTGACCAGGAGGGAGCTGTTGGCCGTTGTTGCAGCAGTACGCCACTTCAGGTACTACCTGGGGGGCCTGCCGTTCATGGTCCGGACGGATCACTCAGCCCTGCAGTGGCTTCTCTCCTTCAAGGAGCCAGAGGGTCAGATCGCCCGCTGGCTGGAGGAGCTGCAGCCGTACGTCTTCAAGGTGGAGCACAGAGCAGGTCTCAGCCACAGCAATGCAGATGCTCTGTCCCGACGGCCGTGTGCAGAGGACGGCTGTGGTTACTGTGACAAACGGGTGGCACGGGAAAGGGAGCTGTGCAGGGAGGAGGGGGTCACTGCCACGGTGAGACAGCTGGGGTTGACAGAGTACAGGGCACTAGCGACTGTGGGCACCGGGGAGTGGAGACGTGGCCAGGAGGAGGACACAGAGCTGCGTCCCGTTCTACAGTGGGTGGAGGAGAAGAGGCGACCCCCATGGGGGGAAGTAGCTCCTCTATCCCCTACCACAAAAGGGCTGTGGGCTAAATTTGCAGTTCTTACAGTGGCAGAGGGAGTGCTCCAGAGGGGGTGGGAAAAAACCAGCTTCGGGGCAAACCACATGGCAGGTAGTGGTGCCTAAACAACTGCAGGAGAAAGTGTTGCAGCAGCTACATGGGGGAGTAGGCGCGGGACATTCTGGGCTTTCCAAGACGTTGAAACGCGTGCGTTAGGGCTTCTACTGGACCAGGCACAGGAGGGACGTGGAGGACTTTTGCAGGCAGTGCGATCAGTGTGCAGCTAAGAAAGGACCGCCGGGCCAGTCGCACGCTCTCCTACAACAGTTTCCAGTAGGGGAGCCCATGGAGAGACTGGGGGTAGACATAGTGGGGCCGTTTCCAATCACAGACAGTGGTATCGGGTGGATTCTAACTGCTATGGACTACTTCACCAAATGGCACCACAGTCTATTCACAGCGACCAGGGTAGGAACTTCGAGTCCCGGACGTTCGCTGAGCTGTGTAAACGACTAGGGGTAGAAAAAACGCGCACTACCCCGCTGTGGCCTCAAAGCGACGGGTTGGTTGAGAGGTTTAACAAGACATTAGGGCAGCAACTGGCTATTGTGACCTCAAAACACCAGAGAGACTGGGACACTCACTTGCTCCCCAGCACTACTAATGTTAGGTCGGGAGTTGCGCACTCCAGCCGAACTGACGTTTGGCCGCCCCCCGGATGACGAGGACGTGTTCGCACCTGGCCCGAATTACGCTCGTCGCTTGCAGAACAGGTTGGAAGTGGCACACAACTTTGCAAGAGAGCAACTTGAGAGTGCAGGGGTGCGTCAAAGGCGCCACTATGACTCACGCTAAAGGAAGGCACTTTGGAGCGGGTGAGTGTGTGTGGTTTCACAATCCCATGCGCAAGAAGGGGCGATGCCCGAAGCTGGACAGTGCCTGGGTGGGACCCTGCCTGGTGTTGGAAAGGGTGGGGGAGGTAACGTACCGTGTTGAAGTTCCACCACAGTGGAGGAAGGTGGTGGTACACCGGGACCGGTTAGCTCCGTACAGAGGGAGGGATACAGTGGTGAATGGGGTTGAGGACCCTGCTGTGCGCTCACAGGAACAGCCTAACTCAGAGACTCTAACGCATCCTGAGCCTGGGGAGGGGGCTGCCTCTGCGGGGGCTGCTGGAAACGAGGACTCCACTGTGCACCCACAAGAACAGGCCAACCTAGAGACTCTAACACAACCTGAGCCTGGGAGGGGGGCTGCCTCTGCGGGGGGTGAAAATGACATTGGGCCAGATGAGGGGTCAGGGGCTTCGCTGGTGGGAACCACAGGGAGGCCCAAGAGACAGACGCGACCCCCGGGTCGTTTTAAGGATTTTTCTTTGTAACCCTAGGGTTTAGACAGGGGGGGGGGCTATGTAACGACCCTGTGTTGTAGTTATTGTTTTCATGCATTCAGAGTTCAGGGTAGACAGTAAGGTTGGGGGAGATGTTGGGTAATCTCGCGGGGTTGAGAAGTTATAAATCAGAACGACTGTCTTGATATCTCTCTCTTGTGTTTTGGCTTGAAGATTGAGAAGATGTGTTTGATTGACTGTTCGTTGTTAGCGTTTACATTTAGTAATTTTTAGCAGACGCTCTTATCCAGAGCGACTTACAGTAAGTACAGGGACATTCCCCCCGAGGCAAGAAGGGTGAAGTGACTTGCCCAAGGACACAACGTCATTTTTGCACAGCCGGGACTCGAACTGGCAACCTTATGATTACTGGCCCGATTCCCTCACCGCTCAGCCACCTGACTCCCATTAGCGTGCTGGTTAAGTGGCGTGGGCTGTGGCCAGAACAACAGCCCAGTTGTGCAAATAAAGAAAGATAACGGTGGACATCCAAGTCGTCTTGACTCGTTCATACGACCATAGTCGTGGTCGTTACAATATATACACTCACTGGCCACTTTATTAGGTACTAGTGATGTGTCGTTTGTGAATGATTCGTTCATTTTGAACGAATCCTTACAAGGAGTCGGGAGTAACGAGTCCTCTCAAAGAGAGATTCGTTAATTTTCTCGTGGTCGCGCATCTGGAGAGGTAACCGTTTCCTCTACTAAACCAATGCAGGTCACGTGAAAAATGATCCAAAGATCCGGATCCGAAGACCCAGTCAAAATGAACGAATCATTTCTGTTTCCTCTAGCTACCAGTTCTGAGCCTATGCAGGTCACGTGAAAAAGGATCCAAAGACTCGTACCCGGCAGAGGAACTAAACAATAGGTGAGTTCGACATGGACTGACTTCATGCAGCGCTGCAGCCGGCTGCAGGCGCCTGAATTGAAACAGTGAATTCTGGTTAGACTTTTTGTCCGACTTGAGACGGCGCCGAGGCTATGTCACTGTGACGTAGCCATCAAAGTACCGTGAGATCGATTCAAGAACTGCCAGCTGTGTAGCCGAGCGCATTTTCTCAAGAGCAACTGCACGGGTTCTAATGACGACACAGCTATTTAACCCTCGTGCTGCCTTCGGGTCACATGACCCAAAGGTTCATAACGAACCATCGTTGTGTTTACCCAATTTTACCCAATACAAAAACAAATAAAAATAATTTTCTTTTAACCATTCCAATGTGGGGGGTCTGAGACAGCCTGACAGTTAAAAGAAAATGCTTCACTTTGTTTTTGTATGAGGTAAATTTGTCGCAATACGACGGTGGGTCACAATGACTGATGGGTCAGAATGACCCGAAGATAACACAAGGGTTAATGATTGGCCAGACTCACACACAACAACTTTGACGCGTGTTTTGTAATTATTCTGACACCTTCAGTTTCGCCAATGCTCAAATCCGGACCAAACAGTTTAATTGAATTAAAAAGAGTGTTGAAGAAAGGGTTTTAGTCCGCCTCTTCACTAACGGAAAGACTAAGTTTATGTTATAGTTTGCTGAATGATGAGATGACTTCTATTTGTCCATTGTTTATTACATGCTTGAGCTGGACTTAACAAAACAGCCAACGTGCGTTCCCTGACGCCTCACACACTGAACCGTGTATAACACCTCGGCCTTGTTATTAACCCCCAAACAGTATTAGTGCGCGGCACTATATACTACAGTTTAATTATAAATAAAGTAAAGTAAGCAAACAGTGCTTGATTGGCCATGGCTGACGTCAATGCAGCAAACCACGAGAAGCTGGAATGTCCGACTTTACAGAGCCGTTTTCAACTCCTCCCCGACTGCAAGCGGCTACTCTCGCCGGTCGTTTCATGAATCCGCAGTCCATGTCGAAAGCACCTATTGATCCGAAGACACGGTCGGGAGGTGAACGATTCGTTCATCTGCCAAGTACGAGTCTTTGGATCCTTTTTCACGTGACCTGCATAGGCTCAGTACTGGTAGCTAGATCAAACAGAAATGATTTGTTTATTTTGACTGGGGCTGTGTCTACTACTGCGCACTTTACTAAGTACACTGCAATACAGTGCACTGCAATACAGTGCACTTACATCTGTAGTGCACTCCGTCGCTGAGTACTGCTGTCTCAAATGGAACACTTAAGTTAACCACTTGGCGGGAAGTGACGGACGCAAATCTGATTGTGACACCCGCGAATCTACGGCGAATCTGCTCGCGAGTCATTTCGTCCGCCATTATTTTAGAAATGAAAAGCTGCCGAAAGGGCTTCTCCTCTTCCGCTACGTAGCCAATATGGCGCCCGTTTAGGGCGAGTAGTGTCCATCGTTGTACACTGCATTTTTTGACCGTTTGCTGTGCGTCATCCGGGTACTTTCATGCACTGAATTCTGCTGGTTCTGTCAGTGTAAGCGCCCTAAGCACTGAAAGTCGGTGCTCGAAGTGCACAGTAGTAGACACACCCTGGGTCTTCAGATAAGGATCTTTGGATCATTTTTCACGTGACCTGCATAGCCTCAGAAGAGGGAACAGAAATGAATTTGTTTACCTCGTTCACTTTCGCGTGACTAGGTTTAGTAAGACGTGAAAGATATTCGTTCACAAGTAATAATTACAGGTTTCCTTATTTTAACTTTTTAAAATAAATGTACGAATGACTCGAAAAAAGTATGTTCCTTTTAATGAACGAGATTCAAAGAACCGAGTCCGTAAAAGGATTCGAACTTCCCATCACTACAACTCACTTGTACCCGCTGAACCCCCTTTTGCCTTAATTCTTTGTGGCATACTTTCAACAGGGGTTGGAATTGGAAACATTCCTCAGAAACCTTGGTCCACGTTGACATGATAGGATCACGCAGTTGCTGCTGATTATTTGGCTGCACATCCATGATGCAAATCTCCCGTTCCACCACATCCCAAAGATGCTGTATTGGATTGAGATCTGGTGACTGTGGAGGCCATTGGAGCACAGTGAACTCATTGTCATGTTCAAAAAAACAGTTTGAGATGATTTGAGCTTTGTGACATGGTCCATTATCCTGCTGGAAGTAGCCATCAGAAGATGGGTACATTGTGGTCATAAAGGGATGGACATGGTCAGCAACAATACTCAGGTAGGCTGTTGCGTTTAAACGATTCTCAATTGATAGTAAGGGGCCCAATGTGTGCCAAGAAAGACCAGGCAACGTTTTTCCAATCTTCTATTGTCCATCTTTGGTGAGGCTGGGTGAATTGTAGCCTCAGTTTCCTGTTCTTAGCTGACAGGAGTGGCACCTAGTGTGGTCTTCTGCTGCTGTAGCCCATCTGATGGTTGTGCGTGAAAATCCCAGTAGATCAGCAGTTTCTGAAATACTCAGACCAGCCTGTCTGGCACCAACAACCATGCCACGTTCAAAGTCACTTAAATCACATTTCTTCCACATTTTGATGCTTGGTTTAAACTTCAGCAAGTTGCCTTGACCACGTCTACATGCCTAAATGCATTGAGTTCCTACCATGTGATTGGCTGATTAGTTATTTGTGTTAACAAGCAATTAAACAGGCGTACCTAATAAAGTGGCCGGTGAGTGTATGTGTAACGAGTGTATGTATATCTCTCGTTTATGGCATTTCATATTTATTTGGACAGGTATAGTGATGAGCAAAATGAGTTGTATGGGAGAGAGGGGGAGAACACGCAGGAAATGGCCCAGGCTGAATTTGAACCACTGCCCCTGCAGAAAGGCCTTAGCCTATATGGTACATGCACTTAACCGGTTAACCACAATGATCAATATCACAAATATTTCATGACACTGACAACAGCAGTTCATCTGTGTTAAGAATCAGTCTTAATAATGATCACAACAAGAATGCATTCAATTTCAGCAGTTAAACATGAGGTGGGTCACAAACAAAATAGTGTCAGTCATTAGTAATCAGTCATTAGTATCAGTTTTCCCCCCAAGCGCATCACCGTAGCAGAGCATTTCAATTCAGACCATTTTAACACCAGTAGAAATATGACCTGCCCTAATTAACTCGACTTATAGAGTATCTTCAAATTCCTTCCGCATAAAAAAAGTGAAGCAAGTTTCTTTAGAACCTTCTACAACGATTACTATGTTGATCTCTCAAAACACTACTATTATAATCAACTAGACACTAGAACTACCACTGACTACATTGGAAACCTACCTGTTGCACTTGCGGCAGTGGTGAGATCTTGGGGACTTGTAGCCTTGGCACAGTCTGCAGAACTGTAAATATTGGGTGTCCTGTTGTTTTTCCTGTTTGAGGTTAAACAGTCAGACACACAACGTTGAAAACATGTTAGCTCACATCTTGAATTAAGGAGTAGGGAGAACAAGCCAGGAGTTTTAATGGAGGGATAAGCTTGACAGTCATGCTCTACAGAACATGAACGGAACATCAAAAGGGTAAGGGACTACACACAAGGGAAGCAAAGCCCTTACTGGTTTCCATCCCAGCGGTATGTATCCAGGGCCAACAAACATGGCGTTGAAGTAGTTGTAAAGGATGAGGACAGTCCAATTGATAAGCATGATAAAGTTGACACTGCCTCCTGTAGTGTCCAGTGGCCAATACCAGATAACGGAGTCCAATATCGCCATTGAAGAACATATGGCAATGACTGTGAGAGCTATGACTGGGCCCCAGTGACACAACCTCCGAACCTCATGGAGGTTTTCAAATGTCACTAAAGCTGACAGAAAGTTCATGGTTTAAAGTTGAGTGTTTTTAGGGTTTTGGAAAGGCGTTTGTGAGTTATTTGAATACAGCACACAGAGAACTTGGATACCGTGCTCTTTACTGCTATCTTTAAAAAGTCAACAATAACAGTAAGCATATTTCCTCCGGTCTTCTGAACACCCAGCAAACAACTGGGTCACAGAGGCTTTCCCAGTCCAAGAGGTCCTTGTATTAACAAAACGCGGCATCTTGCTGCTCTTGCACTATCCCTTTGAGAAACACATGTTGCCCATCTGTGGGGATAAGGAAACAAATGTGACACCCTTGCAGGTTAATGGACTTGTTTGTAGATTAGCATTTAACATTTGATATAACTGTACAATTCACATATTGAAAACACAACCAAAATATCCAACACGAATTTAATACAATTCAATTGCATTAGCAACTGAGAAAACGGAACTCAATTTGGCGTTCAAATGTGGCGCTCCTGATCTTAAAACGATAAAAAGTAGATCTCAACAATTTAGCGGTTTATGGAATACGATAGCAGCTAATACATCGGAAAACTCGCGGCGACTCCTGCCATCTCATATCCGAAATTGAGAATATTTTAAACTAGTGCAGCCAGGAGTACTAGGCTAGCTAACTAGCCAGTCAGCTAGGCTAGCTATCTAGCACCCTTGCCTTGGTACCACCTATTGTTGAGACCACAAGGGGAATACTGAAATATTGGCTAGCTATATATCTTTTTTATAAATAGTAGTAACAGTAAAATAGGTAAAGACATAATACTGTCAGTGGATCTGGCTAGCTATGTAAACATTTAGATTAGGTTAGTTAGTTGGCTGGTTAGAGCTAGCTAGGTCGTCATAGCCATGTTGCTATGATGAATGTTTTTCTAGAAACTCGTTCGGTGTTTGCGTTATTACCTTGACCTAAAAATGCATATTCTTACTGGAAGACCAAAGCATTTCACATTACATATGGTAAAAACACCAACAAATATATGCACTGTTTTATGAATGAGGTAAAAACTGTCTCTTTAAATTACCATCCTGCCACTTCCTTTTCTTACCCCCTTCGATTGATACGTCCTGAATGTGTTACCACATCTATTAACCTCCTGAAAATGTATGGTACCACGTTTGGTTCACTAACACGCTGAACTTTTTATAATATTTATAGTTATAAATAATATTCTGAACAGCTAATTATAAAATAGTCATATGTGAACACTTTTATAGTGAACACGACAATTCCAGTGCCAGGAACGGAAAATATTGAATTAGCTAACCTTCCATTCTTACCGAGTATATTTTGCTGTAACACATCAAGGAAGTGACCGATATAGCATTTCGCACTTAGAGGTTGTTTTCATTTATTTGAGCTACCAGACAGAAAACCACCTGTACGTCATTAACTTCAACATGTCTTCAGACTTTGAATCCTACGAGCAGGACTTTGGGACCCTTACAGCAGAAATAACCAACAAAATTGGAAAAATTCCCAAATTAGGTGGAGGTAAGATTTGCAAGTTTGCTGCAGTTTTCTAGCTAGCCATTTAGCTGTGCAAAGTTGTGCTACAGCTAGTAGTATTGTCAACATTAGCTACATTTGAACAATACTAGCAAGCTACTGCGTTTACCACAATGTGACAGTTACGAACTAAACTAAATGCTAAAAAGAAAGCTCTGTAACATAAACTTTTGTTGTCAGAGTAACTTCGCTGACGTTTGACTCGTACATTTGCCTACATGTTAAAACATTGACGTTATTTGTGTATACAATCATGTCTACTCAAGGGCGTCCTTACCCTGAAACACAGTTACCTGTTACACTGTAGGCCTACTTAAACATATCATTCGACATATCAAACTTTTGGCATGAGACTAGGAAACACCTAGCATGTAACAGCAGTGGCTTGTGGTAATGTTTTAATCCAGATGCAGTCACATGTTTACATGTCCCCACACATCAGAAGTGATTCGATTCATACTCGAAACCCTACTAGACATGCTTGGATTAGATCTATAGACTATAACTTTTTAACATGAGCAGTATTACTACTTGTCATCAGGAGATATGGGGCATGTGGCTTCCACACATGATGTAAAACTAGTGCACAGTGTACAAGTTTCATCTTGTGGAATGAATGCTCTGTGACACGTTTGATATAACTTGAGGCATCTCTTTATTCGTGGTGTGTCCGGTATATATCGTCTCCTATGCTATATCCTACCGCCTTGCTCCCCGGCCCCCTTGTGGTAGCCTAATCTCCATGCTCATACCATTACGGCATCAACTACCGTATTTTACGGATAATAAGCCGCATTTTCTATAAGCCGCAAACCACCAGACTGGGAACTTTGTGTTAGTAAATCGGAGTCTAGACCGCACTTGAATATAGGCCGACTGATTATTTACCCAGGAACACTTTGAATTGGACAGCTTGGATAGCGATCTAAACAGACAACATTCACAATCAGGGTGAACACTCAAATTATCTAAACCACAGACCATAGCATTACACATATCAAAACAGAATGAACACAACAATAGAACTCCAAACAATGCTTATCTAACTAAGCTAAGACCTTAACTTCGTAGCTTTTCAGCTTGCCGCGGGGCATTCTGGGTACCAAGACTAGACACTATAGTAAAATATTAATTTAATTTAATTATTAAAAGGCTCAAGACGCACTTGTTCCGGGAGTTCAACGGTACTTAGGAATGGTTCGCTTGACCCGATGTTAGTTTCCTCAAGGATCACAATGACTCTTGCTCAGAGACTTGTTGCTCTTGTGGTTAGTGGTAACTGTTTAAAAAAAAAAAATACTCGCTGTGATATATTGTTTTTATTATTGTTGCTTGTTATACCACAGGTACACTTGCACTTATAGCAGTTCATGTTGTTTAATTGTAACTTGTTTAACTACATGCTCTTATGGTTCTTCCCTTTGGCACTTTGGTTGTTCACAATGTGTGCTTCATGTTTTGGCGACTCGCAATGTTTTGTGGCTATCTCGTTGTTATGATCAGTGACCTATGCACTTTGTAAAGCTCTCTCTTGGAAGTCGCTTTGGATAAAAGCGTCTGCTAAATGAATAAATGTAAATGTAATGTAATTCAGCAATGGTGACACAAGCGGGAATCATATCTCACACTGCCATACGGCAGCTCGATTTAAAAAATCTTAGTCGACCAAATAGCATATCGACCAGGAAATGGACTACTTGACTGAGTGGGGACAGCCCTAACTTATACTATATCAAAATAATTTTGTAGACATAACAATGGATTTTGCCACTAAATGAGTGACTTTATTTCTGGACATACCTTCCACAACCGAAGTGTGTTACACAAGGGTGTAAAATCGCCTATACTTGTGCATTGCTTTAGCCTGGGTGCCAGCCAAACTTAGCCCCGCCCACAAAAAATGTTGGCCAGGAAGTTGGGTATGGGGTCGCTAAAACTAAGATTTTTTAAATCGAGCTGCCGTATGGCAGTGTGAGATCTGATTCCCGCTTGTGTCACCATTCCTGAATTAAAGAAATGTTCTACAGAAATTGTAGGTTATATTATTTAAGACAAATAAAGCAAATCTAGTATATAATTTAAAAGAAAAAGGTGTTAGTGTTTTCCCTTTCGTTAATCTGCTCTTTGTTTTGTTTTTTGGCTCCCGAACTACAAACTGTGCCATAGCCTACTTTGTCGGTGTTATTAGTAGGGGTGGAACAATATATCGCGGAACAATATATCGCAATACAAAAATTGTACAATATGTATTGTAGAGTTATGGCAATATTTTTACAATATGACGTCCGTTTGATGCTATTGGTTGAGCTACCAGCACACAACCTACTTTGCACCTGCGTCATGTGTGCATTCATTGCATTCACAGAAATCGCTCTGAGTTATCTAAATTGTATGTACAACAAAGAAAATTATTGAAAATGTTTTGGGAAATAATTTTTATTGAATTTCTTTAATAAAAATGCTGTTCAAAATATTGTGATACGTATTGTATCGTACACCCAGTATCGTAATACGTATCGAATCGTGAGCTGAGTGTATCGTTACACATTTACATTTAGTCATTTTTAGCAGACGCTCTTATCCAGAGCGACTTACAGTAAGTACAGGGACATTCTCCCCGAGGCAAGTAGGGTGAAGTGCCTTGCCCAAGGACACAATGTCATTTTGCACGGCCGGGAATCGAACCAACAACCTTCTGATTAATAGCCCGACTCCCTAACCACTCAGTCATCTGACCCCTAGTTATTAGGCAAAATGGCAAAGACATCTGTGTGATGGCAGCATTTCATTAAAGTACATTTACATTTACAAAGTATCGGGTGACTCGAAAAACGTTGAATGCAAAATCTGCCAACAACGGTTTATTTTTCATAGTTCAACGTCGAATATGATGTAGCCTACCACCTGTAAACTGTAAGTTTGCCTACTTTGCTCGTGTTAACACGCGCTGGGTTGAAAAATGAATATGCCTATTATAAGAATCACATCCAAATCGAATGACATTATCTTCTCTGGCCAAGAAAACAAAATCTCTGTTGCACCGTTCCCCACTCGGCTTCTACGTAAGTTCGCATGCTGCACTTTTTCAGGCAGTGATGATGATTTGCATGTTAAACAAACAATATTTTTTATTTGTAGTACATTGGTTATTATTTATTATCTCTTACAATCTGGCATGTTTTATCATATCGGCATTCAGTAACAACAGGACTGGTGACACAAGGCTAATTATTAGTAATAGCTTATAGTAAAACATAAGTCTGTGCAACACAGCAAAAAACAGGAACATCTGCCTGTCTCACATGCACTTTTGCAGCCGCAGTGTATCACATGCAAAACACTGTCAAGGGCCGCATTTCTGGTCATCCAGGTGACGTGCAAGGTCCCGTCCTCTATTTGCCAACCATATCCATCCATGTTGACAAAAAGCAGCTACCTTATTGGTGTAGAACGATCACGTGTCGAACCGTGCCACCAAAATCCTATTACGCTCTGAAGAAACAAGTTTTGCATAAAACATAGATGCATCGACAATCGACTAGAATTTTTAAATCAATAATAAATCAATGCATTTTTAAAAACATTGTGGTTAAGGTAGAGTATGATTTCATTTAATAATTTAATTCAAATAGTTCTCACACCTATCATAGTCAAATTCATAGTGAAAACATAATTTTTTTTAAAGAGCCGTTCGGGAGCAAAAAGAGCCGGCTCTTTTCAGTGAGCTGAGCCAAACGAGCCGGCACACGAAAAAGAGTCGTAATGCCCATCACTAATTGGTCATGCATTGTGTATTTTTAAATGAACCATTAGCGGGAAATTGCTAAAACAAGACTTCACGATTGGCTGGTACAAACACACAGGAGGAGGGATCAGACATCCACCAATTCGGCCTGCACAGTTGTTAGTAACATTAAATATTGCTTTTGTTAAAAACGGGGCTGAATTGAATATGTAAATTAGCCATGTGTGCACTGAACATTGGTAGTCAGCACCCAATTGAAACAACTCATCAATGCATCTGAAGTTCATAGAACAGAGAGATTAAACATTTATTAGAAATTATAATGCACTGTGCGCCATTACGGATTCCGATTGGCTGCTTCAAAGAGATGACAAAACAGCGGGATTTAGACTTCAAGTCGCCAGACATGACCGAATCTAATGTGGGAAACAGCTGTTCCGATGACATTCTTCAACGAGATAGCTAGCAAAGTTATAAAAGGTTAACACTTTTTTCATAAAGCTTCCAGATGCTAGCTAGTTGTACTAGCTACCTAATTGGAGCAAACACAGCCAATCAGAATTGATCTTCATCAATTGGTTGGTTTTGTGGCACATTTGTAACGCTTTGAGATTTTGTGTTTTGAGATTGTGTGTGTTATGACGCAGTGTGTTTTGGGATTGAGTTTCACGGGCACGTAGCAGGTAAAATTGAGCAAGCAGATTGAAGGGGTTTGAGTGAAAGAGACAATAGGTGTGCTTCATGCAGCGACGGCGGCGCCAATTCATAGATGCCACCTACGTCACTTCCAAATAGAATGCCGCCATGACCGATTTCGCCAAGTATGGCCGCCCACACTGCCCATTTGAATGAAAGAGAGAGACAGAGATATCTCAAGAAAATTTTAATTAAGCTCTGATCCTTATTGGTTACCCACAGTTTTCTTTTGTCCATTATTACCTGCCCCAGGCTTGCCCCAATTGGCTTTCCATGATAGAGCTATAAACATGTATCTTGTGCATAACCCCTCCCCATACAGTGGGGATAGCTTGAAGGCTTTCAAGAGTACGGATGCTTATCAATATGCTGTGGCTGGATGGGTAAAAGTGCGGCACCTGGCCACCAAGGATTTATATTTAATCATGGGAAATTTAAGTATTATAAAAAATAAAATAAAATAAAAAGTATGATTTTGGTGTTGGTTTACTCTGACTAGGTAGCGAGTTGTGCTAGCTAGCACTCATCTTAGTGCCACTTAGCTCACAGCTAGCTGTCATTAATCTGGATAATGTTCTTTAATGTCAGCTCATCATTACATTTTGGGTGTTTTTGAGGGTGTTTGTTTTACTGTCTCTCAGCCTCGGTTCTAACATGGGGCTACAGGGAGCCAGCATAAAATACAAGCTGTGGCTAATGCTAGCTTCGGCAGTGACAACCTCTTGTTCTTCAGAATTAACGTTACACAGCAGCGGATCTACCGGGGTGGCATGGGGTGCCAACGGCCACCCTAAAAATAGCCTTACCTGCCACCGTCCTGCCACCCCATGAATATTTTCTAGATCTCCCCCTGATGTTACACCCTGTACTTTCGCCGTCTTTGTAACTTTCTTCCACCAACCTCGTGGTCGTGGATTAACATTAAGTTAACGCTGTATATCCATAGCCTATCATCAAACAAAAGGTGGGATTGGTGACAGGCTCGTCAGTAAAAAATAAAAAAGGCTTGTCTGTTCAGGGCGGGCACAGCTGACTGGGGCCGGGCCCGGGGTATGGTGGAGGAAGGGGGGGGAGTATGGTGGAGGAGGAAGGGGGGGGTATGGTGGAGGAAGGGGGGGGGAGTATGGTGGAGGAGGAAGGGGGGGGTATGGTGGAGGAAGGGGGGGGGGGAGTATGGTGGAGGAGGAAGGGGGGGTATGGTGGAGGAGGAAGGGGGGGGGGGTATGGTGGAGGAGGGAGGAAGGGGGGTGTGGAGGAGGAGGAAGGGGGAGGAGCGATGGGAACGACCGTGCCAACAACAACAACATTAAGCCAGCCTGTGCCGACACACCCCATATTGCTGGTAGTAGTAAGTACTGGATACTTGTTACTGCATAATCCTTCAACTAGGCGCACTGGACACTATGAGAATAGGTGAAAAACTGTAACAAGTGTGACTAGGGATGTCACGAGAACCGATACTACCGAAACCTTCCAGTTCTAAAATGAAAAAACACAGACGATGCCCATTTTTTGAGGCACCGTGAGCACCGTAGGCACCGTAGGCAACAATGTCAGTGTTAGCTACGATGCCAGTGTTGGCAGCATCGGTGCTGCGCCTCTTCCAGAACTGATGTGAGTTCTGATTCATGATATTAACAACATCCAAGGTCCCAGGTCACCTTGGAGGGATGCTATGTGCCCAGCAGGTGGAGGCAAAGCCCAGACCTACTGAGCTCCAGTCTTCCAACAGAACAGTACACATGGGGATAAGACTAATTATACAGGGCTCAACATTAACATTTTTTGGCACTGGCCCCACCGGGCCAGTGGGTTTGAAACTTACTGGCCCCAAGACAATTTTTACTGGTCCCCCCTCCAAAAGTTGTAATTTATCATTGTTAAAACAAAACCAAAGACTTATAAGTTGTGTTATTCTGTTAACATGTTTAACCATTTATTAAACATTTAGTCATTTAGCAGATGCTCTTATCCAGAGCGACTTACAGTAAGTACAGGGACATTCTCCCTGAGGCAAGTAGGGTGAAGTGCCTTGCCCAAGGACACAACGTCATTTGGCATGGCCGGGAATCGAACTAGCAACCTTCAGATTACTAGCCCGACTCCCTCACCGCTCAGCCATCTGACTCCTAAACACATCCTGGATATAAAAAGAACAAAAATGAAATCACATTTCTAGTGATAAAAAATTAAAAGGTAATAGTCAGCAAAACAACTTGACTTTTAACCTCAAACATGACGTGCTCTCTTCCCTGCTGACAGCCATTTCTGCACAACTCTGTCTGGCTGAAACTGAAACCTCTAGTCCCTCAATGCTAATATATAAAAGCTTCCATAGCATTTCATCAGTATGATACTAAGTACCCAAGTCGACACCATTCTTCTGCTGCAGTTCAATAGCCTGGGGGAACGAGGCGAACGGCTGGCCCGTTTCAATTACGTGATATGCCGTTTGTTATAAGTCGTACAATAACACGATGGGCATCTACATTTAAATTCCTGACCAGCATGGTGCTCAGTGGCGCAGTGAGGCAAACGAGAGCGCCAAATGGACCGCGCCATCTTTCCAGACCGACTCGTCCGGTCTTGCACAGAAGCTTGTTCCTAGCTCCGAAACTCGTGCATGCTTGCAACTAGCTATACACGTCATACTTTGCGACAACCAGTCGCGAGCTTGTGAGCTGGAGTTAAGGCATTGCAGAAAACTGTCAGAATGTGGTACAAGTCCGATTAAAAAAGCAGATACATGTGAACTTTACGAAAATCAATACTATTAGTACTGTAGTATTATAGTTCTTTTTGCTTCGTGTTTTTAGTTTGACTGCTTAAGTATTGTGTCGGATTAAAGAAACTGTAAACTTGAATATCGGGCTCCGTCGTTGTTCTAGCTCGGCAAAGCAAGCTAAATTAAGCCTATATATGTTTCTATTATAATGATGATGAGTGTTGCTTACTATTACTAGCTTATTGTTAATGCCATCGTGGTGTTAACTGACATAAAGTTCTAAGAATATAACAAATGTGGCGAACACTGTGTGTATTACCGAACACTTTACGAAGTGCACTGTATTGCAGTGCACTGTATTACAGCATTCGCTTTCCCATCTTTCTTGAAACTGCCTTCCGACCATCCTGGGCCGGATTCAGCCTGCTTTGACTGGGGATGCAGTGATGGGAAAGCGAATATATGTCTGTACTTCAAGGAGAAAAAACGGCATGTATTTTGTGTTATGAGGCAACGTCGGTCGTTAAAGAGTACAATCTCCGTCCGCATTTTGACAAATTTAGCAGCCAAGGAAAACGGCAGATTGTCCAAGAACTAAAAGGGGGGACTTAGTGGTGGTTGAGCACATTTGCCGCCCCTGGAAAGGTTTACACCCCCCCCCCACCCCCCCCTCCGGGACGCCAACCTGTGAAGGAGGGTTGAATTAAGTTGATGCACTTTGCCGCCCCCCTCTTCATGCCGCCCGGTTCGCTCGTGCCCAAAACCGCCACTGGGCGGACTACAATCGCAGCAGAATATGTTCAGAAAAGCTACAGTTAAACTTAGTTAGACTAGCTACTGTAGCCAATATTAAAACGTTATCCAAAAATGCAGAGATTCAGCCCTGAAGAACTGACACGGAAACTCAAAAATTACAGCAATAGACAGGGCCAGGGAGTTTGTAGGCGATCTTTATGAGGATGGATCAATCAGTGTGCGAATTATACAATGACATTCGGGGGGTCAACTTCTTCTCCAGGGCGTGAAGGGAACCCAGTACAGGGCAGGCGTGTGCTTCTATCATTAACATTGTTGTGCATATTCTATAGCTAATTGCCATTACAAATACAATCATGACACAAATATTATAGATCTAAATTATATTTGTATTTTTGGGGGGGGTATTAGCTAGCTAACCTACCTTTTCTTGCACTTTCTCACTACGCGGTAGCTACACTCTAAGATTCAACCAGCTTCTGTATTGTGAAATGGTCACGCGCGCTGTTTTTGTGTGTGTGATATTCCCTGCCATAAAGTCAACATTTCTGTGTATTGCGACCTAGTATTGAATGAATATGGTAAATATATTGTAATTTTTACGATTGTATTTTTGTTCTCTTTTGCCACGGGTCCTGGGCAGTGGCGGAACCAGACTTTTATATATGGGGTGGCCATGGGATGGCCAGGGCTACTTCAGGGGGTCCACAGACCAAGACTGAAAATGTGTGTGTAACCTTAGCCTGGCATCTAAGCAGTGCAAATAATTCATATGATTGCTGATGAAAAATAGAAATTCAAATTCACTTAAGCCTGAGTTCTTCAGTGTGGCCTAGTATGGTCCACTAGGGTTACTTTAATCAAATTCTACATTTACTATGAATAGACTGTGTCTCTACATCTGAATTGCAACTAATTTCTTTCTTACACACACTGTACTGTACTCACAAACTGGAGAGACTTTTGGTCACTCTGTTTTCATCAATATATAATCTGGGTCTAACCAGGTTAGAGGTTAGATCCTTTGATGAATCTTTTACATTAAAACATAACTGTAAGTGTATACTCACACAAAAAATGCCACAACCATCAAAACAAGAACACTCATGAATCAACAACGAACATTTTAAAGTGAGACTTATCGTAATCTTAATTATGTTTTTTGTGTAGGCTTACATGTGTGGCCTACAAACACAAGCTATACTTGGCATGTGAGTGACTGATTGCCTAGTATGCTCTGACCTGGTGCCTGTAGCCTTGGGGAGGGTGCACTGGATCTATTTCCACCTGATCCTGTTTGCTCAGCTTTTTGAAGAAGTCTGCTAACCCACCCTTTCTTTTAATGTTTGAAGTGAACCCTAAGCAAAAATATCATGTAGGCCTACACATCCAATTAACCTACCCACATTTGAGTCCAATCTCAATCTTAACCCTTGTGCTGCTTTCGGGTCACATGACCCAAAGGTTCATAACGAACCATCGTTGTGTTTACCCAATTTAACCCAATACAATAACAAATAAAAATAATTTTCTTTTAACCTTTGCAATGTGGGGGGTCTGAGACAGCCCAACGGTTAAAAGAAAATGCTTCACTTTGTTTTTGTATGCGGTAAATTTGTCGCAATACGACGGGGGGTCACAATGACTGATGGGTCAGAATGACCCGAAGATAACACAAGGGTTAAACATATCCCCATTATTATCTTCAATCAACTACCAGCCTTTAAGTTACTAGATCATGGCTAGCCCTACTCTGAAATACGTATTTCAAACAGGCATTATACAATAGCAAACAGGGTAGCTATCTGACTGCAGTGTTAATCTTTTGTAACGTTAATAGATTGATAAGGCATCTCATCAAGGAATCTTAGCAGTTAAAGTACAAAAATAGTGTAGCGACCCACACCGAAAGACGTGTGTTATATGTAAGGCTGTTAGTTTACTATGGAGGTTTATGGGGCCAAAACTAAATAAATAAATACTTGGATAAATAAATAATTGTATAACACATAGCTTAAATAAATGACTAAATATATAATGAAATGCCTAATTGACATACAAAATATATAAATTACAAATTAAATGAGACACTAAATATATAAACGTTACATGTATTTTACGTTTTAATGTGTTCACATATATTTATTTATACTTCCATTTATTTATCCTTACATTTATTTATTTATCCTTACATTTATCCACGGTGTAACTTGCTGCAGCAAAATAAATCTGTTGTCTGCGTCACCAAGTCAGGGGGCGGGTTAAAGCCTCTAGATCTAAGCATTTATCCATAGATATATATAAAGACATCTAGTCTTTATATATATCTATGGGCGAAGGGGCATTGAGGGGAGATGGAGCATTCGAAGTCAAGACCAGGTTTGGGGGGGGGGGGGGGGGGGGGGGGGTAGACAAGCAGCATCTGGACCTGCAGCCATGGTAGGCGCTGGACACAGACCCGCCAGCCACCCTGGTGAAACAAGCAGGCGAAGGCGTTGGATGGGGGTGGGGGGGTGGTGATATCTGTAGTAGGTGAAAGTTAATGTGTGAGTAGGTCTGGGTTGGCGCCCTCGACCTAGGCCACAGTCAGTCCGATTCTCCCTATGCAGATTGTGTTGGCAAGGAGACATCCTTGGTCATGACCCGGGCAGAGACCAAACCACAGATGTCGGTGGGGGGGGGAAGGGAAGAGCAAGATAGTCTCGCTTCAGCGCTCTCCAGGGGAGTTGTTTTCCAGCAACGGCCTTGGCCAAGGCCTGTGCTGGTTACGGGGCCGAAAGTGGATAAGATTGGGGTAGTTGTTTTGACGAGTAGCAGCGACTCAATTTTCACGTCCACCCTTCAGGAAGGTCTCCATCTCCTCCATCTTCCTTTGCAGAGCCGCAAACGTATCCCTGTTGTAATCCATACTGCGTTGTAAGTTCACAGTCTGAGCTCACCCGAGCTTCTCTTCGAGAAGATGGTGTCAATTGGGGGAGTCAGATGGCTGAGCGGTGAGGGAGTCGGGCTAGTAATCTGAAGGTTGCCAGTTCGATTCCCGGCCGTGTCAATTGACGTTGTGTCCTTGGGCAAGGCACTTCACCCTACTTGACTTGCTTTGGGGGGAATGTCCCTGTATTTACTGTAAGTCACTCTGGATAAGAGCGTCTGCTAAATGACTAAATGTAAATGTAAAATGCATTGAGAGACCAGCTAATTAATTCCATGCTTCTAGTTTCGGAAAGTGATGATGAGAGAGTATCTTGAGACAGACAAGACAAGACAGAGCCAAGCAGGGAAGGTCAGGGAGGGGAGGAGAGAAAAATGCGACCGCCTTCGTCGAGAGCCAAAGAGTAACTAGTAAAGTAATTTCAAATGGCTAAATGATACTGTTGTTGTTTTAAAAGTGTGCTATATAAATGAAAATGAAAAAAACGAAATTGAATCAACTACACCACAGTAGGAACTGTGCTGTTAGCTACTAAGGTAGTGCTAAGTGCTAAACAAAAACAGAGACATTTCTCTTATCCAAATCTTATGGAACCAAATTGCCAATATGCATCTTTTTCTATGGCTCTGCGGCCCAGCAACTCAACTTTCATAACATTTTGATCAGGAAGCCTCAAGCCCAATGCTAAACCTTAAAACATAACTGTAATATGATGCTGTTGTCTTCCCGTTGGCACTGTATCAGACGCTGGCATGGTGATTTGTGACTGGTGAACTGTGGAAATATCCTTGATTGAAAAAAATGCGCTGCCAGATGTCAAAAGAAACGCTTCTTTTAACAAGATAAATTAAATGTCAGTCAGCATCCAGGGATAGCGAATGACATTTTGGGGTGGCCAGTCCGATACCAGGGGGGTCCAGTGCCACCCCGGCCACCCCTCTGGCTCCGCGACTGGTACTAGGTCTGGCCATGAGGTACGTAAGTCAGATGTCTCCGGTTAATTTTCTACCAGCCAATCAGCGAACAGAGGGAGTGGCTGAGAACGATGACGTTGATGTTGTGCGCTAGTTTGTGTTGTAGTTCCGTAATGGCGGCGGAGAAAGATGCGAGCGAAGCCATTCGGTCCGTTGTAGCAACGCTGCCGAATATCCATAAGCTAAAGCCAGAGCAAGAACAAGTTTTGCTGAGTTTTGTTGGTGGCCATGATGTTGTGGCCCTCCTCCCCACGGGGTTCAGGAACAGTTTGATTTTCCAGCTATGGCAGCTAGCTCTGTTACAGTAGTGGTGAAGGAATTGGCTAAGGCGAACGCTAGTGTAACCCAGTAAAATAGGACCAGGTTACAAATTATTTGTTATTTTGAATGGTTAAATCTAAAGGTTGATTTATAGCAAAATATTTCATTTGTAACTAAACAAGTATTTAGAATAAGCCAATCACGTTTTAGAAATGTAATGATGAGCACTTGACCTTATGCCAATCAGCTCACGGTGTGATGTACGCTCACTCCCCACGCTTGAGGTGAACGAACGTGAGCACGCAGAAAAAAGCAGTTGAAACGAAGAGTGAAAGCTGAAATCTGAAACGTGAACCAAGACAAGTGATATACATGTTTTATTCATTTAATAATAAGTAGTGTACATTATACTATCTTGACAAAAGATAAGAGAAGTATAAAGAAAAGAACTGTGTAGTTGATTCAGGGATTGTGTTGGGTCTTTTGTGAGTGTAAGGAGTGTAGGATTCCGTTCCAAGGATGGCGAGCCGCCTGACATAAGGATAGAGAAAAGACGAAGATTGCATGCGAAGATTAATCTTTCCTCGGAAGGGACTGCCTTAAAAACTATTGTACTCCGGTGTGGTAGGAATCTATACCAACCACAATTGCACCACAGTGCAACAAACCAAGAGTATTTTCATTACGGTACTCCACATCACTCATGTGAAGTTAAATGACAATGATTGTCATAGTCTAGTCATTGTTGTGTTCTTTGTGAATTGAAGTATTGTGTTTTTGTGACATCTAGATTTATTTTGTTTATTTCAATTTGGTAAGAACAGCTAATGTATTTTTCTGCGGACAGGATATGTGGCCAGTATCCTTGTTCACAGTAACTGTACATGTAAATTGTAATTGAGTGATACATTATTCAACATCTTTGGTTTAATTAAGGTTATTTTCTTTTCTTTAAAGGGGAAACAAGGAACAATACATGCTTTCATAAACTAAAGTCGAACCTTGTTGAGTCATCATTATTCACATTTTAAGGCTCTGTGGTAGAACCTAGGCTGAATAGTTGAGACTTTAGATCTATCTTTAAGAAGTTCCATCAGGTACTTTTATAAGTGCTAGCGATTGGTTATGGCAGATCAGAGTGGCTCTGGGCAGATCCAATAGTTTTAAACTTCAACAGAGTACCCGCCTACAAAGCTTGTCAATGGAGCGAGGCCAGACTTTGTACAAATGAAATGTACGAGAGTCTGATTAGGACCAGGCTAGCCTGTCCAACCATTGCTTTTGGTCCGAATGCTGTCCAATCATTAGTGCCAGTCCAACCTTAAATATTGGTTGTGTCTATTACAGTCCTGCGACGCCCAACAGTTATCGGATTTATTTCATTTTACTGTCAAACCTTTAGATTTATTGGTTGTTATCAGGATGTGAAGTTTATTTCAAACATGATCCTACCCTGCCTTTAACATGTAACCAACCCCCCCCCCCCCCCCCCCCTCCCCCCCCCCCTCCCCAGAAGGACCTAATTTTACACAGTCTGTAACCTGCCTGTCTTATTTGACTAAAGGGCATTGCCACTGACAAGCCATTGAATACAGAAAGACTTGTTCAGATATTTTAAGATCCCTAGTGGGAAGTAATGCGGAAGATGCAGGCGGTTGACCCTTTGGTGTCTTGGATTATGGATAATCCAACAGGCAGATCACACAACATGTGAGTTCAGGGGTGTGTGTCTGAGTAAGTGGTCAACAGGACAGGGGCCACACATGGGACTGTCCTGGCTCCCTTCCTGTTGCCAGCTAAATTTGGTATCAAATTTGGAGAAGGAGTGGTGGTGGTAGTAGGAATAGCATTACAGGCAACATAAAAAAAGGTGATTGAAATTAGGTTATTGAGTGGTACAACAATGCTGAATGTGCTTGACTGAGTGTTTGTGGATATAGGACATCTACAATATCCTATACACCAAATGGAACACTGTGGTCATGTTTTACTAAGATTACTGTTGCCTACTTTGTTTGTTCTACTGTACCTTGTAGTTCTAGAGTAGAAGTACATTTAGTATTGAACTTGTCAATATGTTCTTAACAGTACAATATCCCCCCAGGAGTCTTCTAAGCACTTTTCAACACTAGCATAACAATTATAGAATTCCTCAACAATGGACATTGTTTTCATTCCATTTAATTTCTGTTTCTGTGGAACCTGAAAGGCTATAATGTGCTTGAGTATACATACAGACATACAGTCCAGGACCCTATTATTATTGTTAGGCTATGGATTTTTCTTGCTTGTATTTACTTTTTAGATTTTTCCAATGCCAAATTTGAATATGTAGATGTTTAACTGGTCATGGTAATGAATTGACTTATTGGTGGAAACAAAGTTCTTCCAAAAAAGTAATTCCTTCACCCACCATGTGGAGTGTATTAATACAAGCTCATGTAAATATACACAAAGCCAGTCAACCCATCATACCAATCTGTAATTGTCCTCCACTTTTGCCAGAATAGTGTGCTCTTAAATTTAAATTATTTTCAGACTCATGAAGACATTTCTCATTTCCTTTTTTTATATCTCACCCGCTGAAGTGGTTAAATCGTGTCCATGTGTTGACAGCCCTCCATTTCATACCATGACAATGGCTTCGACAAAAAGCTTTTGTCGCTGTTGTTGTGCCATTGCTCAATGTCACACATGCACAATTGCTGATAGTGGCTATTGCGCAAGAATAAATGTTGTTGACTGTGTTGGCCAAGTCTTCAGCATTCACAGGAGAATCAAATGGACACATTTTTATTTGGCTTTGTTACTGTTCCAAAACTTGGTAGGGTTTAAATAAGAACACAATACGATTCAAGGTCTCACTTTATTAAACATAAATGTATTTTCTCAGTCTTACAAGTGTTTACGGAAACTGAAGACCTGTCAATCATTGCAGATTAAATATTGAGTGCTGATGAAAAGCACTCTGCTTGCAGAGAGCAGCTATTTTTCCTTTTTGTGCTATGTTTACAAAACTACTAGGCTTTTCGTCCCTTGGTCAGCGGAGCGTCTGATAAATATCCATGCATATTTCAGGCCTCTCTAGCTTGGACCTGTGTTAGAGCGAGCCACACTGTCTCACCTTATGGAGAATCGCCTCTGGCTGTTTACTGTGTAGCTTGTGAGGTTGGACACAGGTTTTAAAAATGGATTTGATGACTAGAAAAAGGTAGTGTAGACCCAAAGGGTAAAAATGAAGATCCACTCTGATGTTTCACTTTTACGATTCCTTCACCAGTAGTCCTTGTGGTTTGCTCCTGAACTTGATGTTTCTTCAAGTGCATTCCACTTCTTTAATGTGAAATGATTTGTCAAACTTTGGTCAACTGAATCCTTTTCTTTGCAAATGGGGCTCAATACTTGATGTCAGTTTGTTCTAGGCTGTACCAAAACATTTCCCTGAATGAAAATAGGACCCATAACTAAAATATGTAGTGTTGAATATTTCACTTATATACCGGTACTACCGTATGTAACTAAGCTAAGCATCAACCTTTTAAAACATTTTCATTTTGACTACAATTATCCAAAT
Organism: Osmerus mordax; assembly: GCF_038355195.1. NCBI lineage: Eukaryota > Metazoa > Chordata > Actinopteri > Osmeriformes > Osmeridae > Osmerus > Osmerus mordax. The sequence continues at coordinate 5,887,720 of NC_090059.1, read as the reverse complement.
GTAATTATTTCATAAATTTGAAGAATTTTTTATGCCAGTGGGTATGTATATTTTTACTACTGGTATCTAGGCATATCTGACATCTTGTTTCTTTTTGAGTTGGCACATAGTGTCTCAGTGCTCCTCAACAAAGTCAACAAAGGCCTCATACACAGAATAAATAGGAAACATCAAATGTGAATCGGTGAGCGGAGAGAATGTGTAAATATATCTTCAAATGTTGATCCCCCTCCATCTCTCGCAGCATTGCGAGGGAGTTAGGTTGTTGTCATAAAGCGCTAGTCCTCCTTCAACTGATCAATATGTTTATTCTGCTTCCCTTTCAGAGGAGAAGACACAGCTGGTTCTTAATGTCGACAAACAGCTTGAAGAAGTCAGAGAGTTGGTATGTCTTTGATCAGTAATTTTTCACTTCCGATTTCCTAAACAATGAGTTTGGAATGGGGTGGGGGAAAACACAGACAACATCACCTGTGTTATCTGAGTGGTGACACGATACACACGCACATTTCACGTGTGGTGTCTTCTGTGGTTGCTGTGAGATTATGTCCTGATAATTCACTTTTATGTGACACCCCCCTGACATATTTCAAGACGGTGGAAGGAGTCTTCACATCTCATTTGCTAGAGTGATTGAAGAGAACTACCATTTCGATTTTAGTTAACTTATTATGTCAGACTGATTACGGTCTTACAAATTCCCTGCTGAGTGTTTTTTCTCTCTTTTCCTCACAAGTAGGCCTGTGCTGTCTTCATTCCAAATGACATTTGTGTGCCTCAACAGATATGTTTAAAACCAAGACCTTTCAATTTTATTGTATCTTGTTTATTCATTCATACTTTTCAGTGCCTTGCGACAGTCATGGTTTTCTAAGTAAACATGGAAGTGTTACAGTGCAAGCTGCGTATGTTGAGAATTTATTTATTCTGTATTAAAATATGTTTTTCAGCATGAGCAGCTCTCTATAAGGAAAACAATTTTACAATACAATTGCTATGCAATTTACAATACAGCTTTTTCTTTTTATAGAGCTATACTGTGTGGGTAGGTATGGGTATATTATGTAGGTACAGCATCTTGTCTAGGCTAATATTTACTGAAATCATATTACAGTCTTAAATGACTAAATAAGGCACAACTTGCAATAATATAGTTTGCTAGTCATATACAACTAAATCATTGTTGCTTTGAGCCTATCATTTGTCATCTTGAGGATACCTTTTATGGGGTCATTTATTGGTGAATTATCTGATTGCGGGATTATAGCTGGAGCAGATGGACCTGGAGGTACGAGAGATCCCCATCCAGAGCAGAGGCATGTACAACAGCAGATTAAAAAGCTACAAGCAGGAGATGGAGAAGCTGGAGAAAGACTTTGTAAGTGGTTACCATCGTTTTACCATCTGTCCACAAATGCTGATGCAGACAGTAGGCTATGTGGTGATTACATGAAAAGACACTAACGTACATTAGTTGATACTTGCAATCCTCCTCATATTTTTGTGCTTGCGTCTCTTCTTATTTTTGTGATGTTTTTCTCTGTCTTTTTTTCTCCCTCACACATACACATACTTACTCAAAAACTGAAGGTCAGCAGTACGACCACTGTGTTTAATTCAGAGCCTGTTTTTGAAAGCCCAAGCGATGTCCATGGAGAGCAGGCATGTGTTGATGCTACAGATAGTAGCCTTGTTTAGTAATTCATAAATCATAGCCTGTCTATCCCAAATCCACACCTCTACCTATATAAAACCTTAATAAGGAGCCCAGCCATATGTTTTGAAGCATGTTCTCGACTTTCTCTTTATCTGTCTAACCACTAGCGACTCTGATCCATCTCGTGTTGGCCTAAATTTCCCGTTGATACAGTTAATATAACATTTTCACATTGCTGTGTTTTACCCTGTTGGATGGTGTTTTCTGTACATCTGTTTAACTTTCCTTGTCAATTTATACCCAACTAAATAGGTGTTACTCTTTCTTACAAGACTAGTTCAGATGACTTTGTGTTGGTTTTCATATACAGCACAACTGCTGAAAGTGGTGCTTGACACTAATGTGTATGCAATACAGACATGCAGTATATGTGATATCAGTGCTTCCATTGTGGAGTCATTGCCTCAGGTCTCCAAACATGAAAGAAACAAATAAATAAACACTTGTTAGAGATCTGAAATTAGTGATCTATCGCTACGCCACAGAGACTCGTTACCTCAGATCACAGAGGAGATCTACTCTGAGAGGGTTCGCTTTCCTCACGGTGGGCATTTAATTGGCTGATGATTAATCTTTCCCTTCTCCCCTCTTGACTCTTGCAGTGGTTAATTATCAAGCAATTAACACCTGCTGTGGAGGATATTGCTGTTAATTTGCTTTCTTCACATTTATTTACGGGGTTATCCTGATTTCTTCTGAGAGGTTATTTTGTATTGTAACGTTGACATTGTTTTGCGTAAACAAAATATTTCATGCACTAGTTAACAGTAAACAGTTTACATTTTTTTGTTTCTAGTGTCCTGGGGTTTTTATGTAGTTTGTCTCTTGTGGAGATTTAAGAGATGGTGAAACATTTAACAGAGTTGGTGTTTTTCTTGGCTTACACAAGGTTGCTTGAAACACCTCCAGTCCATTCCCTACCTTTGAGAAAATGACTGTCAGCCGTTTAAACAGTTAGTTATGCTAAGAGAACTTATATCGCTCCATTGACAAGTGTTAACTTCCTTGAAGGCGGGTACTCTGTTGAAGTTTAAAACTATTGGATCTGCCCAGAGCCACTCTGATCTGCCATAACCATAACCAATCGCTAGCGTTCGCCTTAGCCAACTCCTTCACCACGGAGCTAGCTGCCGTAGCTGGAAAATCAAACTTTTCCCGAACCCCGTGGAGAGGAGGGCCACAACATCATGACCACCAACAAAACTCAGCAAGGATTGTTCTTGCTCCGGCTTTATTTTATGGATGTTCGGCAGCATTGCCACAACCGCAGAATAGCTTCGCTCGCATCTTTCTCCGCCGCCATTACTGAACTACAACTCAAACTAGTGCACAACATCAAAGTCATCGTTCTCAGCCACTCCCTCTGTTCGCTGATTGGACCTACCAAAAAATTGTTTCTGAAAACCGACTGATGCACTGAAATCCCAGACTTATTACAGAAGCAAAATCCAAATTGAGCGGAAGTACGTAGGAGGGCAGAGCCAGGCTAATATTACCATTCTTTGTAGTAAGTTATTATCCTGTGTTGTAATGTCTTCAACGTGCCAAAAATTCCAGGACAAACTACTTCATCTAGTAGTATTTAAGCCAGGATGCTTTTCTGGCTATTCCGACCAGTGAGCTTTTTCATAGTGTCAAGAAATCTATCTCGGAGACAGCGGTACAGTATAGAGGACACAATGGTATGACTCACCCTCACTGGTTGCCTTTACATGCAAACTGCCTGCAACAACATGTACTATGTAACCACAACAGTAGTACCTACGATGTTCAGCTGTTCAAAGTAGTTCAGGAGTAGAGAGACGAAGTACTGTAGGTCTTCAATGTGTAGTCCAAAACTTCCAGTTCTAGTTTTTCTGTACTGGTTCAAAGAAGGCAAAACATTTAACACACACATCTAAATATACAAATATAAGTATAAGTTATCTTGTTATTGATTTGGGGGGGACTAATGTAAATTGTTATGTCTTAGGATCAACTTTTTAAATGGCCTCTGTTTGTCTACACAAGGCAGCATGAAATAGCTCTCTATATAGGGGAGAAATTGTTGATTTGAGGTTTTGGTGAAGTATTCCTATGAGATAAGATAATCTTTTATTTGTCCCGCAATAGGGAAATTGCAGTTTGCAACAGCAGCAGGGTACAGAACAGCACTGAGTATAATTAAATATAGAAAATAGAAAATATACGACATACAAGATACAGGGAGTCAAATAAAATATGAAGATCTAAGGGTATAAAATTGTAAATAATATAATAATATATAAAGTAAGTGAGAGTTAAGTGAGAGTTAAGTGTGGTGGCTGCCGCTATGAATAAGTAATGAGTGACATACAGCCAAGTAATTGCACGTAAGAAAAAATATTGCACGTAATATTATTGAACCTACCGCTTCAATGACATTTAAATGGTTCGATAAATATCTCCAGTGCTTCTTATTAATTATTGGCATGCTGGAGTGATTGTGTTGCAAATGTTTTGATTAGACTAGACTACATGGAACGCAGCAAGCATAAACACAAATTCACAACTGTTAACATTGTTGTTAACCATGTTTTATTAAGCTAAAGAACTAAGTTCTCTATTGTTGAACAGGAGTTTACAAACTAAACTAGTAACTGAATCTGGTCACTTCCTTCTCCCTCATCTTTCTTTCAAGCAGTACCCACCTGAAAAGGATGTCTCTTCCTCTTATAAAAAGCCCAAGCTTTGTTGTGTATGATGGCCTTGTCCTCCTCTGCTCCTGGTCATCTCCCCTATTGGCATCCCCTTAACCCTTTCTCTCATCCACTCATTCATGTAGGGTTTGTCTTCCTGCTTCCTGCATGCTTGATCATGCCTGAACTCTATGCCTGGCATAGGGGGGTCTTTAGACCAGAAGCCCCCTGCAGTGGCGCATTACAACAACTGAAGCGCAGCCTGGCACAACCAAAAAGCCTCCTAAACTGAAAACCAAAGATTAAAAAAATAATAATATATATATATATTTGAAGCAACGCAGGTCGGGGGAAGCAGAATGTAATGCCTCTTAGCGATGACTTTGATCAGCTAGAAGAGAGGCCTAATTGAGGCTTAATTTTATTAAATACATTGGGTAAACAGACCTTCCCTCTTCAAAAGTAGAGACAAAGTTTGGTTCCACCAAAGAGAGCTGAGGTCCAACCTTAACCCTGACCGACATTCTGATGGAACATCTCTGAGTAGGCCGACTGTAAAATGTTTATATATTTGTAGAGGTGTTATTCATCAATTCACATGGTCTAGTTTGAACCTTTTGGACATCAGGTCTGTTTCCTTGCTAAACACCAGATGGCGATGTTGCTTAAGGAATGCAAGTGTTCAGTAGTGATATTTATGAACAATTGTCAGATGCATAACTTTTTTTAAACACGCTCCTTCTCAGTGTGGTTTTATCTGCAGAATAGTCTATGCTCCTTTTCAATAATGTTGACCAAGGCTAGCATTTACATATGTATAAATATGTATATTTCCACCTTAAACACAGTAATGTACTGTCCATGATTTCATCCAGTGTTCATCATCACAGGGTTCATCAACATTGTGAAAATAACTTTGTTTTGCTTTCACACGTTACACCTAATGCTGCAATGTTTGTTTTTCTCAGATATTTTTGGGGCTTTTGGCTTCATTTATCTTGATATCAGTCAGAGAGAGACAGGAAAGCAGGGAGAACGAGAGAGGGGGGCAACGTCCTTAGTCGAAATAGAACCCGGGCCCCTGCGGTAAGGCCTAGGTCCCTGTGGTTTGCTCTGCCTGGTGAGCCACCCACCCAAGCTGCAGTGGTTTTAATAATAAAAAAAAAGGTGAGCTCTGTATGCTAATGTGTGTATAAAAGTGGTACAACTTGACACGTATGATATGTGATATTTTACTAGAATGGTTTGCACATTCAGATGGTCAGGTCAAAGCAATTAGAAATGTGTTTCCTCTTGCAAAAACACCTAAATGAAATCAGTACTTATGGTAAAATATTACAAAACGTGTATTCCTTCAAGTAGGCTATCTGTAATACAAATGAGAATGTTTATTATGGATTCTGCTGGTGTGGTCTTTGACATTGAATACAAAACAAGATAAAGTGACTTTCATATAATGTGAAAAATAACATAGTTATTGCTGTGCATCTTAAAGAATACAACCTCTTATGAAAACAGTTAAATATTGCAGTCACAGTCAAGAAGGGAGCTCTGGCCCCTTTTTAACACCTTAAGACTGAAAGACTTCCAATGTCTACCGAGGGAGATAATTAATGCATTTTCAAAACATACGGTCAACCAGCCTTGAAATATTGAACAGTTTATTCACTTGATACTGCTTGGTAAATAGAAATGAAAAGCTTTCTAAACTGATCCTATATTATTATATATTTTTTTAACTATATTTCAGGGTCTCTAAAGTGATCATCAACAACTGTAAAAAAAAAAATGGAAATGTGCTCTCTGTTAGGGCAAATATTGAATGCCATAGAATCCCATGTGCACCTTAGGCTGCCTTTAGTATAGTCTGCTAAAGGGAAAAAACTGGTCTGGTTAAAAATAAAGGCAGAAAGAATTTGATCGATCATCTCTTTTGAGTTACCCATTTGAATCCCTCTGATGAAATGCTATGCAAAATGTATTGAAAAGTATTTAGGCTCTTTGTATAGACCTTTATTTTGCAGGGCACTGTATTAACTTGAAATGCAGTCTTGGAACAGCACTTGCATTGTCTAAGCTAGGTTTAGGTTGACATGCCCTCAGATTGAATCAGCCTAAAATTACTCTTAAATTGTAGCATACATTTGGAATACAGTTCCAAACAGAGACTTATCTACGACACCGGCTTTATTTGTCATTGGTTCATTGTCATTCATTAAGATTCACAAACTTTGTATAAGATTATTTATAATGTTATCATTATTTTATAATTTTTCCAAAGGCTTGGACATCTTAAGTGACCTGCAAGGAAAGCACGAACAATGTATGATTTAAAAAATAAAACATAAACAAACTTATAGTGTCATTGGCCATGGTCTACTCACGGTCATAGCAACACTAACTTTGCCAGTGATTAGAATAGTCAAGTCTTCTTCAGAGACTCATTTTGGATTTGCGGAGCATGGGCATAAACTGTTTACAAAGACACTTAATCAGAAACATCTTATTTTTTAAGAAAATGTATAACGTCATTAAGAATTCCTCACTTTTAAATTATGTTGGGTAGTGAGTGCAAAATCATACAATACAACATTGGTTGTGTATTTATAGTGTATAATATAATGTGCAAATATTTTATTATAAAAAAAAATATTTTGCATTTTGATTGATAAATAGAACTTACTTGACAGACACATTCATGATGCATGCAAGTCATTCATCACATGGGTCTTCATTGTTAAACAAACATGTACCCCCCCGCCCACCCCCGTTGTCTAATACAGGGACTTCTACAAACATAAAACATGACAGACAGACATTAGTTGGATGTAAGACACTGTAATTCCCCTTACTACGCTTGTTGTAACTAAAACATATTTGTTGTTGTACACCACTAAGCAGTTAATGCGATGCATTCTCGTGTTCTGTAGTCTAACAAGTGATCAATAGCACATAAGTCCAATCACATCCAGATTAAAAAGATCCAATTTCTTAAGGAAATAGTTGAGGGGATTTTTCACCCTTTACTCTGGGCTCAACGAAGAAGATTTTTTTAAATAAATCGATTATCTCATCTTATAAATTCTGCCTTTCATTTGAAAGCTGTTCTACACTGGTTCTTTCGTATGCTTCTTGTGGATTGTGAAGTTTTGGGCCCACTGTTATTTCTTTATAGACTCAAAGATGGAACTTCATGATTTATTACACACTAGTTCTTCATCTAATTTTGTTTTCAGTTTTGATGATGAAGTATTATGGTGCTGATGTGCTAATGTCGAGTTGGTTAAACCAAATGAGAGATAAGTGATGCTTTTCGATCAAAGTTGTGAAGGTTAATTCAAAGTAGCGAGAAAGATGTATCTTGGAATAGTTGACTTAGTATTGTGAAACCTTCCTAGTTTTTGATAAACATCAACCAACAACACCCACAGGGCCAGCGTAGGCTGTTATCAGTCGGATGGATGTCATTTTTGTCGTCTGTCATTATGATAGTGCTCCAAACTGAGAGGTCAATTTACTCCAGTACAGATCAGAGTAACAAAACTCTTCTCCTTCTCCTTAGTTATCCTTCTTCAAGTTCATAAATACACCCCCTCCCCCCCTCTATCATTATTAATACTTCACTGTGGAGAGGCGATGCATTACGCCGTAAGCATTGGTTTTATTTGGCAGTGTGCAAATTATCCCCTTATCTGTCCATATCATCGTTTCGTCTCGTTTATCTTCTTGTCCTCCAAAGTCACCACACTTCAACTCTGACAGCGATCAGTATACCTTTCAGACGTGTGCATGCTTGTGATTTCTGAAGTGAGGCCCTCCCAGGTCTTCTGTGTCCTCGGGGCCTGTGTGATTGAGTGACTCGAATGAGAGGGGGCCAAAGATAATAAGGGAAGGAATATAGAAAATAAAAAGAAGGGGCTATGATATATCATTCCTCCCCTTCTCCCCGTCCATTTTCTCATCTTTTGTCAGTGCTGTCCTCCCCCGATTTCCGTGCTCCAAACCTGTCCCATGCAGCAGCGTAAACTAGAAGTGACATGTGACACCCACACCCAAGTGATGCACTGACAAGCAGGACCAGAAAAGGTGACTTTTTTTTTTTCATTTTCTTTTTTTCCAGACTGGCTTTAATATGGGGGAGAATCATAAAGTATTTATGAAATGCATTATGAATCATCCAGTAGGCCTGTTTTGCCACAGTTTTTTGTGGGTTTTTGCTTTTTTTCAAACAAGTACTGGAGAGGCGAATGTGAAAGAGAGAAAAGTTGTGAACTTTTATATTTTAAGCATTTCTGTCTGAAATATAGTGTGCCTAATTGAATTAGGCCTAGTTATTTATACAGTTTGACATTTGTTCCATAAGAACCTAGAACACCTCAAAACCTACATATTATTCATTAAGTGTGCATAAATATTACATTTGGATGTGTATAGATACATTTATTGAATGTGTAGCAGTCTCTTAACCAACCATAATCTGTCATTACAGGAAATAAATATATATATCCACATTTTGATGTGGATAAATTCTATTATAAATCAATCCATGCCATTATCATAAAAAATGCACATAAATGGTAAAGTATCATGTTGGCTGGCTGAATTAACTTCGGTTGCACAGTAGATGTAGCTATCTAGCTCATCACTTTGTTGTCAGGTTTAACTCGATGAAGAGTTGTTAAAAATGACAAAAAGTGTTTGCTAATACCTAACACGGAGTCAGGTGGCTGAGCGGTTAGGGAATCGGGCTAGTAATCAGAAGGTTGCTGGTTCGATCCCGGCTCTGAAAATGACGTTGTGTCCTTGGGCAAGGCACTTCACCCTACTTGCCTCAGGGGAATGTCCCTGTACTTACTGTAAGTCGCTCTGGATAAGAGCGTCTGCTAAATGACTAAATGTAAATGTAATGTAATACCATTATCAACAACCACACCAACAACATAATCTTACCAGGTTAGTTGCCAAACATGTAGGGAAAGTATAGCATGTTTGCACCTTACTTTGTTATTCATATGTTTCTGTCAAAGTGAGAGTGAGGCTTCCTCTCCCAATTACTCTATAGCACTTCTTGTAATGCGATATAGCAAAATTTGTTGTGCATATTACACATTTGATGCTGCAAGCATTGCCCTGCAAAAAGTTGAGGGGGTGGGATTCTCTAATATGATGCGTCATGTCTTTAAATGGATGTGTGCTTGTGTACTTCCAGCCACTATTTTCGTCTTAGTAAACCGTGCAAGTAAGAGCTAGGTGTGGTGTTTTCTCATATTGCTGACATCAGTATATTACACACTTAAGATGCATTTATGTGCAATTGTGGATGTGTATAGGTAGACAATAACTACCTCCTCCTGCCATAGAACACCTCAATTCCTAACCTTTTTATCTACTGTTATTCTGAATGTAATAGCTAAATATTTATCCACAGTAATTGTAATTAAACTAGGCAAAATATTTTTATCAGATGAAAATGTATATATGGTTAAGGTTTCCCCATCAAACATGAATTTGTCTACTTTCGACTTCCTTGTCAGTCTAACGAGGAACATGAGAAAAGCAAAGAGGAAAAAGGCGTTTACTAAATGCAATTTTGGCTTTTCTCAGACAGTTTTTGAAGCCTGCGGTGAAATCTTGCTGTGGCCTTGATCAGAATTACACTGTAGAGGATGAATTAAGGATTTGTTCAGTCATCTCAGAGGTTGAACCTGCCAATTAGAGCATCAGCTTGCTTCAGCAGCCATTAAGCAGTTTATCTGCCGAACTGTGCTAATGCACTTAAGAGTTGTTATTTGATCAGTGCATGTGGTTTGTGATAACTGGTACATTAAAAAAAGCCAAGACACAGAATCCTAGGTGTTATTATATTTACCTGGTGTTGATATGGAACCTGTGTAACGATCAGTCTCATACAGCAAGTCATTCACCTGCATAGACTAATTACCATATCTGGAATGTGCCTTCAGACTCGCATCCAAACCTCAATGGCTCATCTAATCCTATAAACAACTCCTCTCCATTCCACTACAAAACCTGTGGAGTCCCATAGAGAGTGGAAGTGTGTACGGTGGTTCAGGGGGACAAATGTTGGAATAGCTCTGGAAAGGACATTCAGACCTCATCTGCATTTGAATGGGGCTCTATCCAGCTAAATAAGAAAGTGTACATAAATATATAGCATTAATGATGTAGCTAAGCCCTCATGCATGCTGCTGTATTCTCATGCTAATGAGGGAGGTATTGAGTGGAGACAATTGTCATCTTCCTCCAAAGAAAGATGAGGGAGAGAGAGGAAGGTGGTCTTCTGCACATTTCCATAGACAGACAAAGACGGTGTCCACTGCCCCCAATACGCACACAAACATTGACACACACTGTAACCATCCTATAAATGAGTCCACATGTCTTTATGTCTAGCATATCCATTTTGATATTACAGTCTGAGAATAAACATCAAATACAAATCTTATATCAAGGTCTGGAGAGAATCCCCGCCTAAACAGAGGAAAGGTTAAAAGTTACGTTTTTTTTTTTTTTTTTTTTTTTTTTTTAAGAAAAGCGGATGGGGGGGGGAGACTGAAATTATTCTCAGTGGAGGGTTCAATGAACCATATGTAGGTAGCCACAGGCTAATGGGCCGATTGGTCCCTGGTATCCCCTCTCCAGGTATCCCCCCCATAACACACACACAGACTCTCTCCTTCCACATCCCTTCCGCTCTGAAATCCCTCCACCACTTCCCTCTAATCTCACCTTTTCTCTGGCGATGACCCGGGGAGGCCCACTTTATTCCCCACTGCACGCCAGAAGCCAGCGTTGTGATCGGAGCCCCGGCCCTGCTCTGGTTCCCCCCTCGCTCGGCTACTTCCCCGACGGCTCTGCTCTATTGATTTACTGCTCCACCATGGCTGTCTGCCTGTGTGCTTGCACCACCAGTCCCCGGCCCCTCTCCTCTAGCTACCTCTCCTGCTCTTCCTCGCGTAACCTGGGATTCATGTTCTGGGAAAAAGAGAAAGAATGGAGGAGACGGGCGAAAGAGAAGCAGAGCCTTTGATTTTTCATTAGAAGTGCTTCCATATTTTAATATTGGGATTAATCGGCCCTCCATGCCTTAAAGAAATAACCATTGAGAGACGATTCCCTGGCCTTCAAAAAGTATATGGCGTTTCCTCAATCAAAGCCCCTCGAATTTGCTCTTTTGTTTGGAGTTCAATTGCGATCGTTTTCCTCTCCTCTCTCTCTCTCTGTCTCTCGCCCTCTTGCTTTGCTGGTACAGTCGTTAGGCTTATTGACTGATCTCAGCTCTACTTAACAATAGAAACGACTTTGACAGGGAAATACAGCACATGTATCACAGAGGTGGTGGAAAAAAAAGCTTCCATTGCAGCCATAGCCTATGTTCCGTGACAAAACAAAAGGCAAGGTCTTTCCCCAGAGATGAAATGTTAAATGTTTCTGCATGCAGCATAATACTATTTTGTAAATCGTTGGATACGTGTTGTAAGACAACATTTCTGAACAATTTTGGACTTCTTAATGTGTTGTTTTTACATCTGTGAAAAGATTGACTTTTGGATTATGAAAAATACAAAGTTTTTCTTTTTGCAAAAGCAATGCAGAAATATTACATTCATAGATAAACAGCTATTGTTTCATTATAAGGTAAGGTTTCTGAAGAGCATAGAGTTGTGTGCACTTTAAAATAAAACCTCTGTTTAGATTTGTTGCATATTAGCTAGCCTACTGTGTCTCAAGTTTATGATGTGAGTGTATTGTATGAGTGTCTCTGTGATAGCTTCCTTGCGAGACACTTATTTTTGTAATGGAAGTGGAACACAATGCCTTGTATTTGTTGGAGCCACAACTCCACCAACCTGTGAGCTAATGAGAGGCCCCATGCTGATATCTAAGTCTTGGGTTTCCTATACTGATGCTGTTATATTAAAACAGGAACACACAAGGCTGGTGGGCTGGAGTGCACACCCCAATGCACTCATCCACACGCATAAGGAGATTTTTCATAGCACACAAGGGGTCGTATGCTTGTACGTCCGTTTATCCCAAACTTACACAGACATACACACACCCTCTGAAGATAGACAAGAGGAGTAAGTTTTGATGACACCAAAGACCAAAAAGAAAGGCATAAACAGAGAATCTGCATCAATCAAATCGTCAATGCTTCACTATCGGAAAATGTATCAAACGCATAAAGAAGGAGAACTTACTTAATTGACCAACCCCAGACAATTTGTTTGCTTTAAAGCAGTTAAAAAAACAACAGTTTTGTGTGTGTGTGTGTGTGTGTGTGTGTGTGTGTGTGTACCATTCTTTGTGCCGGTTGAGTGTGTTAACCCCCTGCCATGCTGAGATGCATTATTGAAGACTCTGTTGTGATACTTCTGCCTGCTTAAAGGTCTCGGCTTTCTTTTAACGCAGCGCCACAGTACACCACCTCTGCCCTGCGTCTTGGAAACTATAGAGGAACCATTGGCACGGGTCCACACTTCAGCTGAGGAAAAAAATCACTGAGAGATGAGAGGAAATTATGTCACGTTTAAGATTAATTTATTTCACATTTGTTGCACATTTTTTTTTTCAATTTTTATGTTCTCATTTATTGTCCTAATGGTTTGTATTCCGTTTTGTATTTAGTTTTTATGATAGTAATATTTGCTTCAAGTAATAATCAAAATCATGATATTATTAACATCATAATCATAATGAGTGAATGATGTAATAATTAATTCCAACACTATTTTCTTAGTGGTTCATAAACATTTGCAGGAAATGAAAGGTTAAATGCCAATTTAAGAGTGGCATGAAACCCAATTTTCAGAATGGTGAGTTGCTCTGCCGATGTTGAGAAACACGTAATGAAACACGCGTTTGTAAATTAAATACCATTAATTACTCTTTATGCCATACCACCATCTCAGTGTGGCAAAATGAAAAGGCAAGAATGAAGAGGAAAAAGCATGTGCAGATATCTTCAGGGCCCCTCATTATTCTCTGCCCCTGGGTATTTTCACGCCTTTTATTTTCTATCTAATGAACTGTTTACATTTCAGTTTTCCAGGCACCACAATTATTTGAGATGTCCTTGTCGCTGGTCGCAGTGAGCATACAGAAAGTAAGGTAGTTGGAGGGCAATAAAACATGTTTATCATAAATATAATTGTATTTTATATATATTGTATTAATTATTCTGTTAATGAGTAGAACGTAGGGTGCAAAAATCAAGACTGAGAGTCATCAGTCACTTCATTGTAAAAAAATATTGCTTAGATTTACAATTATTTATTTTATTCCTGTCATTTTTATTTGATTAAACAGTAGGATCTTTTATATATATATATATATAAGTTTTTTAAAGATTTGCACTTATGGTCTTAATTAGCATATCTGATTAGCATATCTGATATCAATTTGTATGCAATGTATATTTAACTACATTTTGATGGGTTGAAAAGGATCTCTGTTTTTCCAACAGAGGTAAAACACATGTGTTTTTGACAGGACACTATGCACCTCAGTCTTTAAATTGATGGGATGTGTAGAGTTTTAAAAGCTGGGGGACCACTTTGCATAAAGTTAAGATGGACCTTTGTTCTTTTTTTTGTGCCTCCGGGAATAGAAGTAAATTCTCACCCAAGATTAGAAAAAGTGACAAAAGAAAAACCTTTCAAAAGGATGAAATCTTTCTTTTATAATTGTTTTCCATGGCAATAAGCTATCTTCTAAAAGTGCACATTCTTTTTAGATTACAAAGCCTCCTCTTCTGCTTCCATGATGCTTTATTTTCATTCATTCCCCTTCTCAATCATACATAACAACTTGAATAAGAAAGTTTCAACTAATTGATTATATAAAAAATTACTCTGTCTTCTCTATGCATTATACAGCCTTCAATATATATCCTTCTACCCTAGATATCTGGGGAAATACTAATCGTACATGATGCTCTGTCTCATGCTCTGTCATGAGATGAAACAACATTTCATAGGCAATTGTCTTGTCTTCCAATAATTGACCTCATATATCCTATGTCCAAACCTTACATAAATAAGGTCCAACCATTTCAGTTTATTTATAATAACCCAATGGGTAATCATAGTCTGTCAATGGGTGATGCTTGTTTTGTATTCAATGGCGAGGGAATAATCTCTTGTTTTCCAGAGGGGAACTCTAACTTCAAGTCAACAGGAACAAGAAGTAGCTCTTAGTAGTAGTAGGTCTTCTATTTTAGATTATTATTATTTTATTTTTTTCCATTCCTTGTAGTTTTTGTTGTCATTTGTGTTCATTCATTTCAAAAGCTGTCAATATGCAGCTGTAAAAAACAGTCATTTAGATCTACGTAAAATCGGCGTTGGGTTTAAAGAAGACATCACTCCTCACACTCAAATCAACCCCTATATCAAGCTTCTAGTTCTCAATTACTGTCATCCCGTCATTTCCTCAAGTGACACTGCAACTCTTAAAGAAGCTTGACTAAAATGTGGGGGTTTTCTTGCAAGGATGAATATACTCTGTCTGTGCTAGAGTCTATTTTCAGGTTTATGTTATTTTAGTTTTAGCTCACACAATGAACAATCATGTTAGCAGAACATTAATATCTTACAGCCCTTCTATCTAAATTACCTTTTATTCACCTGTAGATGCACCTGTATATTTCCCTTATAGAAGGGGTATACTTGAGTATATCAAATATACTTTTAAAATAAATAATAATCAGTAATTTTCATTGTGGAGGCTGAGTCCATGGTTATAATGCAACTGGACACTTTCTTTATCAATACATTTTTCTGGTCTTGACCTCATCAATCAGACATCAGTAATTATTGTTCAATTCCCAGGCTCTCAAAGTGACAATAACAGCCAAAATATAGCCACTTTGTTTGTTCCCCCACTCACTAAGATTTGCCACTTTAAGTTAAACACTATACAATTATTTTAGACTGGTTTTCGATGCTTAATTATTAAGCAAATTAATAATTTTTAGCTAAACTACATACATGAGAGGAATTCTTAATGTAATTATTCCCCTCATTTGTTCAATTCCCATGATGAACTAACAGAAAAAGTGAATATCCTTAGAAGAATGCCTCAGTTTCTACGTGAAAACAATGTCAGGGCAGATGAGGATTTCTGTATTTCTATTCTATGTCTACTAAGAAAACATCTAGGCAATGGATGGAAGCATTATCTATACATATGCAGTTGTAGTCAGTGAATGGTTTGTGACACATTTTGAGAGAGACATTGTGTATTGAGAAAAAAGCAGCTCACTGTGGTATTTTGGGAACACTAAGTTCAAAACCAGCCTAGCGCACCCTTTTTTGTTTTACTATTGCTTTTTATTGTAGCAATAATAGAAAAGTGCAACTCTAACCCCTAAACCTTTTACAAAAGCCTGACCGTAATCACTAAAGGAAAGTTGAATAGAAACGCATGGATGGGGAATTGTGCCCACATGCTACTTAACTGTCTAAGAATAACCATTGACACTGTACAAATTATAACTTTTGCATTTACATGTAGTAATATTTTGCTTCATGTAAGAACATTCATATTGATTAATACTTTAACAGAGGAAATTGTGCAACACTAATGCTCAGTAATTATAGCACATCTTATTTAAAGACTTTTTTTTGTGTTTTTTTCTGCAAATCTCTCTAAGAATGTTTAACCAAAACACAGTATGCTTTCTTTAAAATTCAGAATTAAAATTTAAAATGTCTTTAAAATCAGATTACCCCAGATCATCTGACTGAAAGTAAAGCCAACTATTTTGCCAAAGTTATTCTATTCAAAATAATTAGATAGTAAACCGAGCACTGAGTGCTCAACTCAAATCATTTATTCCTCTCCACTGCAAGAGATTGGCTGTCTTTTTGTTGTAGATTTTTTTAAGCATGCAAATGTATACTATATTAAATAAAAATGTTTCTGTTGTATTATGTTTGCAGAGAATATGTATCCCATGGATGTGTCTGTAAACTAACGGTATACACCATCTATTCCTTCAGAAATGGTGGTGGCGTAGTCTGAAGCGTGTATGAAACGATTGTGTCGGAGTGTTTGTCTTCTTTTGGACATTGCTTTCCCTCTCCTATCTGAAGGGGCATATGGGGAGAGGGTGAAGGAGAGAGATTGGGAGCCCAAATCTGATGGAATGCCAATGGGTGATGAATTATTCCCTGTTTAAGTCCCTGCATCGACAGTATCACAGAGCCTGGCACTGTACTGGGCTGACAGCCGTGACAACCCCCAGAGAAGATTTAGCCCTGCCAACTGATACTTCCCTTATACATCTCTGTCCTTGTCCATGCCCCTTCTATGCTGCTCCCTATACAGTGTATGACTCAATATGTGATATTATTTTTTAGACCTTCTACTATTAGAAGGTCTGAGAAAATATTGTTTCCCTTATAATTTTCACAGTAATGGATCACCTCAGGAGCAATATAAAGCTCAGACTGGAAGACCAGGCACATAATATCTGAAACACAGAACGTCTCGCCATCATTTGCTCGTTACACGTTTGCCTGTCTGTGTGATTCCGTTAGGGGGCTCTCGTGCTTTAGAAATGCCTAAATGTTTTTTTTTCCCCAAGTCAACTCTGTTAAGCCTTATTTTTCCTCTTGTTTTTTCCCTCCTCTGTTCTGCTCTCTTTCTCCTCTTCTCCTCTGTCCCACTTCCTCCTCTTCCTTTAGAAAAGGTCACGTATTGCCTACAGTGATGAGGTGCGGAACGAGCTCCTGGGGGAGGACCCGGGCTCCTCAGAGAGTCAGGTAAGGTGCTAATCAGTGGCCTGGCAGCTCCCTGTGTGGGTGGCTGGCCCCCAGTTGAGGGGATGGGGGTGGGGTGTCAAGGCCTGTCAGGGCCCTTCTTAGGGGCCACCAAGGGCCAACATAGCATTGGCACCAAGTCATGCGGAAGGAGGCCTGTTTAATGCAAAGCTGGCCAGGCTCTAAATGAATGGGCTCCAGGGTCTGGGCCTAGTGTCTGGGCAGCACCAGATTGGGTCAAAACCAAGCCCCACTTACCCCACCCCCTATCCTCACAGCTGTTCTCCAGCCGGCTGTGTACTTATCCCCTCCATCAAGATCCTTCACCAATGGAAGCACCTTCCCCCTTGGAAGACAGGCAGACACTTTCACACATATAAAACAAAATGAACAAAAAAACGTATTTGACCGATTTAAATACCCCACACAATACTGATAGTCAGAACAGATTCAGGATCAACCTTAGGTGCCTCAATTCCACATCAACATCAATTCTGTTTTGTTTTTTTCAACACAGCTCTATCATGTTTTCTTAACTTACATTCACTCTAAGAAATTACCATTAATCAAATTACCCTTGAAGAACATATAAATATCTGAAAATTATTATTATTCAAGTAAATGTTTTGGTTTTCTGAGGTTGCAGTCATATTAAATTCAAAGCATTTAAAAGCAACAGATGTGTAGCATATTAACAATCTTTCTTTATTTCAGGACCATAAGCAGAAACATTAAACAGGGTAAAATGTACTGAAATTAATTCATGAAATTACAAAAATAACGGAAATGATAGTATCAAAGTTATCTCAATTGCTCAACAATGCCACAATCAAAAAAAAGTTCAAGTGCTTTTGCACAAATCAACAGCAAAGGTTGTTATTCATTTGAGACATCCTGCCTGTCTGTCATCTCTTAAATCAGTGTAATTGTATTTTACTCAGTATAAATTGTGTGGGTTAAGGTATATTTACATTTAGTCATTTAGCAGACGCTCTTATCCAGAGCGACTTACAGTAAGTACAGGGACATTCCCCCGAGGCAAGTAGGGTGAAGTGCCTTGCCCAAGGACACAACGTCAGTTTGCATGACCGGGAATCGAACTGGCAACCTTCGGATTACTAGCCCGACTCCCTAACCGCTCAGCCACCTGACTCCCTATAGGTATGTATTTGAACACAAAACTAAATGACAAAATTATTAAATGCATGTTCACATTTAGTCACAGTATGTTACAAACTGCTGAGCACAGCTAAATCTGAATTGTATATCAATAGCTAAAAAGTAATATTATACTTTTTTGATAGCTTCCTCATTGCCTTTTCATGGATGACCTATGGAATAGATCCAAACTTATGTTTGGATCTTACAAACGTATGTATACCCGAGATGGAAAACTGATATGCATATTCTCAAATTAGGGAGGCACAAAAATGAATTAATTCAACTTTCATACATAAATTGTAAGTAAACTTCCTGCAAGAGCTGTCACATTCCAGACAGTGATTCTTCCAATCAAAATCTTGTCAAAGACAAAAGAAGAAAAGTGACCCAAAAACTTCCATGGCTGAAATGATTGTTCACAATTAATATTTCATTCTAACTGTCACATATTTCTTCAAGTACTAGAGCTACTAGAGTGCATAAATACTGTGGATGTTTAAAGGCGTTATTGAATAACAAGCTTTTTGTTATTTACAAACATTGAAATCCCAAATAAAAAAAGGTTTGTGAGAACTATCTTTAAAATACAAAAAAAATGCTCAACATTCAAATGCAGACAAACATTGTGATGTTTCTGACACGGGTTGATATGTCAAAAGTACTAAAATAAGCTGGGGGATGTTGCTCTAATTTTATCAGAATGCATTTGTATGTCTGTTCTCTTTCAGCCTTTTCAAAATCTCCAGTCGTACAAAAACGTGTTCAAAAACATCTATTTTTATTTGAAAAGGAGTACCTTGCTGTTAACTATGACTGCAGGGTTTTCACAATCTAAATTATAAAAGACTTAATAACATTGTAAAACTCTTAAGCAGACACACCATAACAAGCTGGCAGAAGAAACGTTAATGTGTCAGCCAGAGACAAGGTAAAGTAAATAGATGCTACATATATTTCCTTATTTGCTTGTTGCCGTATTTACCTCATTTACATTTTAAAAACTTATTGAGATAACATAAGATTTGGTCTTGCTGTGAGTGGAGTGTTTGCAACTTCACTTTTTTTATCGAACGGGATCACAGCAATAGAATGGAGGGGAAAAGATGGGGGCACCAGGGTGAGTTGGTCAATTTAATTCCTGACGATCTGAAAGAGGTCAGAATCATTTCATATAACCCTGACTGAGCAGATCATTACCAGTCACAAATCTCTTCGTACATGCCAAGGATTTATAACTAAGTAAATAGGGAGTTGTCATAAGTTCTGAAAATGGCGTGATAATGGCTAAAAGACGATTTAATAGAGTTCAGCAGTTATTTGTTATCTGTATGCGGACAGAGACTGAATTGGCGCTATCACTCTTTTTTAATAATGTGCTAGTCTGCTATTGCACATTTTCCCCTCTATTTTCCTCTCTACATGCAGCTCACACATACACAAACGACACACAGATACACTTCCCCATACCACACGCATAGCAGTCAGCACACACACACACAATTTTTTGCACACGAACACTCTACGGAATAGTTTCGATTTCAGTCACAGCAGAAGGCTTGGCCACAAGAGATTGTGCTGGTTTGAGCCGGCATGGACCAGATTTTACAGGCTACAAAGGAAGCAGATTACCACTTGTATCAAATTCCGTATTGAATAAAAAAAAATCTTTGTTTGAAAAATCTGCTGATTATCATAACAGAAAAATTGGAGCAGTGCATTTTTGAATACTGGCTGGCATCAGAAAAACACAGTGAAAGGCGGTGGATGAGGCATAATTATAACATTTACAATATCCAGCATTTACTACCTTATTTTGCTTTAGCAAAGATAACACTTTGGGTTTATGTTTTAAAGAAGGGATGCCAAAGCAAAATCAAGCTAGATGACAATTCAAACAAAAATACACTGCACAAAGCCCTGAATATTGGCTCCAAATCCACCATGAGGACTTACAATCGGCCAAGCAGAACAAATAAGATGGAACAAGTTTTGTTTGGTACTCATTGAATTCAACGGCAGAGCTGTGGTGCGTGATTGCCAGCTCTGGTGAGCTTGTCCAAACTCCAAATCTCTGATCTATGGTGTAGTTTTAAACGTTGTCC
This sequence comes from Osmerus mordax, assembly GCF_038355195.1. Classification (NCBI taxonomy): domain Eukaryota; kingdom Metazoa; phylum Chordata; class Actinopteri; order Osmeriformes; family Osmeridae; genus Osmerus; species Osmerus mordax. The sequence goes on along the minus strand of NC_090059.1, from coordinate 5,867,292 downwards.
TCTTCTCAGGCTATTTCACAGCATAAGAAAGAAGAAAACCAAATTTTCCGTAGTTTGTAAAACTACAACCAGTCATTGTCACTATTCCTGAGGCTAGTACTCTAATACCTCTATTTATGCTGTTGTCTCTTAACTTTTTCTTCAGACAATTATAAATAAAATAAAATATAGTATACAAATCTCGATATTATGTAGGTGTTCAGTTTAAATATTAGAATAGTTTGAATGCCACTGCTAATAAGGCCTTGCGTGTGACAATCCATGTTTCAGCATGGTCCAATATTGGTGTCAGTTGTAGCTATAACGAGTAACAGTGAAACACGGATACAACTTTTCTCTTTTGTATGATCCAAGTCCTCCTTCCCTTTTCTAATAGATACCAAGTTATGTCAAACCACCAATATTCAAAATGACCACCTCTTACAAAGAGAGATAAGAGGGCAGTAATAGTGGCCCAGAGCCTCCCTTTAGATCTGCTAACCTTACATCTCTCCCAAGAAATTTAGATTAAAATTTTTTTTTTTAAAACCTGCAAAGGCTTACAAAAAAAAGAAAGTCCTGCCCTTTCTTTATCAAATATATTGTGCTCATATCATATTCCCCCTTTCCTTTCACGAGGAGAAGAACATTTTTGTAAAAACAAAATGTTAATCTTTATTAGGCTTGAATTATATCTGCCCCCCAATATTTTTATGTTAGCTAACAGGTATGGAGAATTAAATACATATCTCTATTTACTCCACTGAAAATGTGCTATTATTTTTCATAATAAATAAATAATGCTAAGATACATTTTTCATAACCTCTTCATTATAAACTTTACAGTTATTTATTTATGTATATGTATACACATGATGCACACAGAAGGCATATTGAAATACATGAAATATTGACAAAATGTCAGCTATGGTGCACATATAACTGTCAATAAAGTCGCCCAATATTCCCCTATTTGCAATAAAATGGAGCATTTATTCTAGCGTTTTAGTTTTTGTACTGAATTCCTTTTTTTTATAATTGTCTGTACCAAATCACATTTTCCCACTGTAGAGTAGATCATATTTTTCATATAAAGTTATGTGATGTGAAATCCTTGATGATGCTTGTTTAGACACCACAAGTCGAGAAATCTATTCCCTCTCTTTGTTTATTGTGACAGCACCAGAACTTGATCTTGGTTTGTTCAAAAATATCTGCAAGAGTCTCGTGTTTAGCTTCGTTTAATGTGTTTGTCTGTGATTTTCAAATGCTAAACATGCAAACAGATAAATCGTCAAGGTTAATTCTGTACCCAGCCGCATGACTGATCTGCTTCCTGCCATTGCTGTCCTTTTTATCTGTCCCTCACTCTCTCCCTTTATTTCTCTATTTATGTCTCTTTCTCTTTGCCTTCACATGGCAGTTGATAAAGTTACGTGAAGAGGTAAGTGCCTTTCTCGCTTCCTGTTTTAGATTTCCTTCATTCAGAGTTTTTGACCTCATCTCTCCTACATGAAATCAAAATCAGCTCATTTGAATACTATTTGTACATTTCTGATTACCCAACCCAAAGGCCAAGGCTATTTATTACGCTATTTGGGAATTATTATAATAAAGGTCATTTTGTCCCCAAAAAGTTGAAATGTTATTAAATATTTTCCAATGTTTTGCTCTTAAAACCCTAACATTAAAACAGAGCATGGATAATTGACACTTCAGGAGAGTGAATGGCCTTCTCACAATTTCAGAAAGCTCATTGTCTTTGAGCAGCAGCTATTATGGCTTATTTATTCTGCTTTCAGCTCATATTTTCTTTCTTATCTTAAGAAATCTATTGTGTGTTGCCTGGCTTGGTATGTGGTGGAATAGCTCTACCAATATAGTTATCAATATGATCAAGGTATTAGTTGTTTAAATATTTCATGCAAAAACATGTTTTGATCTGCTCATGTTTATTTATATTTATATTTAGATTGTTACATATATTTATATGTAACAATCTAACTCTGCACAACAAAACCTTAGTAGAATGGGCAGTATAGTACATGTAGCTGGAGAATATAAACCAGTACTTTTAGGATTACTTCAAGCATTATATAGTGGATGATGCTTTCTTTAACGATCTAAGACCACCAGTAAATCAGTTATGTGAACTTTTAACACAAATTTAAGTGACAGTAGTATTTTTGAATTATATATCCTAGCGTATCCTAGTGTGTACAGCATGCCCACACTCTCGAGGCTGGACTACGACCTAGGTATTGTGTGCAATTGTCCAACATGCAGCAATCAGGGATTCAAAAGCAGATATGAAGAAATATAAGATGAAGAAGTACAACTTGTTGCACAAAGTGTGCTATTAGCTGGTTAGCTTTTCTTGGGCACCATTTCCATGACACCCTCTACATGTATTAAATATCTCTGCCTATACTTTCAGTAGTTTGTGTCGGAGTGCTTGTCAAGGGTCAGTTGAGTCTTGAATGAAAACATGTGGAAGGGATTCTTCAATCAGCTCTCTTGATGAATGCAAGCCCAGCCTAGTAATTTGTTCACATCAGTGTGAATCTGGTATCCACAGACATAAATTAAACTTTAACATTTCCCTAGGTTGTCCCAATGTGTTCACTGAAAGTTACCAGGTTGTATTGTATCATGGTAGTGACAGTTTCCACTATCAAGTTAGTGCTATGCTAGTTGCTGTTACAGCTTGCTTGTTGCTGTGGGCATATTCATTCACTAGCTATCAAACGGGTGGCTCTATTATTCAGAGAGCTAGCTACAGCTAGTCTAATTTCCCTTCAGAGTTGAAAAAAGTTATATATAATCTTGTCTAGAGGTAAAAGATTGAATCCACTTGATGTAGCTAACTGCATACTCTCAAAGAGCAAGGATAGAATTCCACCTGAAATCTGTCAGTTTGCTATGCTGCATGTAGGGTGGAAGTTTGAATAACTCTACCACAGTTTTACAGAAGTGTGCCTTTTGATCCCACTCCCAATTGTCACGCGAGCCAATAGACTCAAACATGCTAGCCTATGAACATAAATGAGTAAAAAATACATTTGCTAGTGCAAAACTGGATGGAGGCGCGAAGTACATATTTGTATTTTCGAAATCCAATTTGTTCTAAAGCACAGAAAATAATTACCATCCTATTAGCCCACTCTGTCCCTGTTTATACTTAATTAAAAAATCCAGTGATCCAAACACAAGTGGACAGCCAAGACACATCACCCTTGTCCCATCACCACTGTCTCTCATATGTCTTCAAGGTGTCCATCTTACCACTTAACATTTTGTTAAAACCTTCATCACTTCCTCTAAAGTGAGACCAGATAGCGCCAGGTTTGTTTCACATGGGATAGCTAGAAAAAAAAAAGTGTATTGTTGTATGGGCTGTCCCTGTTGAGATTGTCTTGACAAAGTCAGTTGTTACTTGGAAAAGAGCAGGACAAGATAAAAGTGAGTTTAAGTGTTTGAAAAGCAGTGGCTCTCGATTACGTTTTTTCCTGTTACGTCCGTGTTGGGGACGCATCCTGATGCATTGGCGTTTACACTACAAAAGATATGATCAAATGCATCCCAGACCACCTTGGCAGGTGGTTTGAGAGATTGGATCACAGTGCGTCGTTGTGGTCGTTAACACTTGTAATTAGTGCTGTGTCCTCTTGTGATCCGATCACCCCAGACACATTTTAAAGATGCTGTAAAGTGGAATTGAAAATCAGTTTTAAGTTCATCACACCACAGAAGAATGTGTTGTTAACTACCCATCCAAATTCGAATGAAGAAAAAAAAAAACACAGACAAGTATGTTAAATTAGGCTTTGAAATTGTGAGAAAATCAACAGTCTTCTCTGCTTGAGACTGGGGGGGCGTGTCGCCTGAAGGAGCTGAAGCTCTGCCCCCTTGAATTTATTGAATTTAGCAACAACAGCAACACTAGCTAAATCAATTGAAGATATCAGATCAGACCTACCTGCAGTCTCTGAATGTTTTATGTGTTAATTTCTTTGTCTTTGCATCGTACCAGCTGAGTAACAGAATGCAACCGTCTGTGATCTGACATAGATGGCTGTGACGTAGGTAGGTTGGGTTTTGCCCCGCCTATACAAAACCTGAGCAGAAAACAGGTGAGAAACTGTTCAACGGTCTAACTCCACATTTCAGTGCGACAAAGTTTTAGAGCTTTGCACATGCTTTCAGCAACTTGTATAATGTACTGAGAAGCAAACCATGGAATTTTCTTTACAGCATCTTTAAAACCAAGTGTAAACAGGGTCTGAATTTGTATCTGGCAAAGCTAGCTAGTTCAGGCAGTGGCATGTCCAGAGCATTTTACATGGGGTGGCATGATGGGTCTTGTAGGTATTTTGAGGAGTCACACACGTTAACTACCTATTCACTAGCAAAGCACAAGTTAAATGTACCTAATGGACTGCAGCTGTATTAATTATACAATAATACAAAATAATTGACAGTTTTTTTAATTATTTTTTTTCATTAAGACTAGGTAGGCTGACTGAAGGGTTGAAATAATTTGTAATTCTTTTTAAATGTAGTCATGTTTTTTGTAATGCTAAATGGGAGCTATTACATGAAACAAACTGCATGAAATTTCATCAATGGTTTAGCATTTTGAATAAAAACCTCAAATAAAATGACTAATTGTAATACTTACTCAACACCTCACCTCCATCGCCACTGAGTCCAACTCACCCGAAGTGTTCTGTCTTTAGTTTTGAGGCAGTATTAAGTAGAGTCATTAAAACACAGTTTAATAAAAACACACTACAGGAAGATTTTAATTCTTCATGTTTTTTGTTGGTTCTGCTAAACTTGTAGCATCTCTTCAGCCAGCATGAGACTTATTTTGTGGGAAAGGGAGATGATCCAGACTGCAAATTTATTTGGTATAGTTCAAGAAAGCGGTATTTTGGTTTCCCCTCTCCTCCCACCTTGATTTTCCGTCACTGAAGGTTTTGGGATTGTCTTCACCTCACCTCTCCCTTTGGAAAGTAGAGGAACAGCATTTAATCTGGTTTGATTCACACTCTCCTCACCATCAACCTCCTCTGTTCTTCCTTTTCCTTCCAGTTTTTCCTGCATTTGAATCAAAGGCTTTTACAGCTTATACACACTTAAGCCAGCTTTAAAAAACTATACTTTTTCCTCAGCTGGAAAACATGTTTAAATATTTAACACCTCTATTCACAGCTGTTTGACACTTGTAATTCCTCGTCTTACAACTCCCAAACAAACCCTGGAGAAGATCACACAGTCAGTCTGAATCACAGCTGTCATCATTATTCACTTTGACTCTCCCCCACCCTTATTGAAATAATAAGGAATCATCTGAACTTTTGAAAATTGTGATAGTAACCGCCTGTGTTTGATATTGGGAAAAAAAGTCAAGAAGAAGAAGAGGGAGATATTCTTTTGTGCCACAGCTGCATTGTTCTGGGGCTCACTGTTAATAACTTACAACTGCAGTAACTTACAACTCTACTGCAAAAAAAATCAAGTATAAAAAAATCAATTTTTATTCTTTCCAAAAAGGCCTTTGTTGAAAATATAGGTGTCATAAAAAAAAGACATGCATACATCTGCACAGACTAGAAGAGTAATACATCCACAATATTTGTATTGTGGATGTGCAATTATATCTACAGCATACAAATTGTTGGCTATTAAGCTGAGTGAAGTTTTATTCATAGACTGATATAGATGTCAGATTCCTGGTCAGTGTTAGGGTATGTGTGTATTAGGGTGTAGGCCTTCGTTGTAAGTTATAATCCATGACTCAGAATTTGTCAGACAGGAAGTTTACTTTTTTGTTACAGACAGTACAACTGGTTGCAGAATATATTTTGATTATTCAACCTAACCATCCCTTGAACTTGATATGTCATGGGGTTTCCCACGCTGGGCTATGATTCTATGCAATCAGGCCTGCCAGACAGACCTTGTTTGTTTTACCTGTAAGGGAAATGTTAGAATCGCAATTGATCTGCAATGGTTCTATTACCCCCCCCCCCCCCCCCCCACCCACCCACCCACTCAAAAACAAAAAATAGCGTTACTAAGAATGATATCCTTAATTGAATGTCAGTTCAAAGAACAGCAACTCTTAACATAATCATTAAGTATGACAAGTTACTGCAGATTTTAAGTAGTATTATTAATGTCTATCTGGAAATTGTGGATTCTCAAACATCAAGTGAGCCTTTGCAGGAAAGGGGACAATAACATAAAAAGTCCACACAGATGTTTTGCATATCTTAATAGTTAACTACAGTCGCATTGATTTCAGAATGGTGTATTTAGCAGGAATCTCTAAATGTTTAAACATCCTGAAGTGTATTTGCTATATGTTCTTTTTAAGTACTCTTTATTCACAAAAATGTGGGTATCGACATTGTTTAGTGTTATTCTTCTCAAATTATGAAGGGACATTTTTTGAAAGCATAAGTCATTTGGAGGCCGTTGGGGTGTGAATACTGGTTCGTGCTGGTGCTGTATTCCCTCCTCCTTCAGGTTCTGTCACCATAATATTACACATTATTCTAATGGCCCCCAACACACAAACACACCGCCACCTCCCTGAATTCCCCCACCCGCCTGAAAGAAGACAGAACGAGGGAGAGAGAAAGAGAGGGAGCAAAATTCAGTGGAACGCTTTGAAGTGGCTTTTCTGTGCTGCTAGTCCGCTGGCCGTCTCCCCGAGACGTGTCACCTTTGCCGAGAGGGAATAGGAAAATCACGTTTCGAATGGTAATGATAACATACTAATCACTTGAGCTCTTTGAAGAACCGGGGGAGCGCGCTACTCTGTCAGTATCCCCGTCTGCCTTATGCTCCCAGGCACACAGGCACAGCCATGGTCTAGGTGTATTAGCTTAAGCGTTGCATGTCAATACGTCCCCTCCATCTCCGCTGATCCATAGGGGCTCATTAAGCCCGAGCTGGCTCCATTTTTCCCTCTGTGCTTTACCACCACTATTGCTAGCAAATCCGCACACCGACCCATCTACGCACCCCCACTTCCACTTTCTCCCTCTATATCTCCTCCTCACCCTTTTAGTATCTCTCACCAACCCCCTCCCCAACCCCTTCCCTGCCCTTCAACTATTAAAATGGATTTCTGCTATTTTAAATGACATCTGTCAACTGAAAAGAGAAGACAAGCAACAACAAAAAAAATCAGAGGAAGGATTTTTTTTCTTTCTCTCTCTTTTCCCCATCCCTCTGATTGTCAAACTTTGAAAAGTGGGATGTCATCGTGTTTTTTTTCTGTTTCATTTCCTTGGAGTGATTAGCCAGTACATATTTTGACAGCTTTACTATAACTAGAGTTTTAGTTTTCCCCTCCCTCCTCTCAAAGTGCAGAAACGGGCCTAGACCCCTTTCAGGGAGAGGTGCCATTCATCTGATGTATGTGAATCTTACAGGCACATTTTAACCTGTGTTAAAAAGGTTCCCAACATGTTTGTAGTACATCAGCCTCTCAGTGTCAATTTAGTGTTATGTAGATAGACCATTTAGACTATGAATTTTGTCTTTGTGTCTATCTCAACCCTAACCCTAACTTTTTTACATATTTAATGTTATTTCCCACCAACGGTACTTTTGGGAAAGCAACATGTTCAATGTGCCTTTAACCAAAACATCCAAACATGACACAAACATATTTGATTTTGACATAATTTCAGAGCCATTGGCTTGATTTGTTTCATGAAAGCTGCAAATTGTAATTTATTATATCTCAATTAGCTCTTCCTGCCTTCTTCAACTTTGCCCCCCACACTAAATGTGAAGTAATGAGTTGCATTACATTGCCTCTGGAGCAAATGAGGAGGGATACCTCATTTTAAAAAGGCAACCATGTGACCCTTACAGTATTTTAGGAGTTTGTAAAATGGTTCTTTGTTATGGCTCATTTATACTGGCCACATAGACCAGATAGACATCTCTTTTGGTGACATTGTAGTGTTTTTCTGTGTTGCTTCCCTGCCTTCTCAATCATTATTTTTGTTTCTGTGTTTTCTTTTCTATTTGATGCAGAGAGCACATCTGTTGGACAACACAGAGAAGCTAGAAAGGTCATCCCGGAGGCTGGAAGCTGGCTACCAGATAGCTGTGGAAACCGGTACGCATTCTGTTTGGATTGGGTTGAGGGGCGGGCGCTGGGGCTGGTTCTGGGGGGAGTCAGTGAGCGACAGCAAATTGTCTTGCTCGTATGCGAGGTGGAGAAAGGGAGAAAAAAAATAATGCCTTGACGACTGGTGACATTTCCAGGAGCACATCAAAGACATGCGAGGGAAAGCAAGGTGTATGGGCAACGAGAGTGGGAGCCGCTGCTCCGCTCTCGGCTCCCAGAAGAAAAAAAAAAAAAAACTTTTCTCCATGCATCTGTGTGGCTCTGTGTCTGTGCAGTGTTTCTTTTTAGCTCAAAAAGACAGGGGGGTCTACCGATTATAGCTAATGTCAGTGTTCCACCAAAAGTTCTTAATTCAAAGAACAAAGAGTAACATCACACCCTAAATACATGTATTTCTTGCTTATTATCAAGGTTGGATTTTATCTTTAGACTCAGGAAAATGATCTAATTTGGATTTTAAATAGATTAAACCAGTTATCATTTTTTCCCTTTCCTCTTGACAGTCACCACATTATTGATGCACAGTGTATTCCTTAGAGAGATATCAAAGCTCATTCTTGAAGTATCAACTAGCTTTATATGGCTTCCGCAGTAGTTTTGAAAAAGTTTGTTAATTTACACTATAATGGCATGGTGGTGTGTGTGCGTGCGACACCCACAGATTTAATAATTCAAGTCGAGAAAGGGTTTCGCAGACCACCGGCTTTTGATGTTCAGTAAGTCTTGCTCACAAATTCATAAATACAATCTGCATTCTCTGCTTAAAAATGTTGTTTCATATGTCTCTGATGATCTGCTGCATCACATTATTCCTATCTTTCAACATGTCAAACTCTGTGGAATCCCATAGTTTTGATTCCATTCAGTCATATCTTTCAGTCGAGTGCCTTGTTTTGATGTTTTGTCATGTCGGTTGGTGAAAAAAAAAAAAAAGGGCCATGGCCTAACCGTGTTCTCTACCTCCTGGGCTCGGTACTTTCCCCCATAAGGGGCAGCCATGCGCCCTTTGACCTCTTGTCACCAGTGGCAGTCTCATCTCCTCTGTGTGCTCCTCTAACTGAGAAATATTGCATTTTGTCCAACACACACACACATACTGCTCAAGACCCAACCAGCAGCAGTGGGGTGTGTTTGGGGTACGGTTGGATGTGTGTGGCTTTGCCCCAAGTGTTTAATCCGCAACCTCTCTCACCCTCCTGTCAATGCTGGTCATCCGCTCAGATGCACAGCGTTAAACAGCAACTGCTGAGGACCGAGCAAACGAAGAGAAAACACGACTTCCCTGGGAACACAGGCACGCTGGGAATATAGTCATACTACTTGACAACATACAAGCTCATGTGCATCTCACCACCACTGTGCTGAGTATGCATGCACACACATACAACTCCATCTGCAAGGTTACAAAGTTATCAGTTTAACATGTATCCAACCAATCCCTGCATTCCCAAATCGCCTTGGCCAAGCTTCAAGCATTCCATCGTATTTTTCACCAGTAATACACCTAATATTTCCTTTTATTTATTCTAGAATAATCAAACGCCAGAGCACGCTATCAGGCACATCTATTCATGCTTTACACATTCCATACAGATACAATGTACAGGACTGTCCAATTCTACCCAGTGCAAAATTGTCCAGTAAATGTTTCTTTTACTCAGTTTTAAACTATATCTATATATATATATATACACACTAATATTAAAATGACGACTCGTACACTTAAACATTTCATCATACTCATTTGAAGGTGTCCAGTGCAAATATTATGGCTAAAGCTTTCAAGCTTCAAATTTCAGAAAGAATGTCACCCAAAGAGGTTTAACACCACCAATTGGTGCTGTAATTGTTAATTCAATTGTCTCTTTAGTCATATACTGAATATACATGTCTCTTTTATGTGAAAGAATGACTCTTTTCACACAGTTGTAGCTATTTCACAAGTCAAAGCACATCTGAATCTATTGTCAGACATTTTGGAACTCCTAAATTGTAATTGACCATGGAGTAAAAACAACTAACTTTTTTTCCTTAAAAAAAAGATACACCCTGAACAAAGGCAGAGACAAGATGGTTCTTCAACTGCAGTTCTCTTTCCATTTCATGGCAATTGACAACATTTGTCTAAATGACCAGAAAAGAAAAGAAAAAGTCAGGGTGCTGCAAGGTCACGTTTGAAAAGAAAATCGTCAGTTCATAGAGATGGTGAGTCTTCATAGAGTATCATTTTATAGAATTTTTGCTTCCTTTTTTCCCTCTCTCTCCAGTGTATTTAGCAAAGCGGGACATACTTGCCAAGAGCACTGAGGGCCCTTTGAGGGATATTGAAGAGGCTCTGTGGACATGCAGAGCTATTTACCACACGCATTCTTAAGAACTGGGCACTCTGTTTGTCTCATAAATAAAGTATGGAACTTCATTAGCGCAGGGCATGGACTTAAAAGCCAAGCACACTAACATGGAGACTAGTCTGTAAAAGAGGGCTAGTCTGTTAAAGAGGGCCTTAAATATAGGCGGAGGATATGCAGTTTGCCAATTTAAAAGCATTTAAATCACGTTTTTTTTGCAAAGCCTAAATGTGGAGGCCCAGGCTAGTGCCAAAATCAAATAGATTTGTTAGACAGTTTGTTAGATATTGTACCATTTTATGTAAGATATGAGTAGAGTATGATTCGGAAGGTTAAGTGATAGACAAGACATCTTAGTAGTGATTTTCTTGCTTTGTGATTATAATATATTGGAGAGTGAGCAGGTTATGTTTTACAATTGGGCAGAAAAATAAATCGATATGCTAGCTTCTGTTGGAAATCTAAGTCGTTTTAAGCCAAATGCATTGTATTTAATCAGTTGATTGTAAGTTGATTAATACCTTTCACATACTTTTACCAGGGGCATTTTCTAAATAATCTGATGCATTATTAATTGGTTGGTATTAGTTTTGCATTGTTTTAAGTGTGGTTAATTCTAAAATATAGATTATTCTTTTTATTTTGAGTTATTGTTTACATTTTAGTGGACACCATCAATATATATAGTTATTGTCTATTAATAGCATAAAAAACAGGCAGAAGGTAATATATATTTGGCTAAAAGTATATCATCATCATTGAAATGTGGTCAGGAAGATTATTATATAATCCTTTGTATTGCTGTGTTCTTAATGCACAGAAAGTTTAGTGTGCTTAGTTTAGTGTAGAACCTTTTTCTGACACTCTATGTCATTACCTGTTAACAAAACATGCATTCAGGGCCACCTCTGTAAAGCTCAGCAGTCTAAACAAAGTAAACGAAATGCAACAAATAACAGGGTGGCCAGGAAAAAAGAGAAACTCTGCATTTTGAAGGGGCCAGCAATGAGGCTGAGGTCACTTCCCGGCTTGCGGCCCTGGTGTCGGAGCTCGCCGCGATCGATAGGGGAAAATGAAAACAGCTCATTAGGGATTGATTTCAGCCCCGTTTAGATAAGCAGAGAGGGTCGGGGCCCAGCCCCCAGGGGCCCCTCGCTTGCCCAAAGTTCACGCCGTGCCAGGTAGAGAGCAGCACCGCAGGCCATCAACTTTATTAGCACAGAGATAAGCTGATTAGGCCTTGTCAATCAAAGGTGCCAATGACTCAATCGAGAGCCCAGGCCTTTCTTTCTCTCCCTTTCCTGCTCTCTTGCTCTCTCTCTCCCTCTCTTTTTTGTGATAAATCATTGAAGCGACCAACAAAGCGCCAGCTATTGCGGGGCTAAGCTAAGCAGCCCTGCAGTTGTCACCAAGGCAGACGCACAAGGACCCTGTGATGATGTGACGACTATATTAAAGAGTACATCAATTTGTTTTAGAGCGGTTTGATTTCCAACTGCAGCAGCATTAAAAGCGAAAGGAAGAGAGGGAGGGAGGTAGTATTGCTGACGCCGTCGTCATCCAACATGACTCCAGTGGCAAAGCACGGGGTGTCGAAACACAGAGAAATAAATAGATAAATGATGGGAGCAGAGAAATAAATAAATATGTTTTGTAAACATAATTTTTTTTCGGATCCTGTTTGAAGCGGAGCATGGCTTTGAGCCTTGCTGTGAGTCCATGGGTGCTGGAGTGCCCCAGTAACATAGTGCAATGCTTGTCCCCAGCTCACACTATCTCGCTTCCTCCATCGTACACTACGCTTTCTTTTTCTGCTTCTCTTGTACTGTCTTTATTTCTCTACTCTCTCAAAGATCACACTCTTGTTCTTTGGTGTTGAGCCACCAAAGAAGAGCCTTAGCTTCTAACCATTATGCTAAATGGCATAATAAGCTATATGTATAATGAAGGCCATTATAAGGGTTTACATTTTCATATACATTTTTTGCTTTATTTTAAGATCAAAAAGAGACGCACGGAGGTTCAGTGAAGTATTTTTTTTCTTCTGTGTTTAACCTTTTTTTCTTAAAAAAGAAATGAATAAAAAACTTAAACTTGTTTCTATAAAAAAAATAGAAAGGGCAGACTGTGAATGTAATTTTACATCAGCGTAATCAGATTAGGAATACCTAACAATTACGTTTTATAATAATAAGATCAAACAACATCAATTAATACAGCTATTTTTCCACCCATGATCTAAACAGCACTTTTTTCGAAACATGTTTTGAGAGAAATGTATTGTTATTCTGCTGAGATATGGGATACTAGCACATATTAGTTTTAGTAGTTGTATTTTGTTGTCTAAACTGTATGTAGGGTTTTAAATGCTGAGAAGGACCTTTTTCTAGGCATTTTCCTTGGCATGATGGTAAAAGCTATATATTAGAATGTATTTTTCTATTTGTTATAAAATCACTTTTAAACAATAGGTTATTTAGTTAAATATGAAGATTAGAAAATGAAATCACATTACTCCAATATAAATTTGACTTCATACTTTGATGTAAAAAGTTGGTTTAAAAAGTTATACATATTAAAAACATTGTGTATAATATGTATACATATATAATATTTAGATGTATAATTTAGACGTATATATGTCTGCGTGTTATCTAAGTCTAGTTTATTTACTACACTACTAAGTATATTTTCAATATTTCAGGGAGTTCTTTTTCATTTCTCAATTATAAGTAGAGTTTGTTAAAATGGATTTCCTCAATGTTTATCATATTAAAAAGCATAGTTTTTGTAGTGTGATATGATCTAAAAGCTTTATTGTGTTTCAAAATAATATTTTTTGAAAGTTATTTGATCATTATTACTGAGAACTGGCACATAAATATTTCACATCTTAAGTTTGCAGTTTTACAGAATGAAGCCCTTTTTTAACGTATTTCCCGCCTCTAAAAGTTGAAAAAACTCTATGGAACATACTAGAATGTAGCTCAAGACTTTATTTCAACAACATGTACGCTTATATAACGTGTAACATTTTGCTTTCAGTAAATCTACCCACGGGTAGGCTGTTTATCGGTAAACCCCCCGGCGGATGAAAGGCGTCTCAATAATGATTTTTTCTCTCCTAATCGGGCCTTGTCAGCGAGGCGTCTTATCGTGGAGAGGAAAATGACACCGATCCTATCGAAGAGCCCGGAGTCCGAGTCGGCGGTGTGTGTCGTCTCCCCCCCCCACCCCCAATCACGGCCGGCCACGGCCTCGCCATATCTAGCACCGCCACAAACGGGGTGCGACGCTTTTTTCATGTGGACTTCAAAAACGTCTTGAGTCATTAAAATTGCACCCGCGTTCGGCTGCGGGGATCAGCCGCTCCAGAGCGAAAATGGGATGTGGGAAGAGGAGACTCGCTAAATGTGCTAATTCCATCCTCACATGTTTACGGCTTAATTTTAATCGGTTTGAGGGAGGAGAAGGGAGGGGTAGGGTTTGGGTGGGGTAGGAGGGTGGCAATGAGAAAGCTTCACATTGCAATAAATCGCCATTATCTTTGTCACCCTAGGACTCAGCTGTTCCAAGGATTTAGGGATCCACTGGCAACAGTGTATTTTGTGGTTCCCCCCCAAAAAAATATTTACGCTTGAACTGTGGTAGCTAAGGTGCCATCGGCAGTTTCAGCTGCAGACAAAAGGCAAGGCTGGTACAATGGCCAGCCAACATATGGACCTTTCGTGCAATAGCTCAATCAACAGACTTGAGTGTGTGTGCAGGTTTTATTTGCGCTTGTTTGCGTTTCCCGCAGGTGTTTGCCGTTAAATCATGGTGCACAAGTACAGTGGCCTCAATGGATGCCTTATCAGAAGATAGCAAGTGAGATGTTTTGGATTATTTTGAAGAAGACCAGAACCCATACCATACAACCAAACAATTTCCTTAAATCTGAGATCCACAACCACTGCTCGCACCTTTTAACATCCATTTTATCTCTGCATTTACAAAATGAAATGGATCTACAGTTAGCTCCAGCAAACGCAAGACTTGTATTTAATTATTCTTAAAGTATCTATTTAATTCCTAAATGACAAAATAAGTGTTCTGCTTTACATTATGTAGGACAGCATCACAATTAACATTATTCATTTTTTTGTATAGCTACATTTGTATATTTATCTTCTGAAATCAATTATTACCTCTCAGATATGATCAGATTTCTTAGGTGTCTTAAATGTCATAGGTTATGTCTGAGGCCATTATCTTTTACAGTCAAACTAAAACCAAGTTTGGCAGGATTTCGATGAATCTCAGCATTGATCGTGAAAAAATAAACCACTATCCAATTATTTTCATCATATCATAAATGGTAATTATCACAGTATCTATTGTGAAAATGTGTTTATGTAGCCTTATCTCAAAATATCGGAAAAGCCCCTTCAAATCGCTAGACAGCTTATGTTGAACCTTGAAGCGGCTTATTTTTGCTATTTTGAGCTTGCACGCCCTATAAAGATACCCCCCACCTCCCTCTGCGCTCAAGAAAAAGTGTAGCATTGACCCCCGTGTGACATGGAGAGAGAGAAAGAGAAGGGAAGAGAGAGTAAAAAAGAAAGAGAAAGGAAAGGCCTCCCAAAACAACTGGGATGAGCTGGGTATGTGTTAAAGAAAGCACTTTCAGAAGGAAATAGGAGACAAAAGAGAGGACTCAGGGGCCCTATGGGAGCTTTAAAGAGCTGTACATCTGAACTGCTGAAATATTTTAAAAGAAATTGAGAAAAAGAGCTGAAATCAAGTAAACGAGAGTTGGAGAATCATTGCACCCCATCACCCGGGACACAGATCAGAAATAATATTTCTGTGATGAGAATGGCATACTGATGATAGTAGATTGATGCCAGTTTAAAACCAAGAGCAAAGAATAGTGTGGCAGATTGATCGTTTATGAATTAGAAAGAGAAAGAAAAGAGAGAAGTTATGCATCATCTTAGTATTTTTTCCCCATTGTTATTAACCTGCTAATAACTTAATAATATTCTTCAAACCTGCCATGCAATATGGTTCCTATTGAAGATCTAGTCACTCATTAAGCAAATGGGTTGCTGTGACCATAAGTCATACTTATTATTATATAACAATATGTTAAGTTGTTTCTTGTTATTTAGGGGCAACGTAATTTGGTCCCATTACATAACACAAAGCTGTCTAGATCTAATTGTTTTAATTTGCTATTTGCATGTCAGAAGGTAGGACATCTGTTTCATGTAGATGAGAAGGTCCTATGTTAAGTAAAGTTTGCTGTGTGAGGGGACAGGGCAGGGTTACATATATATTCACTCTCCATAAAAACTCAACTAAAAAATGACACACACTCTCACACACAGTCACACATACAGACAGACCGACAGACAGACATGCGAGATATGCATTAGATCCAATATTAGCCGTCTCTGTGTGTCTCCTCTGTTTGCTCTTCATCTCTACCCCGGTTGTGCGGAGTGGGTCCTCACGTTCCCCCTTCCATCCCCTCAAAGGAGCTTTCTCCTCAGGCCGCCCTGCGTCCACGGACAGGGCGCCCACACGTTTAGGACGCCCCGGGAACATGAAAAAGCCTGGGCAGAGATGTCAGCTGGTCTGCCCATCTGTCTGTCAGTGGGACAGCAAAGCTTTTGTCTGGGGGGTATAGGAGAGAAGTGTCAGGTGGAGTGTGTGGGGGGGGGATTTGGGGAATAGATTATATATTGGAACCATGTCTTTGACCGAGGAATGACTGAGTTGGTATGCTGAGATGTGTGCTGATTTGAAAATCTTATGTTGAGGATACATTTTTTGATTTTCCTTTCAGACCTTCTTTCAATGCAGCAGTTAAAATAGTTTGTTCTGTCAGGTTCAATATAGTTTGTAATGGAATGTTGCCACAATTACAATACTTAGTCTGACAGTAGTTCTTTATAATAGCAGATTGGGATTTCATGGATAGACGTAGATGCATATAAAATATTGTCCCTGAATTTCAAGCTTAATTGATATCCCCTCCCTTTTTATGTTAATCACTGTTGGCGCTCATCTGCATTTTAAGTTGCAGGAGTTTTTGTTTGTCCAAGCTTTTCCAAGCTTAAGAACATACTGTAACCTTGGCAGTACAAACAGTTGGACTCACATATAAATGAAACTGCCTGCTGACTGCCTGACTGGATCAGTGGGGAATCTTTAGTCTTGCATTCTGCTCGTTGGCAGATAGGCTGCGCCCTTGAGCCACCGAAAAGTGAAAACCAGACTTGGTTGTTCTCCCCAATGTAGTAGGTGACAAGGTGGGCTTGGCATGCACACACACACTCTTTAAGTCTTTGGACGGGTCTTTGTGTGCCCCATAGTTCCTGAAAAGAGAACGCACAAGCAGCAGACAGTTATTTATCACTGAGTTTTGTTTTTGTTGCCGTGCCTGTGGAGGATATTAACACTTTTAGGTGTGTGTGTTCATGAGAACCTCATTGTGTGTGTGTTTGGTCAGTACATTTTCTCAGTTCTGACTGATCTTGGATTTGTTTTTTACCAAATCAGACATGGTAGCATCACTTCATGTCTGACAAAGGTCTATGACAGTTTAATCGTCAGCCTCTTTTCAGTCTCACAATACTTTTGTTTTGTTTTGTTTTTTACAAAGTTTCTTTGCTTTCAGTTTTCAGTCATTTAGTCTAATGTATATCACATTAACTAAGACTGTATACTGGCTTGCATACAGTGTTTGTGTGTGCTTATTGTGCTTTTGTAATTTAATGAGCTGTTTAGACTGACCAGTAACAGCCTACTTAATGCCTAATTGTTATAGCTTGTGAGTTAAGATGTATGAAGCGAATGCAGAGGAGAGGACAGGTGTGTGTGTGTGTGTGTGTGTGTGTGTGTGTGTGTGTGTGTGTGTGTGTGTGTATGACAGAGAGAGGAGAGAGGGAGAGAGAGAGAGAGGGATTGTGCTTTTTACGCACAAAGGGAGATGGGGAAAGGACAGATGATCATGATGATGACGATGATGATGATTAAGATTAAGATCTTAATCATATGGACATGCTGTTGTTTTTGTGTCTGACTGTGGCTTAAGAAAAACGACCGTTACAATGTAACTATAGTTAAGTTAACATGTTCCAACACATGAATTCTACCTTTGATGTAAATTGATTTGAGTGGTTGGAGTATTTCTCCTGTGGATCATTTTCTGTACAGTAAAGTAAGAATAATATTCAGAGGCAACTATTGGCATTTTTGTTGTACAAAAATGTTGTACAAGGCATTGTATGCCATTAAATCATAATTGTATTTGACTGACCACTAACACTTGTATCTATCCATTTATCAAGTAATTCCATAGCTTTTAAGCAACTGTTTTGACATTTCAAATAAATAAAATAAACAAATGTCATAAAAAATGCTATGAACATGATTGTTTTGCATTTGTCTGGCCTTGAAAACAAATCTGTTGAGACCACAGTGTCCCTCCACACACACAGATACCGTCATTGTGTATCCACATTGGATTCAGGCAGTGCTCGATATGGGAAATGGGAATGCTGCAGCTTCACCCAAGTGCTCAATGTTGCTTGTTTAATAGTGGAATTAAATGTCAGCAGAAAATGGATATCAAAGAAACAGAGTGTTACCTTTTTGAAGGTTTCCTGTTACAAGAAAATGTGTTATTTCAGTGTGTTTGGCATTTAGGTTGAATACAGTCGAGTCTGATATGTCAGTGGGAGTCCTTGTTGTGTGGCCTGATTTTTGGCGTAAATGAACTAGATAATTAAGCTCTTTCTTATTGGTGACTCTAAAAACTCTTCAAGATCTGCATTTGGTTAAAGATATTTATTTACAAAATCTTTGTAATCAAGACTTTTAACTTTAATTTGCCACAGAAAGTGTTATACTATGTCATTGGAACTGATAATTGATTATTGGTTCTGTGAAGATGACAGAACCACACCACTGCAAAATGTACAGCATTTCCATTCACTGGCAAGTAGCCAGGAACCATAAAGGCTGAAAACTGTTTAAATATTAGGACAGTATAGTATGGTTGTGTATATGTATACACATGCGAAGCGTGTGTGTATGACTTTGTTTAAAGGTGAATGTTGTGTAAAGTGTCCAGTGCATACATTGTGGGCCACCTGGATTTATTTGGGCCAAACAAGAGGCCTGTTGTTCATCAGGGTTCTTCTGCTGCCTGCATCCCGTGTGGGGCCTTAGAGCCATGAACAGAAGGTGCCTACTCACAGCTCACACCTGAGCTCACTCCCAGACCGGGACCTACCTTTATCGTTTGTGATCTTTCTGTCTCTTTAGCTCTACTCTCTCTCTCTCTCTCTCTCTCTCTCTCTCTCTCTCTCTCTCTCTCTCTCTCTCTCTCTCTCTCTCTCTCTCTCTCTCTCTCTCTCTCTCTCTCTCTCTCTCTCTCTCTCTCTCTCATTTTCTTTCTAACTCTCTCTTTCTCTTTCTAATGCACTGTCACTCCCCCCCTCTCTCTCTTTCGCTCTCTCATATGTATGTTTCTGTCTCTCTGTCAGTCTTTCTGTCTGTTTGTGTCCATGGCCTGCCCTACTTATTTATCTCACACCCACTACAAATCCTTTGATGTGCGCCACTTCATTCCATCTACAGATCATTTGTACATTTCACAAACAGCCTCTCACTCAGTACACAACCTGTTTATGTATATAGATTTCACATAAGGGGTATGTAGTTAATGGTCAGTCAGTAGATGGCTTTCCCTGCTTCCTCTACCGCCTGTCAATACACCCAGGTTCGGTGTCATCTGAAACCCATGTCTCTTTTCAGCGTGTTTTATTCACTTTGCATTTGACTTGTTGATGTTTTTTCCTAAAGAATCCCTTGACTTAATTCCTTTTTCGGAGAAGCATATGTTTGGCTGTCTGTTGGAATCTTTTCATTTCGTCTTCAAGCGACAGGGTGAGAAACGGTAGCAGTGTATGTCTCCAGCAAGTCAAAAGAGATCTGCTAATGAGACGATAAGTCAGGTGCTTTGTTTTAAAGTGTGTTCTGCCACAGCTGGGATTGAAGGGAAACACAAGCAGCTGACTGCTTTCAGGCGCCCCAATTCCTGCATTTGCTTCTATGCCTGTTTATCTGATTATTCCTGATGTTTGACTGACTGACTGATCTCTTTTTTTTTTCTCAATTACTGCAAGGCAGTAATTGAAAATCAATTAACAAGATGTTAATGATAGGAAATCTTTAGTTCCTCATTAGTTTTTTTTTTGTGTTTTTTTTTTGGGTTCCTCATTCATGAGGTGCTGACCTGCATCTGCTAGAATGTTAAAACACGAATATGCCCGAGCAAACCTTTCTGCCTTTAGTAGGCTGTACAGTTTCCCAGAATCTGTAACCAGCAGCCACCCATGTAGCAAACCCTGCTAACCTTAGCTGCAGAAAGATCTGCCCACCTGCAGAAAGACAGCAGCCTACGCTAACGTGCTAATCGATGGCCCCCACCGTGCCCTGTCTGGAGAGGGACAGAGGCAAAGCGATAGCCCCACAGTTTCCCACCAACCAGTTGAAAGTAGTTGTGCTGTGTTTGAGTCTGGTGCTAGCTCTAATTGATCCCAATAGGGCCGGTACTGCTTCCCAGGCTATAAAGCCGGGGCGGGCTAGAACCGATTGTACCACCAGTTGCCTGGGTAACTGGGAAAATGGATGTATGTCTTTTATGTATTTCATCTTTATCAAATGTCAGGCTCATCATACCCTGTGAGAGAGATGGTCAATAGTAGTCTAATAAGTCAATATGCCTTTTGAAAGTATCAATAATAAAAAGACTTCTTGCATGCAAATAAGAATGTTTAATAACAACGAACATGGCAGGTAAAATCCATTAGTGTCTGAGACAGTCCTACCATTAGACTTAAGCCTTGAAATGTCTATTTTTCTTGATATTATATCCTGTTTTACAAATAATTTATTTGCAAACATTAGCAATACACCTTTTTCATTGATTTGTACTAAAGAGTGATCTACAGGTCTGAAAGTTTCTCTTAAAGCACCGTGTCCTTAAACGTAAAATTAACTGGCTGCCCATGTAAATTGATAGGGAAATCCATTGTGTGTGGGAGCGTGCGTGCGTGCGTGTGTGTGTGTGCGTACATACGGGTTTGCGTGCTTGTGTGTGCGTGTGTCCTTCATTCAGAGGCCACCAGAGAGGCCGACTAATTTCTCTATCAGTCTAATGGTATATTAGTCTATTCTCCAATATGTCTGAAACTGTAATTAGTGGATTGCTTTGAGTCGGGCTGGCCAGGGTGGGGATGCGGGTGGGGGTGTGAGTGAGAGGGTTGAAATGGGCGTGCAAGAACAAAAAGGCAGTTTGTTTCATAGCCTGATGGAGGTTATATTTTCTGTGACAACTGGACCAGAGTAATCAAAACGTGTTAATAATCCCTTCAAAGGGCTGGCGGTGTATCAGTGGAGCCTGAGTGAACGTGAATCCCCTGTTAGCCCCTGCACTGGCTACTCCACCCACATAAGCCCTCCCTTTCTCTTCTTCTCTCTACCCATCTCTATATCTTTGGGTTTATTTTTTCCCCCCTTTTTCCTTGTTTCCGTCTTTTTCTCACTGTAGCCTATGCTTCAATTACACAGCCTGAAGATGGATAGATGCACACATATACTCACAGAATTAAACTTGCATCAAATCAACCTATGCAGTCCAGTCATGCTATCCAATAATGACATCTTGTGCATCTGCAGGTTTCACTATATTTCTATACAACCTGAGTCGAACAGAGTTGGTCAGAGCCTAGAAGTCATAGTATTTGACCTCTCCAACTGCCTTGTTATTGTTTAAAATGGGTCCATAGAAGCCTGTCTTTAGACTGGAAAATGATGGAAACAAATAATAATGAACCGTTCAAAGTGGAATCTGCAGGAGGAGAATGTATTTTGGTTTGTTTTGGTTTGATTGAATTTAGAATTCAGAGTACAAGGGCAGTGTTACCGACTTGGTCACTACAGATTTTTATTATAATACATATATTTTGTACATTTTACTTATTAAGTACTGGTCCCCTGGCCAGAATATCTTTCAAGCTATAAAATCCACAAATTTTAAGGAAAGACATTAACAATAATACAAAATGTATTCCTTGAAATAAATAAAAGAAACACTAACTAGTCGCAATTAAGACTTTAATTTAAGAACAATTACATTTTGTGCTGCCTAAAATGACATGAAACATGGTGCCATTAAAACCATTACTGCTGTGGCAATAGCCCATAGTGCATGGGATTCAATATGGAACACCAAATATGTTGTTTATGTAAACAAACAATGTTACCAACTTGTAAACTATATAACGTAATATAGCTTGCTAACATATCCTACATATTGAGATGAACTTTTCTTAAAAAATTTTTAGTTCGTCTCTAGCTATCGAGCAAGCAAATAACTGTTAATCTGATATCTATTAAATCTGAGAACACTTGGGTTTGCTCTTCCCTGACTGGAGGACTGTTTGACAGGTTGGCAGGGAATCAACTCCTTAATAATATCTGACTCCAACTTTGAAATGTGCATACCATTACCTGTAACCTCAAGTACTAAACAGTCAATGACATATTCTGACATATATTAGTATTGTTTTAATGCCTGATCAGGACACCGATCTCAAATGTAAGCATGTTCACCAAACAGCTGTTCAACCGAAATTAAGGCTATGCAGTTAACCACGATCAACGTATGCAAAACTGACCCCCAGATGCCATGGTGACATGCCCAGAGCATGGACAGCGCTACTGAAATAATCTATGTGTCCACTGCTGGAACTGGACCGCAAACTAGGTACCTCCCCAAAATCACTGTGTTTCCTCTGAAACCAGTCTCTAAATTGAGTTCCTGCAATTAAAAAGCAGGAACCATTAAGTCCCTGGTCTGGGGGACTTGGAACTCTGGATCTTTTGGGGTTGGACTTTCTGCGCAGAATTGTAATTGGTTTAGCGGCATAAAAGTATTTTAACCTTTATTTAATTGTTTTATGCGGCCACAAATAAGCATAACATGTTGCTGCAGCATCTGCAGCTGGACCATTCTCGCTTTAAACATGCATCAACATGGAAAACAAAAGAACATACGATAGATAGACCAACAACAAAGTCCAGGTCTTTACATATAAAAAACTGTGCATATGTCATCTAATTAATTTGACAAATCTTCTGGGGACAGTTCCTGGGTTACTACTACGAATAGCTAGTTCCTTGCAAAGTTCTTGATAGTACAAGTTCTACAGTGACTCTGATCCCTGATCCCTGTTTTCAAATGTTTATGAACAATTAATTGCCATATCAATCCAGCTAGCTCAGAATGTTCTTATCAGAGAGTGTGTTACGTGATGTTCTGTATTTAATGCAGGCAGCATTTAAAGCAGGAAGTTTTATTTTAAAATATTATCTGCCACACAAATGTACAATTGAAGTAAAATGGTCATATCATAATTCTATTGGAAATTCTGTAAGACATGCATGTTCATAGAAGGGGGGCCTAATAAGCTCCCACCAAGAGAAAGAGATCCTCCCCCCACCCCCCAAAAAAAGAACTAAATGAATGAATTTGTCTCCTTACAGTTTGCCAATAATTAAGGATTTCAGTTTAAGTTAAATCACCTGTGAGAATGCTTTTGTTCTTGCTCAATGTAAACATGGTTTTGTTAACACTTTCTTTTCCCCATCTATTCTGTTAAGAATTAATGTCAAAATATTTTCATTTTGTTGGGCCTGAAATCATGGTGGACAGAAGAAGGATTCCGTGATTCGTACTTAATCTAAATGCATAGACAGGTAGACTTAGTCCTAAGTAACACAATTATGAACAACACACCACACCATGGATTTGGACCGGTCAATAGGAACATTAACTGAAACTGCTCTGAACACATCACTACAGGGTCATGCCAATGGCAAAAACATAACAAAAACTAAGACTAATTGTACACTAGTCCCCTTTTACATACCAGTCAACACTCCCGTTTTTCCCCAAGAGTCTCCCATATTTCACACCCATCTCTCGCCCCCCTCCCGTTTAGTTAATTATCCCGGGAAACTCCTGTCATTTGTATGGCCCAAATCTTATCGCTCTAATAATGCCAGGAATCTCTGTCTGTCTTGTTTTGTTGCTGACCATGTCCATCCCTTTATGACCACAGTGTACCCATCTTCTGATGGCTACTTCCAGCAGGATAATGGACCATGTCACAAAGCTCAAATCATCTCAAACTGGTTTCTTGAACATGACAATGAGTTCACTGTAGTCCAATGGCCTCCACAGTCACCAGATCTCAATCCAATAGAGCACCTTTGGGATGTGGTGGAACGGAAGTTTTGCATCATGGATGTGCAGCCGACAAATCTGCAGCACTGCGTGATGCTATCATGTCAATATGGACCAAAATATTTGAGGAATGTTTCCAACACCTTGTTGAAAGTATGCCACTGAAGGCAAAAGGGGGTCCAACCTGGTACTAGCGAGGTGTACCTAATAAAGTGGCCACTGAGTGTATATATATATATATATATATTATTATATATATATATTTCTATACATCTGTCCCTTGATGTGATTCTCATTTCCCAGTGTGGCCCTTAGTGAAATTGTTTGACACTCTTGAAATATACTATATGAATAGGCCTACAATAACTTGCCATCACTAAAAGATGTTTGCATTACATTTCACACAGACCTTTGATTCACTTTTGAGTGACTCCAATTAACTTTGCACTAATTAGCATTAAGCTAGTTGTGTAGTCAGATGGTGTGCCTTACAGGCAGAAAGACACCAGGTCTATGGAGTAGAGCCAAGGAGTGGTGGGATCAGTTTAAGGTTGTTAAAAATGCATGACTTCAAGGTGGGGTGCCCAGCTTTAGACTTGTGGTCTGCCAGTGTGACATCCCGAGAGACACTGTGTTCATTGTAGAGGCCGGAAGACAGGTCACTTTCAATAATGTAGAGGAGGCTTGTCCTTAATGCCTCTAATTGTCATTGGCACACATTAAAAACTATGTATCTGTGCTGGAGTTCAGGCTGTGCGTGTGTAAGGCGAGCATATGATTGTTCAAGGCAGCCATAGCATTTGTGTGTCAGTGTGTAGTTAAATGGGGACATAATTGAGTTAGGAATGTTTTAAGCATTTTATCTGTGGGCCCTTTTCTGTTCTTCGATTGATTAGTATAGCTTTACTGTAGGTTTTTCTAAATTATGCTTTGCACACCATTTTCTCACATTCTTATGTTTACACTCACATGTATCAAGATAGTACTGTATGTTTGTGAGACCCAGGTGTGTGTGTGTGTGTGTGCGTGCAATATGCCCCTACTTGCGCCTAGCCCTGGTTGGTCCCTGGGAAAGCAAGTGTAGCTGGAAGCGCTGGAAGCCTCATTGACTTTCTAATGATCAGTGGTCAGCCCCTTATGCAAGTGCCAGGGGTTTCGCCTAGCCACCGCCGCACACTGCTATCGACTCAACCCCAACCCTTCTTCCTCTGGCCTGCTGGCGCTCTGTCAAAACCTATTAACAACACCAACAACACTGGGGGGGGGATCATCCTAGGTTGTGTTTTCTTTTCAATCTTCCTCTTCCTTTACTACCTCTTCTTCCTCCTCATTCTCTTATTGTTCTTCTACTCTTACTCCTCTGCCTGGTATGATGAAAGACAGATAGACAGAAAGAGAGAGTGAGAGAGACAGAGAGGGAGGAGGAAAGAGAAGAGGAGGGTAACCTTTGGCCAGAGTTCTTCCAGTTCCGGTATATGGCATATTGATCTGGATTTGCTTTAGGTACTGGGGAACTTAGTTATTCCCCATTCTTTTAAGTCCCACACATTTCTGGGTATAGGATGGATCAAGCTGAGTGCTGACCTTTTCAGGTTCCATCATCTATGGAGATTAGTTCTGTTTTATTTATTTATTTCCTTAAATTATGGTCTTCTGCATGGTCATTTTTACTTTACTGTATGGAAACTCCATGTTTCAACATCTTTAGGTTAACCAATGTCATTCTTGGCATTGGTGATTGTTTCAATAATTAAACCGATGACCACTTTCCACCATTCCAAATCCATAATGATGATGCTTAGTGTAGCAAATAGACTTTAATGATATTAAAGCTTGAATATAGGGCCGTACACAAACACTGACTGCTTTCCCGTTCCCTGTGCTGATTAGCTCTAACTCCCCAGAGTCAGCTTCCTGTCAAATCTGAGTTTGCTGAGAGTTGTGAGTAAACGGAAAAAGACTAAAACCTCACTATCATAACTCATCAATCCTGTAAGTTTGAGTACCTTATTTATTTAAATAGATTGTGTGAATTATTTGAATAATGCGGGGATGGTGGAGAAAACCAAACAAACAACAAAATGACAACCACACCAAAACCACCCGAGGGCACATGCCAACGCGTCACATCAGTGTCACGCCCCTCCCCCTCATTCCACCCACGGCTCATCTCTCGACAGGTAACGATGCACACAGTCTCATGCACACACACACACACAAGCACCACACTCACATACAGGAACACGTGCACATGCGCATGCACACATTGCCAACACCCATATGCCCTTGAGACAGCGGGATGACGGTGGATGATGGTGATCTCATCTACCTGTGATCTGGGCTTGTCAGGCAAGCACCATGTAAAAACCAAGTGCAATCAAAAGTAAATGTGGAGCACATGTCGGATTGAAAAGGTCCCATTGATGCTTTCCTATCCATCATAGAGTGAAAGGATCTTAGTATAACATGGAATGAGACACACCATATGAAAGGGAGGCTGTTGCTGTGTTTGCACCATGTGTCGTCAGTAAGCACAACAAATGGAGCCTAATATTTTTCATGTCTGAGTTTGATTTCATAGCTTGCTGGTTGACTGAGTTTAATGGTGGATAGTGGGATCCAGTGTGGCAATTGATTAGAAATTACCAAAACTTAAATAACAATGTTATATGGAGATACACTATCAGTAATACACACAAAAGGTTTACATGTGGGACAATGTAAGCAGACAAACTTAGATAAGCAAACCACATTCACAAAAAAGGCTAAATGTATACATGATTTCGTACACATACTGTAAATGGTTTCCAGATATTCCTTTGTGGCCACCAATGGCACCATGCCACCACCCACACCATCATACCCACAATACACAACACACACACTCATGCCAACCTCTACAATGCCCAATGCCAGACATTTAAACCAAAACCAGAAAAAGGAACCACCCTTTTTTTGGTATTCTCAAAGGTAGATCACCAACGGTCTGGGTAACAGATTGTGACAGAGGTGATGTCTAAATTAATCATTCATGTTTTCTCACATGGGCTACAGTATGTGCTGAAATATTAATAGCCACCAGGAATACATTTGACTTTCTTTCTCTCTGATTGGGATCCACAGGCGCACACACACACATGTTTATTTATGCCCTGGAGATGAGGCAAGGGGTCACTATCAGGATCTCTCTCTTTCTCTTTCTCTCTGTGTACTCACACTTGTGTACTGCCTCATTGTTTTGGAATATGTACATATTTTTTCACATTGGTGGGCAAGCACCATACATTATACATTATAGGCTTCTGCCAGAAAGGTATCATATGTGAATGTTGTTCAGCTGTAGTTTTTGTTTGCTGTTTTAATTTGGTTACTTTTGTGTTTTGAAAGGTACAGCTCAAGGGATTTACAGTAATAAGATACTCCAAACTCTAGGTGGTGCTGTGAGAGTTGACTACTTTAGGGGTTAGAAACTGTTAATCCTAACCCCACACATTCTCTGTTAGCAAATATCAATCTCTGCTCTGCTAGCATACATACACAAGAACAGGTTGTTGTCCTTATCATGCCTGGCCGTTTTACAATGACCTTCTGACATGGTAAGGGGAGATTAGAAATGTAGAACTACTTCGGTGTTGTTTTTGCTCCCTGACACCATTGCTGTTACTGGAGCTAAGCGATGTAACCCAGCCCTCAACCACAGATTACCATCAGGTGTTTCTGTCTAAACGTGTCTGCTCAGTTGAGGTTGGCTCCCCCCCCCCCCCCCCCCCAGCCCACAATGTATCATTGTGGTGAATGCAGTGTCCTTCTTTTCTGTGGTTGACACTTAAGTCAACTGCATGTAGATCTACCAACATCATATAGCTTTCGGGTATTGCACCCTATTTCCTTTGCCGTACTCTTATTAAGTTATATTTAGGGTTGCTGCATGAGTGAGATCTTAAATGTGTGGGTGTTTACGTCTGCGTTTGGCCAGGGTTCCTGGGTCACCCTAAGTGGAACCCACTTCCCCATCTCATCCAATATAATTTTTTATACTCATACTCAGAGCATTTAAATTGAAAATGTTTTAAGTTGTATTAACTTTAAACTGTCTAGAGACATACACAGTAGCATTTCACACACACACACACAAAGCATTTCATATACATTCATAAACAAAACATTTTGTGTGTGTGTGTGCGAACATGCGTGCGTATGTGGCGAGTTGTGAAGGTGCATTGTAATGATGCCTTACTCCTTCATTGTACCTGGCTGTGAAAGCAGTGCAGGTGACTGACACACACACAGTATCCGAGAGAGACAGGCCATTTTTCAGTGTCAGGATGGAACATTTACCCTGCCACCAGATTGATCCCATACATGTGTACTCATTATTCTCCATTTGCACTTCTCCATATAGACCTGCTAGTGACTGACTTTGTTAAACCTACAAGGGCAGATTTGAATAGTTGTAATTAATTAACCCACACTGTAAAACCTGATACATTAGTTAAAGGTTTACTCAAATGGTTTGATAAAATGAATTGCCTAGAGCCTTTTGAGTATGTAATTTTATTTTTTTATGGATTAATTGAATAAGCTACACCTCAATGTACAAGTAAACTTAAGGTTTTAACAGTCCAGTTAAATCTCAAGTTTGACCTCCATCCATATCACCTCTCCTCTTTCATGAAGTCCTTGGTATCCATAGTCCTTCAATCCTCCCTCATCTAATTAACTCCCTTCCCCCCTCAGTCTCTGGTTTATACCTAACCCTTTTTTACCTTTGCCCTCCCTTCCTCCTAGCCCCTCTCTTATGTCAATCTGGATCCCTGTGTCTAAGAGACTGGGCTGGGCCCCAGCAGTATGGTATTTTAATCAAGGGTATTTGTAATGGCAGTACTTCTGCACTGTAGAAGGGTAGTGGTAAGGATTGGAGAGAGAGAGAGAGAGAGGCTCTGACAGGTGCTAATCGCTGACAGAGAAAAGGAGCTAAAGAATGTGCCAACTAGCCCCCCTCCCCTTCCCCCTGTCTCTGTCTCTCTCAATCTCTCGTTTTTTGTTTCTTGATCTCCCACTCCCTCTCTCTCACACTTGCCTTTTGGCATATATCCAGGATCACTACCTGCCACCAAAGCTCTCTCCCTCTCACCTCCCTATCCCTCCCTCTCTCCAAATCTGCTCCTCCGCCTTCCTGCCCCCTCTTACTTGCGGACAGTTGTTGACATTCCCTGGGTGAAAAGCATGCCTGTCTCTCTGCCGTGCATTGTCATCGATGCTCAGTCTGTCAGTGCCCTCTGTCTGTCTGGCCGTCTGTCGCCGGAGGGAGTCAAGAGAGGGAGGGGCGTGTTTGGGATTGGTTTAGATTGTGGTTCTGGTGTTGTACTGGCGGTTGTCAACATTGACAGGAACAGGGGTTGATTTTGAGTCGAAAAGTATGTGGTGCTTGAGTGTCTGTGTCTGTGCTTTCTTATCCCCCTCCCCCTTCTTTACACACACACATACACAAACCACACCACCCTTTCCATAGTCTTCACCTGTCAGACTATACATATGTATTTCTGTGGCAATTACAGAAACATAATGCTCTGGTTATAGTAGTATACTTCACAGTGACAGTTGTTCTTTAGCTGTCCACAGTTCTTGTTAGAGTGAATGCTGGGATCTAATCTCCATCTTTGATCACTCTGGTGTCTAATGCCTGAATCCCTTGTCACTGCTGATCAGAAGGGTATAGAAATCCATGGATTCCCATAGGATCTACTAACAAACAGTTCACAGTAATTAAGCATAATTATCATTTTCTTTCAGGTGAATTAAAATAATGTTGTTTTATGCTTTATTAAGTTAGTCATTTGAGTCGGTTTAGTGTTTAATTATTATGTTGCTTCCTGGTAGCCAAGAAGTGAAGATCTTTTTTATAGTTTCAACCGCTGGCACTATTTATTAAGATAATTTTGAATGTAAAACTGAGCATATGAACAATTACAGAAGTGTCATGTTAGGGCATGGAATTACACCCAAGTAACATAATTGAGTTGTTTTTAAAGTGTAAATATAGGACAATACTAGCAGTTATTCATCAGGAAGAAGATAACAGCAATCTTCCGGTCCTACTGTGATTCCATTGCGAATATGGACTGGTAGAACTTGAAATATTTTGATATGACAGATCTCAGCTTTCAATTTTGAATGACCTCTACACTGACATAACTAACTTGGAGGTTGCAAAATTTGAACAAAGGAAAATAATGTTTTGCTTGCCAACCATTTATGTAGTGTCACTTAAATCCATTTGTCACAGACCAAGTAACAAAAGGAACAAAGCTAAAAAAGAAGACATGGAAGTTGAGTAGCATCTCAAGGATAGAAAACTTAAGCCAGAGACCATAAGAGGAGTATGAAAGCCTGAAAAACAAGGAAGGGTGGGTGATGACACTTCACGGACCTGGCTTGCTTTGGTATACACCATAATGTCCAGACTATCTCCAAGGTGCTGGTTGAGCCATCGGTGCCAAGTTTGCATGGCTGGTACACTCTGGGCATGTCCGTATCCCCTCTTCCTCAAAGGCTCCCCTCTTCTCGCCTTCTGGTCCCCTCTGCTCAGTAGCCCAGGGAGCTCATTAGCTCAACTTCCTCTTTATTTAATCAATTTTTTATAGCCTAAAAAACAGCCCCTGATCTTAGAAATCCTGGCTAATTTAAGCCTGGAAGTTGGGAAAGAGTGGGGGGAAAACAGAAGTCCAACATGTCCTTGGTTCCAACATGATGTCTGAAATGTGAATAAATGTTATACTTGAATGTGTTGTCCAAGCAGTAAGAAGACCCTGCCGGCATGAGATAGTCATGACTTTTAGTTCTAGTCTTTGCTAACATTCCCCCATGTCTCCCATTCAATAGGCCTTGTGGGAGAATGAGTTAACTAGGCCTAATGAAAACACTGGTAATAACATGCGCCTTTCTACCATGTCCTTTAATTATACATCAGACTGGATACGGTGGGCCCCTGTAGTCTCCAAGATTGTTGGAACTACAGTTTTATTTGTAGCTTGTGTCCTGTTGGGGAAACCTTTGAGGGGAGACTTTAATGCAATGTTACTCGTCCTTCCTTTCTCAGAATCCCTCTTCCTGCTCTTTCTATCTTGCTATCCCATGCTGGATATGTTTTAGCCTCTTCCTCATTACAGCCAAAATAAAGAACATGTACAGTACAGAAACTGTAGTCCATAACATACCATTTTCTCTACTGGGATCATGTAAAAAAATTAATCTCTAAATCAATACTAACATTGCATAACCTGCCACTATTACTCATTAATCTTCAAACGGCAAGCAAACAGAATATCCTTGAAGTTTAGATTCCAAGTTGGCAAAGCCTTTGTCCTTCATCTCTCCGTTAGGACAAAGCTATTTTCTTCCCTTTCAGCTGCGTCCCAGCATTATTAATATACCTCCTAGGTATCACTGTTGATGAGTGCCTGTCTGCCTCTGCCCAACACGTACCTCACCAAAGGTCTCAGAGTGAGATGAGGAATGAGAACGAAGATGGGGGGAAAAGAGGGGGGGGGGGGGGGAACTAGCTTACTTACCCAGGAAATGGATGTAGCAGAATTCTTAAGCAGCTTCATCTGCCCTCTCGTTAGCCTCCACGATGCCTCCTGACAGGGGTGAAGTAGGGAGGGGTCGAGGGTTTGGGGGGCAGGGGGCCTTGTGCCCCCAAGGGTGCTGTGCCATGGCCGTGCCACGGCGGGACCCTGTGCCACCCTCCCCTGTGCCCTCAGTCAGTATGGCCCCTTGCCCCAGGCCACCATCGAGGGTCCGTGCAGAGGGCTGTCACGCGTCAGCCTCAATTACAATCAGGGGACACAACATGGCTGTGTGGTCCATTGTTGCTGTTACCACTATTTCATATCATAGCTGACTGCAGTGGAGTAACAGCATGTTGAAGCTGAGTTGTCACTTCCACTACTTCATAGAGAACTTGTCTTTCTTTCTTTCTCTCACACTTTGTCACTCGAGAAGTGGAGAGGGGTGGTGTTTTGACACACAGGCCCCCGTAAAGGGGTGTCAGGGACACCCATGAAGCTTTTCAAACTGCCATGGTGGAGAAGTGGGTTCCACACACTTAAGGTGACCCTGGAACCCCTGGCAAAGAAATATGCACGCAAACACATACACAAATGCAAGATCTTACTCATGTAGCAAACATTGTATGGTTTTACTGTCTCCTCTCTTCAACATATTTATCTATGCATTAACAATGAAAAGTTTCTTTTCTGGCAAAGACTACTTACTACTCGATCATACAAATACTTTGCCACAATTGTAATGTTGTTTATGAATTAATACAAACAATACGAATACGATTCTGAGAGTTGGGACCTTTAGACCTTGAAGGTTTGTTGTATAAATTTGACCCTCCACTTTTTTCATGCAGCGACAGTATTTAAAGATCTTTCTCATTCTTTGTGTACTTCCTGTGAGTGCTTTTGTGAGCAGAAAACTCCAATGTAACCAATATTGTGATGTTGAGCAACGGGCTCAATATGAAAAGGTTTGGATCCTTGGTAGTTTTCTTTCATGACAGAAAATATTGAGTATACAGGTTCTAGTACTAGTTTGTTTATGACAAAGAAAAATACATATTTGAAACTTTCCTGTCCATAGAGTGTAGAAAAGAAGACAACTAATCAGTTTCAGAGATCTCTCAAAGCTCGAGAGGAAACTTGTTTTTGACTTATCCCAGAAAGTAGTGTTTCACTGAAGAGCGCCCGGGGGGCTTGTGCTGGTCTTGAACACAGAGCTCCTTCATTGTGGCCTAGTCCTAAGGACAGCCTGTGGTCCTCCTCTCTGGCTCTGTTTTTGAGGCTGCTGTCAGTCCATCTAACACAGTATCGCTAACAACATTGCCTCTGTCCTCACCCACTGCACAGTTGTTCTCATTGGGTCTAACAAACACACACACACACACACACCACTGTCACATTGTGCGAGACGTGTGCGTTATGCGTGTATGTGTGCGTGCATATCTGAATGCCTGTGAGTGTCAGACCCACTTTGCAGACATGTTTTTGATACTCATTTATATTTTATAGTTATTGATAGTGTACATTTCCTAGGCTCCTGAGTCTGTTTATCCATTACTGGAATGATCTATTGGAAAGGTGAATGCCTAAAGGAATACTTTAATTTGGCTTTAGGCTTCCATGTTTTATGTGTAACAGTGCATAGATACTGTACTCTCAATAGTTACGCTTTTAATGCTAAGTTTTACTGAACTTCTATTTATTGATAAATTAACTGGTTGAACCTCATACAAATCACTGGTGAGTCTCACTTTATCAAGTACAAACACAATCTGCATGTTGGTCTTCTGTCTATGTTACTTGCACTGCAAATGGAGTTGTTGGGCTGGTGCCGTAGGGGCGCTATGGTGGAGGCACGGCCACCGCTGTGTCTGTCAGTCATCCCGGGGTCACATTCCATCATCCCACCAGGAGAAGAGAACGCAGGCCGGCCCAAAGGGCCGCTGTGTGCAAAATCGAACTCATCCCACCTCCCTGCGCCCACCCTGTCTAAACAACATTAAGGCAAGGTGGGTTCTGCCAGATGGCATGCATTATTCATGAGTGGGAAGAAAAAGGTATCGTAGGTTGTGTTATTACCAACGTGGAGCGTCTCTGTTTCCTTTGGTGGAGCTGGCCCTGCCGGCACACCGTGCGTACCCACGGGGAGCCGCGCCAATCGCTACCTCCCCTTCCCCGCCCGCCACCGCTGACAAACTTCAAAACACAAAAAGCAAATTATTTTGTTCGACAGCGACCATGACAATGTGCACCGCTCAGTTATAGATTAAAAGCGAAGGACGCACAGTAAAAGAAAGGAGTCCAAGACAAAAGAGAGCGACAGACGGGGGGATTTAAAAAAGGACAGCCACAGAGTTGACAATTGAGTTATAATATCGTGTCCTTTATGAATAATTAATTTGATGGCGCCAAGGCACCTCAGAAGTTAGATTAAATTAGTTCTGCCATGTCGGTAAAGTTAGATATGCTTCATTAGTGAGGAAGATGGTGGTTGGCGGCTTGTTTAGTGAGTGAGACTGGTTTTAGTTAAATTAGAAGAGAAGGAGACATTTCTTGCTCAGGCTATGACAGGAAAACATATCCATTTTGAATCACAACGTGGTGT
This sequence comes from Osmerus mordax, assembly GCF_038355195.1. Classification (NCBI taxonomy): domain Eukaryota; kingdom Metazoa; phylum Chordata; class Actinopteri; order Osmeriformes; family Osmeridae; genus Osmerus; species Osmerus mordax. The sequence goes on along the minus strand of NC_090059.1, from coordinate 5,833,322 downwards.
TTTTCTTTTTTGAAGGCCAGGTAAGCTTTAGACTTTTTGAAGCTTAGTTGTATTTAAAGCCGAGCAAACATGATGATCCCATTGCTCATTAGTACTTACACGTAACCTATTTTTAACAAGGGAAACTCAAACCTGAACCTATGGGGAACGTGAGGTGGTTAACCCCTGCATTGGTTCCGGTTTGTGCCACCCAACAGGTTCTGATGGTTGGTAACTACTGTATGAATTAAGATTTTAAAACCCATTGGAAAACATACTTTATATTTCTAGAACACTAGTAAATTATGCATATATTTGTCAATATTAACTGGGCAGACATGATACATTTTTATTTGAGGTTTAATGTTTGCGGTTGCTCTAGTATGCCAAGATTTACAGAAGACACAGAAGGATTGTTTCTCACATCAGGCTAGTTGCATTGCTTTTAAGGAGGATGCAGCTCAACAACATACATCTCAAAAAAAGACGAATTGTCTATTTGTTTTCCCATCTAAAGCGTAGGCTGAATTGAAAAAGAAAGCCCAGTAAAGAACTTTATTACTCTGTCTTATTGACTCTTTGTTCTGAGATTTTCAAATAGTTTTACACATGAACAATATAAGCTGGACTCAGAAAATGTATACAGTAACCAGTGGGTCATGTGGTCCCTTCCCTATCAATACTGTGTTGTGTGTTTTCACACTGCCAGCTGACAATAACCACCTTCATCTCAGTGGCTGTGGTCATTGTTGAATGAGGCGCATGGTGATTGTTGCTTTTCTTCTATGCTTTATATCCCCCCTATAATAGTGTTATTATTTGCCTTTCACAAGACAGGGAAATCATGTTGGTATTATCCCAAAGTTGGAGACTAGGGGCACAATGGCATAGTGTTCTGACAGTCATACGCTAGCAATTACTTGGCAAATCTAAATTCTCTGAACACCCTTACTTGGCACAGGGCATAATAGGAATTAGATGTGACCTTTGAGCATCACAGGCCACAGAGACGTCAGACTATCACTAGAACCTCAGGGGAGTATTTGCTTTACGTGACTTGATATTCTGACATCTGGAGTGTTGTAGGAGCAGAGATCTATAAATGACTCATGAAGCTATTGGTTTAAATGTTGTGTTATAGAGAGACGTTAGCGTTCAGTAATTGCCAAATCTTTATTCTTTTTGTCAGACTTTATTTGTTTTTATATCTTGACCTTAGACTGTACGATAAAAGAAAAAAGTTATTTTATTCGGCATTCTCCGAGACTCCTCCCTTGTTTTATTATGGTCAATTTATGGAAATCAGCATTTACTTTGTTACCTAATGAATTGTGGTAGATTCAGTATGGAAAAGTGAATCTCAAATCGGATCCTTATTCAAGGTCTCTAAATTGGCCTGAGGAGCACCCTTTGTCACCCCCCCATCCAATCAATCTTCTTTCATCGTGTTTTGCAATCAGTGCTTAGTTCAAGAGTATTAATGAATTCTACGTTTCAGGAAAATAATCCTTAAGTGTTGCACACTGTCAGATTCTGTCAGCTTTACGACCCTTAACTGCTGTTGCCTTCAGCTCAGGCTAATGTTTGATGTCTTGGTTACATGCCCTCCTTTTTGTATTCTGCTAAATTACCTTTGACAGTCCTGTGTCCCTACAGATTGTTTGTTTGTTTGGGGAGTGCACATGTTTTACATATCGTTGACGGATGCATTTAGTGAGCTGTAAGGAATTGGAAATTAAATATTTTAGTTGATTGCTTTGCATTTAATAAATATCTGGTGATGCACTTGTACTGGATAGATTATTATTTTTTAATTTAAAGCAGAAACATATGTGTTATTATCAAAATGATGAGGATGACAACAGTCAGTCAGAGATGGAACTATTATAAGTTAACACCCCGATCAAAAAAGTCACAACAGAGTGAATCTTGATCGGGACAGCATTCACTTTTTTGTTCACTTCGACTTTTGGTTGTAATTTACACAATACCTTTGGAATGAGGATGATGGTGCTGAAACAAAGCAGAGACTAATGAGTTATTCTACTTCTTTTGTGAACAAAAACATAATCAGTAGGTGATGAAATGTGCTAAATACTCCACTTGCTTCTCGACATGCCCTGTCAAAACATGCAAATGACTCTGACACCGTGTCCATTTTTTACAAAGATAATTAAGGTGTTTCAATTTCGGGACGCGCTAATAAAGAGGACTAGAGGCCTCCCCCAGGTCTTTGCTAATTGTGAAGATTGCTTTAAAGCATTTGGTGTGTGCATGTGTGTGTTTTCGCCTCCTTCTTATTGGATAATGAACTGTTAAGGAGTGTTAGATCTCCTTTGCCGTCTTTCGGCCGAGTTTGAGGAGATAGGCAGGGAATAGCTGCCCGAGGTGTGGTGTTGTACAGATAATTAAAAGGCAAGAAATGTGTGTTACACGCTTTCATCTGTCTATCAACTTTTTGATTAGAGATGTACAAGCCTTTAATCAAGAGTAATGTGAATATCAACGTTCCTAAACTGTATAAATATAACCAGATAAATGCCCACCCCAGCCCACTCCCCCTCCCCACGCCCTTCAGCTTCCCTCCCATATATTTTTCTTCGGGTCTGTTTCGTTAAACTGACAAAAACGTTTTTCCTTTTTCTGCTGGAATCGCCTGAAGATGGTATATCAGATGCTGCGTGTAATTAGTCAGGAGTAAGTCAACTTTCCCCTAGTATACCACCCTTTATTGCAAGTTAGGCAGTTATTCATCCTCCCTCTGTGTACTCTTTTCATCTGTCCTCCTTATAGTCTCTGTGGTTCTCCTTGTGTCCATTCAGCTTCCTACTACTTTATAGACATGTTGTCAGTGTTGAGATCCACTTGCCCCAGTATAAATCTGCTATGACCCAGTAAAAAGTTTTACCACTTTACTTTATTCGTCAATGCCTTCATTTAGATTGATAATCCCAGAAAAAGGAAACACAGTATTCAAATCAACGCAATTTAACCGAAGACACAAACTGATGCATGCCCGCAGAATTCCATGTTTGCACGCTCTTCTGTGCTATAATAGCCACTGCAGCGCACACACAGAAGTCCAGTAGTCAGCACGCAAGTCAGAATTGAGATAGGCTAAGAAAACATAACGAAAGTAAAGAAAGTTTCTAAATAATAGGCCAACCGATCATCTTATCATGCTTCCAACATAATAACAACATGAGTCTAACATATTATATTATATGAAGCTCAAAAAACAGTATTTGCGCTCAAATTAATGTGAAAATAATTGGCTCGCCGCTGCTGCACGCTCACATTAACCATTGATGTCCATGCCAAAGTTGATATCAAACATACGTCCCTGAACTGTAGTCTACTAGGTTTAGCCAGGGACGTTGTATTGTGCATTGTCTTGCACACTTCTTGTGCACAGCAAACTTGAACAAAAAAAAGGAATATGAGTAGGGGCCTGTGCCCCAGTAGAAGTTCCAGAATGAATTGGATAAGGGGGCAGTTGTTTTCCAAAAGGGGGCATTTACGTATATAGCTCTCTTATAGAAACGTATAGCTAAAATAATGGGGAAGGGGGGCACAGCATTCCATTTGGGGGTGGCGTTGCCCGTCAATGCCCCGACCCTGACAATGTCCCTGGTCTCAAGTCGTCATGGGACAGAACTATTTCAATCAGGAGAGACCTGGGATGAGTAAGTGAAATTTACTGTACAAAAGATGCTGGATTCCACAACAGGTGTTTGGGGCTTAGACCCCATGGGGAAATCAAGGATCAATGGGTGTCAGCCCTGCAGCCAAAGAATAATCCCCCTTGGAGTCCAGGCACTGGTGGCTGTGGCGGTAGCTGATGACCCAGCTAGAAGAGACGTGGTGACGGGGAGGTGGAGGGTCGCACACAGGGGTAGCATGGACAAACTAAACAGGGAGAGAAACATATTTAAAGGCACGGCATGATAGGCTGGCGAAGGAGGCATAGCATTGTGCTAATTTATAGAGTGTGGCCAATCGAACATAGAACCCAGATGACTGCCCCAGCATAGAAGTAGAGGGAAAGGAGAAAGTGTGCGTAGCGGGGGGAATGAGTAGTGAGACATAACGTGTATGGCCCGAGTGTGCAGAGTTTGGTCTTGCCTGACTGAACTGGCGCTAAGCTTCATGTGTAAGATATCTTTCATTGTTCACCTAAGCTTTGTCAAAACCAGATTTCCATCTGTCTCAAAGATGTTGAGACAGATTGTTCTATTTGACTTGTAATGCGGCCCATGTACAGTAAGTATGACACAAACTTCATCCATTTATGAATAATATATGTAGGTTCTTTAGCTTATTTGGATTAATTTTAATTCAACACTTCATACATTTTGTTTGTTTCGACCACAAGCTAAATCAACGCAAGTGAAATGATTTCACTGGCAGTCAAAATTGAATTAATCAGTCAAGTCTGTTTGAGACGTACAATTGACCAGCGGGCATACTGTAGACGCACAGCCTGACCAGCCGTCTGTAGAAATTCATTGTTTTTAATTGAAGACCCTGAAAAGTGTCGTTCTCCTCCTGTACCTTTTACGTGTGAGGCAATCACAGCAAGTGCCTTAAGTCCATTAGTTTTCATTTGGATGGTTCAGTAATGCTGGTTGATTAAGTCCAAGCAATTTTCTGACTGAAACCTACTCCCCTGATTTGCATCCACAATCTCTCTCCTCCCTCTTCCACCACCAGTTTTGTGGTTTGGGTTAATTATCATCCATCTTGTTTGGCAATGCAACGTTATGAATTGACGGTTAGGCAGTTTTTTGTTGTGTTGTTTGCGTGTAAAAAAAAGTGTTGCATCCTTTAAATAAAGTTTTAAAACTTTTACAGGTAAGCAAAAAATACTATGTCAGATATATTTAACACCAGCTATATGTGTCCTTTTTAGCAATTGCAGGTATTAAGTAGGAGACCAGTCAAAATTAAGTGTCTGGGTACATATGTTCTTCTAATTCTGCGATCTATAATGTCAATGTATGAGTCATTTTGTAATGTAAAACAACCACCCTTCTTCCGAACCTCATTTATTCTCATTCACGACAAATGATAGGGACCTCGCCGCTAAGTCAATACGAGGAACCAGTGTTTTAACTTGAAGAGAAGATGAAGGGTGGAGGCCGAGGAGGGGGAGTTCAATTGGAAAAAACGAAAAAGCCTTTATTTTTCCCCACCCTCCGTTCTGCCTTAAACAAATGGTTCTATTACCAGATGGTCTCTAAGAGGCCCGGTCATTTATACCCATTAAACCTGCGTCTTATCACCCATAAGACCCCCTTACATCTCTCCATCCGCCAATTGTCAGTAATCAGCCATTTAAAACCGCGGCGGAAATTTCCTTTGCGCCTTGCTACGGTCTGACGGACAGGCACACGAGGACTGGGAGGAGGGGATATATTGCACAGAATGATGAATAGGCCAAGTTGAGTGGCTGACTAATAGAGATCTGTCTTAATCAGAAGTGATTTGTCAGAACAGGAGCTCTGCTGGGTCAGGGCACAGGCGATGAATAAAACAGAGCCCAGTGGAGTGAAGAAAGGCCCCAGAAATCTGCCCTGACTGCCCACTGCCGCTCCTCATACACATGCAAGAGAAGGGCCCTGAACTGGGCTTGTCACTGCCCTGCCTGTGCAAAAGATTTCCTTAGCCTGTTTCCACTGTGAGTCTCTGTATGTACTTGCAGGAAAGTGTCACCCGAGAGCTACTGTAGGCAGGTCAGTTTAAAGGTCGCTTCCCATTCTATCCTTACACATGCAAGAAGAGGACTTCAGCTGGGCTGAGTGCACTGCCTGTTCAGAATATGAATATATGTGTGTGATTCCAATAGGAATCTCTATTGGTGGAATCTAGTAATGATGAAGTAAAGTAAAAATGGTTGGTTTTAATGATTAGTGTCACAGGAAGATACATTCATTCCAACTTTAAATAGTCAAAATGCAGGTGTATTTAAAATCAATTTCTGCTAACGCTGTTTGGGCAGCTCATTGATGGTCTATAAATGCTCAATAAATATTTAACAGTTGACACGTTAAATTAATGATCACCTTAACCAAAACATTTTTGATTGTTAAATCAATATGCAGGGGAATATTTAAATAAGTGTTAGATTTTGCTTAAACAAACAAAAAATAAACATAAGCCGGCAATGATATTTGATGTTAAATGTATTACTCGTGTGTGTGTGCACGTATTGTGTCTGCGTAGAAGTGTGAGTGGTAACCTTCAAAAAGTTGTTTCAACCACCTAATGAAAAGGAACTGTGCTGAGCTTCAGAGTGCACCGATGTCAGGGCTTGTACCCTTTTGGCTCAGGGGAAAGGGAAAACAGAGAGGAAGAGAAGCGTCAGACATCTCACTGAGGAAATGCTCTGAAACAGTTACTGTAAAATGTATGATGTGCCCAATTATACCTATGTGTCCACAGAGGGAGGTCTGAGGGCAGCTGGGGTGGGGGAGGGAAGGGAAGTAGCTCCTGAATGGTGGCTTTGACTTGTTGTTCGGCACTGTAGAATGGTAGAGCCTGGGCCCCAGTGTTGAAAGCAACTAGATGTTAACCCTTTGGTCACTACCCTCCACTGAAGTTATGTCGCTTCCCACTGAATTGATGTGTAAAAGACTACTGGCAGGAATTGGAAAAAGTAGAATAAGTGATTACTTAAGTAGGATACCTGTGTCTCCTTTCTGTCAACGGTATGAGGCACTGTGCAGCACAGTACAGTATGTGGAGACTAACCAAACACCATTAACCCACTCAGGGTTTAAAATTGCGACCATTTTGGGCATATGCTCCCAAAACTGTTCCTGTGCGACCTCAAAATATATTTTTGAGCAGTTGTACGAATGCAAATAATCGTTATGGTGCAACCTGTTTTAATTTCTTACAAAACGCTAGCTAATTAGTCTGCTACACAGTACGTGCCTGCTGTGAGCTGATATAGTGATTGGTCCAACGTCCTATCCAACGTTCCATAATCAATTAAACGTCATCTTTACGTTCTAAACCTTAATGCTGATTTTTGAGTGGTTAATATTAGCCATCAGTCATTCCTTTTCAATGTGCTCTGTTGTCACTTGACAAGGAGGTAACTAGCACAAAAAATATATATATTTCTTAAGTCTCAAGTATTAGTCGTGATACTCACGCATTTCAACCCTTTCTCACATTCTCGCGCAACACCTTGTGTTTCTCACGCTGAGAAGGGATAACGTGCCGCTAAAATGCTCCTAACTTTTCAAACCTTTTCTATCATCCTGTTTTCTTAATATGTTCATAAAAAAAAAAGTTATTTTACGGTTAATTCTAACCTACGAGGGGTGAAAAGATAAGTGAAATCAAGTCTCTGCCGTGATAGTGTGATTATAATGTAATGGAGTAAAAGCCTTGTTAAATGGACCTTTGGGGATGTGGATCTTCAGCGAGTGAGACAGAGCAAGGCCTTAGAGCCGGGGTCATTTAAATTCTTAATAGCTGCTTAAACGGGATTGGAATATATTAAATACTAATGAGCAACAAGTACAAACCATCGGCATGAACAGGAAAATTGTTTCTTCCCCATGCTTTGGCCATCCTTGGTTTAAAGGAAGTAACTTTAAAAAAGCTACTTACAGTAGAAGGAGCAAACGTATTTACTTCTTGTTTGGTTAAAGTCTCATCATTTAAATTTTTGAGTGACAATAAATATTATTTAGCGGTACAGTAATGGAAATTTAAAATATGAAAATTCCAAGGCACTCTGAAAACAATTAAAATGCCTGTCATGTTAAACCTTACACAAACTCTGACCCGTTTCGGCATCAACTTCATCAGGGAATCAAACAGATCTCATGGATCTCATCCTAGTGGTTTTCCACCAATAGGAATCTCTATTGGTGGAATCTAGTAATGATGAAGTACAGTAATAATGGTTAGTTATAATGATTAATGATTAGTGGCACAGGAAGATTAATTCCAACTTTAAATAGTCAAAATGCAAGTGTATTTGAAATCAACTTCTGCTAACGCTGTTTGGGTAGCCAATCTTATCATTGATGGTCTATAAATGCTCAATAAATATTTAACATTTGACATGTTAAATTAATGATCACCTTAACCAAAAAAAAAATATTGTTAAATCAATATGCTGGGGACCATTTAAATAAAAGTGTTAGATTTAGCTTAAACAAACAAAAATGAAACAGAAGCCGGCAATGATCTTTGATGTTAGATTTATTACTCGACTGTGAGAGGTAACTGTAAGCGATGGCATCTGTACGTTTTCTTTAGCACACAAACTTTCAAGAAGCACGACAGATCAGCTGTTGCAGTGAATATGTCATATCAATGTCAAAATAACATACAAATTTTGAGGGAAATCCTTATTTTCCCCTTGCTTTCTAGATGGAATGCCAAGGGAGGAGACTGTTATTAGAGAGAACCCATCTTTCATCCTCCTCCACAGTCTCTTTGTTTATTTTTATAGAAGGCCATACTGAACATTTCTAAACTACTCTCCATGCAACAAGAATCCCCTTTGCACGTAAGAGATGGGGAAAACATATTGACATAACATGGAAATTGACTGAAGTGGTAATGCATGGCAGGACAAACGACTCTAACAAAAGTGCAAGTGAGAAAAAGAGAGGAATACTGAATATAACGAAAGTGAAGGAAGAAAAGGAGAAGGTCATCCCTATCTCCCCTTTACCTCCCTGGGGAGGGTGGAGGAGGTGGGCAGTGTGTACACAGCTAATGGTGCAATGAGAAGGAGAATGAACAGGGGTGGGGTATGGGAATGGGGAAGGAAGTGGAGATGGGCCAGGGAGTAGTGTGTTGGTTGGGGTGGGGGGTCTTAATGGGGACATCCATTTGCGGTCACATAGCTACGGGTAATGTTAATCTCTGAGCTGCTGCGGCCTGTACCCACTGAATCCAGAGGCTGTAATGTGTTTGTCAGGCCGAGGAACACTTTATCATTCCTGCGATGGATTTTACATGACAGCACACCATACAGGGCCTTCGCAAGGACGATAATACCCAGTGTTTCCCCTACCATTATTTAAGGGGGGCACCCTGCCCCCCCCCCCCCCCCCCCTGGAAGGTCAAGTTCATAAAAATAAAAAAATAGCGCACAATCACAAAATAAGTCATTTAGGTTACTTTTCTTATAAAACATGTCTATAGATTGCTCTTTTATTAAACAAACTAAATGGCCTTATGTTATTTATCTTATTTAGATGACGGCATGTAATTTCTGTCTCTACATGGTCGCCGTCCATGATACCAAACGTTGCCTTTAAAAGGACAGTGCTTTCTGCACTACTGTTGCTAGTGTCATAGTAAACGTATTCGAATAGCTTTGATGTGAAGCTTTAACTGTGTTGACATATTGGATAATACTCAAATTCTTATGTAAAAGACTCAACTACGCCCCATTCTTAGCTACTGAAAGGTGACTGTCCACCAATACTGGTTTTCACTTCCTGGTTTTGTGTGTTAATGTGTTTCTGTATCACCAGTGTGGACTTAATGACCCTGCGTTCTCGAAGTCCTTACACTAAGGGTCGGACTGGGGTACCTATTCTTCCCCACTTTGGCATCATACATCTTCTCTCACAGCCTATACTTCTTCAGTAAGCATGCTCTCTGGTTTCCTTTTATGGCACAAGCCGTAGTGACTTTGCTTATACAGTTTTTGTCATCTAATTTGTAAAAGAAAAAAAAAAGGAGCGCATCTCGGACAGAGATGGATAGGTGCGCTCTGTCGTCTTTTAACGGAAGGTTTCCGCTACACCTCCGTTCCTGTTTATCCCTTGTTCTTTTTTGATGGGGACCGGAAAGGGGCATGTATTATTATGGTTATTAATACCTGCTCTCAGTCTTTTAATCTGGCCTATTTGTCACATGTGACTGTCTCACTACACTCTTTAATCTGGGTATTCTTCACTCTGTCTCGTCCCTGATTAGATATTAATGAAGGCAGGAAGAGACATATTTGGAGTGTGCATGAGCGATGGAACAACTGAAGGGAAGAGGAAGAGGGAGGGGAGCGTCACTCATTCAATGGAGCTCTCTCCTTCTGTCTCACTCTCTCTCTCTCTCTCTCTCTCTCTCTCTCTCTCTCTCTCTCTCTCTCTCTCTCTCTCTCTCTCTCTCTCTCTCTGTCTATGTCTCTCTGTCTCTTGTTTAGCTGCCAGATGTAGCCCATTTTTTAGGCGTTCCCCCCAAACAGGCGCACAGCACGTGGGCCCTTTGGTGTTCCGCACCTGTGTAGTGTAATACAGTCAGCAGTGCGTTGTTTACTCCCGTTTGTTTGGTGCTTTTGAAAGCCTGTCTTTGATCCGCGCCAAGATTCGTCTTTTTTTTATCATTTTTTTCCTTTCCTCCCCTCACCTTATTTTTAACACTAATGTAGTATCATCTTACGTTAATGGCAGTGGTGGGATATTTGTTTATTTGGTAAGTGTTTTTTGTTTGTTTTCTCTCTCCCCCCCCCCCTCTAACCCAAGGGACTGGGGGAATGACAGTGACCACTGACAAGCTTGTCACTTGTCTTGTTGAAGATGTTTTGAACATGTGCGTTAATGTGTTTACACCAACAACTGATGAACAGCATTTATAAAAAAAAGTCTTATGAATATTGCCTCAGCTCAATGCAGCCTTCAATCTATGCTGCTATATTGTAGTGGTGCATGGGGCAAGGAAAAGCATCTGTCGCCTTGTTAGTTGGCGAGTCCTACAACGTCTTGTACAATTACGCAAGGGCAACTTGATTAAGCACTACTCAAACCATGTATTTAGATCAGTTTGGGTTTATAGAAACCCTGAAAAGGTTAATTGTTAATGAATTGGCACAAAGGTATAAACAGAAAAGAAAATACTTAAGAAATGAACTTCTGAATGACAATAAACAGAAAAACGCATAGATAAAAAATGAAACTAGTTAGGTGAATTTTGCATACCAAAATAATCACTTGACTAATATCCCATTATAGCAATTTCCCAAAAGTGATTGAAAGATCACTTTTGGGAAGATGCAAACTTATATTCTTATTCTTGTTCACAAACTTATTTCCTTTCTGTTACAGAACAAGTGGGCCAAGAGATCCTGGCTAACTTAAATACTGACCGTGAAAAGATTCAGAGAGCCAGAGAGAGGGTAAGACCCATACACACGCCAACACATCTACACCGGACATGAACCCTCATGATCTAACAAGTGTTTACATGGCAGTTCCAAAGGGACAGGCAGATTAATGGCTGGCACATAACAAACCCTTTGTAGCCAAGTAGGGACATTCAGCATGAAAGCTTTATCTGTCCCAGGCAGTGATGTGATGGCTGATGTCAGATTGGTCAAGTAGGATACACATGCATACTTTAGTACACACAGTTTACATGATCACACATGCTCAAAGACACACACATATCAGCACATATCAGTACTCTCTGATTGAATACATATTTAAGGTAAATCAGTTTATATTTGAACACTACATGGACAGACAGAAACAAACACTTTTTACTCTCTTTATCTCCAAGGCTGTATCTTAACGCTGTCCTCAAAATCACTCTTTACCTTCCACCCCACACCTTTCTCCATCACCTCCCTTGCCTACTTTGTGTCCTCGTCACCAACCTTGCTTGCCTGCCAACATGTCAGCCAGACAGTCAGACAGGCAGGAAGAGAGAGAGTGCTGGAGATAGGGCCAGCACAGTCAGGGGGCCCCGGTTCGTATGGCCTCCTCGACGGAGGATGCTTAAAGATCACAACATGGCAGTGCGCCTCACAGCCGATTTCAAAGAAAATCAAACAGCTCCTTTCAAAAAGGTCTGCCGTCTGCGGAGAATAGTCATCCCTCGCTCCTCTTCCCATGAGCCAGCAAAGCCCCCCCCTCTCCCACACAACCTCTCCCTTCCAAGACAGTTTGTGGGGCAAAAAGAAGAAAGAGGTCAAGGAGGAGGATAACAAGATGTGAAGACACAGGATGGAAGGATCATTGAATGCCTTTGCATATTTTGTATTTATTTATTAAAACTGAGAAAGGAGGAATATGAGGGCAAATGTTAAGAGACATCATTGGGTATGTGGGATGGCACAGTATTAAACTGTGGTCCAGTGGCACTATCAGAACTAAAACATTTTTAAACCACATATCCACGCATTCATTTGTCATTTTCTCAAAATGTTAGACAGAGGCAATGAGTGAATGAGGGAGGGAGGTAGTGATAGAGAGAAAGAAAGTACTGTATGAAAATAAATATCTCTGAATGTAGGATTTTGGTCCGGGGAAGATCCAGGCTAGAGAGAGACGTCAGGCAGCTGTGGGGCTAGTGTCAGAGCTTGTGCCCAATCCACATCCAAACCACATCTGTCCCTGAATCTGGTATCCAGCATCTCCCCAACACAGTCTGCTAGACTGAGAGAGAGACAGAGAGAAAGAGAGAGAGCTGGAAAAAGAGGGAGGTGGGAGAGAGGGGAAAGAGACATTGGTATAGATTGGAACATGGATTGATGGTTAGAAACAGAGAGAGAGAGGGGGAAATGGAGTGAGATACGCAGGGGAAAGGGGGAGAGAAAGAGGAAGGGAAAATATGGGATATGTTAAACTAAATCACACTCTGGCCATCTCTAAACAATGCAGTTTATTAAAATAGAGAGATGGGGGAGGAAGGAACATAAATAAAGATGCATGGAAAAAGAAAGAAAAGGATTGGAGAGAGAGACAGACAGACTGGGAAAAGGCCCCTCATCAGAAATATGACTACAGCTAGAATTTAGTGGCTGTTCTTTTACTGCACTGTCATTATTTTCAGTGTGTGAGTGTGTGTGTGTGTGTGTGCATACACACACACACACTCACATTCATGCACCTATTCTACACAAGTAGATAGAAGTATCTTCGTGAGAGTAAAAACAATACTCAAGCATCTAAAAAGTAAAAGACAGGAAGTACTGTAGCCGAGTCATTTCAACCTTCAAGTCTGACAAGCAACAGGCAACACCAATGGATTTAGAGGAATATTGAAAACAATTATTTCAATGCCTGCCCTCATAATGTAAAATACAGACGTAAAATAGATACTGTGGTGTGAAAAAGTTTTTGCCCCCTTCCAGATTTCTGATTTTTTTGCATGTTTGCTGAGCAAAAAGAACATTAAGGCTCGTCTCATTTTTGCCAGAAAACATCTTGATGATCCCCAAGACTTTTGGGTAAATACTCTATGGAGTGACGAGTCAAAATTGAACTTTTTGGAAAGTGTGTGTGTCCCATTACATCTGGCGTAAAAGAAACAAAGCATTTCAGAAAAAGAACATCATACCAACAGTAAAATATGGTGGTGGTAGTGTGATGGTCTGGGGCTGTTTTGCTGCTTCAGGACCTGGAAGACTTGCTGTGATAAATGGAACCATGAATTCTGCTGTCCACCAAATCCATTCTACTTCAATCCTGAAGTAGAATGTCCGGCCATCTGTTTGTGACCTCAAGCTGAAGCGAACTTGGGTTCTGCAGCAGGACAATGATCCAAAACACACCAGCAAGTCCACCTCTGAATGGCTGAAGAAAAACAAAATGAAGACTTTGGAGTGGCCTAGTCAAAGTCCGACCTGAATCCTATTGAGATGCTGTGGCATGACCTTAAAAAGGCAGTTCATGCTCGAAAACCCTCCAATGTGGCTGAATACAACAATTCTGCAAAGATGTGGGCCAAAATTCCTCTGCAGCGCTGTACAAGACTCATTGCAAGTTATCGCAAACGCTTGATTGCAGTTGTTGCTGTTAAGGGTGGCCCAACCAGTTATTAGGTTGTAAGGGGCAATCACTTTTTCACACAGGGCGATGTAGGTTTGGATTTTGTTTGTCCCTTAATAATAAAAACCTTCATTTAATAACTGAAGTTTGTGTTTACGTGTGTTATCTTTGCCTTATATTAAAATGTGTTTGATGATCTGAAACATTTAAATGTGACAAACATGCAAAAATCTGGAAGGAGGCAAAAACATTTTCACACCACTGTATGTGTATGTATGATGATGTGTGATGGGGGGTCAGATGGCTGAGCGGTTAGGGAGTCGGGCTATTAATCAGAAGGTTGTTGGTTCGATTCTCGGCCGTGCCAAATGACGTTGTGTCCTTGGGCAAGGCACTTCATCCTACTTGCCTCGGGGAGAATGTCCCTGTACTTACTGTAAATCGCTCTGGATTAGAGTGTCTGCTAAATGACTAAATGTAAATGTCATGCTTTAAAACAAAGTTACTTCGTAATCTGGATTTTCAGTGGTGAGAGTTATGTGTTCGTTTCTGTGCCATATTATTGATTTTCTCAGCCTCGTGTTCTCTCATGTATTGCATCCTTGTAAGCTGTAGTCACCTTGGCTTTCCTTTCTGTGTCTCCTCCATCAGCTGAGGGAGACAGATGCCAACCTAGGCAAGAGTTCCCGTATCCTGACAGGCATGCTGAGAAGGTAAGAGGCCAGGTAGGGATCCTGCTTCTACTGCACCTCTAAAGATGTTTCTTCACCTGTGATCAGTCCGTCCTACCACCTCCTAATGCTAGACTGGTGCTGTGGTTGCATGTAGGCCCTCATTGTCCATACATTACATCTTTCATCGTCAAATCGATGTTGTTTTACCTGTGATACTGGCTCATTGTTCACATTCTCCCTCAATTGCCCGGCTGTGGTTAGGGCCCTGCTAGAGACTGGGTGATCATCTGTACTCACTCTTTATCATTTAGATTCTAGTTTGTTAAATTTGCATCATTGTCTTTGTGAGAAGGGTTGCTATTTGAACTGGCAGGAACAGCACTGTCTGTGTTGTTTGATATGCTTTTCTCCTTCCTCCTCTGCTGTATTTATTTTTACAGAAATGAACCTACCACCCGCTCAACCTGACCAACTTTGCTTTCTTTGCTTCGTTCTTTGTCATCTTTGCACATGCACTTGCACATAGACAATATGCATATTCACTCAAAGCATAGGAACAACTTCCCCTACTTTCTTACCCTAATACACACACACTTCCTTCCTTTCAAAAGCAGACAAACATCCCCCTCCCTCCCTCTCTACCCTGCTTTCTTCTTAAACACACAATTGCAAAACACACCCACACACAGACTAATGTCTTGTCACATCTCCATTTTATAAAATGCCTCTGTGGCTCTGCCCCTGAACCGTGACGGCACGGTTTTGTTTCACTCTTCCCTTTTATTTTTTTTCCTCTATTGCCTCGTGTGGTTTTTGATTAAGAGTAATATGTAAATGACACTGGCCTAATGTAAAATCCCAGGGTCAGGAAGGAAGTGCCAATTGAAATAGATGCTTCAGTGCCCATAGACAATTTGGGGCAGGCGTGCAGGGCCCCTCACGCTGCTATGGAGGAGGCCCAGGGCAGCCTGTGACGCCGACTGTAACCAATATTTCTGCATATGTCTCCATTTTGTCAAGTCTGATTAGAGAGGGTGGTGGGACCGGGGGGGGGGACGGGGGGCTCAGCTCGCCCGGTGTCACCCAGGAGCTGTCCAGACATCATTCATCATCCCTCATCCTGTCTCCACTCCTCCCACCCCCCTCTCCTCCATGGGCTCCAAAGTAAATAACACACACTTATTTCAATATTATCATATTAATGTTAAAGTTCAGCTGTCACCTAATGGGAAGACTTAATCAAATGTAGCATTTTAAGAGCTCTGCGCCTGTCAAGCCCACGTCCCCCCCATCTCTCCTCTCCACCCTCTTTCTTGTACATCGTCTCCACTGGTTAGCAGGCTCAAATCAGGATTTATGAGGGCTTTCCGAAGGGGCTTGACTCGTAGTTTCTTCTCAACCACCTCTCTGCCTGATAAAGCACCCTTGTTCCTCATTTTATAGAAATACCCACCCAAACATACCCTTTTCTTGTTAAAGGAGTTTTTCTTTGAAGATGCATGTTGGTTTTTCATTTTACTAGTCATGTCTAACCAGGGAAAAGGAAAGAGACACTTTTTTTTCTTATTATATCTCAGATTAGGCCTACTTTCAGACAATTCTTCAGCATATTATTTGCTTCCATAGGTTTCACAGATTTATTGCGCATTTGTATTAGATGTCATAGCAATTGTTGTTATTTTATGGGGTTGTCTCCTTTGGCTTTACACTTGTCACCGTTTTGTGTCTTTAGCATTTTAAAGTGTCCCAGTATTGTAACATGTTATAGTATCATCATGCAAGCAAATTAAACTGAAAGGTTAACCTCTTGTACTGGATACAGCAACTTTGGCAGCTTTTTTATCCATGGATTTTCTTAATGTTTCTCTGTACTAAAAGTTCAATATAGAGTATATTAGTCCCAAATAAGATGGCTGGCTGTTGTATGAATTGGAACTGTGTATAATTCCTTGGAGTATTTTGTATCTTTGTCACGTAAAAAAGATACAGGTATAGTTGAAAACTAGCTACTTGCACACTAGGTAAACAACATGTGTCCGCCAGTATGGTTAGGGTGATATGGTGATACTACCAAGTAAATAAAAAATACAAAGCGTGAAATACTTCAAGTACTGGAAACATTTCAGATACTTGGAACTCCCATCTAATATCTGTCATGGGTCATATCTATTCTGGATATCACTCCAGCTGAGTATCAAGTACACTTTATTACTCCACCTTCTTTGGTTCAAGGAAACTAATTAACGGAAAGTCTTTGGAAACCAAGCGCGTTCTAAAAATCCTCTAGACCAATATCTTGAGTGGTCGTTGGATACGTAGGGCAGTGTCGACCACAGAGTTTAGTGTGAATGGGATTGGCTTAAATAGACACCTACATAGACAGTGAGTTGAAAGTTGAATTACCTGTGTCCCATACACCACCCCTCTGCATGACACACCCCGCACAATGCCACTACTTCTCAATTACTCAGCGAATGTCGTCTGATGCGCTTCAGCTCAGAGTAAATTATTCATACAAATCATCTGAAGTCCTGAGGGTTTTAATTATATTGTCATGGTCATGGTGATCTCATTAACTTTTAATGGGAACGCCTGTTAAAGGAAATCATAATGTTATTAAAAAGTAATAATATCAATGATACTTATCTGGAGTGAAGCAGTTTGACATTTTATGATGCACAATTAAAATGCTTGCTTTTTCACCGTGATTTCAGCAGTGTGCTGCGGTGATTCTTTTGTAACAAAAACCTTCAAGGGAATAAAGAATAGTTGTACAAGAGGTATGCAGCAACTATGACACCTCAGTGAAGGATCTCGTCAGAAAAAATCAATAATTTATACTCTGACTCCTGGTTAAAACCTATCCTTTTTAAAAGTGGACAAATATGCCTTGCATATCATGTAAGTGAAAGTGCTTGATTTATTGTACAGCAAGTCTCTCCAGTGTAATTAAAAGCTAGACCTTGGAGGGGGGGAAATAAAAGGATCTCTTTTCAACACATCAGATGTGGCGGCTCTTTGTTCCTTAGTCAGGGCGAAAGCAGTGTGTGTGTCTGCCTGTGTGTAGTATTTTGTGCGGCTGTGAAAGGGTGGGGGGGGGGGGCTGTTTTACACAGTCCTACATTGAAGAGGTAGTGTGGGGTGTCCAAGCCATGTCCGATTGAGGAGCTCCAGGAATCCTGCGATGTCCTTCGTCACGTCTGTGGCCACAGCGTTACTCTATGACCCTTTTGACACAAAATGACCCCCACAACTTTTCTTGCACCAGTGAAATGGAACCAGCGTTGGCAGAGCAAGCTTTCCTGCTGCTGCTACACCCCATTCATGTCAAGCTTCTGCAGGCTCCCGGTCAGGAGAGCTTGGGATGCTGCTCCAGACCCAGTTATGACCACTGGGGGTTCTGAAGGAGGTGGGGTTCTTGGAAGAAGGAGGGGGTGGGGGCGGTCTGTTCTCGCTGGCGGCTGATCCTGCATGCAGGTGGTCGAGTCAGTCGCCAGGCAGATCAAAAAGTCAAACCCCCGGGTGGACCTCCCTTTGAAATGGGAATGGGCCGAGATATCAGACAGAAAGCGTAAGCAAGCCCGGCCGCAAAAGGACTCCATATTGATGATGGGGGGGCTGGCAGCAGCGGGGCTGGCTGAGGTGGCAGGACTGGGCACCTCCAGGAGGACCTCCAGAGGAGGGAACCGCATTGACTCTCAACACTGATTAAGAGATCCGACCCAGGCTCAGGACGGAAGGTTTGCTACCCGCCACTGTTAGTTAACTTCCCTTTGCTTTCACAGAAATAACCTTAATAGGGCTAGCATAGCTTGACCAGTCGTGCTAACTCAGCCTGGGTATTGCACTAGGACACAGACTAATACTGACAATGTTTGTCTTACACCAAAGCTACTACTTCTGTTTTTTGTGTTTTGAGATTTGTGTTTTGTGGACAAGTTCATTTCATAAGGTGTATCATTGTAGATATAACCTTACATAACCCTCACTGTGGCAATTTGTCCCTATTGTCGTGTTTGTAACATTCTCTCAATTAAAGCCAAGGCAGTTGGCCTGGCCTATTTCCCTTTTGATTTAGTGGAAAACGGGTTGCTATAGGGCTGTTTAAAGGAAAAAAAATGTGTGGCTGTGTTCACTTGTTTGCCAATCCCAATAAACCGACATTTGCAAACAATGTCAGACGGGAGTAGATCAAAGTCTGAAGCCTTAGAAAAAGCGTCTAGAATACGGTGGCTCTGATGTCCTCAAGATCTCCTAATTTAGCCCTTTTTCTAGTATTGGCTGAGTCTCTCTCTCTCTCACACACACAGTTTGAAATATTAACTATATGATATGTAGGTCATATAATTAATGGAATTCAGAAGACACCAGTGGGCTGTGGTGGGATGCAAATGGATGCGAGTCTTAGGGGCCCTCTTGAAGTCTTGTTGTGAAGTTGAACAAAAAGATTTGATATTATTTTTAATTGAAGCTGAAAGACAGAACAAATTATAGTTCTTCTCTCTTTTTTTCACCCAGTCAGTCTTTTTTTGTTGTATTTATCTGGTACGCCTTTTTCTCAAACAGCGGAGGAAAAGCTTTATTAGGATGCTGGTACCAGGGGAGGGAGAGGTTTGGGTGGAGCTTTCAAGGGGTGCTTTCTCCCACTTGTGCACTCCAACACACATTTATACAGACACACATTACACATGGACATACACACTCCTACACTTTCTCTTTTTTTTCTCTCTCTCACACACCATTTTACATTTTGGGTTGTGTGATGGCCCGTCTATTGAGTTTTTACTCACCTGTGTCACCTGTATCCCAGAATGATAACTGGAAAGAAGAGTTAGGGCCTTTTGAAGTAGTCATAGAATTGATTTCCTACATCAAATCAGCATATTGTAGAACTTCTAACATATAGTTTGACACTAATAGGTTGTTCGACACCAAATGATGGGATGTCAGAAAATATCCAAACAAGTGCTTCCATGTCAAAGTTGAATCATGCAAGTGCTTGCCACCCAGCTATACTGCAACACTGTTCATCAAACAGTGACACATTTATAGGACTCAGAAATGTTGAGTAGTGGCCGGGGTACACAGTGAAACTTTCACGCAACTTGTTTGACCGCTACCAGAAGCACTTAAAAAATAATCCCCCCCCCCCCCCCCCCCCCCAAAAAAAAAAGTATTGTGCAATGTTTATTTCACAAATTTTGCTAACTAGATTGATGATTTTTCCTTTTGTTGAATGCTATTGTTTTTTCTCGCTAGATGTTATCAAGTGGAAAGTGTCATCGAAGCTACATTTGCTTCTTTGTATGTTATTTTGTATACTTTTCTCACTGGATAAAATCTATTTGAATATCTTTACTAACTTTTGCATTTGGTGGCTGTAAACTAGTTCCACAACTGTTGTGGCTGAATTTTATACCGGTTTCAAGTGGGTTGCAGAAGGCTTTACACGATACAATTCAACTGCAACTTAGTTTCGACTAAGGTTGCTTGAAAGGTTTCCCTGTGTAAAGCCATCCTATGCGTTTAACGGTGTTTTGCAATAAAAAAAGAATAACAATAAGTGCTAGCCACAGCTTCATGTTCCCTGTCCCATGAGTTGGTTCCCTACCCATGGATCAACCTCTCTGATCTGTTATCGATGTTAAGGCTGAAAATTATATGTTCTACATTTGTACTTCATTTGTCTCTCAATTGATTCAGCCTGGCATGATATCCCCCTCTTTATTTGCTAGTGCATCCCCCTCTGGGTCAGCCCTATCTGCACACTCTGTGAACTCTCCACGTTCAGTTCTGTGGCTTTCTCTGGCAAATGTTCAACTAAAACATGAATTGTGTCTGGGTGCTCTCTCTCTCTTTCTTTCCCTCTCGCCAGTTCCTAATGGAGGCATCTAGTTTTTGTGTTTGTGCGTGCGTGCCTTCATGCGTGTCTTTGCATGTACATCAATGCACTGTACTATAGGGGATGCATTGGTACTATAGGGATGGAATTGTTAAAGCTTAGTGCCAAGAGCCTAGTGGACAGTTACGTGTGACAGAGCTGGCATCTGTGGATTGTGGAGCAGATTGAGAACCAAGTAGAGTAGAGATGGGTTTCGTGGCTGGCTTAAACAAATAGGTTGATCTAAGAGATCTAGAAATGTCTGACCATTGACAACTACTGGTGTGACTAATGGTGTGTTACCAAACCCAGATATAAATCAATGTTATTTCAGCCATAATAACATATGGATGCTTGACAGTTTGTTGAAACCCATTTTTCCCGCTGTATAAATGTATACAAATGCTTAAATCGGGTACACATGTATTTGTTTGATAGGGTTAGTCCTATATGAGATTCACAGTAGTCCTGTTTAGAATAGTTTTGGGGAAATTGTCTTCTCTAATATTGTACTTTAATCATCAAGAATTTTAGTTTACTTTTTTCTGTAAGACAGATCTTCCGCCACATGTGTTATTGTATTTTCAGGCTGTGTGAGGAAATAGCAGGATTGTTTGTACATGTGTGTGTATGTATTTGTGCATGTGTCTGTGTGTGTGAATGTGTGGCTTTGGCTACTGCTGGGACAATGACAGGGTGCGCCTTAGCCTCATTAGCAATTGCTCCAGAGCCAAACAAGCACAAGTAACACCCCTTTCCCCCTCTCTCTCTGCCTGTTACTCTTTCTCTCTCTCTCTCTCTCTCTCTCTCTCTCTCTCTCTCTCTCTCTCTCTCTCTCTCTCTCTCTCTCTCTCTCTCTCTCTCTCTCTCTCTCTCTCTCTCTCTCTCTCTCTCTCTCTCTCTCTCTCTCTCTCTCTCTCATCCACTCTGTCTCTCTCTCTCTCTCATCCACTCTGTCTCTTACTCACTGTCTCTGCTCTCAAACTCTCCCTCCACTATGCAATTTTACTCATACTTTTTTTTCCTCCACCTCACCCATTATAGATTGCTGATGGGATGCTTTTAAAGAAAGAAGACACAAACAAGTCTGGTTTTAGAGAAGACAGAGGTTGACAAGGGCAAATCCATGCAGTTTTTTCTATTATCTATCTATCTATTCCTCTATCTATTGAGGAATAAAACTGATATTTCCTCAACTGAATTTTTTGGACCAAACCTAAGACATGCAAAGATGGTGTTACGGAATGACTGTTCATTATCGACCCACCTAATTGTGTGTATATAGAGTCATGAGTACATGTTGCGTGACCCAGTGTCTAATCAAATATGCCACCTACAGCTCAGTAAGAAATCCTCTACCTCAACTTTTATTTACCCTGTTACCCACCACACTATCCACACAGTTTTTTGCAGGAGAGGCTTTGCTCTCTTACATTTCCGAAGCCCAGTGGGTCAACCTCGTATGACATTGGGGTGGGGTGTGTTTGCCCCTTCTTGTTTCTTCTACTTCCACTACCACTTCCTGCTTGAGCTCCCCCCCTCCCCCTTTCCGACAGGCCGTCGTTCAGACAAGTTGACTGGAGATCTGTGGCGCTCTCCCCCCTTGAAGTGGCTCCAGGTGTCACTCCAAGGGTACCCGCCCTGTTTGATCTGCCTGTCGGGCTGCCGCGCCCTCTGGTTCCCAGTCAGAGGAGAAAAGACGTGCCCATCCAAAAAGTTCCCCCACTACTTTTGAGTGATGGAGTGAAGGAATGAGAGAGGGAGGATTGGTGGTGGCACCAGTATTTGCAGTGATCAGTGGCAGTTGAATCCAACCCTACTCTGCTCACTAAGTGTAGCCAACGTGAAAGGACCGAGTCTTCTCTCCATGAGAGAACACGTTGAGGTGGACAAACCACCAACAAACCACAAAACAACAAGTCGATAAAGAAACATAAAACAGGGCAACAAACTGATGCCATGATCTCAGTCAGAGACGTCTTAGGAACAACAAAAAACCCACACTCTGAAACATCTTACATGCTGTCCAAAGGAAGTCCCTGCTCACCCCACGAAATGAAAGAGAAGCTTTGCCAACAGAGGGGCAGATAAAACTAAACAGAGTAATGTTCTGCGGATATCAGTATGCACACAGATGCCTCTCATTCTTTTTCTTGATTGTTTTGTTTCCTTCATCCCTCCTTACTTTCCTCCTACTATGTTTGCTGAAATTACAGGTGAGTTCACAGTCTGCGGTGGGTCTCTATTTGTCTGGGAAAACAGGATGGGAATTTGTTTTAACTTTTTTTTTTCTCCGAGTCGCCTTGCTGTTTGTAGAGCCCACTCTCCCTTTGTGTGCCCCGTGATAACTTATTCAGCACGGGCCATTCATCCAGGGGTTGAGAGCAGGCGTCCGTCAAGATGGAAATAATGAGTCGAAGACGGCACGGAGAAGCTCCCTCGCTCTGCCTGGGTCGCATCCAACCCCCAACCCCCACCACCACCACCACCATTATCAGCCGTTTTAAATAGATAATAGGGGGCCTTCTTCTGGACATTTTGAAGCAATTAGAACCGATCACACTGCCTCTACCCTGACTGTCTTCCCTCCCAGCATGCCATTGTGCATACGTCTGGGCCGCTCACAACAGCTGCCTGGAAGAATGCAGAATGCCACCGCAGTGGTGGATTTCGGCATGTGTGTGTGTGTGGAAGAAGATAAATTGACTGTCTCTTCCCATATTCCAGCACCATGGAGACCCATGCCCACTTGTTGCTTGTGGGGCCGCATGCCACGTAAGGTCATGCCAGGCGTAGATGCATGGCAGTGCCATGCCAAGTTGCAGTGGGGGTTCTGTAACATTGGCTGCCAGGATGGTACGGGTCTGCCTTTCCTTCAGACGGGCAGTCTCATCTCAAAGTAAACAATGTAAATCCACTTGTAACTTTCAGATGCCACATATGCATACATTTCTTCAGATTGTGTGCCACATGCAGTTCGATTCACTTCAATGGTGGAAGCATGGGAAATACGCCAGCAAGAATCCGATGGCACAGATATTTTGAATCACCATTTACTTGTTTTCATAATGTTTTGTGCACTTGTTCAAATGGCGTGGATTTTAAGATAAAGTGAATAGATGAATGGCCCATCTTTGTACGTTGAAGTACATTGGAGTACACACTAAGGTTAATTACTTTCCTCCATTGAGGAGGATTTGTGTAGTTTTGTGCAGACAAAACAAAAAAAAATATACACAGTACAAAATCACTTTTGATGTTTGGTTTGCATCTGAAGCAGTGATAAAGCTTGGGCTTTGCTGCTGTTGTTGTCTCTCTGATCTCTCCTTGGTTGGGTATAGGAGCTTGAAATATTTACGAATGCTGAAATTTGATTTTTCTGTTCTTATACTCTTCTTTTTTATCCTGTCAATCACATTCCCCTTTTCTGTCTGTCTGTCTCTTTGTTTCGTGTTCTTTTAACCCACCCTAACAGACCCCCAGTTTGGAGTGTGTGGAGGGAGTGAGGGGGTTTGTGCAGCAAACAATGTGAGCCCATCCGTTTTGGAAATGTTGATACTCATGTTTTAGATGGAATAAAAGATTCCCTTTATCACAACGGGCCAAAGAATTTTTTTTTCTCTCTAAGAAACTGAAGAGGTTGTAACATCACTCCCATCAAGCTGAAGCTTTTGTGGGCTTAGTTGTCATGCCACTTCTCAAGGGTTGTGGTCCTTTACCCCCTCTATTGCATAAAAGCTTCCAACCTTGAGAGGTCTCATAATAAATACAAATACTTTTTTTATGGACTGATAGGAGGACCGACAGACTGACTTACCCCATTGACACACTGTCATTTGGATTTTAGGACAGGGCACTTCATCATAACAACCTCAGATAAAAAAGAAGTATAGTAATAATATCATAATAATTATCATAATATCCAAATACATAATCATTTGCTCTCCCCCCCCCCCCCCCCCCCCCCATCACTTTAAACAGTGCTTGAACCAGACCGGTGTGTTAAACGCTTAAAACATCATACTTTTTAAATTCAAGATACCAGACTGTTGCTTAATCCTTCTGTTTGTTCATCTTTTAGGAAGGCCGTAGCCATGGAGTCAACATTGGGGGGGGCAAATTAATTTTTTTAATGATAATTTTGGACAGTGTGCGTGGTTGCTGTCGTAGCGTAGCACATTTATATTTTTATATCAATATATTGGGGGGGACATTTTGACCAGACTTGAATATTGGGGGGGATGTGTCCCCCCCAATATGTATTATGATACGCCCTTGTCTTTTAGTTTGAATCATACAGTATATTTTTTGGTGTGCACCTGACCATAAAGTTGTCAATTATCATCACATCATAATTTTCATCACATAATGAACTTAATTTGGAGATGAGAATTGTTGAAGTGTTGGTGACATTATTTGTTAACAGTTCTTAACATGTATTCTATCACATCAATGTATGGCAGCGTTTGTCTCATACAGTAGCAATTACTTTTTACGCGAACTTTGGCTGAATGAAATGGACTAAACTATGCACATCATGAGCCAATTTTGTTTTTGAATGTCATCAAAAATGTGATGGGACAATACATGAATGATGTTATCCGTTATCATCCTAATGAAGCTCCATGTGTGCAGGAGAATACACTAAGCGGATGTGTCAGGGCAAGTGTTTGTGTGTGTGTGTTTACCTCCGGTGACTCGATTCATTCAGATTCCAAGATAAAGGCACGCAGCTGCCACTTGTCCTCCGTTTTTTATTTATTTAAACACATCACTCTCTTTCTCTCTTGCATTTCAATGATGCTCTATCTCTTTCACACTCAAAAGGCAGAACCTTTTATTTTCAGTCTTTGTCTTAAATTTTTTCTTTGCTCCCTCCCCCTTACTTTCGCTGCATCTCTCATTGCTCCAATTAATTTTTTGTCTTAATTTAAAAGCCGACTTGAGAGAGTGTTCAGTGTCACTCACCCAATTGTGTTGTGCAGTGGGGATGTTGCAGTGATGTTGTGTAGTGAGTCAAGTCTTGAATATTCTTAACATGGGGAATGGGTGAGGTATCTGTAACACACCTCTTTACAATGCTTTTAAAAATTAGTATTATTATTGAGATTTCACAAATTATATGGAATCATGAGGTCCTCTTCAATTATTAGAAGTTGTTTCCTCAAAGTAAAATGCTTAAATACAAACTATTTCCAATATCCATGTTGGAGAGTATGAAGTTATGTGGACTGCTTGCTTTTTATCTCCCTCTCCACCTGGGTGGCCTTGATTGGAGCAGGTGTGTCTTTCCACAGCCGACAGGAAGGCTATGAAATCATGGCTCCGGTGTCTAGTGAAAAAGGCCTGTCTCCAGATCATGACCTCGCCAGAACACTTAATTATTTTTCAGTTAGTCGAATGCTAAGATTTATAAACTGATATATTCTGATGAGGGTGAGTTGGTGAAGTGGCTCATATTATCGGTTTCCTATCTAGACTAGAGGTGTCTGTGAGGTAAGATGGGGGTGCTGATCTTTTGTTGCACAATAAATCTTCCATAAAAAATTAAATTTTATAGAAACAGCTACTCATGTGTTTGGCCTCACGTATTTTACGTGTTTCCATATGAGCCTTAGTTTGGTGGCCGTAACAAAGTGTTGATTTGGCTCAGATTACGTTAATATTTTATATTGTGGTAGAAATTTACAGTAGGCCTGGTAGTGACACTCAGTTGGTTGACAAACCTAATTTGTTTTAAGCATCCAACTGAAGAGTATCTTATGAAGAAAGGCATGAGTGTACATTTTTATATTTACTCAACGTCTCTTAATGTAAGACTTGAGCCTAAAAATGCACAACTAATATGTTCATCTGTTATGCTTCAAACAAATCTCTTGTTTTAGCTTAAAGGCAGGATAGGCAAGTTCTGCGAACCTACCCATTTTAGCTCAAGTTTCAAAGAATTCAAACAAAATTATCCCACCCCCTCCCTTAAAAGCCCGTCCCCCAAAACAGATGAACGTGCTGCCTGACTACTGCCCGGAGGTAGGTAGATAGACAGACAAGTAGCCCATCAAATTATTGCATTCAGTTCGAATGCCGTCCAATGCCAGTCCGACTTTAATGATTGGTCGTGTTTATTACAGTCCTGCAACGCCCACAGATATCAGATTGATTTAATGTTACTGTCAAACCTTTAGATGTATTGGTTGCTATCAGGATGGGACATTTATTTCTGCAAAGTGCTGCTCAACGACATTGCCTACCCTGCCTATAAGCCTTTTTTTCCCTTTTTCTAGAAATTTGTAAAAAAGGAATTATAAACAGAATGCTTTGCAGTGCCAATGTTTGTTTGACTTGGTCAAACATTTTCTCATCCTTCAGTGCCCCCCTTCTTAAAGTAGAGCAACTAACCAGATGCTTCTTTTCCATTGTAATTTGTGTACCTCTTCAAATCACTTGAGGATGACTACCGAGAAACATATCTTTGCTTGAGAAGAAATGTATCCTGTAGATAGGGTTGGATATTGAATTACGTGAATAACATTGCTCACACGCTCATTCTTTCTATCGGGATCATTGTCGCAGGCAAACTGGTTACACGGGTTGTTTTGTTTGCTTCCCCTTTTCTCCCCTGGCTATTACGTTCCAGCAATACCAGATACCAGAGGGCAGTGTCAAACATTTTGTATGATAATTTTTCTTAACTGACCCTTTTAGCATTGTTGAAAAGAAAGCCCTTTTCATGGTTGATCCAACTAAAAGTTGGTATTTTCCCTCAAATATATCTGAAGTACAATAAGCAGCAGAATTGTCCTGAGGATTTGCCCGTTTGCATAGAACATAACGTAGCGGATCATAGTCCATTTTTAGCAAGAGATCAGAGGAAGTTGCTTGGATGTTGTATAATTTGCCACTGTGTAATTCATCTCTAAGAAAACCTTTGGACAACCACTGGTTCAAGTCCCTAACCTTTCTCACATGCACTTCACATTCGTCCGCAAGGTTTTTCCTCAATATTCTTCTCCTCATTTCTAATTCATCTGTTCACTGATCACTTTGTTAACCTCTGAGGTCCATAGGTGATAAAGTCAAATAATGTTCTGTTACATTATGAATGGAAAGACTCATCGCTCAGGAGATTTTACATGTGAGAAGTGCAGTGCAGGGCAGAGCGAGGCCAGAGATGGAGGAAACAAGCCACGCTCAGTCTGTAATGACAGGTTCCATGCTGCCTGTGGCTTGCGGCCCACTGAGCTGTTTGTTTGGAGAGTGGTGCTCGGCAGTGAAGTGCTAGCCCAGCTGGCAATGCCCTCTCTGCCCTCTTGGCCGACGTCTGGGCTTGTTTGGCCCCATCAGCCAGCCAGGGAGCGGGGTGGTGGCAGGGGAGGAGCAGTTGGCAGGGCACCCCTGTGCTGGACTAGGCCCCATGCCAGCTTGAGAGAAGACTCCCTTTTCTTACCATCGACCCCAGCGTCTCCGTGGCGACAAGGGGGTTGGTTTGCACCTCTACTGTCAACATCACCCCGTCGCTACCTGTCCGAACTGGAATGACCCTCCTCGCACGGCTGCGCTATCCTCACTGTAAATTACACCTTTTTTTACCACTTCTGCCCACCACACACACACACACCATGTTTTCAAGGCTGCTACCACTTTATTGGCTTAAAATTAGCTTGACTGAAGACAGCTGTATGTCAAGTTTCTGTACAGGATGTTTGTTTTTGAATTACACTTATAGTTTTTCGGAAGGGTACAATTTATTCGTTTTTCCTGTATTTCTCAGTAACTCGCAAATGTGATCATAGCAGAATGTCTAAAATGACATCTCCCCCCCCCCCCTCCCGCCTTCAATTTCTTCTCACAGTGTCTGTCCCTCACCTTGTGTCTGCCAAAGCTCTCACTAGTATGTAAAAAATAAAAACGCTGACCCCTACAATTTGATTCCTCTTTTCTCACCTATATATTTTGTAAGCTGTGGCCATAATAAATTGTATCTAAATTGTAGGTCACTACTGTGGCTAAAATAAATTACTCAACGCTGATAATCCTTTGGTGGCATAGCTGGCTAAAGTGGCTTAAGTTTACATACAGTAGGGATCAAAGATCAAACCCAAGAAGAGGCAAGTGAATGCGAAATCAAGCTTTTAAATGTGTCAGCTCAAGATCCCCCAAATATAGGGATTGTCTGAATGAGCTTCTTAATTGTATCTACTTTACAACTTTCCAATTATCTTTTAGGATGTCCTTAAACAGAACCAGTACTTAAAAAGAATGCAAATGCACATCTCAAGTTCAGGGCAGTTTATTTGTCAGAATGTTTGCATGGTCACAGAGGTGCTTCCTGTCTGCTAGTCTTTACACCCAGCTTTAAAAGGACAGGGCAACAACTTTTAACTGAGTTTGTAAGAACAATAGCATCATGGCCTAGCAGCATGGTGCCATTTTCCCAGTCATTGTTTGGAGCCAGTGAATCCCCCACACACACACACACACAAACCTCCCCCAACCCTAGCCAACTTGAATATATCCCTGAGCATCACACACATATGAGGAGCTAGTTACCCCTGCCAGTGCAAACGTTGCCCTAGCGTTGCACCTCCACACTAGAGACAGTGGCCTTATGACCTGGCTGAAACAGAGAAGCTCTGTGTGTCCATTTTGCATGCATCTTGGGCTAGACTGTCTTCTATTTAATAAGATGTCAACACACACCAGTCCCATCTAAAAGCTGCCCTGTGGTAGAGGATTTCAGGACAGACTTGACATAAACCATTTCTAAACACTGGTTTCCATTCACCAATCTTGAATTACATATTTTGGCACAATCCTGAGCACATAGTCGAAAAAAGCACCATGCAAAAAGACTGTATAGCAGTGAGGGATATCTCAAGTAAAAGAGACAGAGGGTAGAGGAGAAGGCAACATTGGCTTTAGACTTTCTGTCACAAAATGTTTTTGTGGTTCACAACTTTTGAACCTCTAGACAAACTATGGGCGTGACCATGCTTTTATTGTTGTCTAAGGCAGCTGTCCGATAACGCTCTTGGCATTTCATATTTTTCATGTCACCTAAGGTCAGTTAATTTCCATGTCAGCATTGTGAATGTAGGTTGTAATAATCTGCATAGTTACAACCCCATTTTGTACCATCAGGCACTTGATTGATTAAAGGCACCATCCTCTTTCTCAATTATGCAATTATTCCACCGACATGGTGGAACCAGTCTAACCGACTTCAATTAATTGCGTGAGCAAGATTCCAAATTGTTTAATATTGCGAGCATTAGACAATAGCGTTGGACTATTCACCAGTGTCTTAGCTGGTACCCCAGAGCGTTTGCAGTTATCTGTAGGGCTGGGTGGTATGGCCTTAAATGTATATCATGGTAGAATTTAAGGCACGGACGGTAACCTATATATCACAATGTTTTAGTTTTTTGTATACACAATTTAAACTAAATTTATAGCCCATTTGTTCAAAAGAATGCAATCTGCACCGCTGTAGCTAATCTACCTCACTCGGACGTATTTGGATGGGGTATGGCAGGTGTGTCGCATGAGTTGAATTTTTACAGTGTTTTGCCACAGAAGAAGAGCTAAAACGATGTAGCTTTCAACAATACTTTTATGGGATCGCAAGAAAACTTTGTTCAACTCGTGCATAGTGCCCATCAAAAAATTGGGTGCACACACACACATATTTCTGGAATTATAGATAGTGCAGTGCCCGCGATGCAGCTGGTGATGACATTTCTTCTCAGTGGATTTGGTACCAACATTTCTTAAAGGACAATTGAAATTCTCTGTCATTTCTGAAGTAATTGTTCAACCTCCACATGTCCACCATGTCAACTTGAAATGTGAAAAAGGAAAGCTCAGAGGAGGTGAAGGCTTTGTGAAAGGCTTTGTGAAAGGCTTTGTGACCAGCGTGGAGAAATGCGTGTCTAGAACATCCTTGTGACATTCGTGGACGATCATGGCACTTTGCAGCGCTTGGGGGCGCTCCGCAGCCAGTGTGTTCTAGGCGTTATGCGCCGGTCACCTAGCCTTTCCTTTGAGCTTTCCTTTTTCACATTTAAAGCTGACATGGTACATACACATGGCATAGGCTATATTTAGGCAACTTATTATTCCAACAGATGTTGCAACAGCATCCCAACATAACGTGGCAAGATTTGTCTTTTTTGTCTTAGTCTTTGTAAAATACGTGCTGTGGGTCATACAACTCCATGTAGGCCTAGGCTACTTCTCAACCGCGATGATTTAGCCTACTTTGTGTCGTCATCTCAAATTTCTCAGTTGATTTTGGATGTAGCCTATGGGTTTCAGTGTCTCTTCTGCTTGATTGTAGGCTATGACAGTTTGTCTATCTCGCTCTTTATTAATAGACGTCTACTGTTAAGAAACAACTTCAGATGGCTGAGCGGTGAGGGAGTCGGGCTAGTAATCTGAAGGTTGCCAGTTCGATTCCCAGCCGTGCCAAATGACGTTGTGTCCTTCGGCAAGGCACTTCACCCTACTTGCTTCGGGGGGAATGTCCCTGTACTTACTGTAAGTCGCTCTGGATAAGAGCGTCTGCTAAATGACTAAATGTAAATGTAACTGACTGATATGTTGGCTAAACAGCCAACTCCATGATCAATCAGGGTTTATTTATTATTTAAAATTGATCGAATAGTTTTTATCTGGGTAAACACATGGTTGTCCGTTTGTTACCGGTGTAGTGAAGTTAGGTCTTAAGTGATAGGCTATAGCCTACAACTAACATAGTCAAATCATAATAACATGTTTTTGTATTCAAATATAGCCTACCAAAAAACATGGTGTGTTTTATCATCTTCGAGCCGAATTCTTGAACGTTTTGCGGAAAATGTGACCAGCTGCCGAAACGATCGCGGTACTTCGCGGAGCTTCGCAGCCAGTGTGGCCAATCCAATTTGATAACACCAGCGCCGAAAGGAAAAAGGCTGTGCTTCCAGGCGCTTCACAGCCAATCGCGGTGTTTCGCAGCCAGTGTGTTCCAGGTGTAAGTCTCTGTAAACATCTGAAGTTATCATATAAAACCAAACGATAAAGCTCGAAAACGAGGCTCTTCTCTATCTGTGCAATACTGATTATGAGAATGCAGAAGATTGTTTGCGATATTTGCGTAGATAGCGGGAGATTGCTTGCGATGTTTGAGTAGATTGATTGCGATGTTTGCGTTAAAGTTTCCTTACTGCCGTGCCTGGTGTGAATGGGGCTGTGACAAATATTTCTGGAAGGTTCTACCATGGTATAGTCAAAATCCATACTAGAGGCCAAATTCATACCGGCAAATTTCTATACCGTTCATATCGTCCACCCCTAGTTACTTATTTAGGGACAATGTTTCTGTAGATATATGTTTTCAGTAACTACTACTTTTTGATGGAAATCACAACAGACACCACTCAGGGTAGGGGGGGGGGGTTGTTTTATGATTTGGCATTTAACTCTGTATAACTGGAGACAACTATCATCTCGGCAGGAATCTTCCCTCAGTATGCCTGCACTTCATTAATTGTATAGAGCGGGACAAGTTATCCATTACTTCTCAGCGTGAGAAATGATTGAAATGTGTGAGAAACACAAGGTGTTGCGTGAGAGCGTGAGAAATGGCTGAAATGCGTGAGTCTTACAGCGAATGCGTGAGACTTGAGAGCCCTGTAATAAGTTAATGGATCCATTTTTTTTAAATCCTCAAAACTGTTAATAATGCCCCAACGTTTTGCCACGCAATAAACTTTTAATCATATACTGTTAACTGCTCATGGTGTGAATAATCCATGCCAGTCATGGTCAGTCAATTGTCAATTGAAATGTAAACCTTATGGTCGCATTCCCATTGCATAGTGTTGTGGTGTATTATGGTGTTATGAAGAGCAGTATTGTAGACCATAGTAATGAACAAGCCTTCCTCCAGCTTTAGTACAATGGCTGCAGTTAAGTCGAGTTATAGGCCAGGGCTATCGGAGATGGCAGCCCCACAGCAGGATAATGGTGTCACCAGTGGGATTGTTTAGCCTCTTTTGTACAAGTGGTGTCCCTGGTTTTACGAGCATTTATGGCTGATTCGGTGTGTTTTATTCCAATCTATGTATCCTTTTCTCTCAAGCCCTCCACCCCCCTTCTGTCTCTTTGTAGTATTCATTGATTCATCGTCCTAATGATTTATTTTAAGGCAAGTTGATTTGATCTATATTTTGTACAAAATGTTTTCTTATATGAGGCTTAAACTATCATATAAAAGAGATCTACTTTTTCTGCATGTTATTTGACATGTCGGGTGGTGTGGTATTGGATGAGAGTGGTCCTATGGGAACAACTGATGCTAACCTTTAACCCCACATTGCTCATTAATTGGAGAAGTCTTTACCCCTCCTTCACCGAATTGCACTGAACACTACCCCTTGCCAAAAATGTTGAGACACTTGATAATAGCTTGAGAGTTTGGGGGATGAGGTGGTTGTGATTGATTGGCTTAAAGACTCCAATAATGAGTATAAGCATATTATACAATTGACACAGATTTCTGTATTGGGACGGAATGCTCTGCTGATATTGATATTGTGAAATGTGCTGATGTCCACTGTTTCTTATGTCAGAAAGCTTTGTAAATAGTCACTGTAAGGGAACCTGTCAATGCTTTTGTGCAACGATTTTACCATACTGTATCATTACAGTACGCAGGTAATTTGATTTAGAAACCTCCAAGTACAAATTTCTGTTTAATGAGTTTGATAGAATAGGAGGAGAGTGCCATTCAGTGTTGTAAAACATTAAGTTCAAGTTCAACTTTATTTATATAGCACATACAAACAGCCACACGGCTGGCCAAAGTAAGAATTATTTAAAAAAAGAAAGTAGACAAAATAAAATAACCAGTTTAAAAGAAAGTGATATAAATATAAACCATAAAATATAAACCCCAGAGCAGTCATGAAAAGGCTAGAGAAAATAGGTGGGTCTTTAGCCTGAACTTAAAACAAAAAATGGAGGGTGCCATCCTAATCTCTAATGGCAGGGAGTTCCGTAGTCTAGGACCGGCCACAGAAAAGGCACGCTCTCCTCTACGCTTGAGCCGTACACGAGGGACCACCAACATAGCCTGGTCAGACATTATTCTGTACGTAGCATTAAAAAAAATCATTCTGTTCCATGTTTTTTTTATCCTGTGTTCGGTCCAAGAAACAGACATGAGATGCACTTTCCACTGTCCGATTGGCCATTATTGAGCTGCTCTATGGCCCTTCCTCCTCCCCTAAGCTTCAGTACTTCCTCTACTCAAGCTGCTGAATAAAATGTTTTTTTTTTGTGTATTTATTTTCAAAATAGAGACTTTTTTACGGTAAATGTTAAGATCCAGGAACAGATCGATGGATCTTCCCCTTTGATATGCCGAGACGCATTAAGATGGCTGTGTTCTACTTGGCTGAGTGAGCTGAGCGATCAATGTTGGCTATAATTGCCTGACACAGAATGGGTGTGAGACTTTATTATCATTAATATTTAGACATGACGTGGGAGGACCCGGCCGAGCTTAAATGTACAGCGCCGGTGAAAGCCTTTGATCTGGGACGATAAGCAGATCAATCCCTGCGATGGAGGTGGGGTAAAGGTATATGGCATGGAAACTAGTGACGCTGACCGGTACTCTGTTTTATCAGATTTTGGAAGTTTTGACTCAGTAAAGCCTGGAGCGGTCACGCCCTAACATCAAATCCGAACCCCCCATGAGGTCAGACCTTGAAGTGGGCAGTGGGACACTTAAAAATCACATACACGTCACTGTAGACTCATGTTATCCATTGACAAGTGGGGTGGGTGGGGGGGTGGGGGGGGGGAGCTAGTCATGAGCAGCTCAAAAGTCCATAGCTCAGTAGATAAAGGGTGAAGGGGTGTTTTGCCTTTTTAATGTGGCAACACACAACAATGACTTCATGAGGTTAGACACTTTCCAATGCTCTGAGTTGGGTAGAGATTTTGGATAAAGTTTTGAAGTACAGTGCAATATGGCCATTTGATATCAGTGGTAATTGAAGGTGTGATTTGAGATAATGTTTATACTTTTATGTCAGGATATTCTCTTTCAGAAACCTAATCTAAAGAAGAGGTGGGCCTAAGGGGAAAAGTGGTGCTTTCGGACTGTTATCTGATCTGTGACCACCTCATCTGGTCTGGTTGGGGTTGCTGTACCAATAAGACTCTGCCTGTCCTGAATGGGGGGCTGAAAGGGCAAGAAGCAGGGTAGAGTGGATATGCATGGGGTGTTCACTTCTTTTTGTTGCGGTGTTCCCAAAGGATATATACCACAATCATTGTACTTAGTAAGACAAAGATGAGAAACAGGCGTGACAATGGTGGGCGTCTCAGTTTTCGTGGCTGTGACCCAATGCCTGAAGAAGGATAAAGTGCTAACCCCCTCAGGATCCAGGTCAATAGGGTTGTTGATACTGCTGGAGAGGTGGGGATGTATGAAGTAGTGTTTGTCATACCCTATGTCATACAAGGTCTGTACTTTCCTCATGATAGCTACACGCTGGTGTAGGTATTTAGTTACTATATTTCTGTCTTGTGTGTGTCTGTGCGTGAGCGTGTCTGTGCGTTTGTCATCCTTAACTTATGGTAACAGTTTCTATGAACAACCTAACAATGACTCTGGTTTATTACGTAGGGGAGACCAAGGAAAGTTGTTGCAGAGGTAATTGTCACAGTGCCTTTTAAGTTGTCTATGTTGCTTTCTGTAGTCAAGTGCCTGAGAGAAAGACAACTTTTGTCTTTCATACCAAACGGTTGTATATTTTTGAAAATTATATATTTTTTGTGAATCTTTGATCAAGTAAAAAGTCACAGTAATTGCAGTGTGACACAAAAATGTGCATATCCATTTATAAATGTTGATAAAGTGCCTGCAGTTTTTGCATGGCCAGCTTCTGCTGCTTAATTGGGTGTGCTTTGCCTTCGGCAAGGGCACAACCTTTGTTCTCTCACATATATATTATTGGGTGTGCTTTGCCTTCGGCAAGGGCACAACCTTTGTTCTCTCACATATATATTATTATTATTATTATTCTTTTTGCCCCCCTAAAACTCAGTCAATATTTGGCCTACATAGACAACGTAGGTTTCAAAAGTTTCGTCTTGGTAGCGATTGAGTTGCTTCTATTGGAATTTACGTTCCGTTGCATGGTTTAGGCTTAAGTTAAGTTTTTGTGGCGAAAAGTGAAGCTAACGGTGGCTAATTTGCTAGCCACAGTCACTGACGTTACTAACGTCACTGCGTCACTAACGTCACGAAAACACGCGTGACTACCTTTGGCAGAACATTCGTTTCGCATCTGTTAACTTGGGGGATAGCTAGGCTAACTATAGCTTTACTGCAGCTGCAGAAACGCCACAAGCAAAGAGGCCAGGGTGATAACTATTTACTCATTTTACTTTGTGATATGACACACAATTGTGATGTGTAATGTACAATATAAGCTGATATTATTAAGGAAGTACATCTACTTTCGGAAACAGTAGTCTACTATTTCACTGAAGTATTAGCATCATGACATTAGCCTGTGTTGCCCGGGCAACACATACT
This sequence comes from Osmerus mordax, assembly GCF_038355195.1. Lineage (NCBI taxonomy): Eukaryota > Metazoa > Chordata > Actinopteri > Osmeriformes > Osmeridae > Osmerus > Osmerus mordax. Next base: position 5,797,442 of record NC_090059.1, on the reverse strand, counting down.
ACAGTGGTCTATGATGTATCTGTTTTCAATCGTTAAAATAAACATTCCTCACATATACATTTTCGTTGTATGATTTATTCTGACATTAGTAAACGATTTGTTGGTGAAATTACCATTACCTGTGGTTTCAAACCAGTGTAGCTCACTGCAACGCTGTAGCCTACCCGAGACACTAGTGTGAGTAGCTAACAAAAACTCCTCAGCTGTTCAACAGACAGAACATGTTCGGCACTCTCCTTACTCAAAAGTCTTTCAATAGTTGAAACAATCTGACTACTAACCTGAACTTCATTGCCATAGCCTAAACTTTGTCAATCTGTTCATGAAAATAATTAATTTCAGCCTAAACCGTACAACGGAACGTTAAATCGAATTCAACCAACGCAATCGCTACCAAGACGAACACAGCAGTAGTCTAGTACTGTACTGTAGTAGTAGAATTTACCGGGGCAGCTTCTCCACACAGGGCTATATCGCATTTTGCGTTGTTACTGACAATGATCGCTACCAGTGAGCTTTTTATGAATGAGCGATTTTCCACTAAATAAATGTCAAGCTTATTTACGTTTTTGGGGGCATATTTTCAGTTAGCAGATGGTACTGTTTGAATCGCGATTCTATCTTCTGCCGGTAAAGTCGTAGAATAATCTTCAAAGGGGGTTCTTTATTAATGAATGAATGCAATATGAGTAGGCTAAATGCCTGAAAATATCACGAGAAGGGACAACTTAAAAGGACGTTTAAGTCATAGAGATTAGGTCCATTTTTACACCGGTCTGCCAAATGTATTCGTTTTGATTCAGCCTGTCAGCTGCCTCTTGCAGGGGAAATGAGAAGACATCATATTTCATTCTACACTTCACTCGTATTTTGAGTTGTAAATGAGCAGCAAAAAAAAGATGCTTTTAAATCTATGTAATCTTTATAAATAATAAGTAGGCCCGATGCATTTTTATATAAAATATACAGACCCCTGTGCAACCGACGCAAGCAAGCACACCCTACAATTTCCCCAGAAATTGTATTGTCTCTAGTTATTATTATTTTTATTCTTTTTGCCCCCCTAAAACTCAGTCAATATTTGGCCTACATAGACAACGTAGGTGTCAAAAGTTTCGTCTTGGTAGCGATTGAGTTGCTTCTATTGGAATTTACGTTCCGTTGCATGGTTTGGGCTTAGGTTAAGTTTTTGTGGCGAAAAGTGAAGCTAACGGTGGCTAATTTGCTAGCCACAGTCACTGACGTCACTAACGTCACGAAAACACGCGTGACTACCTTTGGCAGAACATTCGTTTCGCATCTGTTAACTTGGGGGATAGCTAGGCTAACTAGAGAGGGTACAATTTCTGGGGAAATTGTAGGGTGTGCTTGCTTGCGTCGGTTGCACAGGGGTCCGTTTTTGCTCATAAAAAGCTCACTGGTAGCGATCATTGTCAGTAACAACGCAAAATGCGACATAGCCCTGTGTGGAGAAGCTGACCCGGTAAATTCTACTACTACAGTACAGTACTAGACTACTGCTGTGTTCGTCTTGGTAGCGATTGCGTTGGTTGAATTCGATTTAACGTTCCGTTGTACGGTTTAGGCTGAAATTTATTATTTTCATGAACAGATTGACAAAGTTTAGGCTGTGGCAATGAAGTTCAGGTTAGTAGTCAGATAGTTTCACCTATTGAAAGACTTTTGATTTAAGTAGGGGGGGGCCGAACATGTTCTGTCGCCGTTTGTGACTTCCTAAACAGCTGTGTACAGTAGGTGTTTTTGTAGTCTCGCGTAGGCTAGTGAGCAACACTGGTTTGAAACCACAGGGAATTATAATTTCACCAACAAATTATAATTTCACCAACAAATCGTTTACTTGTAATGTGATGTCATAATAAATCCTACAACGAAAATGTATTTGTGAGGAATGTTTATTTTAACGATTGAAAACAGATGCATCATAGACCACTGTAGTATGTGTTGCCCGGGCAACAGAGGCTAATGTCATGCTAATGCTTCAGTGAAATAGTAGACTACCGTTTCCGAAAGTAGATGTGGGCCTACTTCCTTAATAATATCAGCTAATATTGTACATTACCTTTCACAATTGTGTTTCACATCACAAAGTAAAATGAGTAAATAGTCACCCTGGCCTCTTTGCTTGTGGCGTTTCTGCAGCTGCCTTGCAGTAAAGCTATAGTTAGCCTAGCTATCCCCCAAGTTAACATATGCGAAAAGAATGTTCTGCTACAGGTAGTCACGCGTGTTTTCGTGACGTTAGTGACGTAGTGACGTCAGTGACTGTGGCTAGCAAATTAGCCACCGTTAGCTTCACTTTTCGCCACAAAAACTTAACTTGAGCCTAAACCATGCAACGGAACGTAAATCCCAATAGAAGCAACTCAATCGCTACCAAGACGAAACTTTTGACACCTAGGTTGTCTATGTAGGCCAAATATTGACTGAGTTTTAGGGGGGCAAAAAGAATAATAATAATAATAATATATATGTGAGAGAACAAAGGTTGTGCCCTTGCCGAAGGCAAAGTAAGTAAGACTTTATTTATATAGCACATTTCATACAAGAATTGTAGCTCAAGGTGCTTTACATAAAATCAATAAAAACAATAATACAAGTGATAAACAATTCAAACAAAAATAAAAATCCCAATAAGATCTCTGTTCAAGAGAAAAAACTACTTTAAAAGTAGGAAAACCCTTTTGAGATAAAATTACTTAAATGCTTCGGTAAAAAGGTAGGTTTTAAGCTGTCTTTTAAAAATGTCTACAGTGTTTGCTTCCCTAATATTTATGGGTAATTTGTTCCATAGTTTTGGGGCGTAATTGACAAAGGCCGAATCACCAATCTTCTTATGACTGCTTCTGGTGACCTCTAATAGGCCTGCATTTGATGATCGCAGTGTTCTAGCCGGTGTGTAGTTTATAAAGGAGTTAGCAATGTAGCTAGGTCCTTGTCCGTGTAGAGCTTTGTATGTGAGGAAAAGGACCTTAAAGTCAATTCTGAAGGTAACAGGGAGCCAAAGCACATCCAATAAGGCTTAGGCTTTCTCCCCTTCTTGCACAGAACAGTTTGTTACATTCCCATTTGAGTATGTTTTACTGAGCTCTACGAGTGTGTGTGTGTGTGTGTGTTTGTGTGTGAGAACACGCATATGTTTGGGTGTGTATCAGTGTGTGAGAGAGAGATAAGAAAAAGATGAAGAGTCGTTCAGAGGAGCTTTTTCTCACTCAGAAGCATCCCCATCTGTTCGCCCAGGCTTAATTGTTCTTGGGTGTGAAGACAGGAAAAGGGAGCGAGCGATTGTACTCATCCCCTTCCCCAAGTTATTTCCGTAACATTAAAAGAGCGCCACCAGAACGCTCCAGATTATTTCCATGTAAATAATGGCACTTGGCTCTATTCCCTGTTAATGAATGTCATTTGCTCTCCCAAACGACGATTAATTATCGACCAAGGACCCCTCTCTCCTCCCACGGGGAGTGAGTTCGCAATTAGTGCAAGAAGATGACTGCTAATATTTGTGTTTTAATGTGTCTATATGTATGTGTGGTGGCACATGTTCTGGTGACACAGAGAATAACCTTGCAATTCATTATATGTTTAATTCTATGGTGGCAGTTTGGTTTGTGGGGAGGAATGGGAAGGCTTGTTACAGTTGACGGCCAACAATTTCTCAGTAAGGCAGTCGTTGGAAGTTAATGTCGGACAATCTGGTAGGAAGACCTACAGCTTTGGAAGTCCACTTCTTTTTTGCAAAATAAGGCCTGGAAAACAAACATGAGCCTCAAATTAGATTTACCCCAAACACAACATTCCCTCTCATTTTACGCACCACTGTGGTTTGGAGCTCAGAATAGAATACCCAGAAAAGAAATGCGAAGTTGCCCCTTGATGTATGTTATGAATTGCCCTCAGTCCCCTCCCCCCACTCTCACCCTCATTGCCATGAGCAGGTTTACCAACCCTGCTAAAAAACAAAAGTATTTCTTTCATCAATACTATATGTTTATTGCATTTCACAAGCCTTAATTTAAATGGTCTACTTTAACATGGGGGGTTGGTCATGATATTGCAAAACTGTCCCCTACAATTCCCCCATTACATTTTACCTACTCCTTCACCTTGCTCATCTTCACTCCTCCCCTTCCCTGTATTTATTCCTGCGTGGGCAGTTTCAGGGATGTGGCACTTAACCCAACTGAAGAGGAAGACAAGGTTATTGCTGTCAATTCCCATGCTGTTTGAGGTGCTGACCCCTTTGGAGATGTCTGCTGAGCTGAAGGGGTAAATTAAAATTATAGAACAGTTGGTTCCGACCAAGTAATTTGATTTGACAAGAAGCATTCCATGAGTTCTGATATAGAGTATAACAGCACGGGGTAACTGTACATGTGTCACTCTGCTGTAAACGCGTTCTAATAACAATTAATCACACAACGATCGTTATCAATCTTATATTTGAACAAACTTTGCACCTCAAAGATTAAAGTATTTCCACAGCAGACTCTTGTTTCACTGGTTGCAGAACATATGGAAACATACAGATAAATGGACATGTTTTAAAGTAGCTCGCCTGCAACGTATGTAGACCTACACAAAGCTAGCTAGCTGGTGTGTAGGAAAATGTTAGTGTTGCTTGGCAACAGTCCAGTCCCATTTCAGTATTTGTGTTGGCGGACCCAAATAAATGATTCAATAAATAAAGAAATCATAATCTGTAGTCGCTTATTACTGTTAACGAATAAATGAAGTCAGTATAACAGCACAATCTCAAGTGTTATAGTGCTTAAATATGTGCTTCCAATTTGTCATCCCATCATTTCTTACATGTTATGTGAAATGTTTTGATACTCTACATACCTTAATCATACAATAGCTATGACTTCATTGGCAAGGGACAACAGAAAAACAGTTGGTTTATTATTACACTCCTTGTCTTATGCATACAGAGCCAAGCTGGTTTGTTTATGTCCACAGGGGTTAACTAGAGCACCGCCACAAAGGCCAACAGCCATGCTTGTGTGGCAGGGGTTGTGATAATTGATAACTGTGAGAACGTTTGAGGGAATGGGGTTTTACACATACCACCCAATACCCTCCCTCTCCCCCCCCTCCCCTCTCCACGGTGTAACAACTGGATTCTGTTACTCTTCCTTCACTGGCCTGGTGGTGTGAAATTGGTGTCCTGAATCTCCCTCCGAGCATACTGCCAACAATACTGTGCGTGTCAGTGTTCGGGTGGAGGATGTTGTGTGTGTGAATGTGAATGTGTCTGTGTACTGTATGCATATGTATGCAATAGGTTCAGTCATCAATTCAGTTTTGAGGGGTGTGTATCGGTGTGTACAGTGCCCCTCCTTATGACACTATACTCACAATAGCAAGTAAACGATACAGGATCTGATGTTTGCTCAGTGGAGGCTGACACCTCAAGTCTAAAAACCTCTCTTTACATACCTCAATGGTAGCAGTGGTAGTAGACGTTTTATGGTGTCAGTTCAGTTGTGTGCCTAAACGCCCCCCAAAAATCTTAACAATACATACCAATTGCTTTCTTCTATGAAAGTGGTCTTGCTCACAGGCACATGTACCCACTTGTTTTAAATCACTCCTGGTTTTGATCATTTAAGTAGACCTATTGTGTTTGCCAACTTCAGTAGCAAAAATAAAGAAGATTTCTCATTGAATAGTAAACAACCACAAGCTCTGAAGTCGCAAGTCACTTGGCTCTTGGCCAGACAGGTAATTTTCTTTCTAGCCAACTCTGGACGCCCGATTTTGCTGATGGCCTGTCTGAGCATTGCTGTCATGGATTACATACCAGGGGCACCATTTTCCTCCCGGAGACAGACAAGCCAAAGGATCTGATTGGCCAGTTGCCAGGGCACGCTCACAAAGGCTCCTTTGACAGCAGGTCAGTTGGTTAACCAAGCAGTCGAGGAAAAAAAAACTAAACTCTTTGCCATTTCCCCACCCATCTTGCTTCTTTCTATTCACCAAAGGGAGGCATCTTTATGTCCAAAAAAGAACTTGGGAAGTGTTGTTTGTAGTCATTTCTGTATTTTTTGGTTTCTTTACTTATTATAATATTATTTTAAAAAAATGTAGAAGAATCAGAAGGGAGGAAGAGATGAATTAGTGCCTCAGAGGGCCTTTACTCATGTTTGGAATGTGTTGGCTGCTTGTCAACAAACATGGATCTGAGCTTTTGCTTTTAGAGTTCAAGGGTAAGCTTGACCCTATGCTGCATGTTTTATGTGTGGGCCTACATTCACTTGGCTTTGTTGTAACACCCTCAGATGGGTCTCGCATGGTGCTCATTAAAAAATATATTTCATTTTTCTTACAATAATCTTATGTCAGTGTTGATAATTGTTTTTTGTTTTCTTTCCACGTTAATAATGTATTTCTTTTGGAAATGGAGATGGCTCAAGGACATATCCGTGCTCCTTTTGGAGTCTTGTGATGGAGTAACCTAGAATAAGATGGTAACCTAGCGTGACCTTTTCTGTACTGCTTTTCAAAGTTAATGTAGCACAGTGCTGATTCACCCTCTTAGCACTTTACACCAACTGCCAGAAATTGCAGTGGTACATTGTGTCAACTGCGTTGTTTGACACAATTTAACCCATAATCCCAAATCAGAGCTCTCAACCACATTTTTGTAGCGACGATACAACGCAGCTGATAGAATTGCTCTGTAAACGCCACTGTTTTGACGGGCCCCCTTCCTCGTTATATCCTCCCTGTTGGAGAAGAAGTCTGGGACAGCCTTTCTGTTGCTGCTTTGCTTGCACAGATTCTCCCCTGTGTACCCGCCACTTTGCATATGTTTGATCTTTAAATGCTGCATTGTGAACTGACGTGAGGTAGCCCTTCACTGACCTGGGAGGTATTTTCTAGTTTGATCAAGGGACAGCAGTTTTAATGTATTGAAGCACAGGGCCTCCCTAAGCACCTGGACTGGGTGGGAGACAGAGGGCAAATACAGCAAGCATCCAGCAGTCGGCCAGTATAGAAGGGTTGATTATTAGAGTATCTATCGGTCACTGAGGCCAGAGGGGATGCTGCTGACCCTGCATGGATGGTCAGAGTCAGACTTTGTTAATAAAATAGGTTTGACAGGTGCCTTAGTTTGTATTGATAGTAAACAATTTGGTTTTATTAACATATTCTGAACCTTGCATGGTTAGTGCTATTTATAAATACACAATTTTCTTACCACGTGTGAATTTCTCAACAGAAACAAAATGTTTTTTTCTCAATAAACACCTAACCTGGCAGTGTATGATCCTATGGACACGGTATTACCTGTAATCCTCAGCGCTCCTCTCAAACTCCAGTCATCATCCTGCCTCAGCCCCCGCCTTCCTTCCTCCCCCAGCGTTTCCTTGGCTGCAGAGGCAGGGGAAGTGCCCCAGTCAGCAAAACCTTGGTTACATCAATGTTGCTGAGATGACCCAATAGATTGCTGACAGGAACACCACATTGAGAAACCAAGAGACAGAGGCAGGAAGAACCAGCACCAGGGCACAAGTTTGTGTTTATACTCTGGGGAACTCCATTCCCCTTTTCAAGGAGTTGCTAGAGCCCTGCTCCAAAGTTGAAGCCAAATCGCTTTCCTGATCAAACCTCATTGAACACCCAATATTGTAAGCCCATCTAACCTCTCTTTGCCCTTCTTCGTCTTTTCCCTTCCTCTCTCTGTCTATTGCTCGCTCACTCTCTCTCTGTCGTCTCCCCTTCCCATGTCTATCATTCTTCGGGTGGATATTCTTTTACTCTCAGTTCGGAGCAGCAGTGGTCACTGACACACACACACAAACCCCCCAAAAAATTAATTCTGCTATTGTATTAATAATTGATGCTCGTTCCCCCATGAATTTTCTATACGAGTCCTCGGTCAGACTCTGATGTGCTGAATGCACAGGGGTAGCAATGGAAGGCAGATTATCTGAGGGAGGGACTTAACCCATAGTACACAGTCAGTGTCAGGTCTAAACAGTTTGGGAGATGAAGACAGACCATGGCCAACCGGCGTTTATTTCCAACGGCTTAAACGGTGTGACTGTAATGTTGTGTAACATTGTGTAGCACAGCAGTGAGGTGGACGTGTCTAAGGCATGTCAAACATGCCTCCTTGAACACCATTGTAGTCCATCATTAACATACTGAAAATACCAATTTTCCAGGCATCAGAGTGCAACTACAGATAGTCTCCTTTCTTTTGTTTAAAAGAGGAAGTCCCCCATACAGCCCCAATGGCTCATCAACTTATGTGCCTCACGCCTACTTGACAAGGGTACAAGAGGGAACGTACCCTCTATATAATTGTTTCAGAAGTGGAGGAAAAGATAGTGTAAATTACACAAACAAATGAGTTTATGTAGACACACCCCCACCCTCCTCTATCTTTGTCTCTCTCTACCTCTGTCTCCTTCTATATTTATCTCTGTCTCCATCTATATTTATCTGTGCCTTTATTCTCTCTCTGTCACTCATTCTCCCATAGCAAAGCCGCTCTGACCTAGAGTGGCTGCAGGCCCTGATTTGTAGTGTACAGAACAGAGTCTATTGATTCTAGCCTCCAGGGCACAAAGCAAATGAACTCAGAGCAACAAGTCAATAACTGTTATTGCAACAAATCCGCCGCACTGGTGCCCCCCTCCCACATCCATGCACCCACACACTCTAAAGAAATTTGCGTTGGGGAGGGAAGAATAGAAAGAATACCAATCATGAGTTAATCTGTGTCACTCAAAGCTTCTATCCCATTACCCCTCTCCGATCTCTATTATCATTATCCTGCTATCTGTGTGCCCCCTTCCCTCTATCTCTATGACCCTTCTTTTTCTCACTCTCCTCCACTCTCTCTTTCTCTGTCTGTCTCTCTTTCTAAATATACATATACTGTATATAGTATATATGTATATATATATATAACTCTGGAACATTTGAAAGACTGCTGCACCTTTTTCTTTCATTTCTAAAAAATGTGCTCAGGTGAGAGAGAAACCACCCAGCCCAACAAAATTGTCACCTGTACTACAATAGTGCTACTGCCGGCCTTGCGCCATCCGAAAACCATAGCCCTCAAGGTTTGGAGTGTGTAGGTCCGGTGTGTTTGAAGGGGGTGGGGAGGAAATAGGGGGATAATGTCATCTTCCAACCCAACGTTTGACACAACGTTTGACACTACATTTGAAAGACCGCTGCACCTTTTTCTTTCATTTTCAAAAAAGTTGAGAAGGACAATTTGAGTGAGGAACAGAAGGGTAAAATGCGAATTTTACCCTTTTGTTAGCGGTCTTTCAAACATTTGTGTGAATGTGGGATGTACAGGCATGCAAACTCCCCTTTTTGAAAACAAAAAGGGGAGTTTGTGGCCTTGGCCAACACAGCATTTTACCCATGCTTCGCAACTTTACAACTGGCTCTCTGGAACCAATCGTCACTAATGCCTAAACCTCACAGCCAATCAGGGGCAAAGTTGGGAGAGGTTTTCTACATTCATCTAGCCTCTTTATTTTGCTCTCAAAGTGCACTAGATTGGTGTGTTTAACTAATTTAAGAAATGTTCTTCCGGGGGAGCATGCCCCCAGACCCCCCTAGAGGGTCGGGCGTTCGCTGTATCATTTACCCCTGACCTGTTTGCATGCCTGGATGTAGGAATGTTACATTTCCCAGCTCGCCATGACATCATTTGTACCAAAATGGGCATGGGGGCATGGTCGAGAGTGTCAGTCAAAATCAAGCGGCACAGTGCTTGTTTGGAGTCCAATGAACAAAATATCGTATACACGTGGTCCACTTGGACACCTTGATGTGGCACATCTCTGCTCCTGGCTGCCCTTGAAGGAAGGACAACAGGATGAGAAAATGCAGTGAACAAATTTCTTCTGCAGACACTCCCTGAATGTTTGTGTCATGCTGATAGACAAATCAATGTTTCTTCTTCATGTCTATTGTATGCAATTACCTTGGCTCAGCATATTATCCTTTTATATAAAAAAATGCATAACTAATCAGAGAGAAGCTCTAGATGGGTCACTGAGAGGATATGGAGACTGATAGGATATGGTACCATACTGTACAGAATCCCCGTCTGAGACAATACGCATTCAGTCAATGCTGTCAATGTCCCGAGTTTTAATAGAATATTTAGGTGTATGAAAATGAGCAATCCGTGGTAGGTGTTGAACCTTAGGTTGTGTTCACCTCGCATAGTTAGTCTTTTACATCCTGTTGCTGTTCACACAACACCTTTTTTACTTTCAGGCACCTGACTGGTTATAGGGACCAGCCAAATTAGTAAACTATGCAATTATTTCACCCACATAGTGGATCTGCTGACTTCCGAATTGATTGCAAGAGCAAGATACCAAATTATTTTCATTTTATGAGCATTAGACAATTGTGTTAGACTATACACTAGAGCGTTAGAAACAGTAGTACACTGGAGCTGTGAGGTTCTTTGTTCTCAGTCAACCAATAGTTATTTTACATGGACACACCACTCGCACGTCACCACTTTCCTCATTTTCACAAGACACATCTTGATGCAACATGCATACACTGATACAGACTCACACACATACCATGTGCTCACACAAAACTTGTCTGACTCATTCAAATTTCCCTGCCTGCCGGCCACACTGGCACAGTGGATCAGTGACCTGAAGGTCGTGAGGTCAATGTTAAGGCTGGGCTTGCAGCCCTGCAGCATATTGACATGACCTTTGACCTTATTTCTCGCGTAGGCATATTTCCATACCAAAATGAACTCCTTCTCACCTTTGCCATGTGAACATATACAGACTTTTACTAAGTACTCTAACTATGTAAACAGAAGATGACAAAAGAAACCCAAATTGAGCACCCAACCATTTTTGTTAGTGGCTATGGGCACCTTTTTTTTAAGCAGTCGGAATTAGATGTATATATTTACATTACATTTTACATGTATGCAATTAGCAGACTATTTTATCCAAAGCGACTTCCAAGAGAGAGCTTTACAAAAGAGCATAGGTCACTGATCATAACGAGATAGCCCCAAACATTGCGAGCAGCCAAAACACGAAGCATACATTGTGAAAAACCATGTATATGGAAGGCTTCTCTTTTTTCTGAAAGAACTAGATTGAAAGAACCATTCTGCTAATAGTCCTGGCATTGCTTCCACAGGTTGAGGAACAGCCTGTAAAGTGTCTTCCATATATCCCCACCGCCACCACCCCCTCATCTCCCAAACCACTCCACAACTCTTGTGCTTTGCCGTGGCAAGGACGGTCGAGGTATTGTACCGTCTGGCAGTACTGTTACCACTCTTTCATACCTGATTGAAGTGACAGTAACATGAAGCCATTGGGTGTTTTTTGCACTTTATTTACTTGTACTTGTTTTCCACTTTGTGGAGCATGCATTGTCTGTATACCACGTATCGACATACAAGTGCTTTCAATAAGGTTAACTTCTGTAGGGAACATTGCTTGTCTGCTTTCGCAATATCACTTGCTGTGTTAACAGATCTGTTGACAATGCCAGTGACACCAGACTGTTACAGTCTTTTGTTTATGGCTATTGCAGAAGTGACAGGTGACCAGCGAACATACCTGTAAGGATTTTTAAGAATGATATACATTGTATGAGAGACATTATAGAAAAGGCTTTCCTATCCTCTAACTGATTCTGTCGATGCGCTTGAGAGAAAGAGCAATACATCAAAATCATCTTGGATACTCAGGATGCTGAAAGAAGCCTCAGGGAGTTTGAAACTAATATTTTGAGACTTTTCTTTTAAAACTCCAAACAAACACAAAAGCAGCCTCCATGCCGTTTAATAAAAAGATGCAGACATAAACAAAAATGGCCTAGTTACCTATCTGTAGCCTCAATTACTTTTAGGCAGTTTCTTTCTAATTTGAAATAAGAATAATTATGGATCAGTAAAATAAGTTAGCTTGCCATGAAGCCAATGTGAAATTCTGTGTTGTTTGTGAAAGATAATTTTCGATACTCTAGTAGTCAGTGAGCAATGGACTTGCACCCAACTTTTGGTTGGTATCAAATTATCATCCTGGTTAAGTTCACTGCCTGTAGCATTGTCAAAGCATGTTAAGAACAATCGGAGTATATTTTACGGGAAAGCAGTTCTACAACTTTTTGTTGTTGTTAAGATGATTAGTATGTTCATGAAAGAATTGAACACATATCGTTGTGAAATGTCTAGCTTTCTTTTCTCTCTGTCTCTCTGTGTGCCAGGTATTGTGTGACAGAAACACAGCACGTAGGCGTCATAACCAGTCCCCCGGGTCTGCCCTCCACTCCCATAGCATCCCAGCTCAGCTTCTCTTTTTGTCACTCCCACCCACCCCATGCTTGGTGAAAGCGAGCGGCCAGCGCACAAAAATGATTCATGTCCTTTAATGAGATTTCAATGCTGAACAAACAATAAAAATGTATGTGCATCATAGTTTTCGAGGCCTATGGTTCTGCGGCTCGTGTTACGTCCTTTTTAGCGAGGCCGGTAACAAGATCCGCAGCTGGCCCAGGCTCTTGGAATGTGGTCGAGAGTTTTTTGTGTTCAGAAATCTTAGCAGCGAGGCTAAATTGTAAGGAAAGTAATTTATTGGAAGCGTAGGAGACAGCATGCTATTCAACGTCAACCTGGAGGCTGCTGTGGTTCCCTCCCTCTGCTACGGTCACCTTTCTGTCACAACGAACTTCTATTGGAGTCAGGCACTTGAGGTACCCTGCAGGAAGATTGTTTTTCCAGTTAGGGTCCAATTCACTCTCATCTCATTACCTATATAATCCCATGTCCTTGGAATTTTGAACCTCACTGAAACTTTGTTCAGATTTGTGTCCTTTGTGTCCAAAATTGTCTCTGATATTTGTTCCATCCTACATTCTTCGACATCAAATCAAGTTTCCCTTTGGTAATATTTCCTACACGGAAGGGGCAGGAAAAGAGACTTATCCATCCTTCACTCGCTTGTTGGGGAGAGAAAATAAGGGGAGAAACAAGGGGTGTAAAGGATGTAAAGAGTAAGGCAGGGCGAGAGAGAGGTAAGTAAGAAGGGAGAGGAATAATCAAGAGAGAGAACAAGGTAAATGGGGCGATGGAGGGGACAGAAGTAAGGGAGAGGGAAAAGGTACGAGACACAGGAGGGGGAGAGAGCTACCGGGCTGGCTGGCTGCCATGGAGGAGAGTGATCCGGGTATCTATAAAAATAAGACAAAATCTCAGAAAGCCACCGGTACACATCACATCGGGGGTAGGATTCTGCAGCTGCCTAAAAACGCTCCAGGCAAAAGTTATTCAAAATACCATAAAGAGTTGAAAACAAGGTATTCTCTCCATCCATTCATTCAGCCCCCCACCCCACCTTTCATATTTATTTTTTATTTATTTTTATTTTTAACATTTTTATAAACACAAATGCACAGCATACACGCTTAAACCCCTGCTCTTCCCTTTGTCTATGTTCCTCTTTTCCCCCTCCATCTCCCCTTCTCCCAATATCCTCTCCTCTCTCCCTCCTTAACCCATCCTGATCTCCCTCCCTCTGCCCTCCAACACATCTTACAGGAGATGTGCAAGCTAACCTGCTGCTGGCCAGGATTGTGAGCTGACAAATAAAAGATTTATGAACTTGTAGAGGCCTGGTTCTGCTCTTATGAGTCTAGGCAAAGCTAGTAAAAAAAGAAAAATAGGATGGGCCCTGATATTGTACCTAAAAGAACTCACTTTTCTCTGTCATGCATTGTGTTGTGTTTACCAATGTACTGAATAGATCACAAACAGCTTTTGGGGAAATACAGTTGAAGCTTGAATGAAGCATGGGGATTAGGACTGCAGCACTGACAGGTGTCCAATCAGTTGGAAAGACATTCCTTACAATATAGACAAGATACAACATGAAGTTTTGTATAATCATATTACAGTTAGGGTTACTTTTTTTTTTAGATAATTTCATTTAGTTTTGTCTTGGTTATTTTTTCACTCAGATTCTTTGATGTTGACACTGGTTGATTGCACAGTAATTAAGAGAATAAACCCTGTGCACATACATGCATGGTCCATAGAGAAATGCCTGCCTGCATCATATTCATACCAAAGTACTTGGTGTACTAGTCAGGATTAGATTTTTATTGCAATAATTCACTCATCCAAGGTGAACGGTCCCCAGAGAAGAAGAAGATCACGCCTTGCTAGTCCCTGGCCAAAATAAGTTGTGAAGTGCTGATCCCCAACCCTATTCAGGTCCAAAAGAAAGTTGCTCAGTTCATAAACAGTCCCTTACAGAGCTGTTTTATAGTTTTTAAACAAATATTTAATGGTTCTAGCAGTATTTGCAATTTTTGCATAAAATTCATTCAGCAAAGGCTTTTCTCCAAAGCGAATTACAGATGATGCATGTAGAAAGTACATCTGAAAATTAAGGGTCAGAGGTGCATAGTTCTAAAAGTATTTCAGTGGTCGGAGTCAAGAAACGGTTTGTATTTAACAGTCACAGTGCAAAATTATCACATCTCAGCTACTTTTGTGTATGGTTGTGTATACTGTATTATATGAAATTGTACGACTCTTTTCAAAAAGCTTTTTTTGCTCAAACTCAATTCACTGCTCTTCCATAACCCCATTTACAAAGACTGCTTTGACTTGTAGGCATGTGTGTGTGCTCAGTAGAGGGTGTGCAGGCACCATAATAAAACATTTATTTGTATTAGTTTATGATCACAAGAGCACGTGTTAGTCACGGCTTGGGCCCCCCAGCTTTGCAGTGCTGTGTCCATCACTCAAACCATTTGTGAACACATTGATCGTTCTGGCGCACCTCCCTCTCTCTTTTACTCCCTCATTTCCCCTCCCTCGTTCCTTCAGTTTTCTCCTCCTCTACCTCTCTCCCGTGCTGCATATTCCCAGGATTTAGAGGAAAGAGACCCATAACGGGTCAGACAGCGATTGATTTTTGTTTTATTGGCCTAGTAGTAGAAAGAGGGGGGTGGGGGGAAAAGGGGGGCTGTGGGAGCAGGTTGGTTTTTTGAGGTCTGTGTGCATGTGTTCATGTTTGTGTGTCTGTCCACCCCAGAAACCATCATAAAGTGTGTGTTTGTGCATGTGTTCTCCCTTGAGGGCGGAGGGGGTGTTAGGGCACTCAGGGGTTCGAGCGCAAGGGGGCTGGACCCCCACCATGTACACACACGCACACAGACACAACATAGAGGTGTATCCCTGGCCTCATTAGGTCTGGTAATAAGGGTGCACTGCAAAAAAAACACTGAGGGAGAGGAAAGACGGAGAGGGAGAAGGAGAGAAAAAAGCTAGAGATTTTAAATTTTAATAACACTGGTACGATTTTGTAAATCTTTCCTGACAGAAAAGTCCTCATTATTTTCATCTGTCTCTGAGGAGGCTCTCCTCCAGCTCTCCTTCCCCGGGTAAATGGACTCTTCGAGGGTTTTTGCTCTTCTTTTTTTGTCTCTCTTTTTCTCTCTCTCCCTCCCTCCCTCTCCCTCCCTCTGTCTCTCCCTCTATCTCTGTCTTGTTTCTTCCTCTCTTCACTTTTTCCTGCACTCTCACAATTTCGATCTATTTATGTATCTTACCTCTATCACATATATGCCAAATGTGTATCAATGTGTGTGTGTGTGTGTGTTTGGGGGGAGGTAGAATGACAAAGAAGGAAAAAGATTGAAGGGGGGGATCACAGCAGGCCTCTTGAGAAGGTGCAGCAAAAGGTGAAGCTTATCCCAAGCCTTCAGGAACCACTCACTCCTTCCCCTCATTCACCCCGCCCCTCCTATTCTTTCTCTCATGTCAAGTGTCAAGCACAGAGGATGGATCCGGTTTGATAAGTTCTGTTCTGTCTGGCAAGGTTGTCAAAGGTGGGATCTACCGTATGCTGGAAGATATCATGTTTTTTCTCTGGTCCAGGTTCTGTTTGTAAGCTTGATTCAGATTTAAATGTCACTGTTGAACTTAGCACGTTTTAATGAACACAGGCAGTGAGTGTTCCTGGCTGAGATGCTGATAGGAATCACTTTCTAGAACTAAGTAGGATATACACTGTCTATGAGGTATTTTGTATCAAATCAACAAATAATAATTTTCGAATTAACTGGATGATGAAAAACAAGAATATCACGGCTTATTTTCTGACCCAAGATCTGTTTAAAATGTCCGAGACGTTGATTAGAGATGGATTTCTAATGTTCCTGCAATTACTGTGAACATTGCGTGAGTGACCACTTTTTGGTGACTTTGTTGTTGTTGTTTTACAGTATTTTCTTTTCTTACTTCTGCCTTACTCTGTCCCTCTCACTCTCTTTTCATTTGCCCTCTGTCTTTGGGGGTGGGGTGTGTATGGATGGGTGGGTTGTGTGTGTGGGGGACAGGGGGCTGTCGGGGGGGAGGGGAGGGGATAACACACATCAGCGGCTGTTGGAGGAGGGCAGGGATAACACTTTTTTTGCGTGTCACAGACACTGTTCCTTAAATGGATTTCAGTGTGGCTCAAGTGAATTATGATGCTGGACTTAATCTCTGTCCCCTCCTTTCCATTTTTGTGGGGTGTTCTCCTCAACCCCCATTTCCTCGAGCAAGCACAGGTTTGGAGGACAGTTTTCTGTGTGTGTGTGCGTGCGTGCGTGCGTGTGTTTTTGTGTGTGTGTTTTTTCCCCTGTATAAATGTTGTATATGTTTTGGTCCTCTCTTTTTGTTGAGGGTATTGTTATTTGAGGCCTTAAGCGAAGGGATATTTCCCACACAGTACCCAAGTTAACCAACTAAAAAAGGTGAATTCTCTCAATTGAACCTACAGCTACTGTACCCTAGAAGAACCACTACGCTACTAAATCTGTGTTTCCTTTATTACTATTGCCTTAGATCACTTTTCTGACAAGAGTAAGTCTTTGTCAGATACATAAACACCCACACCCACATACATGCTCTGCCTCCTCCTTCCACTGCTGTAAAAATCACTAACAGCACCCCATCCCCCTCCCCCTCCAAAACAACACACACATACATGCTAGGGACTCCATTGGGCTTTGGTGGGTAAATAATCATGCTAAATAATGAATGGCAATTAAAGGGTGACATGGGGGAGATGCGGCCTTGCTAAACACGTTCTGATTAATGTTCTCCAAGCTTTACTCTTGCCATCGCCTCTGCATTATGCAAACGCCGAGGCGCCATCGCCCAATTGGGAGCGGGCTCCCTCGCCAGCGAAGCAGACTCGCCATTTCTTTGAGCGCCGCCATCTGATAAACACAGTGGATTCTGGGAGCATGTCAGAGCTATGCAGCTATGTCATAAACATCTCAACCCACTGACGTATAGGCCTGCTAATGTATAACAATGTGTACGCTCGCTTGCTTCTGAAGTACATACCGACGGAGGAAACATCAAACTCAGAAAGGCAGCAGAGCTTTGCTCAAAGTCAACATACTCAAACACAGAATGTAAATGCAACACATACAAGCAGTCTTGATACAAGCATTTCACCGGCACTCAGTGTTCAGCGTGCTGACTCAGTCTTTCAGTGCTGAGCCGTTTACAGGCAGAGTGGGGTAGCCTCCATCCTAGGGGCCCCTGATTCTGAGTGTCAGCGTGGGGCTCCCTGCGGCCCGGTCTTGGCCACTGTGGTGGAGCAAGGCTGGTTACGACAGCCCCACAATAACAATACTAGCGGCTGCATATATGGGGCACGTAGGGTAGGGGCATAAAAGGGTGTAAGAGGCGATGGGGAGGGGGGTGAGGGAGCATGCAGTCCCAGAGTTGTAGCTCCACAGCCCCAATGATGAATGGTTGAAGCATGGGCTATTCATCTCCTGCTTAGAGCAGTGGACACTGCCCCCCTCCACCACCCTTCACCCTTCACCACCACCACCACCCAGCCCTCCACATGTCAGCAAATGTGATAATTCTGCCATTTGTCAGAAGCAGTGGACGGTGGGGTGCCAGAGTATGGGGGAGGTGGGGTTTAGGTGTGTTCGGGCAGACAGACTCCAGAGACCAGCGCTGGAGCTAAATGTACACATATACACACACACAAACTGTACTAGTGTACATACTGGTCTTGAACTGTAGCCTCCACTTATGCTTTCTTAATCTCTCTCATCACTAATAAATCCATGTATATAATGTTAAAATGTTTCTCTAACTCTCTCTGTCTGTCCTTCAATCACTTTTGTGTAAGTTAAACGCTTAGGTTTGTTTGGACTCAGTTTGTGTCTTTCAAATGTTTACATCCTACTGTCTTTGCATGTGTGTGAGACAAAACCAAATATCTTTGTATATAGTTCCCATGTTATCCATTAAACATGATAACCTCAGAGTTAAGAGTTGGTCATTTTTGTTGAGCATAAATACATTAATATTTCTTGGTGTATTTTACATGTCTCTCTGGATACAAATTTACGACTGTGAACTCTGGCTAACCCTCCCTCTCTGTCTCCCCCTCTGTCTTATATTTCTTTCTCTTCTTTTTCATAGGATCATCCAGAACCGTATCCTGGTCTTCATCCTTGGTGCCATCATCCTCCTCACCATCATTCTGGCCATCTATTTCAATCTGCGAGGCCACTGATCTCAAAACACTCACACACACCCTCACACACTCATACACACCTTCACACAAACACTTGTGATTAATAGCGACAAAAAGCGTTGCTCCAGCGTAATTAGGACAAATGGCTACCATGAATCACTCTTTCCAGGGCCTGACAGGGCTCTTTCTCTCTTCTTTCTTTCTTTCTTTTTGCTTCTTTCTCTTCTTTCTTTTTTCTCCACTCATTTTCCCTCTCTTACTCTCTTGCTCCTTTGTTTTGTCTCTCCATCTTCTTTCTTTTCTACTTTTAAAGGAGGCACGTGGGGCATACTGACCCTTAGTTTTATTTTGTATATTCTACATATTTTTATGAAAGTTGAAACGATTCACCATTGTCATTCAATGTTCCATGGGGTCAGACTGTCCCGGGTTAGAAGACCTATGGGAATGCAGAACGTATAGCTGTTGTTTATTTGGTACATCCAAATCTGATGTAATATCTGTGCAGTCGTGTGTATAAAAAACATGCTTGCTTAGAACATGTATATGTGTGTGTGTTGCATTGTCTGAAAGCGTCTGCGGAAAACATTCTCTATCAACTTTTTCTGCATCTATGTAGGCGACATCTGTTTACTTTCCATAGATGGCCTATAGACACGGGAACCTATATTATGTTATAATTCAGACTCAAGCTCCAGGCATGAAGCACATTGCTACCAACTTTATAAAACCAAGCCACCCATGTTTTACAGCACAAAGGACAGTGCCTTGATACAAAAGAAGAATGAGTTGGCAGTCAGTAATTTTGTTATTCTGTTTCTACTTAACTAAAGTGATTTAAGTTTTCATCCTCCATGTATATGATATAAACATAATTGATCGGTAAGAACTAGCTGTTGCAATCCTAATCATCACATCTTTTCTCGGGTTGCAGACATATGATGACTTTTGTCTTTTTCTTTTTTTTACATCAAATTATTGACATCAAGAGTATACAAATAACAAAATAACAAATAACTCACATAGATTTAAAGCAAAGTACATGAGGTTTACTTCAAGTTGAGTTACTAAAACTACAACCCTCCTGAGATGTTATGTTTTTCTAAAAGCCCCAACCCTTTGCCCCCTTTGCTCCACTGTCCACACAATGAATGGGATTTCAATATTCTCCAATTCCCTGTTTTCTGAAATAGATTCTCAATTCATTGTTAGCAATATACTGTACTAACTGGCAAATCAGCATATGATGTGTGTTTTCTGTACACATTATTGTTAATTTGGTTACTATTTATTTATGTAAATGTTTGAGAAATTATTGCTTTTTTATTTTTATTAGAGTCTGTGATAGTGGTGTATATTTAGAGAGAATTGTGGGTATTCTAAACTTAACTGAATGCAGACCAGTTATATTTTGTCTCGGAGATCATTGGATACATAATTTGTACCAGGACCATGTTCTTTATCAACATAGAACTGTTCTGTTTTTCAGTCATAGTATTGGTATTTATTTGGAGTTTGGATTTGTAAAATACTGAAAGACTTAACGTTGACATGTTGCATGTGTGTTTTAAAAGTTTAATTCTTATTTTAGGTTCTTTATTAAAATGGGGAGAAAGCAATTCTAGGTGATTATGGTGCAGAGTTCCCTTCAACTCAGTACATAAGAGAGCACACACATAACACACATACATTCTCAGCTACACTTTTCATCTCCCCTTAGCCCCATCCACGTAGACACATACATGCCCGCATAGAGGAACATCATGTTATCTGTCCTCCAACCCCTGGCCCAAGTCTGGCCCAGACAACCTCTTTCTCATCTCCCTCTGTCCGTTTGTCGGTCTACACAGCAGCAGGACGATTAGCTATTCCGTGTCAGAGCTGGGTGGGATCGTCTTATTTTGGAGGCTCAGGGTCCCTGCGGGAGGGCCCTCCGCTCCACGGCCAGTCGGCAGAACCACCAGCAGCACAGCGCACCGCTTCAAAGACCCGAATTAATAGGCAGCAAAATAGTGTGCCACGACTTTACTATGTGGGGGGCTCATCATTAAGTTGGGGTGTAATGAATGAGAGGGTGAGAGAAAGAGACATCATCTTGGAAAAGGAAGGAGTGAAGTAAATTACCTGACAGTTCAACAAATCTCATCTTATAATGACACCTGCGATTGGTTTTCAGCCATATGCTGTTACCCGAGTTTGCATGTGCGAATGTACGTGCACGGAATTGTGGGAGCTTCTAGCATAGATAGGCAGGATGTTGGTACGTAGTTTGGCGTGCATGCGCTCGCTTGTTGGCTTAAATATCTTTGTGTGGGAGTGCGTATTACAGTATCTACCTGTGTACTGGTATGTGTGTACCTACCCCCTTCCCCCCCCCCCCCTTCACCAGCACCATCCTTCTATCCGTCTCACTCTCCTTCTTTCTTCCTCTATCTCTCTCTCTCTATACCTGCTTTTCCTCCACTCACTCTCCCCCTTCCTCCTTTTCTCTCAATTTCTCCTGCTCCCCCCACTCCCAGCCTGTCAGATGAGCCAAGTTGCAGCGCCGGTGGAAGGCAGCGTGGCTGCGCCTCTATTTGAAGTTGTAATGGTGTCAAAAAGTCAGGGTTGACTGACAGCCGTCAGTCCCACAGGGCCTCATTAAACCAGACCCACTTGACAAGGAAATAATTGAGCATCGGCGACAACTCGGGGAGCCCGTTTTTAGATGTATTTATTTTCTTTCATTATTAGTGCTGGCTATTATGTTCATTAAGAAATGGCATTAAACAACTTTCTTTCTTTTTTTTATAAAAGAGGGAGGAGGATATGTGGGAGGGAGGTGGGGGGAAGGAAATAACGATTTGTTTAGAGACCCCTTTTTTATTATTTAAACAGGAGGCCCTGTCATGTGATACCTTGGCAGACGCAGAGGATCATCAGCCAGCTCTCTCTTTCTCTCTCACTCCTTCTCTCTATGTCTCTCTCCATCTTTTGGTTTTTCAACGTATCCCTTTCTTTTCTTCTGTCTCTTCTCTCCCCCTCCACACTCCTATCCGCACTTTTCTCTCCTTCTTTCCCCCCTCCCTTGGAGCAGCGGGTGCCTTTGGAATATGAAATAGATTATTCATTACCCCCTCCTCTCTTTGTGACTGATTTGGTTTTCGATGAGCATCTTGCCGCAGAAAGAGAAAGATGAAACTTGTCAAAAATAGGTTATATCTTATTCCAAGGGGCAACAATAGTAGCAGGTACAGACACTTTTTAATATTTAATTAAGCTGGATGTTAACCCTAATTAGGTGAAAGTGCATGCTTCACATAGAAAAAAATAAAACATGGGGGATGGTAGGAACAAGCAGGAGGGGGTAATGTCATTCAATGTCTTAAACAGATTTCAAAGCTTTCACTATTTCCCATTTACTAGAAAGTAAGTTAGTCTTTGGGGGTCCCTTTCCACTGTCGTATGATCATTGACAGTGTGAGGTGTCCTATCCAGGGTTAAAGCTCTTTCAAGAGCTATATCTATAGCTATATCCCACGGTGGTTTGGAATGTGTATATCGCTGAATGTGTTTGTCACTTAAACGATCCTGTATGTTTACAATACAGATCATATCTTTGCAACCTCAGCAGAGATGACATCACACTGTAGTATTTAACACACTTAGTGAAAGGCTTTCTGGTGATAGCGTCCTAGACACTTCTAACACCAGAAAGAGGGACAAATCCCTGACTATCCCAGATGGAAGGGGGAGAAAACGCCTCTCAGCACAAAGTCCGGGAGTTTGTCAGACGTTTAGGTGAACAGGGATTGTGACAGGCGCAGTAGGGATGTCTCTCCATCTGAAAAGGTGTCTCTAAAGCGGGATAAACAATTCTGTCTGGGAGATCTTGATGGAAGGCATCTGTTTCATCTCAGAGAGAGTCAGGCCACCTTGCTTGGCCCTCTGGTCCCGCCTGTGGAGGCCCACAGCGAACTAGCTAGGGGAGTCATCCACAATGACACTGTTTGACTAAAGGGATGAATCTGCATCTCTGTTTGACCATGCACATGCGCGCCCACACACACACATATCCATCACAACTGTCACACATGTGCAATCCCCCCCCCCCTGTCACCCTCTACTCATTAGCTTGTTCTCTGTTTTTACATGCCACCAGTCCAAGTAGAATGGATTTCTTTCTCTTCCTTTCTTGTCTTCTCTAGATACCATCAACGCTGTTGTTTGTTTTAACTGAGTTTGGGCTTACAAGGACATTACAATGTTTCCATTATCTGTGCGTGTCACAAAGATAAGCTGTGTGTGTGTGTGCGTGCGCTTGTGTTTGTGTGCTTGCGTGTGTGTGTGTGTGTGTGCGTGCGTGCGTGTGTAGTGAAGTGATTGAGCTGAGATGGTCAGTGCAATGAAGGGCACTCCTGTTCAAATATATGTGTGAATAATATGTGTATCGGTGTGTCCACCCCTGCTGCACGTTCTAGATTTAATGATCAGAAAATTATGTGCTCCATAGTTGCAACAAACACACTATGCTGCATCCACAACTTTTTGGTAGAGCAGTTTGGTAAATTTGTAATCTGTCAACGTGTAGAATGCTTATGTGTGGTTAACATAGTCATTAAAGCAGTATTGCATTTCAACAATAACAAAGTATCCCTGTCATAAATCCTACTTCTCTCCTGGTCCATGCTGGAAGAAAAAAAATGGAACCTGACTCTACAGGAAGATAAATGGATAAAAAACTAAAGTTTACATTTCACCCACAGCAAGATCTCAGTCAAATCCAATCTTGGCTTTTCCTGCACTCTGTCTGTTGTCTGTAGACTTCCTCAAAGAACTATGGTCATGTACAAGCAAACTATATAATACAATATGAGCACACAAAGTCCAGGTCAGACCCAGACTGTGCCAGACTAAACTACTGATACCCCCTCCTCCCCTCCTTCATCTCTCCCTCCTTCAATCTCCCTCCTTTTCTTTCTCACCACTCTCCCTGTAGAATACTGGCATAGCCTTTGAGCTAAAATTAACGTTTTACCACTACAAAGGAATACAGTTGTAACCAGCTTTTCTATTTGCATGATAATGGAGACTTGATATAATAGACCCAGTAGGCAATTTTTAAGCCTTGTAAATGTTTGTGTACTGTTAACCTTGTAATTTTATATATTTTTATATCTATAGTGTGAATATTGTGCAAGTATTTCTTTCTGTAATATTAAGAAATTGATTTTACCCCCTTTAAAATCTACAATAAGGTTATCATGACAATTAATTGTGTTTTGTCTTTTTAGATTAATTCTAACAGTGCAGTTGTGCACTGTAGTGCAGTCACTGTTGGCGGTTCCCATTCTTGGTGAATGCTACTGCAGTGCCAGTTCCCGCAAGATCCATGGCTCCATCCCATAGTGCAGGTCAACATTATGACAAACACGTTTAGATATTTATTGCGCAAACCGCAAATCCAAAAAACTTTACATTAGACATTGCACGTCCTTGGGTCCTGATCAGTACACCTCAAACTTTATACAGTGCCCGGTACTCAAGATAATCGAGCCACACACAGATTCCTGCCTGTATAGATAGATGTCCAGTGGTCAGTACTGAGACCTGTCTTCCATTATAAAATGGTTCAAGAAAGAAGACAAATCAAGAAGAAAAGAGATTGGAGCCAGGTTGCCTGCAAGGCACACTAGGCCCAACCATGGAGCTTTCTTCCAGTTCCATGGCCTATACAGTAATTTACTTTGCATACTGTGTCTTACCAGACACGATTCTAAATTTCCAACTGGGAGGCATCAGTGGAGAAATCACTGTCTTCAAAAGACGGTCTGCCAGTCATGTTCCCCCCGTAGCTGGAGATCTGAGCGAGCGGTGATAACCCGCGACATCTCTCTGGAAAAAATGGGGAGTCGATCAGCTTTGATGGAGCACATCCACCATGACAGGCTACTGAAGAGCTTGCTAATGAACTGGGGGGTTGTGTGTGTGTGTTGGGGGGGGGGGGATCTTCGCTTAGCATGGCAGCGACACAGAGGATGTCAGAAAAGCGGGCGAAGGGGTGTGGATGAATTTGGGGGGGCAGTAGGTAGGAAAGGGAAGTGAATGTTTTCAGTGTGACCCTGAACAGCACCCCATCCCTCAATCCTCACACACACCAAAAACGTATAGATGGACAGACTGATTAATTGTTGGGTGAGAGAGAAACACCGGTGCAAATTGTAAAATGGTATTGTGCTTGCGTTATGTGTGGAAAGGCCATCGTCACCCACAGCCCCCTCCCACTTCTCCTTATCCCCCTCTGTGTTACCTCAGACAGGGGAGGAGGTTGTTAAATATTCATGAAAAGGGGTGTTGGTTCGCAAAGGGGGGTCCTGCCAGGTTAGCATGTGGGGTCAATTGAATGGGGAGTTCAAAGGTTACATAAATCTGTATGATGTCTTCTTATGTACCCAACTGCCCTCATATATCTCCTACAGTACGTGTTCTGTACAGTAAAGTTAAAATGGTTGTGAGATAATGGTGGTGTGTGTGATGAAGTAAACAAATTATCAAAATAAGCAAATTATGACAACATTATTGTTCAGTGAGGGCCCAACAAGACAACACTGTCACACACGTGTCTGCTTTAACACATGTCTTGTAATACTTTCTTAGTACACCCTTACACACACATACTATAGGTAATTTTCAGAAACACAGAAACATACACATCTCTACTGAGACGTATAGCGGCGGCAACAAAATGCACAACTTTTGTTCATCTCAAGGTTTTCTGACTGCCTAGATGAACCGTGAGCCCATATTGATTTTCCCTCTTCCCATTCCGAGACTCTGGGATTACCCATTTTCTCATTCATTTTTAAAGACAACTCATGAGATTCTTTCCCCTTTCTTTTCTTTTTTTTCCCTCCTTGTATCACATTCTTTTTCCACAGAGTGATGGTGCACTCGCTTTCTGAAGCAGAGTCCCTCCTTGACCCTGAAAATTGTAATTCTGCTATAGATCACAGCTGTTGAATATCAGGCTTTACAAAAGCGGTTAAATAAAATATGTTCAAATCGTCCAATCCCAGAGGCTGCGGCACAAATTCTAATCAGTTGAGAAAAGGGGGAAGAAGTCAGCGAGGATAAAGGCAAGCAATCTGAATTGACCAAGTCTGGAAGAGAGGGTCTAACCTTCCTCACCAATCAGAACACAGTAAAACATGTATATGAATGAAACGTTATTTACTACTCTGTATATATCTATTGAAAAACTGTTGGAGCCAGCATAAGCTGTCAAATTTGTATAGAAATCTTAGGTATTTCAATATTTAGTTTAAAATGTATGTAATGTAAGTACATTTAGTCATTTAGCAGACGCTCTTATCCAGAGCGTAAGTAAAGGTTAGGTTTCCAGTGTATCTTCAAATTCAGAAGTATTTGAAACACCTACCCATGCTTTGTGTCATTATTGGAGTCAACCAAGGAGGTACTTAAGTGCCAATCCACTCTTGACCTGTATAGGCAATCAAGTAATTTACTAAATAACTTAATCTCCGAGTGTAAAAGAGTGCTCTCGTTTATGCTGAACCAATTTGGTACGTAGGTCTTGAGTTGACCAGAAATCCTGAATAGATAAATTCTTACATTTTTATCATGGTTATTAAAGTGAATCACAGCCATAAAACTCCTGTGGACAGTTTTATATTGTGCTTCTCTACCTGATACTGTCACGTAGATGTGTATTTACAGTTTGGGTTATCTTTCTGTTAACTGTGCATAATTTTATGTAGAGGATTTGAAGATCGCAAAGCAAATGTGATAAGGGGATTGAAAATTATCATCCCCATATTTATCAAATTTAAATTTGTTTTTGCTGTGTTTGCAAAATCACACCATGTCTGTATTGAGTCCCTCCTAGAGTAAACAACCTAGTGTCCAAACAAGCTCTGAACCAAAAAAATATGCAGGTGAGAAGTCAGAACCTAAGTAGTTGCACAGTTGAACTGACCGCACAGAGTGATTGATTGGGGTTAAATTCCTCAGTGTGCTCTAAAGACTCTGAAGGTGCTCAATTACACTATGGGATAAATGCTGAATTCACAGACTGCTCTGGAAAAAAATACCAATGACCTTCACTGGCAATCTTTAAAACATCAGCCAGAGGTTTCGCAGTGGCATCCAAAAACTACAGTGAGTTAGGGTCCAATCTTTCATTACCAAAACAGCACTATACAGGAACTAAGGTCTTCCTTGTAAAACATTTATATTATGGAAAATAATTATTTTATATGTGAGTAGCCTGGAAAGAACACAAATGTAACTGAAACAAGATATCCAATACAGTATGTAATAAATGGTCACTGTTCATTAGTGGCACCTGATATTTCTTGAGAAGGCATGTTTTCATCAAATGTTTAAGGCATTTATACACATTGAAATAATAATGACTGTGTACATAGCAACTTATGAATAATACATTTCAACTGGTATTCATGTGGTTCTAAGTTTCTGTCGGGCAAATAGTGGGAGGGCATCTGCGAGGTTGGGGGGCAAAGGAGTGTGGGGTGAGCACATAGGAATAAGAAACAAATAAATGAGTGAAAGAATGGCTGACAGAAGAAAAAGTGATGCAGGACACGAAGAATGTGACATGCTCAATGTCAACTGGAAGCTATTCTCTGAACATAATTTCTGAGACATACAGTCCATAGAAAGTATGGCAGCCATTGATATCACTTTCATGGATGCTTCTCTTTCACTCTGAAAGTATTTACAATCATTGACAAATCAAACATATATTTTTATGTGCTGAGAAGATTCTGTAGTTGAAGGACAGTACTTTAGCACATGATCTCAAAGGCTTATAAACATCTATTTTTTTTTTATTGTGGTTAGAATCATGGGTCTCATTCAAAGTGAAAAATGTCTCTTCAAGTGGTGGCAAGCCTTCAATAAGCAACAGTGGGTCAAGAAATGTAATATATTGCATTAGAAAAACTGCCATTTTATGAATTGTCCTCAATTGTATGTACAATCCAGATGTTTTTGTTGCAAGTTAATGTTTTTGCCAGAGGATCTAAACGGCTCTGATTTCTTAGATTACTTACTTTTGTCAACAGTAGCAGCCTTGGGTTTCCATAGCCGACACATAGCCTTGACACATGCACACTTATACTTTAGTCCCCTGAACTACTCATCTCTCATACCTCAGCTTTAGTATGTAAGGATATTGTTAGATACAATAAATGTATTTGTGATGGGGATGGTGTATACTGCCCATATCAGAAGAGACACTACACAAAAAAAAGTATCCACTTTAATTTGAACAGGAAAGGACACCTTTTTACAGTATACTCACTATACACAATACAAGATGTATGGAGCCTCTTGGAGCCTATTGACTGATCTTAGGCTGCAGTATATCTATATGAACAACAAAAAAAAGAAAAATGTCTGATACACTTCAGGTCTATTTAGTTAACTTAAAACTTTTTTTTTGGACACAGCTGCGGGTCCAGTGCCACAACAGATTGTGCCCCCACCCCCAGTTTCTTAATATACTGTATATACAAATGACATACTATAGGAAGTAGCTATCCTAAAGTAGCTGCATCTGGGGCAAATTCTTCAAATAGCAGCACAGACCTGTGGGACAGATAAGCACTCTGTGAGGTAATGATGGGCTCCTTACAAAAAGCATCCTGATTGGGCAACGACCCATAATTCCTTAAGCTAGTGACTTTGTTTAGGATGCTTACTTTGATCCATTTTAAGTGAGAGAGGGTCAAATATCTTGCATATTGTGCTTTGCTCCAAATAGTGGTAGGCCTGTTTCAGATCAATACATAATATGTTTATTGTAATGATGGCCTGTGTACTGCTCTTGACATTTTAATATGTTAATTTAGCAGATACTTTTATCAAACCCATTTTGGCTGCTCCTTTAAGAACTTTAAGATACATCCTCCTTTTTTACATTTCTGTCACATCATCATTGACCATTTTAATTTGAGTTACCTGAAGGCTTTTGTACTACTTACATAAACTTTTTTTCCTTCTTCCTTCAATTATACAGTGTACTCAGCTAGCAACCTCACCATACAATAATTGAAAAATTCAGCAATTAAATTAGATCTCAGGCAAGACACTGCATTATTCCCAGGTGTGGAATGCAGGATCAAGTTTCAGGGTTCCAGAAGTAACTAATGTACCCTCAGAGTATGAAGGCATTCAATAGGCCTATAGTGCAGGTTTAAATAGGTACTTGGGACCTGGGAATGATAGCAGTGGAAGAAAATGGCTAAATGTAAGGATTAATTTGCTGAGCTAAGGTCACATCTTTAATTGCATCTATATTTTCACTAAGGAATAGACATTTTATTATTTGATGTATTCTTGTTTAGAGACAAAATGGGATATTATTGTGCTGGTATTCGCACAGTGACACACATTGATACTCAGACAGATAGACGGACAGACAGACCGATAAAAAAATTATTTAGCAGTATGTACAAAAGGATGCTGGGAAGGTAAGGTCAGGGGTTCATCTGTCAGAGAGGCTCCTTGTTCATGGATGGCTACATGTGCCCAATCCACTGTAGCCCTAACCGCTGAAAAGGCCTTCGCTGCAGAGAAATAAATAAACAAGGACATCAAAGGCATTTTCTAAAAGAAAAACAAAGCCAGCACACGTTTGCAAACACACATTCACTGGTACACATCCGGCAAGCCAGTGAAGGAGAGAGAAAAAATGACGGGCTGAAAACATACACATACAGTAATTTACACTCTGATAACACCCAACTTGAAGAAATTCCAAACAAAACAGAGTGGTGAGAATTGGTGTGTTCGATATTCATTATGAGTGACTCAAAAATAACATTTGGCCAAAGCTGTTGTTTTTCAAGACTACATTCTACAACTGCCCTCATCCCCACACACCACATTTTGATGAGGTCAGCAAAGGACAGGAAGTGGCTAACCCTCAACATTTCCACCAGGTTGCAGAAAATGTGATATTTTCAAAAAATATTGATTAAACTAAGACCTGTTTCTCTAAAATTATAGTTTCTGTGGGAAGTCATCTCACAATGTTGAACTAATTAATCGTCTTTCTTTTGACAGCCAGACGACTGAAAAGAAATGGAGTAAGTCTGTGTTTTGAGCTAGTTATTGGGCATCGAGAAGCTCACCTGACTTTATGTCTGTGTTTTGAGCCTGGTTTTCACTGGCCTTGAGAAGTTCAACTGGGGCTGACTGTATGAAATATTGAGGAAGCTCAGAGGTGTGTGTGTGTTTAGGGATTGATGAGAGTGCACTTGGGTGTTGAGGGTTAAGGTTGGACTCTTCAGAGCTTGTGTTCCAACTTGCTACCCGCCAACCAAATGTAACCCAGGTGAATTACATAAAAATAAGTAACTCAGACATCCATTGGTAGACTCATTTCCGGGAGTCTACCAATGGAGACCATTTTTATATTGTAATTTACGGCAATTTATATTTTATTGTATAGTTAATTCTATTCTAATCCCACTTAGTACTGCTAGTTTATGTACCCTTAGTATAGTTAGTCCACATATTTAAATTTTAGGTATATGTTTATTGTATGCACCTTCCTGCCAAAGCAAATTCCTTGTCTGTGCAAACTTTCTTGGCGAATAAATCCCTTTCTGATTCTGATTCTGATATAGTCTAAATATGTGTGATGTTTCTTTAGGAGGACAATCAGGACAATGTGAGCGAAACAGTTGAGACGTTGCTACTGCCAGAACGAGAGAAAACGCTTGAGAGGAGTTCTAAAAAGAAAATGTATTTCTGCATATAATTAAGAACAAAAACTGAGTTAAAGTTTGTTAATACTTTCCAACAAACAGTTAAAATTTGTTTAAAAAAAAATTATTTAAAGAGAGCAAGAAATCATCAAGAGCAAACGGAAAAAAGTATGCTAACCACGGTGTTGGTTATGTCTTCTGGAACGTTTTGTTTTTGGAAAATTGTTGAACGGAATTGGTTAGTTTTCTTTTGATAAAAATATGTTTTGTCAAAGCCAAACTGTACAATATAAAAAAATCAATGTAATGGTTTATTTGTTTTTGAAGAATATTTTGTCTCATATGTTGTAAATACACTAAGATGTAGCTAGTAGCTACGAGCTAGCATCCATTGTATTCGATTCATTGTGAAATGCATGTCATTGTAATTGTATGCAGTGTTGGTTAAATTGTTTTCTTTGATAAATTATACTAATTTCATGTTTGTATGTATGACGCTGTTTTATAAACGGGTCATGTTTTGTTTTGGTTTCTTTGAAATTGAATGGTCCACTGCACGTGGGAAGACCAAGGTGGCGGGCCACCCATCGAATCCTCCGTAGCGGAAGAAGACGGCACATAAAAGAACTGCAACGTTTGTATCGAAAGAATGCACAGTGAAGGGTTGCAAAACAGCGACTGGCTGATTTGAACTGATTTGACATTGTATGTTTTGATTTCATAATAGGTTTTGTATATTAAAGTCTATTGTGAGTAAATATGAAGTGTTTTCAATTTATTAGCTCAACGGTTCTTAATGCTAATTGGGAGAATACTTAAAAGAAAAAAATAGAATTTAGATCCAACCCATGGGGAAAATTGAATTTCATTGATATATTTCAAAATAGATATAAATTACATATGGATTCATATAAATCCAGGTCAAACTAAAAGATGAACAAGATCCACCTTATTGAGCACAGCTGCTTAATATCTAAGTTCTTTTAAAGAGTATGTCTGTTTTTATTTTTTGGTTTAAGGGATATCCATTGGTAAAAAATTACAAGATAAAGCATGCCTGCAAATCTAAATCTATTCTGTGGTCTGTTTATTTCTAACCCTATCTTACTACTGCTCCCATCGAATCTAGAACTGGTCCTTAGCACACTGTTTAACCATTATAGGTGCTACATTATCTTTGGCGAGCCAGCCAGGAGCAGTTACTATAGAAGAAACTTAATACTAAAATACAGACTTCACAGATCCAAAATAGTCCCAAGTCCAGCAGAATAGAAAATGGATGTAATAATGCATGAAGGTGTGAACATATCTAACTGTTATAGTTTGTGGCCTTACCAATACTGAATTAGATGAACTCTGACTATTTCCAAAGTTTTGGTTCAATCAATCGGTATTGTAGCGGGGTATACATGTTTAAAATTTGAAATACTTAATCTATAATAAAGTATTTAGTTGACGAGACACACACCCCAGGATTTGTTTAAGGGACTGAGGAAACCTTATTGAATAATAGCCTTTGTAATAATCAGTCTAATCTTAAGTAGTGAATTCTATGAAAGTAGAGCAGATCAGATAACGTGAGGGATACGCAAGTATTATACATAATGATTTATTTAAGAAAATGTAATTATAAATGAACAAATACCAGATAAGTTATGGGCTATTTTGGGTAAAACAGTACAGTAGGTCTAGGTTCAAACAAACAGCTTAGGTCCCAAATATGCTACCATGAGCAGAGCACAGAGTATATGGCAATATCGTAAATTACTGCATAAATGTACATTTAGTCATTTACATTTACAAATGTACATGGATCCATGATATAATAGGTAAGTTATGCATTATATTTCCTATACACATCTCATTGGCTGAGGGGTGGGGTTCCAGAAGTGAAGTGATTACAAACATGGACGCTGTTAAAACAAAAAGAGTGGGTAACAATACCATTAGCATTACCATCAACCCTAACTCAGTCTAAACTAAAACTTGAATATCCTAAATGGACCCTGTGGTGCAAGCTGTCCACCGTAAGAGCACCACACATGCTCACAGGAGCTAGTGACGGGATAGCTAGGGGTAGTGGTCAGTTTACCTCTCAACTTCCTGTAGCTTATTCAGGTAGCCTTGTCGTCGGGTCTTAACAATTCATACACTGATACAGATTGTATTGTACTTATATTTTAATCTGTCTGTTTTACACAAACACTTTAACACCCTCATTGAAATATTTATTCAAATGTTTTTCCATCTCCCACATCTTGGACCTTTATCTCTTTTCCTCTCTTTCTCTGCCTGCTCTCCGTTTTCCTAATAAGCAGACTGCCACTGTGTGTAGTCAATGTGCCTGGCTAAAGTTTAGTACAGTTGATAGAACACATCAGATTTTCCCCCTGCTCTCTCTGAGGGATGATAATATGAGGTCCTCTTACCTGTTAGAACCTAGTGAGGCATCCCTCCTCCCTTTAAATGAACTTCAGAGAAGGGGAGATTGACAGAAACACAGAGAAGCCTGCCCTGTTTGACTGGCGGGCCCTGTCAAAGTGCACCCACGGGCACTATAGACCCACACAGCTTTCCACTTGCTGACTCCCTGAGATGATCCTGTGTTAATGCTACAATAATGACCAAAATAGGCCAATTTGCATACACAACCACATACTCATCATTGCAATGTTTTAGCCATATACATGTTTTTTGCTTGAAGAAGCCCAACCCCCCCCCCCACCCCAATGGATATATTTAAAGGGAAAGCTCACCTCAAAATCAAGCGTCTATATTTTTCCATTTATCTTTTGTGCTATTTATTAATCTGGATTGTTGTTGCCAAGTTTTGAAGATATCAGCCGGACAGAGAGGATTTCTTGAAAGAAACAGTCCAGTTGAGTGTTACAAATTGATTTTTGGGAGCTTTGAGCACCACAAACCAAGTGCCATCTAGGTCCATTATATTCAAGTGAAGACAGACATCTCTGACTGGTATTTACAGAATTCAGTAACTCACACAAGAGCAATCTAAATGGATAATTGGCACTAAAGGTAAGAGGAAAAAATTATATTTAGATTTTTTGGTCAGCAGTTCCTTTAAAGGCTAACACGTGACACACCAATGCAAAGATATTACTGGAACCCTTTTAGCAGTCCTTTTCTTCCTTGTTGTATTCATTCCTGGCTCAAAGTGAGAGGGGTAAGAAGAGCATGATAAGTGTTGGTGATAGCATTGGAAATGTATGATCCAGGATCCCAGCTGATGGTGCATAGTAATGAAGTAAGGGAGAAAGTCTTTCTTTGGCTCTGAAAACCATAATGGCCTGTATGATGACACTTTATCCATAGTTTGTGCATATCACCACCAAACTAAAGAGGGCAACTTTAAGGGCCTGGGTTCACCAGCTGACATTTGACATCTTTATAATTAACTCGGAAGGTCTAATCTCTTCCTTCAAATGACGCCATATTCCATTTAATATGCTCATAAGTAGCATGTATTATTCAAACATGCAAATGAGACGCGGTCAGAAAACAGACTTTTTGACACTGTTTGGGGGGGGGGGGGGTTGGGGGGGTGTTGAGAGCAACTGCCCCTCTAAATGTTCATTCCTTTAAATGAGATCTAACTTTTTCCACCTCCTTTTTTGTCCGAGGGCCAGTTAGAAATTAAAGAGGGCAGAAATGAATCAATGTCCTTAAGGGGTCAGTGTTTTAAATGGTCAGCCCATGTACCTGATGGAAATTCATTCTTATTATTATAAATTATATTTGTAATATAATTTGGGAGTCAGGTGGCTGAGCGGTTAGGGAATCGGGCTAGTGATCTGAAGGTTGCCAGTTCGATTCCCGGCCGTGCCAAATGACGTTGTGTCCTTGGGCAAGGCACTTCACCCTACTTGCCTCGGGGGAATGTCCCTGTACTTACTGTAAGTCGCTCTGGATAAGAGTGTCTGCTAAAATGACTAAATGTAAATGTAATGTGCCTTTCTTGCACTGAAAGCTGTGCAGAACAGTAAAAACAATAACAATGAGAACAGACACCATTTAAATTAATAGCTTGATTTAAAAGGCATGTTTTGAGGTAATTCGTCAAATGGCAGAGCGAAGGAGCATTTATGATGGAAACAGGTAGTGAGTTCCACAGTTTAGGAGCAGTGCATGAGAAAGCCCTCCTACCAGCCAAATTAGAAGTCTTCAAATCAACATAAACCTTCCTCTTTACGCCCTCCATCCTGAAGCTGTTTTCTTGCCTCTCGTGCTGTACTATGTGCATCAATAAAGCCAATAATTGACAGATTTAAGAAGTGCCTTTTTTCCAATGGATTTTTTCCAATGGATTTTAATACCAATTTTTCAGGACTGATGGTTAGAGCCATGGTGCTGGTATGTGAATAATTTTTATGCTGTACAGTATGTGTATTGGTAAAAGAATGATCAAAGGAATAGATTTCGATATAATGAAAACTGATTGTTACAAGAAATTCAGAACACATTGTTTTGGGTTTCATTTTGTTTTCTATACAGTAAATCTTAATATATCTTTTCATGAGGTTTCAATGGTTTGGTATAAGGTTTTTAGGTTTAAAGCAGCCATCTTTGGCCAGACTCACCACCTGAGCTTTTTATGGATGCAGACACTAACAGGGGTGAAAGAAACGGCCTCTTATGTTCTCTTTTGGGTTGAGTTACTTTTGAGAGGCTGGTGGTCGCTGGGTCTGAGGCTTCACTGAGCCGGTAACCACAACATGAGCCTTCAGACCTCACATGTGCTTTACAGTTCTAAATTCTTCCACACTCCTTAAGCCCTCAGCTGAAATGAATGAATTTTCAGCCCTCAGCTGAATTCAAAGTCACAAAAGTGAAGCAGGTCCATTTTTGTCTAATAAGTTTAAATCATTATTACTAGTACATCTATTATATGTAAGGAGGCTTTTTAAAGTTAAATGCAATCCTTGTCAGCTCTATAAATAGATGTTATATTTTACAGATAGATATTTTAGATCTTATGTTTATATGTTTTGGTCATAGATTGGTGAAACAGGAACCAACATTAGGAAGCTCGACTTGCCGAACTAATCAAGTTGAACCCCTATGGTAAAACTCATGTCTCCTGTCTCATGTCTCCACTTTGACTACAAAACCCCTCTGTGTGGACTGGACTATTTTGAGGAACTCATCTCCCCAAATGTGTACTTTTCATATTTACTTGTGTTAAAATATTATCTCAGTCCTGCAAATTGTTTTGGTTTATGAACTTCCATTTGTTAAAAAGAGGATCTTTGTGACTTTTTTAATATATTCTTTCCAAAGCAATTTCTACAGCTGAACACACAAATTCTAATTGAAAGACTCTGTAAGATCAAATTTAATGCCAAATAAAACAAGGCATTTTCCCTTACAGATATCAGAATTTAGGTCAATTTATATCATAAGGCCCACAAGGACAAAGGAGATGATGTCAAAACATGCAAAAACAAACCACAAATGTTTTAGCATTAAACTGCTATTGACAGACCTTTTGGTTCCTTAAACAATGCAAACATTTGTAAATTAATGTTTGTGTCAAGCTGTACACCTTTTTTATGCCATGCGTGGGGGGTTTATTGAGTGTGCTATTGTTGATATGGGTCTTCAAATCCTTGAATGCCCTTTCTGTAGCCTGGAGCCTGCACCAAGCCACCCCCCCACCCCCCCTAGCTGTGATCTCTCTCTTTCTGTTTCTACTCTTCCTCCCTCTTCCTCTATCACATCTTTCTTTCCATTACATCACACCTATAAATGTATTTAAAAGTTGTGTAGCCCTGTTCTCATTAAGATTCCTCCATCAGAAGGAACCCTATTGTAGCCTGGTCCTAACCAGATTCTCGTACATTTCATTTGTACAGAGAGTCTGGCCCCGCTCCATTGACAAGCGTTGACTTCCTTGTAGGCAGGTACTCTGTTGAAGTTTAAAACTATTGGATCTGCCCAGAGCCACTCTGATCTGCCATAACCAATCGCTAGCGTTCACCTTAGCCAATTCCTTCACCACTACTGTAACAGAGCTAGCTGCCGTAGCTGGAAAATCAAACTGTTCCCGAACCCCGTGGGGAGTAGGGCCACAACATCATGGCCACCAACAAAACTCAGCAAAACTTGTTCTTGTTCCGGCTTTAGTTTATAGATATTTGACAGTGTTGCCACAACGGACCGAATTCCTTCGCTTGCATCTTTCTCCGCCGCCATTACGGAACTACAACACAAACTAGTGCACAACATCAACGTTCTCAGCCACTCCCTCTGTTCGCTGATTCGCCGGTAGAAAATCTACCGGAGACATCTGACTTACGTACCTCATGGCCAGACCAAGTACAGAAGCAAAATCAAAATTGAGCGGAAGTACGTAGGAGGGCAGAGCCAGGCTAACCCAATTGTAATTGTTGGTATTATTATTAGGGTTCCTCTGGTAGGAGGGAACCTATTGTATTCGTTAGTTTTATTAGGATTCCTCCGTCAGGAGGAACCCTATTGTCATTGTTGGTATTATTATTAGGATTCCTCCGTCAGGAGGAACCCTATTGTAATTGTTGGTATTATTAGGGTTCCTCCGGTAGGAGGGAACTTATTGTATTCGTTAATTTTATTATTATTATTAATCTTCTTCTCCTTGCGCCACAATAACTCAGCATGTTATTGGTAACAAATTTTCTAATTGGGCACATTGATACTACATCCAAGTGGGTACCCCCACACCAAATATGGGACACCTTAGACTGTAGGGGGCGCCACAGGCCACGCCCTAAAGTCCTATTTTCAAAGTGATGGCTTTTCCACCCCATTGCTCCAATTCTTCTGAAACTTGGTGTGCATGCCTCATTTTTCACGAGGAACAAAAAAGCCTCAAGGACCCATAAGGTCCACCATGAATTATTTTCCTTTACAGTGATAATTTGGGAAAGCCTTCAAAACTCCTCTTCTCTTGAACCAAAGATCTAATTGACTTGGAATTTTGTACAGATATGTATCATTGATGTATTTAAAAAAATGACTTAAGACAGTTGAATCAAATACAAAATGTCTGAAAGGGGTGTATTTATGTAAATGTACACATTGCCTCAATATGTTTGTGTCACTAAATCAAATGTCATTTTGAATGATGGTTTTTCAAACCTAATAGGCTTTAAGGTGACACTCCCCTGAAGTACCCTGCAAAGTTTCACCTTGATATGTGAAAATATGACAGAATTACAGCTGTTTGATCTTGGACCAAAGCTAACAATGCTGAACATGATCTGGGAATGGCTCAATTGGATGAGAGGTTGTGCTGGTAAACATAGGGTTGAAGGTTCAAAACCAGTCAAAGGCAATTATTATTATTTTTGGACAGAATGGTTTCTAGTCTTCCGGTCAAATCTCCGGTTGTAAAACATAGCAATGAGTGTTTATTTGAGCCCATAACAACACCCCGATCATCTGTTTAGCGAGACTGTGTAAACCACTGCAAAACAAGACAGGTTTACCACAGTAGCTAGCTACTTACATTTAGTCATTTAGCAGACGCTCTTATCCAGAGCGACTTACAGTAAGTACAGGGACATTCCCCCGTGGCAAGTAGGGTGAAGTGCGTTGCCCAATCGAACGGGAATCGAACTGGCAACCTTCGGATTACTAGATCGACTCCCTCACCGCTCAGCCAACTGACTCCCCCTCCCCCTACTTGGAGTCTATGCATGGTAGTGTCAGATTCACAACCGAGTTAGCTTTAATGAAGTATATTGATTGTTCAGGTGGATCCCTTGCCTGTTGCACAAATTCATTTCAGTAACCTAAGCCAGGACAAATCGCCACTGATGCTAGGCATGATTTGAAATTCCCTTCCATGACAAGTTATGGCACCCCAAACAAAAATTTTAAAGCACTACGAGTAAGCTATTCTTTACAGCAGCAACCCAGTCATCTCGTTGTCCCATTTTTATGTCCCATATTCAAATAGGACTAAATTACAGCTGTTTAAACTTTAACCAAATCTGACAACGCTTGCCATTGGAGAAATGTCTTATTTCCTGATAGAAAAACTGAACAATCAAATGTCTGAATATGCGAATGGCTTAGTAGGATGAGATGCAGTACTGATGTGTGGAGGGTGGTAGATTCTAATCCAGGCAAAGGTATAAACTTTTTTTTTATTATTATGACAGAAATTACAGTTTCAAGTCTTCTGGTTAATCCCAGTGTAACTATCTATAATGTCAATTTTACAACATTTTGCCATTTTGAATGAGGAATCCACCATTGCTGCTTGCAACTATATTTTTCTCTGTCCACTCCCCAAGTCCTTTTTCATTCAATCTTTTGTTAATTTTTGTCCATGTGATCAAATATGTTTTCAAATATGTTTGTTTTATCCATTTGGCCATTCCTTTTCTCCAACCTGTCCAGAAACATCATCATCTGTCATTCATGAGTCAGTCTCTTAATCCACCTCATCTGCCCCTCTTTCCATCCCTTAATTTCTTTCTCTTGTTGCTGTCCACAGGTGTGACTGCAGACGGGGGACACAAAGGCCATATCTCCATTTTCTCCACCTTGTGTCTCTTTCATGATGTCACCTCTTTAATTTTAATTTGCCTTCTACCCTCCTTTTCTGGTGAACAACAAAGCATGCTAATGAGGACTTTCAGTATGGCCCCTCCCCCCACTCCCAAAGTGCACACTTTCTATGGGGCATTCTAAAAGGCCACCTAAGGATGTCGAACCTTAAAAGCTATGGCACTGTTTCAGTAAGCGCTCAAATACCTAACTTGTAACGTGGTTGCTTATCTTCTTGCAAATGTGTGCAACCGTTTACCTGATGTCAGGAATTCAAAGTCGTCAGTCTTAAGTCTCACAAACCTGATATTTTAAGGTTTTAAAACAGCTTTATATAGAGTAGCTGCCAGTCGTGTCTGTATTTACAGTGTGGCATTCATGCTCGATAGGATAAGTTACCTAGATATAGGCAATTCCTCCGTATGTGTGATCTACAAATTGTTGACAGAAACAGTGGTGGGTTTTGGTGAGCTAGGTGGTTGGTATGTGTCATAGGTCATCCTTCACATGGTGCCAGTAGTGTAAAATTTGACTCAAAACTCACTAAAAACAAAAAGGTTTCTTGACACCAGAAATGGAACTACACTTGCTAAGAGTATGAGTTTGGCCAAGCGTACGTAATACATTGTTTGCGTATCAGTCCAAAATACAATTTAGTAGTGAACACTGAATCTGTCCCCTCTCTTTTTCTGTCGGTTTTTCTCTTTCCTCCTTTCTCCCACCTCCAGCTCTATCCCACCCTCTTGTTCTCTCTCCCTCCATCTCTCTCTTTAACCTTCCATCCCTCTATCAGTCTCTCAATCCATCTATCTCATTAAAGCTCAAGGTTTTTCACCGTTATTTACCAAATATAGTCTGACAAAGAAGAGGTGGGTATTTTTACTGATTGAAGATCAAAGTGACAAAGTCTCCTCCTCGAATCCCGCCCCTTCTATTAGAACCCCTTAAGAACAGAGGAAAACATCAATTTCTCACACATCAATGGCGGCCTCATAATCAATTGAAAAAGACACTTGTATGGGGATGCAAATCTTATCTTTGTCTTATTAAAGCTTTTAGAAGATACATGTCTAGATTTAATGTTATTAAATAAAAGGGGTTGGTTTTTTAATATAAAGATGCAGAGGCGTTAGTAACGGTCTAAATCAAAGCCCAGGGACTCTGGTAATTACTTGAGGAGTTTCGCCTATCCTTATTAATATTGATAAAATATACTGTGATCTGATCTCTGAGCTTATGATGCATTTGGGAGGTTGTTAATGAAGATTTTTTTTAATATATGACTCATTTTACCCTGGTGAGTCCAATCCATGAACCAAAAGGAAAAATATTTGCTTGTTCATTAAAACTGGTGAAGTATGACAATACAATTAAACAATGGTATCATATAGCCATGCTGTGTCTGGGGAGAGAAGTCAGGTAAAGAAAGTATCAACCTGTTGCTGAGAAAGACATGCTTCTAGATTTTTCCAGTTTGCACTTATTTGTTTTGCTGGTGAACAATTAGAAATGACAGTAAATTTCAAGGATAAAGACAGGCAATTGTGTCAGTATTGTGTCAAATAATTGAGCTCAGTTGAAAGAAATTTGATGCAGTGTAAAGATTTAAGGAGGCCCAAATTAAGTTATGTTCTTAAAAGCCTAAACAAAGTGGCACATTGCAGGAAATACATTTTTACAGAAGTGTTAATTTCATTGGAATTTGTTATAAAAACCTCAAGCTATAAGTCATCAAAAACAAAACAGGCCTGTTTGTCAGCCAGATATGTGAAAAGCATTGATTGCCCCTTGCTTGAAGCCATCACGAATATATTGGACACAAATTTGAGGCTGATTGATTTTCCTGCATTTATTTATCAAATTAAAGTATTTTTCAGGAACTATGAGTGAACTTGCCAGAAAACACTAGTGGACTCCCATGGTGAGACCCATGGTGAAAGAAGCATGGGGGTAAAAGGAGGTGGAGTTTGGGAATATACACTTTCACAGACCTGATTGTCTAACATTGAACATAGTGATATGATATGGCTAATATATGGGGTATATCCTTTCTAAGAGAAATAACATATTTTTCATAATTTCCTTTCTGGACAGTAGTGATCAATATTGGTAATATATATACCCTTAGACCAAATTCCATCTTAATTCCAAGCTTATTTAATAGTGTTAAACTGTCCTCATCATAAGGCCAAACTTTCTAAACTAAATAGGGTACTCAACTCAGTTCAGAATGTCAGTGTTGTAGGCACTGACAAAATATTTATAATTTAAAACAACATTCTCTTTATTCAATATTATATTTCTTAGGTCAAATATGACCTTGCCTTAGCAGTCAAAAACTACTTGCATGGTAGCAATCTGGTTACTCCAAATCACGTCATACTTAACTTTGTCTTTTGTCATCCCCCAAACCAAAGCTGTTCCCTGCAGATAAAGAATATGGTATGTGTCCCCTTCCATTCATCTGGTGCCTGGCCACAAAAAGAACATTAATGCCTGTAGTCTCAAAACCATTCTAAGGTCTTATTCCTTGTGTTACAGTGGCATAGAGTTATGATGATCTCCTTTTCATCTATATCTGTTCATCCACCTGCTGTCTATGAAAAGAAGGGAAAACAAACTGAGATTCATTCATCAGAGTAACAGTCGAGTCATTTACCTTTCTCTTCATTTGCATCATAAAACATCTAATTTGCCCGGAGGTCACACATGCATTGTGGCAGCTGTCAATGGCAATTAATTTAGTAGATTGTACAATAGTGTAGCCACAACCTAAAGCTATTACAATTATAAACATGTAATTAAAACAGTTTTTTTCAAATGGTGATTTAGCAAACAAAGGGATTGTTTGAGTTTCTTATGGTTTTATTACAAACTTGCCACTGGGTTGAAATACTGATAAATAATCAATACTGGTAATCTAATTAGTTGTTGTCTTTGTTGTCCTGTTCAATTTTTTAAGACATACGATTATAAATATGACCTCAAATCTGTGTCTCATAAACATGTTTAAATGAAAGACCCAAGCAAAGGCAGCACATTGGGTGGACAGAAGGTGATCCTCTTAAATAAGCCCTCAATCAATACCACTTCATCTCCTACTCTCTCTCTCTCTCTCTCTCTCTCTCTCTCTCTCTCTCTCTCTCTCCCACTCATTCAGGTACACAGGCATGTACAGACAAACTTACAATATAGTTAAATGCTCAATCAAGGTTCAGTCAGGTCAAATAGCTCACAGCATGGTATTAATTATAGGCCATTCCTCTTCATGCAGAGGACAGACATTGTGACTGGTCTTTCTTCTCTCTCAACAAGGTGGTCTGCTGCTTCCTGTTCCCACTCAGGAAGAAGCTCCTGAGATGAGGTGCTCAGTCTCTCTCTTTCTTTACACACAATCAGAGCCCCCCCCACCCCACCCCCCACTGAAGCAAAAAAGGTGGTACAGTCCTAATACAATACTAGCATTAAAGAAGGTACTTCATTGTAGTCAAAAACATTAAGTGGGGGTTGTGTTTTGGACAAAACTTTTTTCACAAATGTTCTGTGCATCTCTTTTGACGTTCCTTTTTGTCTGGTTTGTGAAAGGTCTCATGGAACTTGCAGTAGGAAATCTGTCAGCACAATGGGGCTAGTTCTCTTCATGTTTTCTCTGTTGTCCACAGGTGGCAGGTGGTCTACACATGACCTACAGTACTACTGCAGAAATAAACAAACATCATATTTGTCTGCATGTAACTGTTTAGTTAAATGACAAAATGTTATGAAGTGAAGTTATGTCTGTCTAAACATCTGTTTTGAATGCTGTGTTAAGGCTATGGTATGAGCAGTAAGTCGTTATTGTTTATTAATGTACACC
Source organism: Osmerus mordax (assembly GCF_038355195.1). Taxonomy (NCBI): domain Eukaryota; kingdom Metazoa; phylum Chordata; class Actinopteri; order Osmeriformes; family Osmeridae; genus Osmerus; species Osmerus mordax. The sequence goes on along the minus strand of NC_090059.1, from coordinate 5,754,732 downwards.
AATGGCTTCTTATAATATCTAGCCATAATTAAGGGTTTGGTTGGCGCTTCTAAATCCCCAAATTAGATCTGATACTAAAAGCAGATCACAAAAACCCTTTGGCACATCCACTTACATTTTGCCCATCCACACATACATTAAAGTCATCAATGTGTATGTAATATACATAAAATATATATTCCAAAACATGTAATATACATAAAATTGTCACGTAATAGCACATGATCAAAGAGCCTGGACAGACATCAGAATGGAATAAACAATGTAGACATGTGAAGTGCCAGATAAGGATACAACAACAACATGCAACATGATATACATTCTGCATTGTATATCATTGACCTTTACCTAACATTTACAAGTCAGTGGTGGTTTTGCACACCATCGGCTGAGACCATCCACGGGCAGGTGTGCAGTGTGCCTTGGCTGGGACGGCGGGCAGGATGACTCAGGCTGTGGAATGCTAGGGCATGTTGTGTAGCAGGAGCACCACCGCAGGTGGCTCCCATGTTTGGAGTGTTTTGGAGCCCACGTTGGCCTGATTAATGACTATCACAACTATATCTGAAAAGATTGTGTTTGTTTTGGATAAAGGAGACAGGTTCACTCGGTTTTCCTAATATGGTTCCCACGGTGCTGTGTTTTGTAACAGTGGATAAGTGGGAGACAGTTAGCTTATTCCTGCAGCCAATACCTACAAAAGTGGAGATACAACACCAGTATGATGCTATTTATCATGAACTTAAAGTCTGGCCTGCCACAGAAAAGCACACCTTGATTTTTGTCATGGGTTGAGGCTTTCAATATTGTTATTAACAGTTACTGCATCAATCCCCCCAAAAATCTGTACAACCCTGTTGGAAATTGAGTTTAAAAGCTTTCAATACAATAATATAGTATATATATATATATATAGAAATCTTTAAATAATTTGTGCTTGTGTTTTTAAATAACTCTCAATTTAGTGTTTATCTCCCCCTCAAATTTCCCCCCACTTTTGTCCCCCAGTTTCTGTCCTCTTTTTGTTGTATGTTTGATTACTAAACAGCACCACAATTAACCACTTACAAACAAGTATAGTTTTCTTTTTTCACTTTTACTATGAACATAATAAACATACACTAATGAACATACGTCACAAAAAGTTTACATAATCAAATGCATATTAAATCATGTAACTGTCCTTTACACAATGCCCATGGCCATCAGAAAATATATAATTGTGGTTAACCATGTTATTATTCATTTGATAGAATTAATTTAAACAGTACTGAAAAATGTTCATGGTTAGCAGAGATTCCCATACAATAAGGACATTTGCAATTGACTAAATGCAAAAGAGGGTGAAATGCCAAGTTCCATTTGTTGAAGAAAAACCTTTATTTTGTTTTATTCATCTAGCTAAGGGAAAATCTGGAATAAATCAAGCTGCTGTAACCACTAAAAAGGTATTTAAAAAGCACATATTGTTACTATGAAAACAACTGTGTAGACAGACCCTATAATATGCTAATTAAGACCAGAGCTATTTCAGCACTCAATGTTGGGAACATAGTTGCATTGTGGGTAATTAACTATTTGTACACAGAGTTTGACCGGGTAAATTAACTCTCCAGCTGACACACAATGTTGCAGCAACTTACTGGCAATGTTGCTACAATGCTGGGTGTCAGCTGGGGAGTTAACTTACCCGGGTATGTCTCATAACCTGCTTTCTGGATTACACCCCTGGACTATCTCTCCAGCCTCAGGTTAGCAAGAATAGTCCACTGACAGTGTAAAAACAGCAATTTCACAGCGACAAAATAATTCTGGGTATTCTGTCATGGTAGCATTGACACTACTTTCAGTTGTGATATAAATGTTTCAATATCAGTTTAAGTTCAAGATCACACATGTTAAAAATAAAATATTACCTACTCCATTAAAAAATTGAGTAGGTAATATGTTTTCACTAATTAATCACATTAGATTAGCACAACATATGAGTCACTCATCAGCCTATTAAAAGCTCCCTTAGATTAGAGTCAATAAGATACCATCATAAGCAGGTGCCCTGCTGCAGGCGTGATAACACGCTGCAAACCCCAGTGAACTCTCAGGGACCTGCTGAGGCAATCCAGGGAGAGGTGAGCTTGGAACTCCACTGCTTTGGTCTTGTCTGTGTGGGCACAATGTGTGTAGGGCTTGGAGCAATGGGGCACTTTGCAGCCGACACAGACTTTATGATTACCTAAGATAGGCATGCTAGCTTCACTCTATTCTCTGATGCTTGCTCACCTTCCCTCCCTATTCAATAAGGGAATGATATTGGGTAGGTAAACGCAAGATCATTTTACTTTCACCTCATTTAGCTATGATATATTAGTGATAATGATGCAGAAAGGATTGCAGAAATGCATGATAACTAAGTACCTAGGTCTAGGTGAGTTGATATTTAGGTTTAGGAACCTTATCTTTGTTTGGCAATATACACAAAAACACAGCATTTTCATAACTAAGCTGAAGTTCTATTTAACGCATTTGTATAGCACAAACACCTTTGTCATTAGCTACATATTTGATTGTGTATCGCAAGTAATTCAAATTTTCTATATATTTTGATAGAAACGTATATATCTAAACTTTTTCTTCTCTCTAATAGACGGATAAAAGACTATCTTTTCCTGTGTCAATGGACAATACTGGAACGCCCGGTGCACCTGTGCTCAAAAGAACACGCGCACATGAGCACGCACACAAGCATACCGTGTCTATGAACATCAAATAAATAATAAAATGCGATGGCTTATTTTTTCAAATTACACTGAAGTAACCAATAGTGTACACAAGAAAAGGGGCCATCATTTAGATTGTATTGTTTCCAAACTTAAACCTATTCCAACACTACCTAATTTGTGATATTCATTGGCTGTTTTATCTGCTTGACCTTGATCTACTGCAACAGAATATATGGCGTGTAAGCGCGCTGAAGAATTCATAACTGTTCTAACCTTACCATTTAGGACTAAAGACAGCTACTGAAAAACAAGGAGAATGCAGCTTTTTTACTTTTTTATTTCTGAACTATCTTAAAATGATGACCTTCGTCCTTGTAATGGCCATGGCCTGATTAGACTTGTGAAAGTTATTGCATAATACGCAAAAAGGTGGCCTGAAACGATCTGATTCTGTTCAAAAAGGGTCAACATTTCTGAGGTCTTCTAATAAATGCAATTTACTCTTGTTTAACTTAGAATCCCAGAAAAAGGCCCAGTATATGCAGATCAAGCATGCTTTTTATTCTATTATAAAACAGGTTAGTGCCACGCTCTAAAATTGTGCATTGCCTACAGAGCACTGTCTGTCCCCGTTTGAAGCAGAACATTGCAGTAAGAATGGGGGAAATGCCATTATGATAAAAAAAAAGAGTGAAATTATTTACCTCGTATTTGTGTAATATCTCCTATGAGCTGCAATATTCCAACAAAAATTGAAAGGTTTTTGCCATAAAACCATTACACATTATGTAGTAGCCTACATGTATTTTTTGTTATTTAGCCTAACTGTAAACAATTAGCCTACCTAGTTTATGGTGGTGAGATTCATAATTTAAAAAGTTGGGCATTGTGTGTTATTGCTTTTACAGTTTAATTCAAGTTTGTTCTCAAAACATGCGTGGTAAACTTTGACCCCTAATTCCATGACATGTCAAAAAAATCTACATTGGAGAAGAAAATATCAGCAAAGGAAGTGTCCTCTATTCATTTTCAGCGGGAGACCGCCCATATGTTTAATCCGCGTCTACAAGTAACTCCTATCTTCCGCCTATTTTGCTATTCCAGCACAAAAGCAAACAGGGGAGCTTCACTGTCCTGCTCCCAAACTACCTTCACTCGCTTTTCACTGCACACTCGTCCGACGGCTTCCTCCAACCTTTTTTTTTTTCCTATTTATGAAAACGTCACTTCAAGTCCCTCCCTGTTTGAATCTCATTAGTTTCTTGTGTGTTTCTCCCTGTCAATAATCCTGAATCCAGACTCTCTCTATTTCCATCCCTCTCTATCTGTCAATCAGCGCCGCCTTTGAACTGAAAACCACTCCGACCAACTTCAACTCACTCAATCCGAGCGGCTCAGCTCCATCTCCGGCTTCTTTTTCTGCCAAGATTCCCCTCTTTTTAGTTTGTACTAACCGCCAGTGCTTGGAAAACGCCAATACAGACCCTAAACTTAAACTCGGATTCTAGATCACAAAGATCAAGGGTTTAAAACTTTGTGTTTTTGCCCCCCAAAATTGCTCGGGAAAATGCCGCAGCTCAACGGCGGTGGAGGGGACGATTTGGGTGCGAACGATGAAATGATTTCCTTCAAAGACGAAGGGGAACAGGAGGAAAAAATATCGGAGAACTCTTCGGCAGAAAGGGATTTAGCAGATGTCAAATCTTCTCTTGTAAATGAATCAGAAACGAATCAAAACAGTTCTTCGGATTCGGAGGTAAGTGACAAATAATCGGAATCGATTGTCCACTCTCGGTTACCTATTTCTTACCATTTCGCCCATTTGTAGTCTACGCAAAATATACAATGATCCGCGGTATTAGAAAGTTTAATATTCCCCCATGTTTTACTTTCTTTAATGCAATCCCCATGTTTCATTACATTTCAAGGCGGAAAGACGGCCTCCGCCTAGATCTGAAACTTTCAGAGACAAAACAAGAGAAAGTTTAGAGGAGGGTGAGTTTGTGCTTTTTTGTTCACGGTCTTGTCTCTTGGATTTTTACACAATTACACCATCAGAGCGTGCCAAGAGTATTTCTCCAGAAATCTGAAATACATTCAAAGTTTTAAAGACACTTATAAAAGTTTTGTTCTTTCCCCCCGCCATGTTAGCTGCGAAACGGCAAGATGGAGGGCTGTTCAAGAGCCCACCGTACCCGGGCTATCCATTTATAATGATCCCCGATCTTACAAGTCCGTACCTTCCGAATGGATCTCTTTCTCCAACTGCACGCACAGTAAGTTCGTTTATATACACCTATGTGGATACATGAATAGAGACACACAATCTCATTTCAGCCGTACGCGCCTTATCTGGTTTAGGTATGTTTTGGATGTTAAAACGTAGCCAAGGCAGAAGTTTCACAACTTCTTACGAACTGTACAATGGAATGCATGCCGCTTGCAACGCTGTCTGCCGTCGTTGTTTTGTACAGTAGTTAGCATGCTAAATATATAAGGGATGTTATTGTTTCTCGTCCAACTTTTATTGTCAAAATACATTTAATACACAATGTAATCTGCATAATAACGACAGCAATGTTTCTTATAATTTCCTAAATAAATAATGATTAGTATTCATCTTAATACGAATCGTAATTTGTTCCAATTGTTACAAATAGGCTACTCAACAACAATCAGATTTGCATAGTCATTGGCTTTTCTTAAATTCCATATCACAATCCCCCCAACACACAACAGTGCAATCATAAAATTGTAGCAAGTTTTGAAATGAAAATACCAACCTAAACTTTCTGGAGGGTTGACAATAGCATAGAAGCCTATAGAAACAAAACCAGTCCGAACAGTTATTTTATTACTGAATTTGCACGTGTCAAAAAAAACTATAAAAACATAAACAATGTCTTGCAGTACAATTATTTGAAACATTTACTTTACAACATATATATACCATATTTTTTTTGATTTACAATATTGTTGTTATCATACAAAATGCTGCATTGTAGACGAAGCAGAAGCATGTGGCAATGCATGGAAGCTTGTGGCATACATGTTTATTAGAAGTAAATTCATGTTGTCAGAGATAATCAACTCAGCTGTAATTATGAATAATTTCTCATTTACTCACCACCACACCAGTCCCACCAGGCAATAGTAATGGTTAAGGAGGATGTTTTTTGTATTTGTTTTCTTTAACTCATTTTAAATGGTTGCAATAACCAGTCACTGCTCTAGGACCTGGCATCTTATTTTACAAGGTTAAGGCAAAGACCAGGCATTACGAAATATGATCTTATCCCCCATACAACTCCAGACAATGAAAGTGATATTTGTTTCCTCCGTTTAGAGCACTGTGTGCACCTTGCAATTAAACACATGCGATGCGCAATAGCCCCTTCCCTGTCTGTAACCTGTTTTGACCTTCATTTGAAGTCTGGATGTGATAAACTAACATTTCTATGGAAAATTGTAGGCTAATAAAACTCTATATATTTGGAGCTCAAATTAAAATTCTATTCCATACCATATTGTGTAAACATCTTTCTTCACCCACTTTTCCAAGTGTGTATGCACACAATCCTTAACTTGAGGCTCAGTTCCTTTTGTATATACAATATATTAATTGCCATTTTCCTCTAAAGTTAAACTACACCAGGTTATCTCTGCGTAGTGAACTGCTTAATATGAAAGCACATTGTATTGAAAGCACGGGTAGACAAAGCTAGAGTCTTGGTCATACTCTTCACTTTGTTTTCCCCTGAAATCAAAGATTTTTTTTCTTTTAAGTTCCAAATGACCTGATTCATCAGTGGTATTTTTTTATTTATCTGATCCTTTTATATTTCATACTCTTAGGTTATTTTCTGGTTTCTGAAGTAGGTTTATAAAACAATGAAGTATTGCAAGTGTGCAATCACTTTCCTTGCAAAGTGATGTTAACGTTGAGCTCTTTTTTCCATTGACGTGAGTGAGGACTATTCTAACCTGTGTTTTTCAGGCTTATGTTGGAAGCATTACTGCACTAAGCAAGTCCACTTCATGAGGTCTGCTACCTTTTAACATGTCTTTGAAGTGGTGGCAGTTGTGTTCATAAATGTATTACTTAAGCCAAGCATAAATAATTCACCTATCCATTGATTACCTGTCTTCCTCCCTAATAAGTCGTAAGGGTAACTGAATATGACTCGTGGGGTTGTTGTGATAAGAAGTGGCTTATTTTGCTCTATTGTCATACAGGGCTTTGATGGAGTAGCTGTCTATGTTTTTTAATCTTTATAATAATCACAATATAATGAACATCCCTTTCTTGTCAGATGTCAATGTTCTATGTTGCCATGCTGCCATGTTTCCTGTGGTTGAGTTATTGCTTGTCTTTTTTTTTACAAACACGTGTGTGGAGGTTATTATAATTTGTCTGACCTCAGTGGGCTATAATGAGCAAGTGTTTGTTTTTCCAACCACCTAAGTCTAAAAAGCTGTACAATTGGGTATCATTTAACAATTTGACAAAGTTTTGCCCAGGGTATTAGCCTTCCTGGCCTGTCCTCCTCCCCTTTCCCTCCCACCCCTCTCACTCCCTCCCTAAACTGCACACAAAGACATGCTGGATCAGTGGGAGCAGGTTGAATTGGTGAAGTGGCCTGGGCAGCTCACCCTAGGTGCTCACTGTCTTGTCTTGCATCTCTCTTTTTCTCCCTCTCTCTCTCCCTGCGTTGTGCCAATGCTAATGCTTCATGGGGCTTGCTAAAAAGGCGACGGGTTAACTCCAGCATGGTAGGCTAATATCACACATCAACAGGTCGAGAGAGAGAGAGAGAGAGAGAAAGAGAGAGAGAGACAGACAGAGAGAGAAAGGGGGGTGGATGGATGGATGGACAGTGTGTGATGGAGAATAAGGTCTGGTTGTCCCGCTCTTTGGCATTGGGGCTGCAGGGCCAAAAATCCGCCTGCTTTATTTACTGCCTCTCAGACTTATGAATGTTAAGATATTTGACGCCACCCCTGGCCCCATAATTCCCCAGGCCTGCAGACTTTTGGCAGAGGTATTGGGTTTCAACGTATAATTACCAGTAGTTTAAAAGAACAAAAAAAGGCTGAGATAATGCAACACCCTGTCTTCACTGCTTTATTTAAAGTGAAAAAAGATTATCCTGAAACCCGTGGCTAGTCCCCAACAAGCCTGGCGAGAGACATTGTGTGGTTGAAACAATAGCTTTTTTACAAAATATTTTCCTGTTTGTGTCAGTTTTATTGTTGCACCAGTGTGTCTTCTATTAAAAAGAAAAATTGCTCCCAACAGTCATTTACACGGATTTAACATAGTTGTGGGTAAATGGTCGCATTGTGGGACAATTGCTGGAATGAATACCTGATTTAGTAGTAATAATTGTCACATTACCTTTTTTTTTGTAGATATACTGCAATGGCCTGTATTTTATCCTTTATAAAGACAGTATATTCATAATTATAATAATGATTTATTTTATGGATTATATGTGTTATGATTGTGTGTTGAATAGCTTTTGCCTGTGAGGTGACGGGAGATAGTTTAATGAGGATTTAGGGGATAGACCCACACCTTATCAAATTGGCTTTACATGTTAATAGGGCCTAATTGCTATCCACAGGGGGTTTGCAGCCGTACCCGGTCACATTTTGTGCTTCTGGTTGCAAAATGCGTTCTGAATTTATTTAGAGGGTGGAGCTTCTTTTGTCTTGCAAATCACCGTTGTTTACAAAGTATAGCGGAAGCAGCACCACTCTCGATGTCCCTCTTCTTTCCTTTCCTTTTATTCTTTCCTTCCCTGTTGCCTTTCTTTTCCGCTGCTCTGTTTCTTTTATACCATGCAAGGAAAAGAAAAGGTCCTTATTTTCCCCCAGCTCGATAAACACCCATAAAAAAATTCAATCTGTTTTGTATTTGAGTAAGTTAAGTTGGGCGAGCAAAGTTTGGCACCATTAAACAAAAATTGGGGCCTGCTAGACATTAGCAGCTTGTAGCACATTCTCGGAGCTTAATTAGTCCAAACTGTAATTGTTCATTGCCTGCCAATAGGAGTAATGCTCAGGAAAAGTGGAGTTGCACTAAATCGGCCCAGGGCTTTTAAAACAATAAATCACTAGCATATTTGTGCCGTGATTCAGATGGAAGCTCGACCTCTCCCATCTCGACATGTGGTAAATTGTAAAGTCAATGAATCGCAGATGTAGAGAGAAAGAAGGGAGGGGGCCTAGGGAGAGTGAGAGAGAGGAGAGTACAGTAAGGTTTTGTTAGCGCTTGGTGGATGAATGGAATTTTCTTTTAGCTGTAAATATTTACTGAGATTTTTTTCCCCTTCTCTTGCTACCAGGGCTTAATTGTCTTGGTAGTTGGTGTTGGCAGGCTGAGCTGTTTGAGAATGTATGAAAATCGCTCTCCATCAATCTATTTGAAACACCAAACAGAAAAAAAAAGAATCTGTCAGTCCAACATGTTTGTGGGCGTGTTCAAATTAGATTTTTAAATGTTGTGAAGGGAGTAGCTAGCTCCCTAGTGGTAATAGTAGCAAAGGAAGGGTTCCCTACTAGAACACTAGTTTGCTGGTGTTCACTCTGCACAAACACTTGTTTTGTCTGTCTTTATCTATAGTTGAATTAATTATCAAACCTATCTATGTAATTGTTTGTTAGTGAAGGATTTGGAATTTGATGTGGAGCTTCAAATAGTCTGTGGTTTTAAATGCAACCCTGAAATGTAAACGTAACAAGTGTTTTTTTTATAGATCGAGACAGTTTCATGCAACATGCAAGTCACTTTCAATACTGGGGTATTGAAAGTGAATCCCCCCCCCTTCCACCCAACCTCTAATTTCCTATCTCTGGACCACAGTGCTGTGTTCTATTCTGTCTGGGGGGAAAACTGCATTGGCTTAGCAGCTGTGGACTGGTGCCCCCCACACACAGCCCCCTCCGCACACACTCCCACATTCTCTCTCTCCCATGCATTTCCATACAGCTCAACACAAAGATCTTACTGTACATCTGGAATGCAACTTTCGTCAACTGTTAAATATAGGCTAGGTCTTCGGCATACATGGGGCTTCTTTAAACATGAAAATCACATTATTCTTTATTATTTGTCTGTGCACATGTTGGACATACATTTCTGTACATTGTTGCTATATCCAAAACTGTAGTAAGGGGTTATTTTTTACTCCACTTATTTTAGCAAAAATCTTACTTATTGTATATTATGCTTTCATTCATAAGGTCTTTTTAGCCCCAGACAAAACCCCATGTTGGTTGCATTGGTATGTAGTGCTAGCTAATACATATGTTTCCCTGAACTAGATGCATTGAACTAACTGCATTTTATATTAATAACAAAATTAATTATACGGTGTAACTGAATTTCGAGAACTGACCAGAACACTGAAATGGACATGGACATTCACATTTTCACCTATGTATTGATGAATGAAGGGGGACATTTTTTAAATACACATTTCAATAAAACAAACAGTCTTGAACATTTGCAACACATTGCTAAAGATAAGACCTGTTGGTATCTAAGTATTTTTGGACTGAGTATGCATAGTCTATTTAGTTAGCCCATTCATAATGCCATGGGTTCCCCAGCAGCAAAAGGAGTAGCCGGCAGAATTGGAGAGAATGTGTGTGTAGGCTGGATGGGGTGTAAGAAAGTGGGAAATGTATCCTACGATGTGCATGTTTGGTAGTGTGTGTGTGTGTGGGAGGGGGGGGGGGGGGGAGAGGGTCACACAAAGGCTGGTTGAATAGGGCGCATAATTGCTGTTAATGCTGGGGCAATGAGAACAGCGACAGTTCCTGGTTAGTTGTCCAAACAATAGTGCCCCCCAGGCCTCAAATTTATCTTCCCAAAAAAAGCAGCGGGACCCAGAGAAAGTGGGCTGGGGGTGAGTTTATTGCCACGCTTGACAGACAGGCCATGTGTGTGGCTTTTTTGGCTAATGAATCTGGCTAGTTCTCTCCCACTATTTACCTCCTCCTGTGTATACAGCTCACCATCAAACTGTCCACCCTAAAAGTGTTGAGGAGACGGCAGTGAGACAGTAAAGGAATTTGGCAGTGCCAGGTTGCCAAGCTTTTTGAAACGGAGTCTTGGAGGAGGGTCATAGTGCACTGAGGCTGACATGTTCTCTGTTGGAAACCCCCTTTATGACTAGTAATAGAAGTACTTTAGTTTCAACTGATATGTGAGAGTGTGTGTGCGAGCACGAGCATGGGGTGTGTCGGCATGCAGGTGTGTTTAATGATCACGTTGGGCTAGATGATGACTATCAATGCTATTATCCAGTGAACACCTGTGGTAGGCCAACCTTTTTATGGATGTGGCAAAATGCTCTAGAGTGTTGAATCATGAGAAAAAATACATGGCATATTTGGCTCCTATCATTACAATGGTAAATTTCACGCAAAAAGATGCAGTGAACATCCTGTTATGTTAATTGTTAGTTTGTTTTAATGAAATATTAACTATGTAAAAGGTAACTGCCTGGTCTGTCTGTCCTCTTAAGGTGTTTTATAATATTTTTATTTTATAATTTTCAATGTATACCAGTAATAAGTTAAAACCTCCATGAAAGCTTTTGCATGCGTTAAGCACATAATTGAGAAGTGAAAGGTGATAAAACTCTCGTCCATGTATTTTTAATCTTGTAATTAAACTTTTAATTGCAAGGGATTAGCTTGTTTTTGTGCATGAAAGTCTGTTTGTGTGTGTGTGTATAAGAGACAGAGTGAGAGAGCGAGAGGGTAGTGATAAGGTGATTGTCTGCTTGAGTTTTGTTAAAAGTGCTAGATTTCTAACTGCTGGGAACAGGAGGGAGGTTTGCAGCCAGAGCAGGAATAAATGAATCTACTAATCTCAGGATTATTGTGGGATTTAGAACAAAATGTTGCAGAGATTATTGTATGTAAGAAATGCTAATGAAATCTAAGCCCTTTATAGGCCTACACAATGTAGATCATTTTATGCTTTGCGTACCAATTCCAGAATAAAATTAATTAATAGAATTTCCACTGTCAGCTCTTAAACCAAAGTGCTCCAGTTACAGACAATAATATTACCACTCTCAAAACAGATGTAAATGTGTGTACAATACATAAACTTTCATGCAAATTGCACATGTTGTGTGTGCAGCCTATAGTGCACTACACTCCTAGGGTGCTGTGGCATACTGCAGGCAACTGTAAGTCTGTAACAATAGGCTAAAACATGTATGGGATTGTGGTGGTGTCAGGTTTTCTCTGTTTGTGTGTGTGTGTGTGTGTGTGCCTCCGTAGAATGTGTAGCTGTAAGTCCTCTTCCAGCACCACCCCCTTGTTAATGCAATCTAGTCTGCCAAAAGGGATTGGTGTCAGTGGTGTTTGGGGTCAATTCCAAAAGTGAACAAATTGACTCCTGCCATTGAGTGAATTGTCAATTGCCACCCCCAAGGGGTAAAAGTGAATTGAGTGAATGTTTGGACAACTGGCCTGAGGTGAGATGAGTGGCCTGCGCTCTCAGCCGGAGGGGACTGATGCGGACGGGGCACCAAATGAACTGACGAGAGGTGCCAAATTAAACCTGCTAAGGTCGGGGGGAGGGGATATTTGATTAAAATGATGAGTTAGATGTGTTGGTGGTACATGGTGTGGTTAGGTTGTATCAGGGAATGAGGAACAACATTTTGCGGGGGTAGAAGACCATGTGATGTACGTCACAGTGCCCTTTAGAACGAGGAGTTTCTTTATCTTGCTCTTACTGCCTTTTTATCTTTATGGGCGTCGCGCTTTGCATTTTTCAAATATCAATAAAGATAAATGGTTGGCTTTGTCATAACATGTGGCAAAATTTCGGGATGGAAACTTTTCCATTTGAACCCTTAATAGTCCAGGAAGCTCCCAATCCTCTTCAGGTGATTAGCTTAGCTTCTTTAAAAACAAACATAACCATGTAACCTAAAATGTTATGATGAAGAAACCAATGAATGGCCATGCAGGGATTCCATTGTCAATTCAGTCCATGCTCTGTCTGTAAGAGCATTTATTTGACAACAGAGAATGTCCCTTCTTATGTTAAGCCTAGAGTTCTCAGGTCAGGCATCTTGCTCAGACGTTGCATTAGAGACCAGCTGCTTTAGCCCGGGCCTAGGCGCTGGAATGCTCCGCTGTTTAAACAGTGGGTCATCTCAGCGCAGGCCTGAAGGACCAGAGGGAAGGAAGTTCCTCCGTGTTTACATAGCTGAATTGTTCTGTGGGCCCCAGAGTGTCTAATGCACTACTGTTCAAACACTCACAAGTGTACGGATGACCCCCTCCAATAGCAGTGTTCACAGCTCTCGGAGAGCCCTAACCCCCTCTGTGAGTGTGTGTGCTTACACACTCACATGCCCTATTTACTTTTTAGGTACTACCGCCATTGGTTGTTGTTGCTTGAACCTGTAGGTTTGGATGATTGATATAGTACAATTGCAAGCCTCAATTCATCTCAACAAACCGGGGAGTTTGGACAGGGAGAGAGAGAGAAAGACAGAGAGATGGAAGGGCCTATAAGCTCCAACTTATCCACCAAGCAGCTAGACATTGACATACGGTAGAGTCATCGAACTAATTGTTGTTTGAATTACCTGTTATGATCCGATGACAAATCTCCTCCCACTCCCATCACTGGAGCGGAAAATGTAGCTGGGATTGGCATGATGTTAGCAAGTGTGTAAACCTGTGCTTCAACAAGATGGATAAATGCAATTATTGGTCAGACCTGGAGAGGGGAAAATCCATTTAAAGCCTGTAACGCTAAGCAGGGGCCGTGGTTAATTCATTTGGCCAATTTACGGGTGATGTATGAGTGTCAAGGCACATTAGTCAGGGAAGGTGGGGGTAGAAAGGGGTGGAGAGAGGGTTTGGTGTATGTGTGAGGGAGGGAGGGAGGGAAAGACGTCAAGTGTTTTTTGTGTGGAGGGTGGGGGTGAGTGTGGGGGTGGGGTTGGGTGGAGGGTGGGTGGGGGGGGGTGGGGGGGGTGAGTGCCATAGAGATGCATTGCTAGCAAAAAGCCTTTTTGGGAATAAACATCACCCCTTCCACCAGACCCCTTCCATCTAGCCTTCTCTTACCCCAGCCCTCTCCTTGCCATTTCGGCAGACAATACAAATGGAGCCTAAACAGGGAAATTACAAAACTGGTTGGCTGAAAGCAGGATTGCTGAGCAAATGAGGCAGGGAGAGGCGGTTTTGGTCTGCTGGGTGGCAGGCTGAGCACCAGCAGCATGGCTATACCAGGGTGGGTCACATGGCTCAATCAGGCCAAGTCCACTGGCTCCAACCCCCAGCCTGCTACTCTGACCCCAACACCCCAACTATCCATAATATCTGTAGTACTTGACTGCGCTTTTCCACTGCATGGTACCGCCTAAACTCAGCTCGACTCCACCCACTTTTGGAATAAGGTTATTTGTTTTCCAATGCAGAACAGTACCACCAAAGCTCTAATCGATCAATAAGTAAATGTGCTGAACCAATCACAAATAGTCCAAATAAATAGGGCCCTCTCTGGAAAAAGACATGGTTGCAATTGTTTGTTTCCTTGTTGTGGCCAGTAGTATTATTATTTTTATTTGATCAAATGAGCATAAGCCCTGTGGTCATTGAAAGACATTGTTGTGGGTGTAAGTTTCATACTTACATCAGTGCTATCAGCTGTAGCCGGTCTTGGACTAACTGTACGACTCAATTACACACACTCTGATCAAGATTGACTCTGATACTCCCAGTAAACTCAGGGGAGTTTACAATTAAATTACAATTATATAGTGGATGCCGATGTTTACTCTTGACAAGCAGTGATCCAGCCTTGCTAAACTGCTTCACCTATTTGCTGTTCACTCTCCTCTAGATGATGATACACAGATACAACATCCTTTTTTTGGGGGGGGGGTTTCAGTCCAGCCTGAAAGTATTTGTGTTTCTCCATTTCAAGTTGATTGGTGGTGGTCATCTCTGTACACAGTAATTCTCTTCTGGGACCAAAACACTCGACAGTTATGCAAGTTGAGCGGTATGCAAATCTGGTGGTTACAGTCATGTAGGGTAGCGGATGAGAGACTAGGGAAGTGTTGGTTTACAGCTCCTAACCACAGAGTGAGTGGGAGCGGGCGGGGGGGGGGGGGGGGAAATCAGAGAGACGAAAGAGGGTTTGGCCCTTCTCACCATGATACAGAATATTCCTAAGTGGTAAGGGTCACACTAAATGGCTCTTGGTTTTAGAAGATCTCTACTGCTCTGAGTGTGTTTGTGTGTGCCCATTTGCTGTTAGTGGAAGTGTATGTTGCCGTTTGTCACCTGACTGTGAGGCAGCCAACTTCAGGAAACCAGAGTCAGTGTGAATGCTGGGACTTGTCAGAGACAGGTGTCGGTGATGCCGCCCACCCTGCCACTTTGGAGCAGCTGTGAAGTCAGTTCTTTTTGCTCATAGTGTGGGCCATTGGAGAAATACTGGAGTAACATTCTTCTCCCTCCTCTTTGTGGGGATCAGTGGGGAAGGCTTTGCTCTTGTCCTGAAGCTTAATGCTGTTAGCAGGCCAGTAGATGCTGTTACTGAATATTGGGCTTTGGTATTTGACTTTCTACGAAGGATGTTGGTTTATTTCTAGGACAGCATTCAGAGGCAACTAAAATGTCTGCGTTTACTGTCATCAATGGAATATTCTAGAGGAAAATTTACAGCACTTTAATTGTGACCGTAGCATGATCCCTTACATAATCCCCCTCTTATCCCCTGAAACATTGCAACAGGAAATGCTAACATTCAGGCCGGTGAGGTAGATATACTTGTGAATCTCCCTTTCAACTTCCTCTGAGCCTAACATTTGCCAGAGATGTTATGCGGCTTTCTAGTGTAACACCGCCCTCCCCTTCCTCCTATCCTGCAGCTTGGCCTGTGGTATCGCTTTGCGGACCCTTGAATTCTCAAATCCCTGTTAAAGTAAAGCACAGGTTTTTCAGTCGGCCATGTTGTCAGTAATATCCAGCCTTTTTTCTCAATGATTCCCCCATTCCTCTTTTACTTCACCTTTGCCCGCACACCCGAAGAACAACTATAGCCAGCTCTCTGTAGGCCAATGGAATTCCTCACCAAGACTCCAAAAAACTGTATGGAAGTTTTCTGTATGCTCCTAGTATCGTTTTACAGAAGTAGACATGCCACTTGATACAACTGTTCCCGTTTAGAGTGGGTCTACAGGTG
Organism: Osmerus mordax; assembly: GCF_038355195.1. NCBI lineage: Eukaryota > Metazoa > Chordata > Actinopteri > Osmeriformes > Osmeridae > Osmerus > Osmerus mordax. The sequence continues at coordinate 5,738,766 of NC_090059.1, read as the reverse complement.
TTATTAGGGTCGCCGGAGGGACAAATGTTTTTCACAGCCATTATATATGGATTCAGATGTGGCCTAGTCTTAAAATGACTCAACCTGGCAGGCCAGTTTCAGCTTGACACATATATTTTCCTCCTCCTCCCATGTTGATTTAGCACTTAGTGATTCATTACAATGAAAGGACTGAGTTGTGTGTATTCGTTGTTGTAGCATGCGCTTTGCGAGAATTTGTTTTGTGTTGCACTGCTGTGCTGCTTGTCGTCCTGACAGTACAGATTTATCGTCCTTTTACCAGTTTAACATGGCTCTTCCCCTCCATGGCATGAGGTATGAGCCTGTCATAGAATATGACACCCCAGGGTGCAACCAGGGACCAGACCAATCAGGGCAAGATATTTACCCACTGACCAAACAAGCGACCAATCATCACTGGGATTTACAACCAGTCTGACCCAAGCATTTTTCTTGGCTTTTCTTTGGATCCATATAGAAAGAACGATTTTTAAAGACCTGACCGTCAACACCAGTGTCAATACATGTATTGATGTCTATAATGATGAGACAGTGTAATGGTGGTAAATTCTTAACTCGACCAAAATAAGGATCTGCATCAATATCAGCAGGTGTCTGGAGATCAACACTGGAGAACCCTCCGTTTTCATTGTCGGATTGAAGTGTGCTTTGTTTCTTGGTTTCTGAGTCGACAGGCCAGAGATTGAGATGCTCGGTTAGTTTCAGATATGTTCCTGACCTCTAATTGTACACAGAAGCAGGAATTGGCAGGAAAGCTGGGAAGACCAACGAAGCATCAGTAATGGGCGGACACTTACTGGAGTGCGCTAGCTCGCTTGCTCTGGCTTTTTTAAGAAAAAAGAGACGATCCCTGAGATTCTTCCAAAGACAAACTTTATGTCCTGGAGGAAAACCCGTAAATCAACCTCAGTTCCGTTCTTTTTCAAGAGACAAATACTTTCCTCACTTTGGAAATTGCCCTTGTTATGTGGTTTACCATACAGGACTGGTGGGAGCGACGGTAGTTCAGCATGGGCCCCTAGTTCTTTTTTGATCTATCAATGCAAATTTTATTAGCACTGACGTTGTATTGTCAACTTTTTTGTGAGAACTAACACCAATCATGCATGTGTGTACTTCTCGCCTTTTTGATCTTCACCACAGATGCTGGGCAAGACACATCTGCTTTTCTATCCACTCCCCCCACTTAAGGCACAAATCCTGTTTTGTGGTGTTTTTGTGTGCCATAATTTAGCAAACAGCATCAGTAATGATTCAATTGGGTATAAAGTCATGGAGAGGCGGCCTACTTGCCATCTGTTTGGTGAGATTACTGTTTCTGTGTAATTAAATGTCTGACCTTATGACCATGGTGGGAGGTGTTAGAGGGGACTAACAACCACAGGGATTGGCTATCTTACATGTGAAAAATTGTGATGATTAGGGACGGGGGGTTTGTAGAGGGTCTTAGTTGGGCACTAAAGATAGTGTATGTGACAGTGTGGCTGTAGTGTGGGACTAAAGTGGCAATTTCCTTTACAAGCATGTGTGCCTTGGACAGAAATGCACAATCACACAATGACACACACATACACACACACACACACACACACACACAAAGGTCTGTGTCAAAGCTCCAAACATTGCTCAATTTGACTAGGCAGAGGAGACGTGCAAAACCTTGGTGATCCCTGTGTGCATGTAGTGTAACCAGGAGTGGTGGGGAGATGTAGGGGATTGAGGTGGTGCCGATGCCAAAGGGGGGCTGCTTTAACTCTGATTTCGCGTGTGGTTTTGTTTTGACTCCTGAGGTTCAGTTTCCCTTGGACAGTGTCCAGAGACTACAGAGCCTGCTTCTGCTCACTCCTCCCCTGCACGCCCAAAGTGAAGGGCCTGTAAGGCCTGGAATTGGATTTCAGATTTGATCTGGTTGCGTGTAGTAAACAGGACATTAAAGACAAGGAGGAGGAACTAATGAGCGTGTATGTGTGTTCTGATTTTGTGTGTTGTATTCATATTTCCCATTGTGGTAATACACACCCAGTTCAGAAGAGGAACCAAAACAACTAAACCATGATTTCATACACACACAAACACACAGGATGTGTGGCAGAAAAAGACATCCGAAAATGCTACCAGTGTGGTCAGGGATGGCGTCTGCAATACTTGTGCCAGGAGCGGCAAATTGTGTTGGAAAAAAAGAGAGAGAAGGGTCTAAACAAAAATAGCAGTTTTAATTACTATGGTTTGCTATGGCGCGGCCACAGTGTGGCTGGCAGGGCTAGTTTGCCACTGGGACAGGGACGTGGTGAGCCTCCAGGGAAATTACAGGGTGCTCGGGGTAAGAAATAGAGACAACAGCCTTCACTACCATCCTTCAACTGAAGTTTGCTCCTCTCAAACTAGATTCTTTAAGTTTGCTTGAAGGGGTGATTGACTGGGCTTTTGGGGTATTTCACACTTTTCCTTAAGGTCTCCGAATAGGGTATGTAACATTGGTTGGGCTGAAAATGGGCCTGGTGCTGTTCTATGGCTCCTGATGCTTCCAGTGAATTTGTCCCGGGAAAAAACGCTAGGTTTTCTCGTTTAATGGGATGCTCATGAATATATAGATGAGCTGCGTGCTGATTGGTTGTTCTACAACGAGTGAAGCTGCGGAGCAAAGACGCAACACGGCCAACAGCACTTACTGAAACATCGAAGGTGGAGACTTGAAATGAAGACGTACAAATAAATCTATTGTGTCTACACAACACTGTTTTCAACAGATTGACTAGATATCATTTGAAATGATTACGTTAGTTGTTTACCCTTGTGTTGTCGAAGCAAACAGGATCAACTTAAGTGGGTAACGTTAGCACTACAGCTTAGCAAACAAACTATCATGATTCAAGTCAGCTTCAGTTAGCTCTAGCTATCTTGCTGAAAAATAGATCTGGACAAACATGCATCTTGAATTGTAGATTTACATGATAACACGGGTTATTTATTTGAATGAAACACAGTCAGGAACATGAAATAACGTTAGCCCTATTGCCAGTAAACTAAATCATCACACCTTCTACCGATGCTAGATACAGGCAGGATACATTAGCATTGCTAATAACTGTTAGCGACAACATCATAATACAGCTTGCGGCTGTGATAAACGGTCGGAACAGCACCTCTTTTCAGCAACAGCTTCATAGCAAATCCTGCTTTACATTGTCCCAGGTTTTCAAAACTGTCCTCAGTGAAATGGTTCGAACAAATGTGAAATTGAGGTTCGAACAAATGTGAAATTGAGGGTCGAACTGCACAGGGATCTTCTCATAGACAAACATCACAGCCCGTCGAGTGTTTGGATCCTTGGGAAGACTCTGAAAAGTGGCAGCATTCCCTGTACAGGCTGGAACACTGCATTTACGACCGTAGTCCATTTTCAATATCCTGTGGAAAAACGTTCTTCTTTGTAATTCCGTGGAAGTACACAGCAGCGCGCAGCAATGTTTGGGGCGTGACAAAGGTACAGACCAGAGCCAAAAAAGGTGGCCTTTTCAAAACCTACATTTTTACAGCTATATTTTTTAATTGTGAGATTTGCATAGGAAAGAGGTGTCAATGGACTTTGGGGTTCACTGTATGTCCATATTACCCACTGAACTGTCGTTATTCAACTGTGACAAGGTAAATTCGGTTCTGCAATCAATGACCCCTTTAAGACTATCTTTTCTCTTCGTTCTCTCGCCTTCTCAGTCTCCCTCCAAACATCTCCTCCTCACTCCCAAAATGTGCTCTGATTGCCTTTCCAAACTAGCAATACGTTGATTGCTTTACAGAGATGATGTAAGCCCCTGCCCTAGGGTACATCAGGTTGGATTTCTCCTGCTTTATCTCGTAAAGCCTAAATTAACAGCTGGTTTGGTTTGAGTTCTTCTGGATCTGACTAAAGGATTAAGCTTGGTTCTCATGTGAGTCAATCTGGTTTGATTTATTGCAGGTCTATCAAAAAAGATCAATGGTAGCCCTTTTGAAAGTAAATCCTTAATCGCACTTTGCACTTACATGTCATCGCAGTTTTTTTCTCTTCTCTCCATCCTCTCCTTTCCCGCTTGTTCTCTCACTCCCTCTTTCTCATTCTATCCCTCCCCCCTCCTTGTCTTTTTTTTCTGCTCCCACTAACCCACGGCTGGTTGGGAGGGGAGCTCTAGCGATCGGGCCCTGTCAATGGTATTCTTGCTGTATTGCCAGATGGATTTTTCCCCTTGCTCATTAGCTATCCATCACCACGAGGCTGACTGAAGCCAAGCTTTAGCAACAGAATCCCCGATCACAACCGAAACGTGTCCCTCCTGCTCATTCTGTTCTGTTTTCTCAAGTTCATTCATCCGTGGCTGTCTTCTCTCAACAGTGCAACCATCGCTCACTCCTTGCTCAGGCTGTTTAATAAGATACATTTCTTGCCCACCTTTCTTTTGCAAAATAATCAAACATTTGGAAATTACCTATCAAATACATGGGTCTAAATCTTTGGAAATTACTGTTTTATAGACTACCTTTTCCAGTGTGGCAATGCAAGTTGGCCCAATGTTTCCATCAGGATTTGTTTTGATTGTCCTTGAGAAGGGGACTTCATATCACAGACAAATCTGTGCTTTCTGTCAACTAACCCTCTCATAGCATTCAAGTTCTCAGAGTGACATACACTCATAAATACATGAAATTTCCCAAACTACTGAGTGACCTGGCAGCTGTTGGGGAAACCAGATCCAGTCATGTTTTATATCCTCACTCTTCTGTTTCTCCCATTTTCTCGAGCTTTACTTTCTCTCTCTCTTTCTCATTCTCCTCTTTCTCTCATTTCCCCCTGTTCCTCCAACTACTGCCTCATCATTGTACCTCCAGTAATTTTTTCACAGTTTTTTTTATTTTCTACGCTCCTTCTCCACTTTTCTCAAGGCATTTCTTAAGGAATCTGTAACTTGAAGAGTAGAGTTGTGGCATAGATCCAACCATAGAAGGACAGCCCCAGTGACATTGATACTGGCCGAGTATTTAGATATGTGTGTGTCGGGTGTGGCCACTGTACGTTGTGATATGTTTGAATGCTCATATGTGTGTATGAGTTGCAGTGTTGTAGTCATGACCAAGACCAGAGTGTATTGAGACCGAGTCAAGATCAAGACCAAGGCAGGGCGATACCGAGTCAAGATCAAGACCAAGGCAGGTCGAGACCGGGTGAAGACCAGATCATTCAAAATACACAAGCAGTAGGGTTTGACTAGGTAAAAAGTTAGATTTGATCTGTAACTGTGTATTTGACCTAAAAATGTGCACTCTTAAAGTTGTGCTGTGTGCTTATGGCCAGGCAAAACAGCCTATTTATTATGTTGTTGTGTTTTTTTCTTCTTAGAGGCACATTAGTAGACCTACCGTATTTTCCGGACTATAAGTCACACTTTTTTTCATAGTTTGGCTGGTCTTGCGACTTATAGTCAGGTGTGACTTATATATCAAAATATATATAATTTAGGGTGACCAGACGTCCTCTTTTACCCGGACATGTCCTCTTTTCGAGACCTAAAAAATGCGTCCGGCAGGGATTCAAAATTTGGCCGGGATTTTGCCTCATCGGATATTTGTGTTTCTCTGGGTCTTTCACAAACTATTACGCCCTTACAAGTTTTGGAAAGGGTATCTCCCTTACATTCCACCTTCTTGCGCGAGCTCTGACTGTAGAGAGAACTGTAATTTTGATCAGATAGTGCGGCATGCAATACACGACTAGCACCCCCCCACCCCCCACTGACTGACATGAACCAACGAGTAAACATTACCGTCTACAGCCACGGGAGATCGGGAGCTTGGTGACCTAGCTTACCGGTAACTTGCTTGTTGGACTCGCTGGTTTGTTATTCTGTGTGCTATTGTGTAGTTGAATAACTTTCCAGAATGGAATGTCTGTTCTTAGTCTTGGATTTTGTGAAATACATTTCTAAATAAATGCGATTTATAGTCCAGGGCGACTTATATATTATTTTTTCCTCTTCATGACCCTTTTTTTGACTGATGCGATTTATACTCCGGAGTGGTATATAGTCCGGAAAATACGGTAGGCTACTCAGTTTCTGCTTTCACATCTCTCTCTCACCCAAGTAAAGGAGCGCGGTACCACGGCGTTTAACTTATGATTATTAAGTCGGGAGAGGTATGAAGCTGACATGAGTTAATGTTGGTGTAACATAACTTTACATTCATCATTAGCTACATAGATTTATGTGGCCTGGCTCGTTATCACAAACAAAATCTGGCAAGCAACTGAAATTAACGCCCTGAAACATACAGTAAGCCAATGTTTCAGCTAATACTCGCTAAATCTCTTTGTTTAATGGGGAAGAGATTTCGGAAGAGTTTTGGTACAGAGGCAGATTGCAAACGTTAGGTAGCTACAGGGCTGCCAACTCTCACGTATTGACCGTGAGACACACGCATTTCAACCATTTCACACGCTTTCACGCCACACCTTGTGTATATCTCACGCTGAAAAGGCAACGCCAACCAAGTAGCCCTGCTAACGTTGTAAACAGTAACGGCAGGTTCACGGAGTAAAGCAACACAGACGCGCTAACAGCCCTAGCAGCAGCCTGTTATACTTAAAGTAGATTTTTTTAAATAAAGAAGTTGAATTACATTGTTGAGTTTAAGTGAACACATTCTGTTTAGTTTTGCACTATAGGCTAATATGCATTGTATACTTTGTATACAATCCATTATATGCATAAATGTGACTATAAATTAAGGTTGAGAAATTGATTCTGCATTTGGTATGCGAAAGTTATCAGGACGTCGCAAGGGAACGTCCCCATGACGTCGCAGACAAACGTCCCCTGAACGTCCCCTAAATGTTATGAGGACGTTACATGGACGGACTTTTAGGGGACCCTACAAAAAGACGTCATGGGGACGTTCCCTTGCGACGTCCTGATAACATTCGGGGACGTTCAGGGGACGTCCTGGGGACGTCATTTTGTTAGCTGGGTAGGTCCTGGACTTTGATCCAGACCGGCCCACCAGAACCGGCCCCCGTATACGCCACCACAGCTAACCTGCTAATGCTGGCAGATTCTGTATTTGATGTGACGCTAGTTCGGGAGGTCGATAGTAAATGCCCCCGCGAGCCCAATTTTTTGGTCTTTATTTGAGCGCAAAATAGTTTTTGAGCTTTGTGTAAAATAAACATAGCCGTTTTTTCAATTGGTAAAACCTTGTTTAGTGAAGGTGATGTCTTTTTGTCTCTTAATTTTTCAGCCCCAGCCTGGTTTTCCATCGTTATTCTTCTCCAGGTGCTCCCGATGGCCAGTCCGCTACTGCTGGGCTGTGCCGCGGTGGTGGATTTTCAAGCATGGGCGTATCTAGCCCTATTTTGGGGGGGCTTCGTTAGCCCCCCCAAAACATTTTAATAAAAAAAAAAAAAATCATATTTGAAATCTAAATTTGTTAATTTATCTTCCTAAAACCCACTAGAGGACACTATTTAAAAGGATAGTTTCAAAAATTTCGTCTGGGGGAACATGCCCCCAGTCGCCCCTAGTTTTGCTGGGTCACAGGAAAAATAATAGGTTTTATCTAGGGGCTTAGCCCCCCCAAAAGTGGGAACCTAGATTCGCCCCTGTTTTCAAGTCATATTATTTTAAATTCTCGTGCTGTCGGGGGGTGCTGCAGCACCCTCAGCACCCATAGTTCCCATGGCCATGGGTATTCCCTCTCCACTGAAATCCAAAACTCAGCCAGTGTCTTGGCTGAGAACGCTGCCTTTAACGTTCGGTCGCTTGACTTCAACTAATGCGTCCTCCTGGTCGGATGTCAGATGGTTTGCCGTACTTACAGTGAATGGAAATTCAAAAGGCTGATGGCTTTTTTATTTGCATGCATTAATTTAACTAACATTTTTTACTTGTAAAAATGTTGTGCTAAAATATGCTATTTCTAATTGTTTTAAAATGTTCCTTGATTTCTGAAAATCATCTTACGACCCCCCCCCCCCCCCCCCTCGCTGTCTCGCGAGGGGGGGGGGGGGGGGGGGTCAACCAATAACTTAACTCACTGAGTTAAGTTATTGGTTGCATTTGAAGTGTGACGTTTTACATCCAATAACAGTAATGATATTAACAAATAAATTAAGCAATGCACAGGCAATTTAGTGATATTCCCGCAAGAGTAAAAATGCGAATTTTTACTCAGTCTTGAGTATTACAACACTGATGAGGGGTTAGCATCTGACATTACAGAGAAGCGTTTTAGAAGGCAGCTGAGGAAACTCGATGAAATGCCCCGAACCTAGCTTTTCCATCCTCATATGTCATACATCTTCCAGATGTTGCATGTCTTGCTCAACGAAGAGTGTGTGGCGTGGCAGGATGGAGCCGGTCGATGTCAAGCTCAGGTGTGTCTTCCAGGCGGGCTTGGCTAGCTGGCAGAGCAGGGTGGTGGGGTAGGAGGACTGTAGCGGGACGAGATCGACAGGATATGTGGGAAGGAAAGGCTTGCTGTCAGCCAGCTGGACCTCTTAATCCTATATCCTTAGGGAAAGGGTGTGTGTGTTGGTGGGGGGGGGGGGGGGGGGGGGGGTGCGTGCACCTGTGTACATTTGTGTCTCGTAAAGGTTTTCAGTTTTAGCACACCTTGCTCTTGCACAGTATAAGACCCAGCCAACTCCTCAAATGTGTGTGTATGTACTGTGTGTCCGCAATTGTCCACACCTCTACTGTGAGTGTGAATGCTTCTGTGAGAGACACACAGCATTTAATCTCTACTGTGTTTACTCTAGTCCTCATTTTAACTGCACACTGTATATTTATGTACAGGCTCACTCCCTTGATGTTGGAGAGGCGATGGGGGTTGAAAGTAGGGGGTAGGTCCCACACTGCTGGTGGGGGGGATTGAGGGTAAAAGTGGAACAAACACTGCCAGTGCCCCCCCAACTCTTACACTCACCCTCTCAGTATCACATACAGGCTTTTTCTCTGAAACACAAACACACTTATTGTCAGCTAAAATAGGATAGCCGATTGCATCATCCCCATGTCGTTCATTAGATGCAAAACATATTATTTAGCTACTAACAACCACATTCCATGCAAGCTTTCTCTCTCTCTCTTTTTCTCTCTCTTTTTTTGGCGTAGACTTTTGCATATATCACAGGCTGGCAGGCTAAGAGCCTGGGACTTCCCCACGCCACACTCCAAGCCTTTGATCCTTTGCTTTGGAGGTAACATCAAAAGGAGAGGCATAGAAAGGCAGCTACTACTGTGAAGTTCAATGTTCAACTTGATGGCTTGGCTGAGGGCTTTTTTTTCTCTCCCCTCCTCCTGCTGCTCGCGTTGCATCCCTCAGCTGACAAAAACACACAGTTTATTAGCCACGTTTTTTGTCTGGTCTGTCTATAGTACACTTTTACCTTCATTCTATCTATCCAGGGCAAAACAAGACCCTGAAAAATCTTGTACAATTCTTTAACCATTTTCATAATTACATGTTTTTGTTTATTTCATTTTTTTGTTGTCTTGGGTTTAATTGAAGTTCAGTTAGAGCATTTTAGCCCACCTGTCTTAATGTGCAGATGACATGCAGCGCCCTATATTGCAGAAGGTTGCATCAATGCTAAGTATTCTTGGGAGGACGGGTTTGGGGAGAAGAAGATCACTCCATATTGTTTGCAACACGTGTGTTCCGATGGATTCGTCCGCCCTGTGTGTTTCCTGATCTGAGTGAGAGAGCTGTCAGGTTGTGTTAAGGCAAGAAGGGAGCCCCTCTGTTTTAAGCTGCTCCATTGACATGGATAAGAAGCCTCATTCTATTGTTCAGTGGAAAACAATAACAAATTTTATGATGGCTTAGCTTAGTTGGCTGGTGATAGCTCATAGGAAGTCCCTGCTACACACCCTGAAGAATGATTGAAGAATGAATACTAACATTTCAGGAAATGTTTGTAGATCATATTGGTCAAGGGAATTGTGTGAACTTCCTGAAGTGGAATGGAATGACAGATTGTCTTCCCTTTTATGATATTCCCTGTCTCACTGCGTGCCAATTAATAATAAATAATAATAATAGATTTTATTTGTAACGCACTTTACATTTGAAACAAATCTCAGTGCTACAATTAGTAAAGGCGTGTGGCCTTCTTTTTCCCTGTCACAGTCAATCTCTCTCTCCCTCTCACTCTCTGTTTCTCTCTCTGTCTCAATCTCTCACAGACACACTTTTTACTATTTACCCCCCCCCCCCTCACACACACCACTAGGGGGGGAGGGAGGTATATCATTAGCCCCTATTTGCTGTAAGGCAGACAAGGGCCAAGCTCTACCTTATCTCTGTGTCAATTACATTGTGTGTGTGTGTGAAACATCAGTTGTAATGATCTCCATCCATCCAGCCTGTGTGTGTGTGTGTGTTCAGCACCCGCCTTGCCCCCGAGTTGCAGCTCCCCAGCTAATAGATGCAAAATTAAGCTGATCAATAGATGGCCTCAGCCTCGTTATTGACGTATCATTGCGGCGTGGGATTTCTGTCAGACTGTATGGTTGGAAAAGATATGAGGACGAACCAAGGGAGGGCTGGCTTAGATGATGAGATGGCTTAGGCTCCATCAAGATACATCTTATATAAATTATGTAAACAAGTAGATTTAGCACACTTTCCTTATCTGCATATTCGTTTTTTCTATTCATGTCCCTTTGGAAAGGACCAGTCACCCACAAATCTTTTTGGAATACGAGACAGGAGACTTGTTTAAATTACTATATTAAAGATTCAGCAATAATTGGCGTGTGTGCCCATGTTTGGTGTGTGTGTGTGCGTGCTAATTGTTTGTGTGTCTGAGAGGGAGACCATGCGATTGAGCTAACTTTTAATTACCCATGAGAGCTGGTATATTTGTGTGGCAGTGGTGTGTATTTGTCGTGAATTGATTTGGAGGTGAGGTGTGTGTGTGGGCTGGATGTGGGGGGGAAACACTTCTGCTGGATGGCCTATGTAGCTGCCTCACTGACCCTCCCGGGGTCCTATTGTCATGGAAGCATCCTACATTTTAATGAGCTCCAATAACCACCACGTTATTACTCATTTATTTATTAATCCTTGTGTGTTTAGTGAAAAGGGGCTATTATTTTTATCACAGAAAATGACAGCTTATAAGGTAAACACAATTATTTGTGTGTGTGGTTTCATTTTAAATTCCATCCATACCTGACCGCTGTTAGGGTATCTGTTTAAATGTTATATGATGCCGTCTCTGAGGTGCAGGTCTTCTAGCAAGTGGCCTAAAACCATTTAGACTTTGGAGCTGAAGCTCTCAGTATAAAGCCTCTGATATGCTCAGGGAATGGACCTCATGAATATGGATGTTGCACTGCTTCCAGCTGTGTGTGAGTGTGTGTGGATGCCTTCATCTAAGTTGTACATAGGTGTGTGTGTTCAATGATTGTATGTAGAGTGAAGGATTTCAAATCATTTGTGATGGATAACCGCGTGTAGGTGTAAAAAAGTTATTATTCTGGGCTTCACTGTAAGTGTATTATAAAGCACAAAGTCTCAAGAAGGGCTGAAAGGTTGTGAACATATCCTCTCTGAAGGCTTCTCCACATCAATACAATATTATTGTACGATTCATGCAGCCTGAAAACATTGAACCAACATTCCCAACACAGGTCACTGGCCACAGCTTTGCCCCACTTGAGTTGTCTGAGCTATAGCTTTCCATTTTAACTTCCCCCTAAAGACTCATGTCTCCTTACAAAAGGTACACCTATAGTATACATGCTACAGACCTCAGTAACCTACATTACTCTACCAGAAAGTACCTTGCGTAATGATCTCGAGCATATCTAGGCCTGCTGTGCTTGCCCAGCTCACATAGCCTGTAAGTAGGTCATGGTCTACCAGACTCCTGACCTGGCATGTCCAGGATCTGACCTCCAGTTTCTTATCTCTGCCCTGAACTTGTTTTAGACTAGTCATCACTAGTAAGTAATAAGAATTAACATTGTACACTGCACATATAGGTGTTGTATGTTAGCTGTACAAGATGATACGTACGAGAGAGAGTGACAGAGAGTGTGGTGTTAAAGATGTTAGTGCTTCTGTTCATTAGTAACCCTGTTTTTGGATTAGCAGGCCCCTGCCATCTTCAGACTATTCAGAGACTTGACCAGCGATACTTTTGATGACAGAGAGAGGGAGGAGGTCAGAATTAAAAGAACGTTTACATTCTGAAGCTTTCGGATGAAAAGCCATTATGAGTTCGGAGCCATACTGGGATGTGTCAGACACATCTTTCAAATATATGGATCACATGGTGTGTCTGATGGTATGTCTGATGGCTTAGTGTGGTCAACTATTCTTGGAATAACGTTTGATTGGAGTGCTCCCAATAAGAAGTCCGTTGTTTTGATTCTCTTTGATTCAGTTTGTTAAAATATTCTTAACAAAGGTAGATCATTTTTAAGGGGGTTTTCATTGACCTTTTGCGGAAATGTTTAATTGTTAGATTCTTTTAATGACATTTTTTTGGGGGGCAGTATATTGCTCAATTTCATGAAATCTTTCTGTGAATCAGCCACTGTTTGAATTACACATTTGTCCACACCTACAAGGTAAACAGTGTCAGAGTGAAACCACACATCTCATAAACACATGTTTGAGACTAGAGTTAACATCACCCGTACACAGATAAGCGACCACAATTTGTTACTTCATCACAGTAACAAAGGTTTCAAATGATATCTGTATACATACTGTATACCTATCGTATTTTTCAGAAATAAAGCCGCGGTTTATACCCCGATTTGACATTTTTCTTGTGGTGGTGAGGCTTATATTTCGATGCGACTTATAGCACGTTTTTATAACAAAACAACAGTAGAAACACTTTTTTTGTGAGTGCTATTAAATATTTGTTAATTCCCAGGTAATAGAAAACATACATTACGCACTTTTGTTTTCGAAGTGTGTTACACAAAGGCATGCTGTAAGATCGCCTATACACATGCATTGCTTGGTATCATTGTTCCCGTATCAAGTGCGGCATATATTCTAGTGCGGTTCATACTCAGATTTACAAACACAAAGCTCCCATTCTGGTGGGGTGTGGTTTATAGAAAATGGGGCTTATTTTCTGAAAAATACGGTATACATACTGTGTATATACAGATATATATAAGTATATGTTTTCCTTTTTTACGTGGGTCAGAGAATGAAAAAAACATAGCTAAATATAGTTTTCAAGTGTCACAATTAGAATATGGTCAATTGGATGACTATGGGGGGCTATTTCCTTCACTGACTATCTGTGTAAATTGTTGGGTTGAGTTTAGCTGTGAAAAAACAAGTTAGAAGAGGGAGAGAGGGAGAGAGGGAGAGGGAGAGGGAGAGGGAGAGGGAGAGGGAGAGGGAGAGAGAGATGGTGAGGAGTAAGGTTTTGGAGTGGGTTGGCGGCCCCGTGCTGTCAGGGCCGGTGGAACCCCCTAGCGGTTCTGGCTTTGGAGTAAATACAGGCCCAGCGGACCCCTTCCCGCCCCGGGGCACTCAAACCCCAGGCCTTCCCACATTCCACTTTTATTTTCCTGGTTGCAAAACGCCTACGGCTATCAGAGCTGGTGGGGCTCTTTTTTATTTACTCATAAAATGTGCATTAGAAATACGAAAGCAGTCATGAAGGACGTCGACTCACTTTTGCCCAGTTTTTGGTCTGACTTCTTCTCTCTACTCTTTCTCTTGGTCATTTGCTTTCACCCTCTCCTGCAACCCTTCACCACCACTGTCTTGATTCTAGACGTAAGCTATTTTAGTATGTACACACAGGTGTGTAGACACACAGAAGTGTATATATAAGTGAAAGGGCCTCCTTTTCGACCAGTGGGATTTCAAAGGGTCTGGACTGCATTATATGTTCCTCCCCTCACAATTACAGAAAATTGCCTTTGCCCCAACAATTGGGTGTGTCTGCATGAGCATAAGTCTGTTTATGTTGTCCTGTGCACCTGTGGTGAGAACAAAGACACCCACCAATCAGGGGGAAAAAGCATGGCATTTTCTGGAACCATTTGAAATAAGCAACCCCCCCTTAGCCGTGTATAATTGCTTGCTTCCTTCTTGTGAATATAAATTGTAAGTGAGGTTATCCTGCTAAGTTTTGGAACCAAAACCTTACTTTGACTGGGTTTTTTCCACTCATCTTGTTCATGGCAGATCCCAATAGAGCCCTTTATTACCGTGGATGTATTGGGTGTAATCTGCAAGCTGTCAATCCCATCTCCCCAGAGATGGTGAAAATGCTGATGGCTGGGTCAGCTGTATGTCTGTCTGTCTGTCATTCTGTCTGTGTTGTGTTTTTAAGTCCAAGAATGTTTCTATGTGTGACGGTGAGTCTGTGTGAATGCACATGTGTTCTTCACTGTACATATGTGTGTGTGCATGTGTTTAACCCAATGCTCATGTGTGTGGGTGGCTGTGCTACCTTATGAGGCATCCCCCCATAGCCACAGATGGGCTGGGGATCTGCTGGGATCTCCAGAGCAAGACCCATGCTCCATATGCCTCCCCCCCCCCCCCCCCATGCACCCACACACACTCTGTCTTTCTGGCACGCATACAAACTAATCTGTTTCCGTGTTTTTCTATCTGCACATCTACATCTTTTCTCAATCTTCAACCCCAACCTCTCTTGCTCATCTCTCTCTCTCCACCCCCCTTTTCCGCTCCCCCCCACCCCTCTGTCTCTCTCTCTCTCTCCTTCTCTGCCCTTCTCCCTTGTACATTGTTTACGTGGTTGGAATGCCAATGGTGCCCCATGCACGCCCCCGCAAAGGGGATTCACTTCATCCTTATCAACCCGCCGGGCCCTCCAGGGATGGGCCTGGTGTCATGAGCCACTTTGGCACATTAGGAGCCCTGTTTGTCTGATTGGGGGAGCAGCCTCTGCTCTTAATCCAAAACTAAACGAACAAGCTGCTCACGCGCACATCCCTCGTGTTACAATGTGATAGAAACATCAGATGGGCTTTCAAATCAGGACAGGTTGCCATTGAGCCAACAGCAAATACGGCTCTGTATCTCTAGAATAATAATTGTACTTTTGAATCATATTTTATTGTATTTTTTAATTACATATTACAGTTTTTCTGTTGTTTGGTGTCAGTAGTGCGTATTGTCACATTCATAATTGATAAGGTGTGAGAGGGTTTATGTAGGGTTGTGTGGACGGTATAGAATATCAGGACCTGGCCGGAAGTATTTCATGTGAACTCGCCTCACCGTTGTCTGCCGAATGGTTAATAATATAGGAGGGGGTTGTTGTGTAGAACTGTGAAGATGATGAGCGAGCGCACACAATGCCCTTCTCCCCGTCTCCCGCTGTGACCTCCCTCCGTCTAACCGATGGCGCTGGCCTAGGCCTTGTCTTGTTTGCATTGTGATGACAGTTACTGTGTGTCTGGGTCAGGTTCAACAGCTCGCAACATGCCAAGCCACGGTTCTGGTGGCAGTTGCTCCAATATGGGTGAGCAGGCCAGCCTGAAGTGTCATGAAGAAGGGGGGGAACTAATAATAATAACATGCAGCGAAATGAGTAGGCTTGGGGACTTTTCTGTAGAGCTATGTGGACCCTCAGCCCTTCTTTGTCACTCTGCCCTCTCACCCCCTCCCATTTATGTGTCTCCCTTGTGCTTGTCACTATGGGAAATTTCCAGGCAAGGGAGAGGGGAGAGGGTAAGGGTAGAGTGAGTTCACTCCTGTGAGAGCATTTAGAGGACTCCCTTGTCTTTCACTTCATCAGAGACAATTGAGTCATTCAGCTCCCATTGTGGGGCCAGCCTGGGCTAGGAGGGGGCATGGGGTTAGAGGAGCAAGTATTTTTTTGGAGGGGAATGGGCACAACATCTTCCCCGGCAATACCCAACGTATGGTACCCTATGCGCCTCTTGGTGGGCTGCAGGAGGAGGAAAAGGGAGGGAGGGTCGAGGGGAAGGGGTCAGGATGGGTGAGTTATACTGGAACTCAAGAGCAATTTGTCACATCAGAATGGCTCTTCAGTTACCAGGAGAGGGAGAGGGGAGGGAGGGCTTCCTCCACCACATCATAGCAGGAGAGCTTTTTAGGCTGAGAGTGGGGAGGAGGAGCTGTGCTGCAGAGAGGGGTCAAGGGTCATGGCCTACTCAAGCCCAGGCGGCATGTCTGTCAGCAGGGGCTTGGAGAGGGTGGTTGGGTAGAAGGTACAGGGGCAGAGAGGGAGAGAGGGAGAGAGGGAGAGAGGGGCAAAGGAAGGGTCGGAAAGTTTGGCACTCGCCAAGACTCCCTTTTCCTTGGCATGCTTGTAAAAGCTGCAGGAGGGATTAGTGTGTGAGAACATTAAAATTGCAGGCCGAACTGGAGATGACTGTCAGGACAGTCCCTCTAACCTGCTCTTTCCATCTCACTCTCTGTATCGCCTCTCTTCTCTCTACTCCACACTTTCCTCTTCTGTCTCTTTCTTTCTCTCTTTCTTCCTCTTTCCCTTTCTCTGTTTCTCTCTCTGTCACTACTTCAGCGCCACACTCTGAGATGTAACTTTTCACCCCTCCCCTCACCTCCAACTCCATGGATGAGATTTAAGGGAGGTCCCCTTTCTCTTGGCCTTCCTGCAGTTGTTTATATATTTGTAAGTTGTGCGCATGTGGGGTTTGTGCGCGCCCTTTGGACAATCGTTCTGTTGTCTAGCCTGCTAGCCCTTCTGGCGACATGAGGACATTCCCATGACTGGAGTCCGACTTTTAGATCCTCTTCTACCACCAGCAAGTCCCTCTGGCAGGACCACCAGTGGAAGCTGTCTGGAATTACCTCACAAATGATGGTTCTGCAGCCACTCCCCCCCCCCCCCCCCCCCCCCCTTATTCCTTCATTAATTTCAGTAATTATTGCTCAATGATGGGGGGGCTTAAAAAAAACAATAGCTTAACAACTCGTCTTTTCCACTCATGGACACACAAACAACAGCAAACAGACCCAGTTGCAGGAAATGCCTCCTGGGGGTCAAAAATGAGTGGTGGTGGGAGCCAGGCAAGTTGAGTTTTACTGTGCTGAGGCAGAGCAAGGACGGGGAGTCAATAACTCCCTCAAGCTCCAACCACAACCAGGCACCCTGTGGTGAACTCTTCGCTAATTACCATTGATTTAGACACAGTCTCAGAAAGGGGTCATGACACACACGTAAACACAGACGCACACACAGACATGCACTTTCACTCCCTCTTACTGACTTTGCAATACACTCACACACTGATGTACACAACAACACTCTTGTTTATCTAACATACCTGGATGTTGTGCTTTTCCTCACACATTGATGTTTAATACCAGTATTTTACATTGTTTCATTGTGCATTAGGTAGGAGCCTTCACCCTTAGGAAAAACCACCTTAAGTGAGTACAATATTGGAAATTGGGAGTGCCAGTGATAACCAGTGTCAGAGATTTGTGATGAAATGGCCATGTTCTTTTTCTGTTTTGGTCATGCTGTGGGGGTTGGATAAAATCCCTGCAACTGGATAACCTGATCATTTCTGAGACCAGAATCCTGTGTGGTATAGGATGGCATTTATTAAGGTTGCTTTTGAGTTAACTTTGAATCAATTTTTCTATCTCTGAGGGCTACAACTTGGTCCCCAAGTTAGACAACAAACACAAAACTCTTGAAATCAAACCAGGCCTACTCTGCTTTCTCTGATACCTTCTTTTTCAAAAAGTGTAATTTTTGTCTTGAGTTGTTGCTTTAATTATTATATTCAGTTCCACTTATTATACTTGCACTGGACAATTTAGCAGTGTTCGGGTTAGGGTTACTCCCCTTTAATATTTTGAACAGCTGGTATTCTCATTCTTAACTGCCATGCATGCAAATTCCGGGAACTCCCACGACTATCACACAGATTGTTTGAATGCCTATTTGAATTTACTTTCCGGTGGTAAGCGGTTTCCAAAGGTCAATGATGTTCCACAGTGTGAACACATACCCGGTTCTATTTTTTCACAGGGGACAATAAGGGTCCCTCTAACCTCCTCGACCCCCACCAAAACTTAACTAATGCTAAGGCCTCACTTAATGTGAGGTGCAAAGAACTTCTCTGGCTTGCAGACTAGGTGGCCGTGACATTGATAAGCAGGGCTTGCAGAGCATAGTAGGGTCAACCTTGCTGGATCATGGTGTTAGAATGGAGTGGGAACATTAGGGATAGCCTAAGGACACATTGCATTTACTCATAGAGGCCCTGACGTGCTGTATTTAGTAGTTGATTAAATAAGACAAAGCAAAGGATAGGCACTATCTACAAGTACTTGTGGAGTTAAACATATAATGTAGGTCCAGTATATCTATTTATTTCATATTATCCATTTAGTTTTCATAATATTATAGGGGAAATAACTTTGCTTCTTACTTTAGAATCAGTGAAGATTAAGAAATAATCTTGCATTGTTGTATGGACTTTGGCCTCCACCATATTTCAGGTCATGATTACAGGAACTATAATACTTAATGTGATTATGCCTTGATTTTCCTTATCATCATTGTACGGAAGGATAATTTATACAATCGATTATCTTCCAGAATAAGTCAGCATGTGTGTTATCGTCATATTTTGAAACGGCTCCGCCTAGTTTATGACACAGGCGAACAAATACATGTGTATTCACTGTATCTGTTTCCCTCCAGCTGTGTGTG
This sequence comes from Osmerus mordax, assembly GCF_038355195.1. Lineage (NCBI taxonomy): Eukaryota > Metazoa > Chordata > Actinopteri > Osmeriformes > Osmeridae > Osmerus > Osmerus mordax. Next base: position 5,720,036 of record NC_090059.1, on the reverse strand, counting down.
TACGTGTGTGTCAGTCCTGATAAAGGTCAAGTCAATCATTCACTGGTACAAGTAACTCAGTTGGTTGACTCATAGCATGCAGAGACACCAGGGTTCACTACTTTATGGGTTCCAGGCTAAACCAATAAAAGTCATACCCATCTCAAATAATCCCATTTACGACATAAGGAAATCCATGCAAAGTCATTTTCTCTTTTTTTCTTCAATGTATACATTCCACCAATTGTCTTATTTGGAACTGATACGGTTCCTCAGTTTCCCACACGATTAAAGATCAGAACCAGTTCCAAATCAGAACCAGACCAGTTGTGTGGAAAACATGACTTTGCATGGACCACAGGTTTACTATGTAAACTTTCTCAGACACTTGGAGTAACATACAGTGCATATGTATATTTTAGGACTGTATATGCCTGATGAATCCTTGTTTGCTTTTGCATTTGAGTTTGAGTTTTTGCTTTCTGCACCATGTGGTCATTAAGAGTATGCCACCTTCCCTTCAGTTCTGTTTTGCTTTGATGTGTTTTTATATTATTTTGCTTTCTGCATTGTTAACATGTTTTTTCTTTCTTTCTCCATTCTGTTTCTTTCTGTCATTCAGTACCTACAGATGAAATGGCCCCTGCTAGATGTTCAACCAGGAGGTCTGCAAAGTAGACAGACACTTAAAGATGCCAGGTCCCCTTCACCGGCACACATCGTTGTAAGTAACCCCCCCGCTTAGTACTTTTTACATTTCTCAAGCTTTTCTTCCTCTAAGAGGGAAAGAAAACCCTTCCTCTTTGTGTATAACTCTTTGGGAGTTACCTACCCCCTTTTCCAACCAAAACCTGTTGTTGAATGGATGTCAGTGAGTAACTTGAAGTACTTTTAGATGTTTGCCTTTCCTGCAATGATGGTGTCAAACCAAATTACTTGATTTTTGAGGAAGTAAGTCCTGAATTAACAACACTATCTACTTTGAGGAAAGAAAGCTCACTGTAGAAGGGCTGAGTAGGCAGGAGCAGTGGAGTTGCCAAAATTGCAGGTGTCTTGTTGCTCTTTGGATGGCCACGCCACCACTGCATTAGTTTATAGCGACTATGGGCCCTACCCAACATTTTCTCATTACTTTCTGTAGTTAGTTGCAGATACAATTACATGAATGCATAGCTCACAGAAGATGACCCACACCCTCAGTGCTGGACTAAGTACTTTTCGAGGGCAGCGTGGGTGCAGAAATGCCAGTGCAAACTTTTCAAAGTGCAAAGGCTAGACATCTTACTAGGCAATGATGAGGGCATGGAAGTGGCAAAATATCCCATATTGTATTTTTCCATGTTACCACCACCATTTTAGAAGCGTATGATCTTTCACAGGTTTCACAGCTTTTTGGTGGGAAAGTGCAGTAAGTTGTATTTATCAGGTTAACAATGCAGCAGCAGTATGCGTAGAGGTTTGTGTAAACATACTGATTCGAAACAGCTTACCAACTTTGTAAATCATTGTAAAAGAGAGTTCCCTCCACATCTTGCAGCTGCAAATTAATATATGCAATAAAAGAAAGCAGAGAAAATGACTGTCCATAACCCTGTCTAATGTCCATGGCACTACTGTAGTCTTAAGGTCAATTATTTACACGGTATAGGTGAAGACCAAAAAAATTTGATGAGTCACTTTTGGTATTTCATGAGGCAGGATAGTTTTTTTTTTTACACACAATAAATACAATTCTCTATGGTTTTCAGTTGAACAGCTAAAAAAGGCTGGCAGACCCTTTGGTCTTTTGCCCATTTTAACTAAGCAGAGCTAAACATAGGCAATAGGCCTGTTTATTTGAAACAGAAACCCTATCAAAAGTTATGTTCAAGACAAAGAGATGGCGATGACAGTGACAAAACAACCCATATCCAGCCCTCTTAATACTTCCCCTATTATGCCTGCATTTATATTTATACTAAGAAGTTCATGGGGCCTTTCTTGCTGTTATTGTAAGAAAAAGTCATACAAATGAACTAAGAGCCACCCCATAAAACGACAAATCTGTTAATACTTTTATTCTGTCATTACTTAAAATACCTGGAACCTCATGTCTTACGGTTGCTGCTGTACCATCAAATGTCTTGTAAAATGACTGTGTACTTTTTGTCTGTAAATTAATTTCATTTTGATTGATCAGTACTGTTCATGATTGTTCATCAAAGAATCAAACAGTTGATCAGTAGGTCATAAGACTGAGGGCCCTATTTTAACGATATGAAACGCAAGTATCAAACGAAAGTAACTTTGTGGGCGGGACTCCGGCACTGTTGCTATTATACCGGCGGGATAAATTATTATTGCGCCCGGCGCAAATCTAAAAGAGGTTGGTCTGAATTAGCTACATTACTCAAAGGTGTGGTTTGGATGTAACGTGCAATAAACCAATCAGAGCATCATCTCACATTCCCTTTAAGAGCAGGCGCGCTTGTTCCATGGCGGATTGCTATTATAATGGAAGATTTGCCAGGCGCACGCCAGGAGCAGTTCACAGCCAAGGAGACCGACATTCTCGTCAAGGCCGTAAAAGATCCCACCCAAAAGAAAACCCACCCAAATTAGCTTTGGTTAAACAGGCGTGGGAGAAAAAAATAAATAAAAAAATCTTACATTTATTTTTTATAGCGCCAGATCACAAAGTAAATCATTTAAGGTTACCTTTTCCGATAAAATAAATGGTCTTATGTTATTTATCTTATTTACACGACAGCATGTAATTTCTTCCATGCATTCAAACTGGGTCGTGTATTAGGCTACCACTTTTCTGTCACTCGGTGGTTGCAATTATGTATTTAAACAATATTTGACTACGAGTTATCGTTACTAATTTAAAAATAATTTATCAGTCACAATGTGTAGGTGGCTGTGATGAAGTAGTAGTAGTCAATTTGGCCGTAGATGCGAGGGAAGAAACGTGATAACTATCATTGGTGATTTCCTAAACTAAGCCAAGGTAACCAGTTGGTTCAGATCAGCTCAAGACAAAATGTTACCTGGATGCTGACGTAGTTAGATACCTGACTTGAAGAGAGAAATTGTTAAGCTTTGATAGCTCACTGCGTAGAGCTGCGGACTTGAGTGTTTTCCGTTATAATTTTGCCTTGAGATCGAAACTAGCTCGACCCGAACTTGATTGATTATATTGTTTTTAGATCTTTTTTTTGTTGTTGTAGGTGGCTGTGATGTGGTGCTTACTTAGACAAACATTTTTGCTGCAGTAGATCTGGAAACAGATTTGAAAAACGCCAGTAATATGTTTGTGATTGTGTGACGAATCTGGTGATAGAGGCAGACTGATAGGTGAATGCACCGCTGGGAAACCAGTAGGTTTGAAAACTAGTTGGGGTGTAACACCGGCAAGTCACGAGAATGGGAGACATGCTAGTAGAGACCATTTCTGCTTAATAGGTTGGTTAACAATGAGGTGTTCTGTTGTTGGAGAACAGTTGGGTTCACCCATGAAGGGAAAAAGGAAGTTACCTCACGAAGGCTCGTCTTTATCTGGGGTGTGTGCCCTTCTTTGCCACGCCCTCAACACGTTGAAACCTTTGATGTGTCAGACCGCCCCACTGGCGGGCCCTAACCACTGCAGGTGAACTTTTATGCCATTGGCTGAAAGTTATAATTTATTTATATACCTATTGATGTGTGTTTTTTGAGAGAAAGCCAGGGAGAGACAATTTCATCTCATGCCTCATGTTTCTGTAGGCCTAATAAATGTCGATAAACTACAGCTTTTGAAGTAAAACACAAATTCTAAGTCCATTCTCCAAAGTGACCAGTCAGATGCCCAAAATGTTATCCACTTAACTATCCCTAGACTTTGCTTCCCATTTTACTGATACAGGTAGTTGAATGCATATTAACAGGATGTCGTTTAGCATTGGATGTTCTTTACCACATTTGTGGAATATGTTAGATTGGTTATGGTATGGGTTTGTTTCTTCTGGGTCCTGGTTGTGGTTGTTTTTAGGAATGTCCCAGTGAAAGATTGAGATTGAACAGAAGAATGCCTGATACCGTTCTTTCACATTCTACAGAAGGAGCAGCATAACCCCAAATCACTTTGGGGTTTGTTATTGATAGACTTTATTACGAAAGTGATAAGGAAAATCTAGTATAGAAGGATGCAATAATACTTGTATTTGAACATTTATAGTCCTTAAGTACAGAATTCTAACATGTTAACGGTGTTTCTTAAATTGACATGCTATGAACTGAGACAGAAACACAGACACACACATTTAAACATGCAGGCACATGAGCGTGCACACATACGCGTAACGCACACATACGCACACACACACAAGAATATTTTCCTCAGTCTTGTTTGGACTGGACAATGTGTCCATTGTTTCCTGGGTTTTCTCTGCGGCAGGGGATGGCCAGAGTGTTAACTATTTCCTTACCAGGCCTTGCGTGTGTGTGTCAGAAAGGCAATGAGGCTAGTATGCGAAACTGGATAAGAGAGGGTAAAGGCCGATTTAGGGTAGTCCGTTTTCCAAAAAACGGACACATGGGAACGCTTTCGTCTACCTGGAACGCCTTCTCCCGGCTCTCCAAGAGCCCTCGGAGAGCCCCGGAGAGCTCGACGTGCACCTTCTGAATTTCCTAACTATCCGTCCTAATTTCGGATAGTTACGGATAACCCCTTGGCTGTGATCATTACCATTGCGCCACCTACTCTTCTGGCGGTGCATTGTTTTCAGCACCCACAGCCTACGGAGAACCATAAACGAAAAAGAGTCTATCGTATCCGTCCGCCCGCCCATCCGTAAACGGAGTCGGAGTAGCATATAAAGGCCTTAAGGTATGGTCTTTTGTGCCTACTCCAAGTGCATGTTAATTAATTAGCTTTGAGGAAGTGCTGGAATCTGACTGTTTTGTGAAGTAAGACCTCCCACCTGAGGCTTTACAACTAACACTTCACTCTCATTCAGTCCTCATGGATTCTCTATGGAAATTATATTCGATAGAAGGCCTCAAGGTTATTCACATCCCTTTCTATTTATGATTTTAGAAAAAACCAAACAGTTCTGTATTGTCTGTGACTTGTCCGGAAACAACCCACAATGACTTTTCAGTCGCCTTAGGTGGGCGAGCTGGGTTAATGGGTCACTTCCAGAAAAAACAGAGCAGAGGTCTTGTCCACTCCTCTATCTTTGTCGGCTCTGAAAAGTGTCTCGTTGTCGCCTGTGCACCTGGGCTGCCTGGACAATGGCTCTGAGGGTCTGAGTTGAATGCTGTCTGTTCTTGTGTTGGTATTGGATAGTTAGGATAAGACACTCTTAGACATGGCCTCACCCTTAGACAGAGAGCTTTGTTCCCGCCTACTGATGGCTCTGCCAGTCATCCGCTCTTATTCATTGTCTCCGACCAGACACAAGTGCAGTGTCACGCTGACATAATTTCATGCTTGGTGGCAAAAACCTTGGATGAGAGCAGTCATTGAAACAGAGACAGAACCGGACTTTGGTTCAAATGACACTTGCTTGTAGACTGCTATTTTCTCTTCAGCACTGTCTGCTTGCTTGTATTTACATCACATTTATTGTGATGGGTAAAAACACAGTCGTTTGGGTTTTTGTGGGTCTTTTTGTTGTTTTAGAGGACTTAGGGACCTTGCTGCAACCAGCATCTTGCCATTGGAGGACATCTGAATAGCAACTTTCATATCTGTGTGAATAGTTATGAGATCATTGTCCTTTTTACCTGTGAGAAGTATCCAGCCGTTGCATTACCTCTGTAAACTTGGACCACTATTTGTTATGTGCAACAGGGTTTACAGACATGCAGACTTGAGGCAGCGTGCGTGTGTGTGGATGCGTGCGCTCGCACAAGCGCTCATCACAGTATTTACTGTCGGGCCACTGATAGCAATTATCTTGTTGGCCACAGGATCAAGCACAAATATGACCTATTGACCTGGATATCTAGGAACATGTACAGTAGCCTAGTGTGTCAGGGCAGAGTATGCAGCTGAACACTTCTGCCAAAGAAAGTTTTGGTGAATCAGTGAGGGTTGTGTGAGTGTATGTGTGTCTGAATGACTGTGATTTGATGTGTGTTTGATTGTTTCATACAATCTCTTTCTTCGTTTATCTTCCTTTACCTCTGTTTTTTCTTCTTCTTTCCATGCCTTTTATTTCCGATTACTGGAGTAATGTAAGAGCTGATTTGGCTGTTATGCGCTCACCCACATACAAAGATTTGAATCCTCCATGTTCAACTTCACAACCACACCATCCCTCCGGCCCTCTTTAGAGTCCATGTATGCTTGAGCAGCCAGCAAGGCTAGGTAGTACAAGGCTAACAAAAAGCCAGATAGTGTAACAGCCGTGTAAACACAGCAGAGCCACAAACACACTCATATTCTCTGTGTAACATGTAGAATCCAGCCATGTACAAATCCAGGAGGAAAAACGCCAAGCCAACAGAAAAGGAAATGCAAGGTTAAATAAATGAATAGGGATACGATGGACAGGAGTGAATTAATACTTGATGCAAGAATCACATTTTCTTTTTGAATTCAGACCATAGCAGGCTAGGCTAAAGGTGTGTGTGATGTATGTGTGTGAGAGCTGATATAATTGTGTGACTCGGGAACATCCATCTTTGCCTTTCAGGGGCCCTTCTGCTTGGAATTCCCCGGACAGTCAGATCTGAGCCTTCACCAATTTCAGTTGGTGAGAGACCTTTGACTTCCAAGTATCTTGTAGCTGGTTGATGCCAACAATTAACAACTTACAATTATGATTTTTTTTTTTATGATTAAAGTAATGCTTAACTTTGATCTTGATGATAATCATGCTATGCTGTGCTTTATTGTGCTGATTGCGTGCTGCTGCTGTGTTGGTGACTTGCTTTGTTATTCTGGAAATGGCATTGCAAATGTTTTGTTCTATGATGGCTAAATCTACTCACATTTAACAGAGGACAGTGCATTTCAAACATAAGCGCAAGTCCAGTGTTCTTAGCTAAACGTCTATTTCCTTTGGGAAGTTTATGAATAACCATGAAGTGCGCTTGGTAAGCACCTGACCATTGTTGCCCTTATGTGGAGCTGGCTGTAGTTCACTATCATCGCCTCAAGTCTGGTGCAGATGGTTTTGGATTGTTTTCCTTCAAGGTAGGGTTAGGCAGTGGTCAAAAACTGAATTGACACTGAGCACTTACTGTATAACTGCACCAAAGTATGTTAGAGCTGTTCTATTAGACAGTTTAGAATTATACTGTTGTAATCAACAGTGGTTCCTATCTGTGGAGACTTCTGCTGTGTGTGTATGTACCAATCCTTTCACAATCCCTCTTTTCAGATTTCTTTGTCAAATGGTCACACTATTTGTGACTTATTTTTGCCATGCCTTCTCGTTATTCTGCTAGTTTGTGTTCTTGTTTGAATCTTCTTCCGGAATAGATCTTTTTGTTCTCTGTCTATCTACATCTCATAGCAGCTGTCTTGAAGAGGATTCTCTTTATAATCAGCATCTGTGCTTGAATGCAAGCCAGTGAGAAGTTGGTGTGCTATTTTGTGTATATGTGTGTCTGTGCGCGTGTACATGCACTGGCATCATGCATGTTTATCCATGTACGTAACAAACTGGTGTCTTTGTTGAAGATGAAGGTCGGGGGGTTTAGACAAAGTCATTTAGTTTCACATGATTTTCCTCAGGTCCTTCAACAGAAATATTGAAAAAATGACAAATATTATATCTGATATATACCTTAATTTCCCGTTTTTATTCCATCTTTTAGTAGGGTGGGACCTTGTTCTCCACTAATGTCTTAATGCGCTGTTGTTCTCTCCCTTTACAACAAACAGTGGCAGGGATGGTGGGAGTGAATGGAGTGGAATATGTTGTGTTATCCTTGATCCGCAGAACTGACCTTTGTTGCTGAGATCATTGGGAAAGTGGTATTGCTCGTCACCTAAAGCTTTACAGTAGGCTCGCAACAAGTAGAAGAGGGTGCAATTGAAAATCAGAGCATACATTTATTTACCTTCTTTTGTGGGGTCCCTTCTATTAAAGGGACTGTTCATCCCCAAATAAAAATGCATCATTTTCCTCTTACCTGTAGTGCTATTTACTCATCTTGATTGTTTGGGTGTAAGTTGCTGAGTGTGGGAGATGTCTGTAATGAAATGTAAATGTCTGTTGTAGAGATGTCTGTCTTCCCTCAATTATAATGGAACTAGATTGGGCAAGTCTTGTGGTGTTCAAAGCATCCAAAAGATACATTTGGAAAACTCAACAGCAATGTCTCTTTCCAGAAATCACCGACCGGTTACTCAAGACAATCCACAGACCTTGTGTTGAGCAGTTTCATGTTTCTTTCCACCAAACTACACCCACCAACCAACATGCAGAAGGAAGTGTGCATCTACTCATGGACAAGAGGCTTGTAAGATGTAAAAATGTGTCTGTGTACTCTGGTTAAAAAAACGGTGAAGCAAGGTAGGTTTCGATGTGTCCCTCATAGTCGGACATTGCTAGCTTGAGATTAGTTTATAGCTAATTAATATTATTTGCTCACCCTAGCATTACTGAACTAGATAACCTTACAGCTCAGCGGAGGACAACACCATTCATGTTTACATGCACTGTCACAAGCATGAGCCTCTCGTCCATGAGTAGATGCATTATTATTATTATATGGCATTTTTAGCTCTTTTCATTTTGTAAATGAAAATAAATGGTAGGCTAATTGTAGCTAGCTCTCAAGTCTTCTCACGGTGTGTTTCAGGTGTTGCCTTGCAACCAATTACTTTTGATAGAAAGCGGACAACATGGTTCTGCTAAAATGGCTTTAATTCCAACACAAATAACTCTTTTAGAAAGTTAACAATTTCTTTGTCGCTGTTGATGTCTTCAGTATCGTCTGGATTGTAAAACCCAGCAGACTACTCGATATCGCTCATTTTGAAGATGACGACAGAGCAGGCCAATAATAATCCGTATCAGACCGTAGACCGGCGATGAGGTCAATACGCGGCTGGCATAACTACCCATTAGCCAATCAGAATGCTCGTACTGTGGTTATAATGCCATATAATAAAGATGGATAAATAGTACTACAGGATAAACAACTTTTATGTTGGGTATGAACTGTCCCTTTAGTTTAAATTGCATGGCTGATCTATTGTTTTTAGGTTCTTACATCTTGCCTTGGAAACATCTTGTAATCATACCTTAATTTGGAGAAAGACTTCCCTTCTTGCGTTTTTTTCTTTTTTCAATCCCTCTTATGAAGGTGTTTGTGCCAGAACTTGTTTGACTAGATAGTTCTATTGGGTGTGTCTGTGCATGTGCACCTTAAACATGTGTTTGTCTGCCCAAGGATTCCTGCATACTTTTGATGTATGTGTTTCTGTCTAAGGTGTGTATCTGTGTGTGCGTGTGTGTCTGTCTGTCTCAGTCAAACAGTCTGAGGTAGGTCATATAGGGTTGTCTTGTATAGTGGGTTTCATAGATAGACCACCAAATCTACAAAATCCACTAAAGCTTACTAGTGTATGTGTTTGAGATATGAACAAAGCTTCAAAGACTGTCACCAGAGCTCAACCCTAATTTATAACTCAAATGAATATATGTGACAGGTGCTGGTATTTTGGTCTGCATGTAGGTCACACTTCCCGCAGGCAAGTAATCAGTGGAAACAGTAACTGGTGTACCACAACCATATGAACAACGACGCTGCAACTGCGCTAGCTATCTTACTGTTGTTGCTGTTGCTTGTTAACTTGTTGGCTAAGAAAAGCATACAAAACGCATGGCTGTTGATTCTCTGCATGTTCAGCTCATAACAGCAACAGAAAAACATGAACATGCTTGGCTACATATAACTAGATCAACACACAGGCCCTAAACAGGACAGATGGATCGACTTTAAACTTACTTGCTTACTTACTTTAAGTACAAAACAGAACGTTTGTACATTTGTTTATTTCCATTATGCATGTACTGTAATTAGTTTATTAGATTTTCATTGTCAATTGTCTTACCATCTGCGATACATATATCGCATACATACAATTAGTTGAGTGAAAATAGCATCCGCCATAGTAACAACCTTAGAGTAAACAAACATAATGCCACAGATCTTTCTTTATGGGTGGTGGCTTGGACGATACTAAGTGACAATAGCCAACAAAATCAAAGATGCTAATCCAACTCGACCCACATCACGCTCCCAAAACTCGTCTAGAAAACCTGCCTTGACAAAATTACTTTGCTGTTTGATTATTCAATTATCCTAAAATTGTAGTTTATTATTGTGAGTGACTTCAACACATGTTGAAGTGTGATGCTGTAATATAACTATAAGACTGATGTAATAAAAAAAACGTATTTGCATGCTTCGAAGATTGCGGTACTTTTTTTACCAGCACGTGTCATATTAATTAAAATGATTGCTGTTGGATGAGACTGGACAGTCGATGCTTAAATATAGATATAACAATGTTAAAGTTCTTGTCTTCTACTTTATCCAGTAAAATCAGTTGTCTTCTTGGCCGGCTCTGATTGGATTCCGAGACTAGTCCCTGTAAACGATGAAGAGTGTGTACTGTACACTTGAGGCCGCTTCACAGGGAAACTTGTTTTGACAGAGCTCCAGGTGTCTCATTGTTGGACCTGCTATGGTTCAACAGATTTACCAATTAGCACTGGGGCTGGGGGCATTTTTGGGTGAGAAGCGGGGAATATGGGGGATGTAGGAGGAAGAATTGAAATGGGGAGGCGGGAGGTTCAGGGGTAGTGATGGAGAGAGGAGGGGTGAAGGAGAAGAAGGGGATGGACTCTGAAAGAGTAGGAAAACTTCCTACCATTTGTGGCCTCCTATATCGAGCAATGCAATAGAAGGGGTGGTGTTTCTCCAAAGGAGGAAAAAAATACAAAATTCCAAGAAGGCAAGAGTAAAAGGACAGTGACAAAGACATTTTAATGGAATTGGCTTTATCATTGCAATGTGTTATTTCACAAATCGACACTTGAGTGTAACTGTGGAGAGTGTTTCCACACAGTCTTCCACTGGGCAAATCCTTTTGGATCATACACATTGTTATTACTCTCACAATATTTGTTTGTGTCTCACACAAGGCCTACTCCATTTCCAAGAAGCTTGCATATTAACTTTAGAAAATGGCGTTTAGTGATTTCAATCAAATCCCTTGGATCGTCTGGAAAGTTTATGGTAGTGTGTCAGTGTCACTGCCAGTAGGAAAACTTCAATGAAGAGAAAACAGAGAGAAGAGAAACTCATAGAAAAGGCTGCATGTTGGCTGTAAACACACTATAAAGAATAGTTATTTTTCAGTTTAACTGGAGACTTATTATAGTTCGGAGTCATGTGCAGCAACAGTACACCAGTCAAGCTCCATGACACATGTATTATCTATAATGCATAGAACACTTTGTTGACTAAAGCCTGTTTGGCTAGAAGTGGGAGGAGAATTACAAAGTATTTGTGGGAACATTTATTCAACAATTTCTATAATCCACATGTGAAATTATACAGATTGTTATATCTTACTAGGGATGTAAATGATTAATTGAAGATCCAATTAATTGTCAATAAGAATTTGATTGATAGAAATTCATTTGATCGACCTAGGCCATTTAAATTTAGTATCACTTGCCGTATTGCCAGAAGGGCGGTTTCTGCCCAGTTAAGTTATTTTTAATGACAGTGTTTGGGCAAAAATGGGCTTGGGTGGGATAAACATAGCATAGCAGACTCCACAGGTGATTGTGTGGTTTACTGTCAATAAAATCTGGCAATCCTGATCATTATAGGAAGCTATGTAATTGTTGTTGTAAAGAAAACTACCTGAAAAAGCTAGAGCGTTAAAATCAAAAGATGAAATGAGTAACTAGAAGTATGGTTTGAGATAACTTTTTCAAAAAGATCATGTTCTTTGCAAATACTGTGACTCTGTGTTAAAATATAACACCACGACTACACCAATGATTCATCACCTGACAAACATACATCCTACCACCATGTCTAGTGGTATGTCTTCTTTTCAACTGATCATTACATTGATGTTAGCAGGAAATACTGTGATGAACATCAGGCAGAGAGGATAACATGAGATTTGCCTGTTAATAGAGAAAGATATGATGCAAATAAATATAGTTGATTGTGAAGGTTTTTGGGGCTTCAGGAATTTGGTGGAGCTGGGATACAGCAATCCATTTGCCCAGGCACAGTCACTGGGTGCAGAGAGTTTCTGTCATACGCTCTGGATAAGAGCGTCTGCTAAATGACTAAATGTCAGAGGCAACAACAAAAACATTTAATAAAAAAAATCTATTGATCGATCTTTAGCAATGGCAATGTTCGAAGCAAATTTGCGACCCTATGCTACACCACTGTCAGACAGCCAATACACCATCTAACACAAATCCACTGCTGAAACTGGTACCGTGTCCCTTTGTGTTCAAGCAATTATGCTGTGGTTTGTGTCTTTCTTGGGTGGTGTAGTCACAGTCAGGGGATACAGGCTTGCTCCGCTGTGTGTAGACCCCCTATCCAGCTCGGTGTATCCCTACAACCCCTTTCTACAAAAACTCTTACCCTGAAAAGAAAAAAATATTGTTACAGCTGACTACACAGTGAGAGTTAAAGTTAAACACCTTCAGTGACTGACTGAGTGACTGTGTGTATGGAATGCTGACTGTTTCCTGGGAGCACTAAAGCTGCCCTGAATTGGGTTTCGTTTTAAGGCAAGAAAGCGACCGTTGGGAGGATTAAGGAACATTCGGTATCTGCTTTCTGAATAGTTTTGCATTGTCCTCTCTCTCACTCTCCTTTTTTGTGCATTGTTTTCAGATGTGTGTCAGCCCAACCTATGCAAGACTAACCTCCAATTTATTTCACGTTGTTCTTCTCAGCAGTTCCAGTGAAGACATCTCTGAAATGTATTTGTTTGCTTTGGTGTTTTTGTATGTATTTATTTTGTTTCCTCTCAAGCCAGTGTAGTTAGTGTAGCCTCAGTGCCAGGCAATTCTTTTGTCTCTACAATTCCTTAATAAAGAAGGAATTATGGCATGCATACTTTTTTTCTAGCATCAAGGTCTTTTAGATGGTGTCATATGTTTTTTTAGGGCATCTCTACCAGACAGGTGATGCTGCTTACAGGTGCACACATGCTTCTTGTTTGTTTATCTTAACAGCCTCACAACAATCATATTGCCTATGAAGATGTCTTTTGGGTGATATCATGAGTACTAATATAAAGGCAGGGCTGTACATTCCATCTGAATTGTTATGGCAGATAAGTTGTACAATACAGCCAATAAAAAAGCACTATTCAGACACCCAACTCTGGCCTGGGAGGTCATTAAAATCAACAAGGAAGAATTGTCTTCAGGGGAAAAAGTAAAACATCCACATAACTATGTAGAGAAGCTTCTATATCTGTCAAAAGCTGCTTAGATTCCATACATTATTAACGTTATCTAAATGCATTATTTGTGTTTTCGTTCATTCATTCGTCTTGTTAACATAATAAACAGCGTGGAGAAAGCATGGCCATTGTTGGCAATGTGACAGTTGTGTGCGAGATTTGAATAAAAAGCACAGCTCAGTGATTTCAGCGAGACGGGTGCGGTTTTGTGGACGCACGACAAGTTCTCCTTCCAGAGTCTCATTAAGGGACAGTGACGCGATGATGTAGAAACTGTTATAGTTTTACCGACCTACCTTTTTCTTTGAACACTGTCACCCTCTCATCTGCAACATGCTCTGTTCCTCTATAACAAGACGTCACACACACACTTATTATTTTTGTGGCTGAAACCAATAAAATATGGCTTGTCCACAGAATTTTGGGAACCTTTGTTGGAAAACCCACCTATTGTTTTTTTCTCCCGCTTTTCTCCTTTCTCTCTTCTTTGGCTCAAATATCATGGTGAATGGATATTTTAATTGGAACTTTTGGAACTGTCTCCATCTTGCGTTGAAATGGCAGACAAGTGACTGCCTGGTGTAGTAATGGAAAGCTGATTGGTGTGTAGCGAGGCATGGATAAATCAACTGGCAGCCTGAATGGCTCAGTTGATTCTCACTAATATTTATAGACGTACTTGAATTTACCACTTTTTCTAGAAATGTTTACCTATTTCTTGCGAGAAAATGTTGTCATGTTGGACAAAGAATACCTCATCGTTCTGTCATTTGACTTGTTTTTGTGGTGCGATAGACCTTATATTCCAAGCCATGCAGATATTTTTGGCTCAATTAGCGTCATTCAACAGCATTACTCATCAATCAAAAGAGACCCCTTTTGTTATGTTTACCTTCACGGCCACTAAAATACTATCTAATCTCAGTTTGGATGCTCCATGCTCCATATCTTATTGAGACAACATGATTCAGTTTGTCTGCAAAAGCACAGGGATGACCCTTCCCCACACATCAGTCCATGTAGACGGTGTATTTGCCATAGGCAAGACAGTGAGGATCTAAGTATAAGGCCTGGTAAGCAGGATCATATTGAAGTAATTGTAGTACTTCAAATTGTGTTTTTTTGTGTCTCTGTGTGAGATGGTGTCTCTTTCTGTGTTTCCCTCTCTGTTTCCCTCTCTGTTTCTCTCTCTCTTTTTCTCTCTCTCTCTCTGGGCTGGTGGGCAATGCTGTTTAATTTATCTGGAAGGCTGCTACTGAGCCCTTTATGAGAAGAAAGGAGAGAAGATGATTCCTAGGTCACTTAGTGTAGGTACTTAGTGTAGGTAAATAAAACTCCACATTGGTATAAATCAGCAGCGAGAGAAGAATATGGAGAATGTAGATAAATGGTCATCTACATATATTTTTTCACCATGGTCTCTGGTGGAGTCCCTCCATTAGCCATGATGTGTTCTTCTTAACTCCATCAAGTAAGCGGACGTGGCACACAAACTCACTGGCGTATGTACGTACTGCAGTGTGGGCCTGCCCCTCTTGCAGTTTTAATTGTTATATCTCCTCACCCTTGATATGAGCAAAAAGGGAGGCCTCTGCAGAGCCTGGGACTTCAAAGGCTACCTCCCCCAGTCTTACAAGTTGCCCGTCTCTTTGGAGGAGTAGGCTCCAGAGAGCAGAAGGGGGGTTGGAGAGGTGGGTTGTAGAGGCGGCGCCAAGTCCCGGCTGGAATGAGTTTGATGGGCTAATTGTAGCCCCCAGTGGACACAGCTGCACATCACAGAGAGGACTGGGTGAGAGTGTGGAGCACTGGATGAGAAGCCATGGCAGTTCACCACATTGGGAATGAATGGAGACTGTAAAAGACTTAAGATATTTCTGTTTCCTGTTCTATCTCCTCCTTCTCTCCTGTCCTCCATGTTTTACCTCCTGGAATAATTTCAGACTTACCATTGCAAACACCAGTTGTTTTTTTCCCATGTTACCTTTTCCTTTTTTTCAGTTCCCTTCTCTGGTTCATTGAATAATCTTGCTCTTTTGTATGTTTTTTTTTCTGTGTATCTGCCGTTTTATATCTGGCAACAAGTAATGCATTCATTTTGTCTGCCATCCCCAATCCATGTGGATAGACAGTTTCTTCAGGCACTGTGGCACATGTAGATGATTGCCCTATCAGCAGGCCTTAATACTGCAGCAGGTTAGTCACTGCATTTAATGAGCCCACTGACCGCATGCAGTCAGAGTCAGAACCAAACACTAACCAGAACAAAGGAATTTGTGTGACAAAGATGCACACACAAACACGCGTTAGTCTGCCGACTATTAGTACCACTACTACCAACTAGCGCTACTGTAGCGGTGATCAAAAAAGATTCTTCGCAGCTTTGAACCGTTCTCTTTTTTCACCCATCTGCATCAAAAAGAAATCAATAGCTGAAACTTTGAGAGAGCATGTATCATTTTTTCTTCTCTTTCTCTTACCCGCACCCCCCACCCCCACTCCCTCCTTTCTGGTGGTTTGTACATTACACCACTAGAGTAAAGCACAGTTAAAAGGAGAATGGCGCTGGAGATGACACCATCAAGGAAGTTGCTCGTGTATAGAAGGGCCCCGATTGGGGGGAAGAAAATCAATAGGATGGAACACACTTCCACACGCGGAAACGGCACACTGGGAGGGAGAGGGAAGAGGTTAGGGAGAGGGAGAAGGGGGTGTTTTTGGACACAAAAAAATGCATTTGTTTTAGCGAAAGATGGAAAGGAGAAGAAAGAAAATAAATATAACACTTCAGAACATCTTATGGAAAAAAAGACTGCTTTGGTGAGGTTGAGTTGAGCGGTTAAGGTTTGTTTTATCCAGCTGTGCCAAAGCGCGTGTAGCTGTCTTCCAATTCTTTTTTAGTGTGGGTGCAGAAAGAATACTCATGGCATGTTCTAGGGTATTCAGTGGACACACCGTCCTGCATGAGGCAGAAAAGTGGATCTCACTAAGAAATATTTCTCAAGTCAATGACCACTATTAATGGGTTAACCACACATTTTTGTAGTGGAACAACAATAAATTGCCTGATTCGTATTGGCTGTTGAACAATACAAAACGTCAATTACTGAAATTTCAGAAACACAAACCAGTTTTGATCCCACATTGTATTTGTAGTAGTCACTGACACCAACATTTCCAAAAATCCTTGCTATAAGGCAGTGATATCTAAAAGGGGTTTCTTACAAAACCATGATTGCATCAAACAACAGCATAGCATAAAATATCATACATTTTCAGAGACCAAAGGTAGCAGTATGTGCTAGGCTTAAATCAGGCCTATGGCAGAAACCTGTTGATGGGATTGTCTGTTAATTGTAAAAAATAAATTAAAAAAATCTAGATCAAGAAGCTTGTAGATCAGGTCAGTTTGTCTAGTTGGTATCTTAGCATAACTGCATCATCCAACCCCAAAACAACATAGGGGATGTGGCCTGCTGAAGGGGCCGAGAGGGAAATGGCAATTCTCACTTTTCAGTTTTTATTGTCAGGTTTCCTGTTTTGAAAGCCATTAAGGAGCTAATTTCCTCACAGCAAGAGAGGAGATAAAAAGCCCTGGCCTTTTGAAACGTGTCCAAGCGCAAACGTAAAAAAGATGGAACGATAGCTATCTGTAAACATCCCCGCCGAGGGGTCTGAGGAAAAGAGAATTGTGAGCAATGGCATATTCACACGCTGCACGGTTTTGATACGATGATGACTGATGAAAGACTTGCCGGTGTTTTGTTCCATCACAGCTGTATTGCTCTATTCAAACCCACACAAGGATCCCAGGGCAAGGTCACATGACTGCCCCCCCTTCCAAAATGCTTTGTGACATCTGCATTCAAACATTTTTGATTCCAGTTTGAACCAGTTAGCATTATTTCAAAACTGATGCATTTGTCATTGCTCCTTCAATTTACCCATAAATCCTGTTTTGAAATGTATTATTTTTGCAGGGACAGCGCAATATTCTAAAGTAATTTCACCTTTAGAGTTAGATAGCAGCTAATTTACATCTGTTGTCCCTTATAGCAGGTACATTACATAAAACAGTAATAAATAAAGTCCATGAATGTAAGATAGACAAATTCAGTATGTCAACTACAATAAATACTAGGCAATCAAGTGCTGACACAGTTACAGAGTATGTATATAGATATGATAGCAATGTAATAAGTAACAGGATCCCAGGTAATATACTGCATCATTTTATAATCTAATATGACCAGATATAATCTCTTGACATACTTGAACTGAGATTTGTGAAAAAGGGCCTGACCTTCTCACACTTCCATGCTGCTACTTTCACAGTGACAAAAACTGTTCCATCCATCTATCTCTGAAGAGTGACTGATGTCACCATGTACTGTACAGTTGACCTCTGTGACCCGCTGACCCCCACCCTGCTCACTGTGGAGCTTTGACAAGCAGCTAAAAAAACTTTTCAAGTCTGTTACTTCAACCTTTTTGTCTTTTGTGTACAAAGTTAACATTTATGGTGTGACTGTTTAGTCTGGACATCTGTCAAATGTAACGTGTTATGGTTGGCTGGTGTCTGCTCATGTGCTTGTCTCCTGAGACAAATACCCTGCGTCCCACCACCTCACACCCTCAGAAGCTTGCAGTAGTTTGTTGCTGTGGTGCCATCTCCACGTGCTTCTTCCTCACTGCCCCCAAGGCTGGCCAGCCTTCTTCCTCTTAATAAAACTGACAGGCTGTAATTGGCTGTAATTGCACCCTTCTGGCGTCGTCAAATGGGGGTGTTGCTAAACAAACTACAGGGACTGAAGGCTGGCTAGCTGTCTGAAAGTTGCAACATCCAGGGTATGCAAGGGTTTTGTGTATGTGTGTTTGTGCCATCCCAAAATGTAAGTCATGATACCATCAGGCTTCTGAATGGACATTGATATGGACACTGATACACTTCTCACTAGTCACTTTACACGCTGTTACTTTGAGCTACTGGTTGCACTATCAGCAATATTGCACTATTGTACTTCACTTGTCTTAGGTTAGTATAGGTTTAAACGGTTAGTATAGGTTATTATGTGTATTATGTGTATTTAGAGGTTTAGAATACTGTATTGAATATTGTATATTATTTGTATATTAGGAGGTTTACAATATTTTTGCTTATTGGGTGTGCTCAAGCCTTCGGCGAGAGCACAACCTTTGTTCTCTCACATATATATTTATTTATTTATTATTATTTATTTTTGCCCCCCTAAGGATCAGTCAATATTTGGACTACATACACAACGGCGGTGTCAAAAGGTTCGTCTTGGTAGCGATTGCGTTGGTTGTATTTTTATTTACGTTCCGTTGCATGGTTTAAGTAGAAATTGCGTTTTTGTGGTGAAAAGTGAAGCTAACGGTGGCTAATTTGCTAGCCACAGTCACTGACGTTACTAACGTCACTACGTCACTAACGTCACGAAAACACGCGTGACTACCTGTAGCAGAACATTTGTTTCACATCTGTTAACTTAGGGGATAGCTAGGCTAACTATAGCTTTACTGCAAGGCAGCTGCAGGAACGCCACAAGCAAAGAGGCCAGGGTGATAACTATTTACTCATTTTACTTTGTGATGTGAAACACAATTATTAAATGTAATGTACAATATTAGCTGATATTATTAAGGAAGTAGGCCCACATCTACTTTTGGAAACGGTAGTCTACTATTTCACTGAAGCATTAGCATCATGAAATTAGCCTCTGTTGCCCGGGCAACACATACTACAGTGGTCTATGATGCATCTGTTTTCAATCTTTAAAATAAACATTCCTCACAAATACATTTTCGTTGTAGGATTTATTATGACATTACATTACAAGTAAACGATTTGTGGGTGAAATTATCATTACCTGTGGTTTCAAACCAGTGTTGCTCACTGCAATGCTGTAGCCTACGCGAGACACTACAAAAACATCTACACAGCTGTAGGAAGTCAAACGGCGACAGAACATGTTCGGCACTCCCCTTACTTAATCAAAAGTCTATCTAACTACTAACCTGAACTTCATTGCCACAGCCTAAACGTTGCCAATCTGTTCATGAAAATAATTAATTTCAGCCTAAACCGTACAACGGAACGTTAAATCCAATTCAACCAACGCAATCGCTACCAAGACGAACACAGCAGTAGTCTACTAGTACTGTACCGTAGTAGTACAATTTACCGGGGCTTCTCCACACAGGGCTATATCGCATTTTGCGTTGTTACTGACAATGATCGCTACCAGTAAGCTTTTTATGAATGAGCGATTTTCCACTAAATAAATGTCAAGCTTATTTACGTTTTGGGGGGCATATTTTCAGTTAGCAGATGGGACTGTCTGAATCGCGATTCCATCTTCTACTGCCGGGTAACGTCGTAGAATAATCTTCAAAGGGGGTTCTTTATTAATGAATGAATGCAATATGAGTAGGCTAAATGCCTGAAAATATCACGAGAAGGGACAACTTAAAAGGACGTTTAAGTCATAGAGATTAGGTCCATTTTTACACCGGTCTGCCAAATTTATTCGTTTTGATTCAACGATGAGGCTGCCTCTTGCAGGGGAAATGAGAAGACATCTATTTCATTCTACACTTCACTCGTATTTTCAGTTGTAAATGAGCAGCAATTTTTTTTTCCTTTAAATCTATTTAATCTTTATAAATAATAAGTATGCATTTTCATATAAAATATACAGAAATCAGTTGTAAAAATTTCATTCAAAAACGGACCCCTGTGCAATCGACGCAAGCAAGCACACCCTACAATTTCCCCAGAAATTGTACCCTCTCTAGTTATAGATGTAATCTATGTTCTGTGTACTTATATGTTATGTTATGCCAGGTTGCTTTGCGTTGTCTTGTTGTGCATCTGACAATACAAGACTTGAACTTGATACCTTGTCTTCTATTCTACACAAATGTGAGCAAGAAAGAGTCAATTTAATCCAGATGTGTGTGTACAATGTATGCACACTGAAAGTCGAACAGTCTGTGGCAACACCTTCCTTCCGCACACTGAGCCAACAAAACGAGAGTCCACAAGCCTAAAAATCTCATGTATTCAGCAAAGCAGTATTACCTGGCTTTGAACGTCTCTGTGTTCTCCGATGGTAAATCGAGTTTGACAGTAAAGGTGTCTATTTACCTTTTAATCCGTGTAATATGGATGAAAAATAGAGACAATTTGGTGCATAAGATCATGTGTCACGGTGGGTGGAGAAAAGCCAAATCATGATGGGATGCTGATGTGGCAATGGCCATTTTAGACAACTTCATCCTCATGGCACCTCCTTCTGGTTAACGTGCAGGAGTGGCGTACCAGCGGGCTTCTTCCCAGGGACATTTTTGGTGGATACTCTTCGCAGGGCCCTCCCTGGGGTCACTGAGCACTATTGATTGAGAGCTCCAGACACAATTCAATTATTGAAATGGCATGGCCAAGCATGTGTGTGTGTGGCACCAGTGACCCCAAAACCTGGTGGCGAGAAAGAAGAACAGAGATAATAACATTGAGCGCAGCACCAGTCTAGCTTTAACATCAGCTTGGGACTTGCTCTCGTGGGCATTTGTTCCTCTTCACCTCCTTTTCAGTTGTTTATTCCGTCATTTCACATTCCCATTATACTGGCCCAGTGGGTTTGGCCTATTCTTTATCCAGTGTGTCAGATGTTTGTGGGAAGCCGCTCATTATGTGGCTATCTGTGTCCATGATTATAGTTATTTTTTTAAATGATCTTCAGTGCCGTTGTCTATGTTTGTGTTTGTTGGAGAGGAAGAAAGGGGATTGGAGAGAGAGAGAGGGGAGAGAGAGAGAGAGAGGGGAGAGAGAGAGGGGAGAGAGAGAGAGAGAGAGAGAGAGAGAGAGAGAGAGAGAGAGAGAGAGAGAGAGAGAGAGAGAGAGAGAGAGAGAGAGAGAGAGAGAGAGAGAGAGAGAGAGAGAGAGAGAGAGAGAGGCGCAATAATGTAGTGTATGAGACAGCCCACGGCGAGCAAAAGGGCCTCATTCTCTGGCCTTCTGCTGCACTGGGATGACTCGCAGACTCTCATCCCACTGCTCATTCCCTTTTAGGAAAAGAACCAGAGCACATAATTAAAATATATGGCCCAACTGGGACCCAAATATATAAACTTAAAAATATAGAGTACCACCAGACCAGCCTCCCTCAATCAGGGCCTGTGGTGAGTGTTGGACTGCAGCAAACATAAAACGTGTGTGTGTCCAACATCTCAGCAGTCTGAGCAGCATGCTATAAAAGGCTGCAAAAAAACACTAGTCTCTCTGTGAGTCGGGGTCATTGTGGGCTAAGCGCAGTGTGTATTATGTGCGCATTCTCTCACGTATGTTACTGCTGTGTACACTGTTTGTGAGTCTAGGATGCTGCCCCGCTCACTGACCCACAACGCACCCTCTGCCTTTCTCCACACGCACTTTTCAGTACTGTAAAATATGACCGCACTTTTAAAAGCAATAGTGTGTGTCAAAGAGGACACATTTTGCTGCTCCTCAGCAATGGGACAAACACACACACGCACACCTCACTCGTTTCAGCACTTTGTCACCCTCTAATGATGACTATCCATCAATGAGAGGGGGCAGTGCCTGGGAAATGAAGATGGATTGAATTAGTGTTAAAGTGAGATGGTTGCTGCATTTTGTAGACCCCTTAATTACAGTGTCAGGGCTGTTGAAACCCTTCAGTACCCCCTGAGAAGGGGAGCATAACACATTTGCTCCAGTGATAATATTATTAAGGTATTTTGGCAGATTCACTTCATGTAGTTCCTAATAGCAAGTAACTGGTACTGATTGTTTAGGAGAGATGGGCTTGTGTGTGTGGGAGAGAGAAAAAACAAGTAAATGGAGGATGAGTGGGGAAGTAAGTGATATATCTGATGAAGGGGAAAACCATCTTCAAGATCATTGTACACCCAGTGTGGACTAGGACGTTCATGACTGTCAAGAATTATTGGGCGAAACAACCAGCATAAACCAGTAAACAAACTTATTGAGTGAGTCAAACAAACAGATTGAGTTCAACAAAGCATCAATTTTTTGCCTTGTCTCTGTGGGAAATGGAAATTGGTCTGAAGTGTTTGTAATTAAATAAGTCTTAGAAACACCAGGAAATAGCTTAATTTCATATTGAGACACATGACTCTGGGATCTTAGCAAACCAATTAACCCTGGCGCAGCTCATTAAAAAGCTACTTTCATGGCCAGGAGCAGCGACTTATCTGCCAACACGGGACATGAAAGCACACATTTGTAAATCCCAAACTCAAAAGTAATTGGAAAGGTAGATACGAAGAGTAATAATCAAGTGACACGGCCAAACTTTAATGGACCTAAAGAAGGAGTGATTATAAAAGGATACAGACGTAACCATTGATGGGCCCAGTTTTTACAGTAGCAACAATTTAAACAATCTATTGCTTGTTCAAGTCCAAGAATATAACCTACACTTTTTCCTTAACCCTTAACATTGATGCAACTAAAGGTATGAAGGGAAGGAAAACAGTACAATCCCCATATGCTTTTTTAAACTCATGAAACTGTTGTTTACAAAGCAGTTCAGTACATGTACAAGGTAAATAAGGTTGAACCGCATACAAAATGATTAACTGTTGGCTTTTAAAATGTATTGAAGTGATTGAATGAAACGCTATATAGTGTTTCTTTTATTGCAATTCCATTTCATTCATCCAAACAAGAAGAAAAGTTTATTATTTGTGTGTTTGATAAACAATATAAATTCACTAAGGTTGTATGGAAACATTTAACAATTCAGGAAACATTGCTCAAATGCTGAAGCTTACTGGATATTGTAGAAACGATATATAGACTATAATAATGGAGAGCACAGAAAATAGAGAATATTGCTGAAACATTCAGGTTAAGAAATATACAGATACACTTCATTTGCCAGTGAAGTGACATCCATTGACCTAGCTGTAGCCGGGCCGTAGTTGTCCAGGGTTTCTGTATTTTTGACCTCATTGAAAGTCCATTAGTGTCAGGCCATGAGAACATTAGTCAGTCCCCACTTAACTTGGAGGAAGCGTAGTATGCCCAAACCTGAAGTGATATTACAAATCACTTACCGCTAGGTTTTTGTTAAAATAATCTAATAGGTTAATGGTACTAAGAGGTACCATTCAGCTTTGTTCATACATAGTTATTTGTGTTGCTGTGTGTTTTCTGGCTCAAACAATGAATCCAAGTCTCTTTCTCTCCTCTTCTCTCTCTCTCTCTCTCTCTCTCTCTCTCTCTCTCTCTCTCTCTCTCTCTCTCTCTCTCTCTCTCTCTCTCTCTCTCTCTCTTTCTCTCGCTCTCTCTCTCGCTTTCTCTCTCTGCCACACACAAACAATCTCTGTCATCTGCATCAAAATAATTACAAGGAGATAAACACCACCATTTTATAATTTTCATGGTTCTAATCTGAAACAGGCCTGTGAAAGTGCATGAGGCAGATGATCAAATCCCATTTTAATGGGAATGATCAGTGTTCTATGTTCAGTATTCATCTAGCAGAGGTATTACAAATCCACCTCTTATTTCGTTCTGCATTTAGCCAGCTTGTTTGTTCTGCGCCATATTTCTTTCTATGGTTAAACCAAGCCAGAAATGCACCTAAATGTGTCACCATGCATTTATTTATACATGTATTTGCCACAATAGCTCATCTGATTATTAAATCTAGGATTTACCATTTAGAAAGTTTATTTTGGGTTCAATGATGATGTGAGTGTTGATGGAGGAGGGGAAGCATATTGGTTACTGTTATTTTTCTTTATGCCACCCGTTCTCCCTTGGCAAGAAGCTATACAGAATCCGAAATCTGATTAGCCTCCATTATAAAGGGTGATATTTTCATCCCGCTGATTCTCGGCACTGTGTCAGAGCACTCCGCCGCTTCAGTACCGGGAAAAGCCTGCTCTTCTGACAGATAGTAGATATCCCCACCGTCGCTTGTTTAGACATCCCTGTCTTTTGTGACACGGAAGAAAAGACGGGCTAGAAAATATAAAGCAACCAAATAATGTCAAAAGATCAGAAATCAATGGCTGAAGGAACGTGATCCCCCCTCCCCCCTTGCATTACGAGTGTCTTTCCGTTGCCACTGAAGTTGCTTTTGTTCACCCTCTCAGAGATGTAACTCAAGCATGAGGAAGCTGTCTGACAATGTTTGGATATCAGCAGAAATAGCCTTTAACTTAAAGGTTACTAGCCAAGGTTTATTGGGTTTCATGTTCATCACATTTGGGGGAAGGAAAGTTGGACACAGAATGGTTTATTAATGGCCAGTTTCATATTTCTGTCAATTTTGTGATGTAATGCATGATTCAAAAGTAGGAAATTATCCATTGAGAGACTGTATTTAACATACTAATACAATTTTTCAGTGACATTAGAAATAATAAGTTCAGAAGTTTGAAATAATATGGAATTTGATACTACCATTTATTAGTACCTAGGACAATTACTTATTCAGTCATATCCATTGTAAATAGTAAAAGCTAAAACTATTGGAACACAAAACAAATCAAAATCAATACAACTTCCATTACATTATAATTTGTTAGTTGTTGGGAATTTTTGGTATTCAGTTTAAATGTTGTAGGACATGTTATCATTTGACTTTAGGTCAGTTGGCAGTTATTTAATCTCTCTTTTTCCATCCTGACAAAATGTGGCAATTCTGGAAACATTTATTATACAGGTTGGATTGGGGTTAGAGTACATGGTTTCAACTTCTGTAGCAGTTGTGATCTCTTATAATGAGAAAGAGGAAACGTGGCACCACTATGCTTTGTGTTGCCGACTGAGGCCAAGAGATAGACACAGAAGGAAAAAAAAAACAATTTCTGGACATTTCTCGAAGATAAATTTAATTTATTTGCTTTTTGGAGGTCTTCTTTGAAAAAGCAATTGTAATGAACACATTCAGAAACCAGAGAATAGATTTACCCTCAGCTTCAAATAAGTCGGTGTTATCAGACTCTGTCATTCACTACTTCCCATTTTCGAGCTGCTAATTGATGTTTTTGATGTTGGCGAGAAAATTGAAGAAAATGTCATGTGTGAACCAGTGCGGAAGTTAATAAGATTGACTTCGTTGCTGGAATTCACAATGAGCGAAGGAGTGGTGTGTAATGGGGACCGCTGCGAATTCGCCCAGCCGTCTTCGGGGGGGATGAAATCGACACCCTGCATGGTATAGACCTAATGCGGTCGATATGGAGAATTTCGGATGGTTCCCCCTTAATCTTAATCTTTATTTTCTTGGCTGTTGTTTTTTGAATTATTATTATTTTTTTTACTTTTCACTATAGAGCTGCTGATTCGTACGCACAAGCAGCTGTTTATCCAGAGGGCTCCTGCCCTGGACCAGGCCCAACATTTCTGTGGAATAGTCTCCCAGGGTTACCTCCTCCCTCACTTTCAACAATGCTCATTCTTACTGCTGGTTTGAGTCTTAAAAGCCACAGAGCTTACAAAAAAGAAAAAGGTTAGATTAAGATATGTCTTAAGATTCACAAATATCAGTGTGGGTCATTGCATATGCTTGGGCAATGTGTAAAAGAGCTCAAACTCAAATCCCTTTGAATAAAAGGATGGAAGCACCACCATGGTAACTCCATCTTGAGCCATTTATGGAGCGTTGGCTGAAAGCCGAGCGGTGGCCATTGTTCAACATTTTATTTTTCAGTGCGTATTTAGCTTTTTTCCTTGTCTTGCTTCTTGTGTTTTATGAATCCAAACTGTTGCGTAAATAAATAAATAATCTCTGTACGTTTTTTTATCTAACTTTCTTTAAATATAAGTATTTATTTGCAGATTTCCATTACGGTGAGGTGTAATAGGGTTTTGAGTTTTTAATTAGGATGTGGATTAGTCGAGTTTGGTTCAGTGCATCTGATTATTTTCACCCAGCCTTTAGGGGACTGAGCTAAACCCTAATACGGCCAGTACCCCCAAGCGGTCCTCTTTTTGAAGACACCGAACAAAAAAAGTGGCCACCGCTAGCGTTCGGCCCTCCGAGGATCGTGGGTAAGGGACATTTATCTTGGAATAGCCAATTAATTCCGCTGGCAATGATCGGTTAGAGCTTCTTCCCCCCTGTTCCTCTAAACACCCACCCCTCAGCCCTCTACTCGCCATTTGAAATGCTAACACAATGAAATATTTTCTATTGGCCTGTGTCCCTCGGCTAAGCCACTGCCGCGGGCAGAGAATTTAATCGACTGATGAGACCAGAGGCAGGCCCGATAAAAGGTTACCTGTACGTGACATGCACTCCAAGTAGCTAGTACTACCTTGAACTTGAAAGTTCTGTAACTTTTATTTGACTTTTTATTGTTGGCAAGGACAGTTGCGTATGGTCACTGAGGCTAGAAATTGAGCAATACTTCAGTCTAGTTTTTGTTAAAAACAAAAAAAAATTGTATCACTGAAAACAAAACGCAACACATTTTGAATGATGGAATTTCCTTTGTTTGAATCTAATTGTTTTACGGTGAGTGTTTTTTAGACCTTTTATAGGTACATTTTTCAGCTAAATCGTAAGAGGAATAAATCTAAATCTAAAACCAATCAAACGAGCTGCATTTAATTTATAAAATGCAGTTTACCGAAAGCTTATATTAACTACAGATTGAAGATACGGGTTTACGTAATGAAAGTGAGATAAACGAATACATTCTATGTTACGCTGTAACATGTTGTATTTCATTTTCATCACCTACAATAATTGCTGAACAACTTTGTTGTCCAAAAAAATATTCTTTATGATTTGGTTAGTATTTTAGCTAAATTATTTTTGCATTAATTGTTTTGATATGAGTTTTGTGTGGCTATGCTCAGTGGGAATGAAACAGAACATGTACACCTGCCACAATGTAAGACTTCAGGGGATAAGTAAGGTTGACTGCACAAGGGGAGGGGGAACTGAGGCCCTTCTCAAATTGTTAGTAAAAGATATATGAGCAGAGAATAGGTATAGATGCTACTGTATCTCCCAAACCCATCTTTCAAATACACACACATACACACACACTCTCTCTCTCTCTCTTTGCTGTCTACGAGGACTGAGGCAGGTGGCTCCCCATGGCTGCGGCTTCATGACAACATGCCATTAGAAATAGCAGGCCTGTTGATCAATCCTGCCGACATGACAGCTTGCCGCGAGGCCTGGCTCTTTGAGTGCCGGTGCTGCGGCAGCTCCCACTCCCGTTTCTCCCCACTAATTGGTGAAAGTTCTCTTATATATGCTCATGGCGCAGGGCTCTTTTTCCCTCCACCACCACCTCTTCTTCTCCATATCCCTCTTTTTGTTTTTGTTTTTTGCTTGCCCCCCCCAACACACACACAATCACAATATTCGTTTTTCAGTTGAACATTGTCACAATGGATGTGATGATTTTTACTTAGATATTGCAAGTGGGTTAAAAAAGTGTGTGCCGGAGGCCTGGTTCGTTCTGCGGGAATACTGAAGCTTTGGATTTGACATTGACTCTTGGTAATGCCCTCCAACAAGAGATTGGAAGCCTCAAATAGTGTTATTGTCAGGTTATAATTCAAGAGCAACATCAAATCATTTGTGTGCATTAACAGAAAATATAGTGCGTGGAATTAGGGGCGTAAGTTTGTTTTAAAATGTGAGGTGGGACAAAAAATATATAAAACTGAGGATGCAGCCGTTAAACATAATTTTGTCGATAAAAATTGGGGGGGGGGGGGGGGGGGGGGGGGAGGACAGCTTGGAGAATAAATTCGTTATTTTATTAAAATATAATATATAAAATATTACCAACATAAAATGCAATACTAATTTAATTGTCTCCATCTACACAGTAAACTAAATATTTGCGTATTTACCTTCTCGTTTACACAATTCTGTTTGATATAAAGGATTATTTTGAACAGTAAGATGTCAAAACAATTGTCAGGAAGTCTCTGTGCCTGCTGACTGTCACAGACTCACTGTAACAGAGCTGCATTCTAATCCAGTGGCATCTCTCCTCCATCAGTCTTTACCAACACCCACTTCCATTTCCTATGAACTATATAAATGGGTGCTGGGGGAGGGGGTGGGGGATAAACACACATTAAATGTTTAACTATGTCACATTTGTCATCTGTTTACTATTAATTAAACAGCACTCCACGTGCTGGTATGCACGCTCACACACACGCACTGACAGACCTCTCAAGCACTACTCTCAGCACAAACACTGTCCAGCCAATAATTCATTAAGCATTTATTTTATTCAGCCCTTTATTTTGCGTGGAGTAGAAGCTAATCTCTGTGTTTTTGTGTATATATTGAGTATTGTAGTGGAATGAGTATAAAGAGAAAGTTATCAGTAGGTTCGACCATGCTTTTGTTATATGGTATTTTTAAATCAAGTTCCTTTATAGGGTTTTGACCAAAAAAGACAGTGCTCTATTGCTTTGTCTCAATTGGTTTACATCTTGGCATATAATAAGTAAGTCAAAAACATTAAGTACTACCACCACCCAGTGGCGCAAAGTGAAAAAATGTAATGTATATGATTGGCAGTGTGCTGCATCTAATGCGGGTGTGAATATTTGCCTTAAGGGGTGTGGGGGGCTTTCAACCACACAAAAGCATGACTACTTCTAGCACTGTTAGTATTAACAAAAACATACTCTTGGTCAAGAGCCTCCTTTTATCAACAATACTATTTAATTTCATCAGCTCCATCTAACAAGGACATGAGGGATAATTTTATGTGTGAGTGTGCATTATTTTGATGCTTAGCCGTATGCGGTGTGTATTATATTGTTATATTGAAATACCACAGTAATGATGTGTTTGGGTTCATTGCATTCTGTGTTGAATATCCTCATATCGTAGAATCTGGTGTGTGTGTGTGTGTGTGTGTGTGTAATACTGTGCCAGTTCATGGGGTTGCTGTAAAGTGATGGAGAAAAAGAGCCGGCACTAAAACCCGGGCCTTGGGTGTGGGAGAAAGGAGAGGAGAGTGGAATTGGGGGTGCCTGTGAAGCCCCCACCAGATCCGAGGCAAGGGGTGGGGGGGGATCAAAGCATCTTGTTTTATGTGGCTCGTGCAGGACTTTGAAGTTCCTGAGTCACCTACAGCACTCACTTCATCAAGTTCACTAGTGTCTTAATAGCAGATCAATAAGTTTCAAAGTCGGAGAGTTAATTTAATACTGGTGCTGATGTGATCATGCTGGGCCACAAAGCTGCCTGCTCGATGCTCTGCTCTCTACTTCCCTCTCCATCTTTTCACCTACGTTAGACCTGTTTTACACTTTCAACATGCATTAGGCCTTGGAAGGCTTCTCAGCTTTGTAAAGACGAGCTTTTGAGAACACTTAATACGGTTGTATTCTGTCACATAAATTGTACATTATCAATAATTAACAACATTTTAACAATTATTTTATAAATAACTAATGATTAGATTAGAATTATTTATCAGACAAGTAGTATGTTCGGGTCATTTAGTTAAAATGATTAATAATAATAAAAAATATTTTCTAACCTTTAGAATGTACAGTATATTATTCGCTCACTCTCATACACTATGAACCCAATTTAAACCTATGTATATTGGTTACATTTAGATGTACTTATTTTGTCAGATTGAATTCTACAATTTGTGGTCCATTTTAAATTGTCAAATAAGGCAATTTTACTCAAGTAATCAAGTAAAAGTATACTAAGCAATGAAAATCTGGAATATTTTTAAATTTGACTCCCTAAAGAAATCCAGGCTTTGCCGACGGCTTCTCTAGCGATGTGAAATTGTAAAAAATGTTGTGGCCCTAAGCCGCTTTTTTATTTGTGGTTTAAGAAACTACCATCTGCATTTTAAACCATGGTAGGTTGTTGGGGTCGGATTGGTACCTTGAGAACAAAAGCTCAATTTAGAATGTTCATTTAAGGGTTGCTAATGGTATTAGGGGTCCGACGCGGTGGTCGGCATGGGCAGTCATTCCAAGGTGTGCACACAGCTTGACCCCCGACCTGTACCAATTCACAGGGCCAGTAGCATTAGTGCCCCACATCTGTCATATTTCATGCATGCCCCT